>NC_064614.1:401522347-402147347 GCF_023898315.1 Schistocerca nitens | reverse complement strand
ATTTTTCTCAGGTTTCCCACTTGTTACACGGTGTATGCATACTGTTTAACCAAGACTGTAATGTAGCAGAGGTCAACACTTGTTCAAAATTTTTGTGTTGTACATGGATGATCTGAGAGACTTTGATGATGCCAAAAAGAAATCTCTATTTGTGGATGATTCCAACAGTTTGATTTCAGGGTAGGATCATTGAGTTAGATCATTGAGTAATCAACAGATACATCATGATTTGAGCTAACACACTGGTTTGATAATAAAAATCAGCTTATACTATAAACTAAGACCAACTGTAGTCATAATCTTTCACATTTCCCATTAAAGAGAAGAGAAATACCACTCCTAAAATTGATAGGGGGAAGTTCTAGAAAATATAAGTCATTTAGCTGTAACATAACAACTCTCCAAGTAGTAGAGGCACTTAGTAACTGACAGGCATATAAGCAAGACTGAAATCTTTTTTAGCTTTAGGTTAATCGATTTCCTGAGTAACATGTGTATGTATGTGAGTCTTCATGTATACTGCACACACACACACACACATGTACGTGTTCTCACACACATACAAAAACCAGTATTATTAAATTGTGCCAGCTGAATATAATGTACTGGTGTTATATATAATTTAATGATTAGTTTCTTAAACAAAGTACACTGTGTGAGTATTTACTATCTGATAAACACACATTCCTAAATGTATATTGTGATATGACTAAAATTGCACATATGTGTTATAAAGTATATTAATTTTGTCATACAGGTGTAATTAGTAACATTAACAATGTAGGAAGAAACAGATTGCTACTTACCATAAAGAGCACATATTAAGCTGCAGAGAGGCACAATTAAAAGACACTTAATTGTACCTGTCTGCAACTTAACATGTCTTCTTTACAGTAAGCAGCAATCTGTCTTTACCTACATTGTTGATATTCCTACCTGAAGTTTCCATTGTTTAATTACTAACATTCTTTTGCTCATAGCACATTCATGTGTAATAAATTGTTCTAATGAGTTTAACCATGTTTTTTCTCCAGGTCTAACAAAAATTGAAATCCATCAATGGAATACATTTTTAATGGAAAGGAAAACATTCATTTGCAGCTGACTGATGTGAGGTGCATAGTGTGTTAACACAAGCTTTTGAGCTCATGCTCTTTCTCTAATGTAGGTACACATATACACATTCACACTGTAATAAATCTGATTATCGTGAGATAAATTCACAAACCAATCTTTGATTATATGACATGACCGATTCCAAATTGATGACTCAATACCCAGAAATCCACTAGTACATAGGAATACAAAAATGTTTGAACATAGACTTGTTGTTGTTGTTGTTGTTGTTGTTGTTGTTGTCTTCAGTCCTCAGACTGGTTTGATGCAGCTCTCCATGCTACTCTATCATGTGCAAGCTTCTTCATCTCCCAGTACGTACTGCAACCTACATCTTTTTGAATCTGTTTAGTGTATTCATCTCTTGGTCTCCCTGTACAATTTTTACCCTCCACGCTGCCCTGTAATACTAAATTGGTGATCCCTTCATGCCTCAGAACATGTCCTACCAACTGATCCCTTCTTCTAGTCAAGTTGTGCCACAAACTTCTCTTCTCCACAATTCTATTCAGTACCACCTCATTAGTTATGTGAGCTACCCATCTAATCTTCAGCATTCTTCTGTAGCACCACATTTTGAAAGCTTCTATTCTCTTCTTGTCCAAACTATTTACCGTCCATGTTTCACTCCCATACATGGCTACACTCCATACAAATACTTTCAGAAATGACTTCCTTACACTTAAATCTATACTCGATGTTAACAAATTTCTCTTCTTCAGAAACACTTTCCTTGCCATTGCCACTCTACATTTTATATCCTCTCTATTTCAACCATCATCAGTTATTTTGCTCCCCAAATAGCAGAACTCATTTACTACTTTAAGTGTCTCATTTCCTACTCAAATTCCCACAGCATCACCCGACTTAATTCGACTACATTCCATTATCTTCGTTTGGCTTTTGTTGATGTTCATCTTATATCCTCCTTTCAAGACACTGTTCATTCCATTCAACTGCTCTTCCAAGTCCTTTGTTGTCTCTCACAGAATTACAATGCCATTGATGAATCTCAAAGTTTTTATTTCATCTCCATGGATTTTAATACCTACTCCAAATTTTTCCTTTGTTTCCTTTACTGCTTGCTCAATATACAGATTGAATAACATTGGGGAGAGGCTACAGTTTTGTCTGGACTGGCTCTCCCAAGGCTGTTAGTAGTTCTAATGCAATGTTGTCTACTCACGGGGCCTTGTTTTGACTTAGGTCTTTCATTGCTCTGACAAACTCTTCCCACAGTATCATATCTCCCATTTCATCTTCATCTACATTTTCTTCCTTCCATAATATTGTCCTCAAGTACATCACCCTTGTATAGACCCTCTATATACTCCTTCCATTTTTGCTTTCCCTTCTTTGCTTAGAATTGGGCTTCCCATTTTAGCTCTTGATTTTCATACAAGTGGTTCTCTTTTCTCCAAAGGTCTCTTTAATTTTCCTGTAGGCAGTATCTATCTTACTCCTAGTGAGATAAGCCTCTACATCCTTACATTTGTCCTCTAGCCATCCCTGTTTAGTCATTTTGCACTTCCTGTCGATCTAGTTTTTGAGACGTTTGTATTCCTTTTTGCCTGCTTCATTTACTGCATTTTTATATTTTCTCCTCTCATCAATTAAAATCAATATTTCTTCTATTACCCAAGGATTTCTACTATCCCTCATCTTTTTACCTACTTGATCCTCTGCGGCCTTCACTATTTCATTCCTCAAAGCTACCCATTCCTCTTCTACTGTATTTCTTTCCCCCATTCCTGTCAATTGTTTCCTTTTGCTCTCCCTGAAACTCTGTACAACCTCTGGTTTACTCAGTTTATCCAGGTCCCATATCCTTAAATTGCCTCCTTTTTGCAGTTTCTTCAGTTTTAATCTACAGTTCATAACCAATAGATTGTGGTCAGAGTCCACATCTGCCCCTGGAAATGTCTTACAATTTAAAACCTGCTTCCTAAATCTCTGTCTTACCATTATGTAATCTAAGTGATACCTTCTAGTATCTCCAGGCTTCTTCCATGTATACAACCCTCTTTCAAGATTCTTGAACCAAGTGTTAGCTATGAATAAGTTATGCTCTGTGCAAAATTCTACCAGGCGGCTTTCTCTTTCATTTCTTACCCCCAATCCATATTCACTTACTATGTTTCCTTCTCTTCCTTTCCCCACTATCGAATTCCAGTCACACATGACTATTAAATTTATGGTTTACATAAACTTATATAAACAATTAATGTAATTACAATGATGATTATGTGCATCCTAAAAAGATAAACAATTATTTGTATTTTATTTATGGAATATATGTTCCAAAGATAATTTTTCACATATAGATTAATAAATGATACTATTTTCTTTGCTGCATGATGTTAGAGATAAAAATTTGTCTTTGAGTGATTGGTTGTATGAGTTTGAAATGCAAGGATGGAGTACAAGTTATGTCTGTTATATTGATTTGTAGTGTGAAGTGAAATGACTGAAAATATATGAGTTAATGACCAGGAAGTCCACCAGTGTTTGCATGATTCAGTAGAAGGAACCCAGACATCCTCAGGACTATCATAAAAAGCTACACAAAAAAGGGGTAATGAGCCCTCAACTTACAAAAAAGAAGAGGAAAAAAAGATGAGTATTATTGATAAAACTGGTTATTCAAATTCTACCATTGCTATCTCTCACTGCACTGTGTCACTATCACAGTATGGCAAGTACTGTGAAAATGTGACCAGCAGCTTTGGCAACAAGAGGGTGGTGACAGTCAGAACACCCACAATCACCCAAAAACCCAAACATCTCACTGCAGCTCTGGGTGTATGTGTTCACATGTCTGTGTGCTAAAGTGTGTGAATGTGGAAGTGTTGGAGGAAGAGCAAGACCTTGAAAGCAAGTGCAAGTACTGTATTCTATTGGGAGTTTCTGTGTGCCACACTTCAGTCAGCTTTGAGAGAGTAGTTTCATTGCCTTTATTTTACATACAAAGTCCATATTGTAAATAGCAATCACAAAAGATAAATTGTAATAATATTAGTAATGAACTTCAACTCTCTTTTGTCCTATGCCTGCAAAAAAATGTCCAGGGCAAAAATAATGAAAAATAAATTTCTCAAGTTATACATGACCATGTGAATATTAATTGATGCACTCAACACTATAAAATGATTTACCTTCAATATTATGATTCCCTCCATTAGAATGAACTTTTTTTACAGTATTCAGGAATTACATAATGGCAAACACTTGCAGTTATAAGCTTCAATTGTAATTCAGGCTACTATTATTACATGTTGAAGTTTTTTCAATGAATTATCAGCTAAGTTCTGACTTCAAGCACAAAATAAAATTACAGATACAATAAAGATATCAGTTTATAAACCAATTAACAGATGATGTTATGTGGAAATACTACTTCTATGAGATGTCACTGTCATAGTAGAGGTTCAAAGTAAGTGTTTCAAATTCTGTAAGCTAGTAACCTCCCAATGAAGATACTGTATCTTCTGAAACTGAAGTCACAAAATTGAAGTGTACGATTGCTAGAAAGTGTAGCCAGGCCAGATAGTGTCATTAATTTAAGACATCTGACACAACTTTTTTTTTTAAATTTAAGTATTTATTACTTTTCAGTGGCTAAACCATTAAATTATTTTTTCTAGTTATTAAGTTACACAATATTAACATATTCTAACATTAACATATCCCCAGTTTATTGTACATTTTCCTAATTGTGTTGAAAAACTGCCACAATCTGCCCAATTATGACTTAAAACTTATTAAAATTTGGTAGTAAATAGTAACAAATGGTTTGTTACCTTATACCTATCACGTTCAGCCGACAGCATTTCAAGTGTCTCTTGCAGACTTCTTAGTTCTTTCTCTTTGGCCTCAAGAGTTTGGTTAGCATCCTGTTTGGAGAGAGAAGGTTATCCAGATCAATATTTTAATGTCCAGAACAGTCAAAATAGTGCCAGTTTAAATGAGTACAGAATGATGTAATTTTAAAATATTGTTTTTAGAATGAAGATTCTGCCACTATGAACAGATTTAATAAAAAGAAACATACAACAGATAATCCAGCTAAAAATAAATCTGAAATAAATTTATCCACAAACAGTAGATATTACATTTATTCAGTTTATTTCATATATTCAAATGACATCCATAAACTAAATGTTATGAGAGAATAATAGGAAACAAAGTGAAGTCAAAAATTCACAAACATTATAGTGACTAAGTTATGGTTTACTGCATAAGCTAACCATCAATCAATTATATTGAAATATACATTAAATATAATACTGTTACAAATTTGCTGAAACTGGTAGCTCTATTGAGAAATACATGATACAATCTGTTATAATTGTTAGGGCCAAATTTATGATGAGTCTGCAATGTAATTCTAAGACACTGTTGCACAGGCACTATTTATGTCATCTTGCATGTGTGAACTGAATGTATAAAGCACTTCTTGGATGTGATCTGCTCCTCCCAAAAAAATTAGCATACGACAAACAGTTGGACTGTGTGAACTATACTATTCTGATATAATTCAAGTCCCAAAAACTTGGTTTATGAATTAAATGGTTTTATTGAGTGTGTGTACAGTAACACATTATTACTACTGGAAATAGTAAAAACTTTTTGATTACAGAGTTGTGTAAACACTTCAATGAGATGTGAGTTTAGCAACTTCAGTGTTTCAATCACTGCTTATTTAGTTGATAAACTTTTCAAGTGGCCTTACGAGGTTGAGTGGATCCCATTTGTGATCTTTTCACCCCATAAAAAAATCAAGATGATCACTAGGAATTGGACGAATGAGCTGTTTATCTGTTTCTAGTGATGCTAACCTTTGGAGTGAGGAGACAGTCACAATGTGAAATAATACTCAACACACAATTAACATACAATGAGAAAAGTAATTGGATTGTAGGAAGAGTCATATTACAGAAACAAAGCATACACAGGTATCAAACAGCAGAAATTCACTTTTTAAGCACAACCAATACAAAAGCACATGTGAATCATCAGCAAATGTCAACCTACAACATAATCAAAGAAGGTAGCTTTTTAAAGACAGATTCCACACAGTGCACTGTCAATTACTGATTGTGTCACTCCCACACTGACCAACCCCTAAGGTGTGCAGCACCAGGGGTGCCAGAATACTTAAATTTGACCTCACGGCATGCACATGTGAAGACAGCCAGGCAAGGTGGGCTGGTGAATAACTCTGATGATCCCTGCAGTCCTCTTGTGTGAAATTCAGGAATGGCACATCTGACTGGAGTCACTGGGGTGGCAGTTCCTATTGCAGGAGCTCGTAAGGGCATTCAGGGTATTGTTTGACGATGTCACAAGCTACCAAGTCAGTCTGATCTGCTCAATGGAAACCATGGTTGGTTTCCTTGGAGAAGAGTGTCCTTCATGTGTGTGTCACATTAAAAAAGGGGTACAGGTTGGCATATGGAGGCTGTAAAGGATAGTGTACAAGTACTGCACGGAGCATGATGTGGGAAGAGTTTTTGTGAGACTTGTGTACATATACTGGGTGAATATTCTTCTGTGATGCTGGAATAGTTTGAAATTTTCCAAAATGTTTCCAGAGCTTATGCACTGGGTTGGATAACTACACCTTATTAGCTAGTGGAATGGGTGCTGGAAATTACGCCGGAATCTGTGTTGTTCTCTATATACCATCACTGCTGACGAGCAAGCAACACCAGTCTTCAGTGTTGTTTGTAGATCTATCAGTGCCAGTAGCAATGTATCCATTCAAGAATCTTCTTCACACATCAGTCTGGCATTAGGAAGCAGGAGGTGCCCAACTAAATCAATGTGGACAAGCCTGAATAGCATTGTAAATGTCAGGAATTGGCCTACCATAGTGTGCAAATGGCATCTCTGGGGTCAATAGTCTATAAACAAGGAAAGTTACCACAGGTGCACCAGGTATGCACTTATCTTCATTCAGTGCAACTCCATGGGTATATAGCCTGCTTTGTACTTTAATCCAATGTTTCTCATAGTCCTGAGATTTTTGTGAAAATTCACACATGTCATCAAGATAAGCAAAGCAGTAAGGTAATCTCCTCAGTAGACTGTCTGAAAATGATGCAAAGTTTGAGCAGCATTTTCAATACCCAAATGATATAACCCAGATTCAAATAGCCCAAACAGGACAGTCACTGCACTCTTAAGTATGTCAGACATTGAAATATGTTCTGATTGTAAGCTGTATGACAGTCTAACATGCTGAAAACTTTTGCCAAAGCAGTGAATTCTGAAATCCTGGATGTGTGGTAGGGGGTATCTGTCTAGGACAGGTCTGGTGTTCAGTGCCCAATAGTCACCACAAAGATGATATGACCCACAAAGACGATATGACTCATTTTTCTTACACACAAGATGCAGTAGAGAGGACAGTGCATTGTCAGATGGGCAGGTGACTCCTTCTTGTGCTATGTTGTTGAAGACAGCCTTAGTCTTGCATAGACAATCAGGTGCTATTCAATGAATATTTGAGAAAACTGGCAGACCCAGTGTTGTCTGGATGGGGTGTACTGATTCGTGTTTGACCACGCCCTTATTTGCTGCAGGTTGCAGTGACTCAGAGGCTGTAGAAAAGGGTGAAGAAACAACTACTTGTTATTGTGCTGTGAGCTATTCTGTTGCTTTCAGAGTAACCTGAAGGTAGGACCCCACTTCCAAGCAGCGTCCTCCAGAACTTTGTTCTCTCTGTGTAATTTGTTTGATTCACGCCTATCTGCTTCATTCTTCTCCTCCAAGTTAAAGATAGCCATTTGCAGGGTGCTGTGATAATGCTGCAACCATCTCCTGTTGTCCTCCAGATTAGGTTTGCCGAGGCTGTCCACACTGCAGTAGACACAAGATTTCTGTTGTCCCTTGACTATGGGAATAATGAGGCCATTGAGGCTATGGACAAGTTGTATGTTGTACAAGTCTACAATCAATGTATTTTCTTTAAGGAAATCAGTGACTAGAATGGGTTGGTCAATGTTGGTGGGCACAAAGGTCCATCCACACTTGGTAGAGAGTCCACTGTCAAAGACCACTGTTGTTAGTCCATATTTTTTTATTACAGGGTTGTTGATGGCTTTCAAGGAAGCTACATTGGTGTGTGTGGCATATGGAAGGGAACCAACAATCAGTGTGCCAACATCAGGTCCAGTGTGGACTAAAAACATCAGCCATGTAGAGTGATAAGAAATGAAAAGCCTTTGTGATGCTGCATGTCTGACCAGTGCTCGGGAAGGCTACTTGCATGCTGTAATATCATTCTTAGTTGTGTGCAGCTTGTGTCTCCCAACATCGGCTTGTGCAGGTAGGCTCTGTTTGCTGTCACCACAATCTGTCACACCTAAAATTCACCATAAGAGGCATTTCAGTGACAGCACAGTGCTTTTCACTAAATAGCTTGAAAGCCAAAATGCCTGTGGAACCAGTAACACTCTGTCCAGTTAGGTTCCTTGTGTCTGAGTTTTGAAGGGCAGTTAGTTTGTAAGACTGGGTCATCTGCTACTGTGTTCCACAACTGCAAAATCTGCAGTTGTTTACGTAGCTTCTCAAAGGGGGCATGGAGAGGCAGGAGGTCAACAGTGACATACATTGGTCATCAGTCAGTTGTTGCTGTACAGCTTGGCAGCACTACATCTGCAGGGTTCATCAATGCTTGATATTATCATAAACAATGGTGGTTGTGGTGGTGGCCATGATAGTGGGCGAGTCAAGCAGGGCATGCACTCTATTGGCCACTTATCGTAACTCACATAATGGGCAACTTTTGCGTGCAATTTAGTTTAAACATACATGTGGAGGTAACTGTTGCTCCCAAATGTGTAAGAGCAGAGCATCCAAAAATACACAGGAATCAACTACAGTGTGTAGCATCTGAAAGAATGTTGGAATCAAGCACAGCATGTAAGTATCTCCAAAGGTTGGAAAGTGACCCCTCACTATGTTTTTCTGAGTAAAGAAACTGTGTCAGTCACTGATATATTGGTTTCTTGCAGCAGGAGATCAACGTCATTTTGAGGGTGCTGTAAGC
This sequence comes from Schistocerca nitens, assembly GCF_023898315.1. NCBI lineage: Eukaryota > Metazoa > Arthropoda > Insecta > Orthoptera > Acrididae > Schistocerca > Schistocerca nitens. The sequence continues at coordinate 402,138,175 of NC_064614.1, read as the reverse complement.
ATGCTGTGAAGTGGAGTGTAAATTAATTTCCTATATCATTGAAGAAGCACATTCGTGAAGGTTGGAGATCAACAACATAAACTGTTCAACTTATCGTATTTTCTGTTGCATGAAAATATTCTCCATAATACATTGTCCAGTCACATTAATGTGACCACCTGCCAAAAGCCAGAATAACCACCTTTTCCACTATGCATCTGCAGGGAAAGTCAGTGAGGTTCAGGAAGATACCAACAGGAGGGTGGAGCCTTGCTGATTCCAGTGCCATGGTCAACTGCACTAGGTTTGATGTCTGAGGATCCCTGGCACAAACAGCCCAAATGAGGTGGTCCCACATATTCTTGATGGGATTTTTAAACCAGGGCTCTGGTGGCCAGAGGAGTACAATAAACTCATCCTGGTTTTCTTTGAACCACGCACAAACATTGCAAGCTGTGTGACACACTGCATTGTCCTGCTGGTAGTTGGCCTTGTGCTAAGGAAAAACAAACTGCATGTAAGAGTGGACATGGTCTCCAAAGATTGATGCATATTTGTGTTGATCCTTTATGCCTTCTGGAATTATGTGATCACCTAGGAAAGGCACAAAAATATTCAAAAATGGTTCAAATTGCTCTGAGCACTATGGGACTCAACATCTGAGGTCATCAGTCCCCTAGAACTTAGAACTACTTAAACCTAACTAACCTAAGGCCATCACACACATCCATGCCCAAGGCAGGCTTCGAGTGTGTGACCGTAGCAGTCGTGCGGTTGCAGACTGAAGTGCGTAGAACCACTCGGCTACTCCTGCTGGCCAAAAATCTTCCTCAACATATAATACTCCCTCCTCTGGCCTGGACACTTCTGACAGTCATTGCAGGGCCATACATTTGTCCAATGGAGCATAAAATGTGATTCATCATAAAGCTCACCTGCCTCCAGTCAGTGGACGTTCAGTTGCAGTACTGGTATGTGAATTCTACCCTTCATCACCAATGAACAGCAGTCAGCTTGGAGCACAAACCAGGTACCTGTTGTGGAGGCCCATACACAGCAATGTTAGCTGAGAGGTTGTTGCTGAGACACTGTTGGTAGCCCCTTGATTCATTTGGGTGGTCAGCTGCACAACAGTTGCACGTCTGTTTGCCTTTAAACATCTCCACAGCCATTCTTCACCATTCTCATCTAAGGTCCATGGCGCACACATTTGCTTCATTGCTAGTTTCAAATAGCATCATTTTGCCATGAGCAGGACACTTTGATTATAGCACCATGCAAACAGTTTACAAACTTAGCCACTTTGGAAATGCCTATACCCTTGGCCAGAAAGTCAATGATCAAGCCCTTTTTGACATCCCCGATAAATCAGTCCATTTTCAAATCATGACAATGACTGTACTTTTTTCCAAAGCTCCCCCTCCACATGCTTTATATATCCTCCACTGATAGTGCTACCAACTGCCATCAGTGAGTGATTATTGAACATTGACTCTGAACACAGATGACGGTCACATTAATGTGACTGAACTGTACAGTAAACCAAATATCGAACTGTTTGGGTACAAACAGAGGCATCCAATATTCTGTGGCAGTGGTACTGAATCTGACAGCATGGCAGATGATTCCATCACCTCACAGTTGATATCAGCGTGAGGTGCAGAATCTCATGATATTGGTAACACAGCAGGGTGTTATACAACCTTGATCTCATTCTTGACATTTTGGATTGCACCATCACTCGTGCACAAAAAGTTATGCATGGACAACATGCTGGTACATAATGAAGTGAGTTATGGATTAGTAATGGGTCCATTATCATGCTCCTTTAGTTCCAGGATCATCCCTTGTATAGAAGTACTCATACTAAATAGTGCATACATGGATACTACACACCAAAAATTATCTTGGTTACCACAAAAGACACAACAGCACCTGTGTATCATCAGTAAATGCCAACCAACAATATAATCAAATAAAGTACTTTTATTATGAAAATCTGCACATGGTGCGCTGTCAGTTATCAGTTCTGTCACTCCCACTGGCCCTATATTGATTTTTGTGGAACCCTGATACTACGTTCTTCACTGTAACCTCTTTGCTCCAGCCGTTGTACTCTACTGATACAATGCGAGGTATGAGTGGAAATGTTGTACAGCAGTTGAAGGAAAGTTTTGACTTTTGAACTTAGCAAGTAGAATATTAAAGTCAATGGTGTTGAACACTTTGCTGAAATCCAAAAAGGGATAACAGCCTGTTTCAGTTTGTCAGTTGCTCTTATAAAGCAGATCAAATGCTGTGATTTTTCTGGAAATCAGACAGGTATTCATCCAGGTCATGTGATGTTATGTAATTTGTAAGTTGATTGTGAACAATGTATTTTGAAGTTTTAGGTAATGCTGGTAGAATGCAAATGGGTCTGTACTCAGAGAGTTCTTTGCATCTTTATGTTTTGCATCCTTCTGTGTTAGCCAAGTATACATGTAGGTGTGCTGTAATACAAGAACGAAACATCCACAGCCTGTGCTGAAGTAGAGAAGCGTCTGGCTCATTCGTCACACTCAAACATTGTCTTTGTGAACATTCCACACCACTATGATTTGCTGCATTGGTCCAGTGTAAAGAAGGAGATTAGTGCTGCATTTTTCGAGTATTTGCAAACAGTTCAAAAATGTCTGTGTTGTTGACATTAATAGCATTGCGCACAGATTTCACACCACACATGGACTTCACTTGAATGGCCTAGGGAAGCAAATTGCGATGCAGAAATTATTTAAAGAAACCAAGAGACACAAACATACATCTGCAGTACCAGCAACATCACAAATACCAGTAACAGCTGATACAACTGAACTAGTAGCAGCAGCAGCCCCACAACCACCACTAACAGCAACAACAGGAACAGCAACAACGACAGGAAAAACATCAGCAGCAGCAAAAGACTTGATACAAATAGTAGAATCATCACCAGTAACAGCAACAAAACCAACACCAGCAAAAATAGCAGATCAGACATCAGCAGTACCAGTAGCATCAGTAAAAGAAACGAAGACAGATACCATTCAAAGAATCATATCTGCATCATCACCAACAGCAACAACAACAGTTGTAGGGGCACAACACTGCTTAAGGAAGAGCCAAAGGCAATGTATATCAACTCCACTTAATGTGGATTTTTTATGTCTGCAAACATGAAACAAGATCTTGTCACCACCTCCATCTAGATAGAAAGAACAAGGCAAAGACGCAAAAAAGTATATTTTATAATGGGATAAAACTGTATAACAAATTACCACAGGAAATTAAAGAAATAAATGAGCCCGTCACTTTCAGACAAAAGCTTAAAACCTTCTTAGTAAGTAAAAGTTGTTATACTGTAAAAGAATATTTAACATTGAGGTAGATTATAAGCAACATATGACATTATCCCCAAAATATGATGTAATTATAAATGTGTGTATGACTAGTTATAAAAACTACACAAAATATGAGAAATGTGTTTCATTGTAAATGTAAATGTGTGTTCATGTATTATAAACTGATGACATCCATACAATATATATTATTCCATGGAAGCTTGCAGATAAGTGACAAACATCAAGAAAAAAGCAGAACATTACCAGGTAATGACAAAAACAGAAATACTTGAACATTGTTCAGGATAATGTGTCAAAATATACAGTGCCTCAAGAACAAAGTGTTGGATTTAGAAGTAGCTTTAAATAATTTTGCTGATGCCTCATGTGTTTGTTTATCTGAACACAACACTGGTGCAAGGGAAATGAATTGAGTCTTAAGCACATTTAAATCAGCATCTCAGTACTGCCACATTGGATTATACATTTATACAGGCACAGGATTACAGTTTAACAAAGTGAACCATCTAAATACTGAGAAACATTTTGAATAATGTGCCATAGAGATAAAAACTGAGGAGAATAGTAAAATACTAATTATCATGTCAATATATAAATCACCAGTGGGTGATAAAAACATGGTTTTTAAAATTCTGGAGGCAGCATTAAGCACTTTATATAGTAATCAAGTGAAATTATTTTTATGTGGGGATTTTTAGCATTAACATGGTGACTGAAAGTAAAGAAAAGGGACAGCCTCTAAGTATCCTAAACAGCTTTCACATGAAAGCACTCTTTATGAACCCCAGTGAATAAATTTTCCATCTTTCCTATTAGACACTATCTTCACAAACACAGAAAATGGTATCACTGAGACACAAAATGTAAACTTAGGTCTTTCAGACTGCAGCACACTCATCGCAAGTGGAAATTTTTGTATACCCAAGGTAATAAAATAAATGATAATATGAAAGGTGCTTCTGCTCATGAAAAGTAAATAATTTTATTCAGATGTTAGCAAAGGAAACATGGGAGAATTTATTTTAAAAAAAAAACTACTGATTACTCATAAATGCTTTTTCTAGCACTTTCATGTCCCTCTTTGAGATATTTTTTCCATAAAAGCTTACAAAAACAATGTCATGCCAAAGAACAGCAACCAGTGGATATCATCTACCAGAAGATCTAGCCAAACTCTACAACATTTCAGCCAAATCAAAAAAGACTACAAAGATAAACAATTTGCAGACTATGTTAAGAGGTATCAGAACATTTATAGGAAGGTGATTAATAAAGCTAAAACAATGCAAAATGACAAAGAAACTTTAGGGTCAGCAAATACATTGCAAGCAATGTGGACTGTAGTAAAAAAAGAAGTAAACAAGAATGTTAAAAGTCACAAGGACGTTGTTTTAAAAGATGATCATGATGTGCAGCTCAGAAATTTTACTCTTGAAAATTATATAAATGACTACTTTATAATATTCTAGTCAACTTGAGTAAAAATTGCCTCGGGTATAGTGGAACCTCTATTCTGCAAGAACAAAGTCAATTCAATGTTGCTATGCCACACAAACAAACCAGAAGTTCTAAGAATAATAAAAACAACGAGTAAAATGTCTTCAGGGAGTGATGAAGTACCTGGTTAAGTCATAATAAAATGTGTGAGTGTCATAGGTCATACCAGAATCACTTTCACACATCATAAATATATCATTATCAGAAGGAGTGTTACCTCAAGATTAAAAATTTCTAAAATAAAACAACTGAATAAAAAGTGGGAAATTATACAGAAATAGCGTTGTTATCTGTATTTTCAAAAGTGAAAAAGACAGTCATGAAACATAAAATTACAAATTGAAAAATTCAATCTCTTGTCTGTAAACCAGAATGGTTTTTCCAAAGAACTGAGTACAGAAACAGCTATTTCCCATTCCATTGAAAATGTTGTAATGGTACTAGACAGACACAACATTACAATGGCAATAAATTTGGACTTACTGAAGGCATTTGAGACTATCCAACATGATATATTGCTAGACAAACTAAAAGCTATTGATATAAGAGGAGCTGCAAAAGAATAGTTCCAGTCTCATGTCCATAACAGAAGGCAGATAGTAGCAATTACCTCAGCCAACATTAAAAACCAAAGTATTGCTTACAGATATGATTTTCAGTATCTAGGGTAGTATAGGAAAGTGTTTTGGGGCCTCTCTTATTTCTAATTTATGTAAATGATATCAAAATTCCAATCAGTCATACTCATACAACCACGTCTGCTGGTGATACAAATATTGCTGTAACTGATGTAAAACGAGTATTGCCCACACCTGCAACTAGAGTTTTGGAATATTTACAAAATTGGTTTCAAATGGATAAGTTAGCTTTAAATATTTCAAAAACAAATTACATCCATACATGTGAAAATAAAGTCATAAAATGACCTCGACCACACAATAAAAAATAAAGAAGTTAAGAAAGTAGCTGTCACCAAACTTATAGGTGTCCACATAGATGAAAATTTAGATTGGAAAGCTCAAATCCACTACTGCACTACCAAGTCAAGTTCTTCTTGCTTTGCACTATATGTAATTTGTAATGTGTCTAGTAAACAGTGTAGTAGAACTGCCTACTTTGCTTGAATTCACAAAACTATTACCCATGGGATTACTTTCTAGGGTCATAATATGACAAATATAAAAACCATCTTCACGTCACTGCCTCTGGATCACAGGGTCCTGAGTTTGATTACTGGCTGGATTGGTGATTTTCTCTGCCCAGGGACCACGTGTTTGTGTTGTTCTGATCATTTCATCATCATTATTATTTGGGACAGTAGACTGGACTGCATAAAATTTGGACTGTGTAAAAATCACGACTTTGTATTGGTGCCAATGACCGCTCAGTTAAGTTCCCCACAAACCAAACATCATCATCATCATCATCATCATCATCATCATCATCATCATCATCATCATCATCACCATCATCATCATCATCATCATCATCATCTCATCTTCACATTACAAAAATGAGCTGTCAGAATAATTACCAACAGTTCAAGGCTAACACCATCCAAACAGCTATTTCAACAGCTAAATATTCTACCTTTATCATGTCTCTACATACAAAAACTGTAATTATCATAAAAAGATACAGTGAAAATTTCAAAACTAACTCATATCTGCATTCATACGAGGTGTGACAATAAAGCGATGAGACTGATTTTCTTTGAAGAATGTGGCAACCCTGCAGGCTTGCGTAGGCACAATATCTTTGACCTTGGTCTATAAGCTCCTTCTAGTCCAAGTGACACATCGATGCAACTGCTCAGTTGAGAGTTGTGCTGTAATAAGTTAACACGTGTTTGTGTCTCTTGTCACGGAAATGGAACCACATAATATTGTGCAACAGTATGCCATTTCTTTTTGCATTAAATTGGGTGAAAATATGATGACAACTAACAGTGAGCTTCAGAAGGCTTTTTGAGAGGAGGTTATGTCAAGAGCTAAGTTTTTCATTGGTATAAAATGTTTAGTGAAGGCAGAATGAATGTTGAAGATGAAGACCACAGTGGATGACCATCAACATCACGGACAGATGTCAACTTGGCCAGGGTGCGTGAACTGATCTGATCAAAGATTATCCATGAAAATGATTGCAGAAGAATTGAACATCAATTGAGAAATGGTTCATCAGATAGTAACTGAGGATCTTGAAGATTTGTGCAAAAATGGTCCCCAAAAATCTCACATCACAACAGCGAGAAACACGGAAAAATGTGGCAGCGAATCTGTTAGAGCAAACAAAAATCAATCCAGAATTGTTGAGCTCTGTTATCACTGGTGATGAAAGTTGTTTTTTTCAGTATGATCAAGAGAGAAAACGCCAAAGTTTGCAATGGAGCTCAAAGGTATCACCCAGACCAGAAAAAGCTCACATGTCAAAGTCAAAAGTGAAATGCATGCTTGTGTGCTTCTTTGATTCCAAGGGAATTGTTTATAAAGAATGAGTGCCTCCTTGTCAAATTTTAGAAAGATTTCATAAAAGAATTCTTTGTGTCCGTGCCAACATTGCTGATAATTTGTTTTTGCATCACGATAATGCACCATCCCATACTGCTCTATCAGTACAGAAGTTTTTAACTTCAAAACAAATTTCAGTACTACCACAGCCACCTTATTCACCAGATATTGCCCCGTGCAACTTTTTTCTATTTCCAACAGTCAAAATGGCGGGCAGGGGACGCCATTTTCAAACAACACAAGATGTCCAAAACGCTGTGAGGAGGGTCTTGGAGGATATTACAGAAGATGAGATCCAGAAATGTTACCATCAATGGCAGAAGCGTTGGAAAAAGTGTGTGCAATCAGAACGGAACTACTTTGAAGGAGACAACACTAAAATTGACTAAAACAGTAAGCAACATTTTTTTCACATCCGTCTCATTAAATTATTGTCGCACCTTGTATAATACAAGAATGTGCAATGATATCCACTTAATAAACAAGGCTACTGCACAAAAACAAACAAATGATCAAGGTACAAAATCATATAACAAACTTCTAGACATATAAAATCAATAAAAAAATTGCCCGCATTTAAGGAAGTAATATTCAAGTATTTAATGACCAACTGCTATTACAGTGTAAACAAATACCTTCAACAGCCTAGCAGCAAGTAATTATATTTATGTACTATGTTGCTAAATGACAATAGCATTTCCAGTCACATGTTCACTATGATTGGAATTAGTAGACTGAACAGCGTTTTTACAACCATAATGTGTTTTTATTTATAGCTTAACAAAGTAATCATGAAAAATATTTTTTATGTAATCAATCAAAGTTGTATGAACAGTTTTTAATGTAAGATTGTGTAGGGCACTGTGAACCCTTGTATTTGTGGGATACTGCATACCTTTATATATATATATATATATATATATATATATATATATATATATATATGTGTGTGTGTGTGTGTGTGTGTGTGTGTGTGTGTGTGTGTGTGTGTGTAGGAGGTTGATAGTTCAATCCTGATGTTTTTTATTTGGTAAATGCAGTCCTGGTGATATGGTATCTGGTGACTGCAGCAGGTCCTCTAGAAAACATTTGCACTTAACGTACTACAATTGTAGAAATGGAAGATTGGTCAGCTTTGAAGGAAGCCCTTTTCACGTTGTGGGCATGTATTTATTCACAGATGCAAAACCTGTTTTCTTCATACCCTCCTCTAATGGTCCCATAGATTAGTACCAGCTATTATTCTTGCCTTGTTCAGGCTCATTACATTTCATTAGGGCCTTAGGACACCAGTAGGACTAGCGACATGCTTCGCAAATAATATCCAAACTGGAGAGATGTAAAGTTTTCTGAATTTGCGTGCAAATGGAATGTATTTCACTGAGTCAACATTGTAATTAATAGCAGCAAGGTATCTAGGACTATTAAAAATGAAAATTACATACAAATCAATACAAACTTAGGTCAGCTACGCAAAGACTTAGAGAAGGAAGATCAGGTAATTATAGTTCGGGGAGCAGGAAACAGCCTGGCTATGAATCCAAGATATAGTATTAGGAGTGACCTGGATAAAATAGGAGCAGAAACTGGGCACACGAATGTGGGGTTTGTGGAGGTCTTTCAGCGCCATGATCAGCCATGGGTAAACACTGCGGTAAGGCGTGTTAACACTGAGCTGAACGGGATACTCCAGACACTGGCAAAGTTTCACATGAGTGTTGTTTCAGTTGATGCTATTGGTAGGTGGAGTTACATTACACATGGCCTGCACATTAATAGGAAGGGGAAAGATAAGTCAGCTTCTCTATTAGCAGATACTGGGAGGGGGGCCACAGTCACACAAGGGGTGATCCCTGTGGTTATTGGAACCAGGCAGACAGGTTTTATAGGTTAAAGCCAGATTCCAGGCAGACAACAACCAAGGAAAATAGAAGAAAAGAAACTTCATCCACAGAAAATACGGATAAAGCTAAGGGTGGTATCAACTTACTTCACCAAAATGTCAGGGGAATAAAAAATAAAGTAGATGAACTGATAACTGGTTTAGATGGTCTCAAAAATAAGAATGAGATTGATATACTTTGTCTGTCTGAACACCATGTAACTGTGGGGATGGAAAAGGTCAGTATAAATGGGTATAATTTAGCATCCTACACTTGTAGATCTAGTATGGAGAAAGGACGAGTTGCCGTTTTCATAAAACAAGGGTATAAATACAGAACTGTTGGAGAAAGCAAATTTTGTGTTGATCAGCACTTTGAGGTTTGTGCATGTGAACTTCAGCTAGATAATGTTGTGTTGATATTAGCAACAGTGTACAGGTCTCCACTAGGAGATTGGGAGCTATGCATAAAAAAGTTTGACTCTCTATTATGCTGTCTGTCAGACAAAAAGAAAAAGTTATTAATCTGTGGTGATTTCAATGTTAACTTTCTAAGCAATTCTGATAGGAAAAGTGAACTAGAAGTGTTGTTATCGATATATAACATACATCAGTGATCAATTTCCCTATACGTATAGCTCGGGACAGAAGTACTCTAATAGATAATGTATTTGTACAGCAAGAGGATGTAGGACAAACACATGCTTTCCCTGTGGTAAATGGATTATCTGACCATCATTATCACCCTTTTCATCATTTACATGATATAGGAATTGTCATAATACTGTCCACAATATGCACAGCAGAATATTACAAATTTCTATCAAACACACAAAATTAACATTATGTTGAAAATTAAAACATTGCATTAAAACACATAAAATTAATGTTATATAATATGTTGAAAATTAAAACATTGAATTAATGTGTTGTTCTTTTACATGCTCTTTTAACATGTACTGTATGTGATGGATTTATCAGGGTGTATACGGTGATAAGGAAAAAAAATTCCCGGATTATTTCCGAATTTCTCCCGGATATCCCGTTTAAATAATATGCTTTTTCCCGGCGAAAATACACTTTTTCTGTGCTAAGTGACAGTAGGTTTTCCGTAGATTTTCCCTCGAAACTGTAAAACTTATCAATCCATTGAATGGTTAACGTTTTATATAATCGCGTACAACTTACCGAAAAAAAAAGAAAAGACGGAGCAGAGAAGTTTTGGAGAGACTTTTAATAAAAAAAAAAAGGAGAGAAGTTTTGGAAAGACCTTTGATTTGTAGCAACATATACGCTGCATAATTTCGTATTACGAAAGTATAAATTCGAATTGCACCAAACACAGCGCCTTAGTTTCCGGAGCGTTGCAACCGAGGTTGCGATGTCCTTTTGTAAGCGAGCCATATCTCAAGCCACGAGATCTCGCCAGCCGATGACAGCAGCTATTCAGAGCATAGGATACGTGTTATAGTCAGCCAATAGCAAGATTACTGGTTACATAGCGCGAACACACAAGAGAAAAAGTTAACGGTTTACATTAATGTACAAGAAAAGCTAAGCTTTCTCATAAATATTGGTCTCTAAAAGATTAACACGCTACAATAGAAGCTAAGCTTTCACATGTAATATTGATATTTTTTTGCGTGTGTTATACTTTAAGATACATCACACAAACGTGCCAGTAAATTTAAAATTATAAATGCCTCGGCTCGAAATTCTTGTAAGTGGCTGGTCCTCAAACTGTTCAGTTTCGAACGCTCTGTGATTTAGATATCCATCCCACTTTCTCATACGTAACATAATTCATCTTGCGTAAAAAGAAATTTACTTTGAAAGTAACGCTTTTCTAACGACCGTTCGCAATACTGTTAGAAATAGGTTCGATTTACCATTTGCCAGAGAGCGCCAGAAAACGTATTATTGTGCGTGTGCAACTGCAGTGGTGTAGGAAGACCGCATGTTCGTGTGTATAAAGCACTAAGAGAGCTTACATTACACCAAAAAAGAAACAGGGCATCAGAGGATACTCCAAGGAGCATCGATATTTCCTAAACCATACTAAAATGCATAATTCGGCTTTAAGTGCAAATTGGCTTTTTCCAGATTCACAATGAAGTAGGTTCCATCTGATATTAAGCTTAGTGTGGTTTTTGGGATGTAAATTTTCTTGGAGTACCAGTACTCTACGATCTAATGTTTGGTTCTTGATCGTGGCATAATGCCATACATGGCAGAAGATGATAACGTGCACTTGAAATTCACCGAACAGTTGGAACTAGCCAATACTGTAGAATGAAACACTTCGTTTCAAATAAAATGATTGCCTCAGCGGAATTTCTTTAGCAAACTTGCAAAAATAATTTCATTCTTCTGCAAGGCGATTAATATGCTTGACTGCTACTAACTCGGAAAGAAAATAAAATCAGAAAACTGAAATTAATAATATATTTTTGCCCTCCGTAACTATGTGAATGTATTTTAATTCACTTGATAGCTCCCGGCCACAGAAATCCGTTTTGTTTTCATTTGACGTGGGAGCTGTACACGAAGAGAAGCAGCGAAATCACGTAAACACGGGTCACGTGGAGACTAACCCCCTCCCCACTACAACTCAGACAACTCTGTGCAAGCGCGAATCTGGCAGAAGCGTCTCGCGGGCCCCGAGGAATCATGACGTCACATCATGACATGACGTCGTCTCTCACGCTAGCCACTATCGCTGGTAGTTTTCGAAACGCGGATATTCTTTGAACATGACATGCTAATGTATTGTGGGTGTATAATGGCGGGTTTTGTGATTTGTGTGCGTTAAAGCTTTTCAATCACGAAAAAAAAAAAATTGATAATACTTGCTGCAAAAGCAGATGCTTGCAGAGGAGAAAGGATAGTTTATGTTCCAGATAATGGACGGTAAGTAACTTCCGTTAGTAATCTTATAATGCTCAAGGAAAGTAAAGTGTATGGTAAATCTACAGAAATTTCATTCTTTGTGCCTATAATATTCTGATGCATTATGTTACCCAGTAAAGTTTCTTTCAATGCATCTATGTGGGTTATTTGTGGTAACGGCGTATTCTCATAACAAATGGCTTCGGTATTTAAGTTGCTATCATCGTAACTTTTTCGTGATCAAAAATTGTGTAGTAACTATTCTAACGTCAGTAACCTGCACATTTGAAAACTTTTGAATGTTAAAAATTACATCGTTCATCATAGTCAGTATTTTTTACAGTAAAATAGGTATGAATTGCAGTGACTGAATCCAGATTTGTGAGTGATGTAATCTGTTTTTGTAATGGATGTTTCAGTTTCTGAAGTGAAGTAAAAATCCAAAGAAGAGAAGACAGCGAGAAGTAGCTTTTTGTCTGTTTCATGGTTTATAGGCCTACTGGGGAAACTCGCCATGTAAAAAAACGAGTAACGCATCAAGCTTGGTACCTCTATGGTGATGTGGAAATCCGAGCGTTGTTAATAAAGAAATTAATTCAGTGTGTGTGTGTGTGTGTGTGTTTCTTTTGATTCCTTTATCATGTTGCTTATAGTAGACCAAATTTAATTAAAATACCCAGGTGATAATTTCAACATAAATTGGACTAAGGGCATAGCTGTTTCTAATGGCTTTGCTGCTTCTCAGAGGCAAAATATGAACATTTACCTTCCTCAGGCATGTGCGTTCACTAGTCATTTATGGCAAAAGAAATCACTGACTGAAAGCATAATTTGCTTGGTAGACATTATTGGTAATGGCCTTTTTAGTTATAATTTTACATTTCTGGATTACAGTACTCCCTGAGAGATTAACTTCTGCATTTCTTTACCCTGACATGATTAGTAATGGATGTTTCACCACCAGGTCAGGCATACAGCATTAAGTGTCCTGCTCTTCTGTGAGCAGCATGGTAGTCAATGTGTTAAGCAGGCATTTAGGAACTTTTAGTGTGAAGTATATGCATCTGTACAGTCCTGGCTAAAAAGAACAGCTAGGATGCTAATTACTGTTTCAGGAATTATCCTTTACACAGTTAAATATGTATCTAAAAATGAATTCATGAATAACTTTGTAGTCATTTAATCATTTGGTTTTGTAAGACATTAAATAAAATTACTGCAGACCCAAAAATAGTCTGGAAATGGCAAGGAATATCAAATATAAGTAAATATTTTTCCTCGGTAAGATTTAAGTGTAAAAACTGCTGATACCTGGTTTTTACCATATCACTTCTGGCCCCAGCAGAGCAGTCTGCTGTGACCACCGGCACCTTCATGCCAGCCAACGGGTTAATACACAAAATAGGGCAGTGCAAGACTTGGTCCGTAATTCTCATTGGTTGAAGCAAAACAATCAAATTTCTGAGGTGGGCTGGAACTGTGTTATTGGTATAATCCCCAGCATGATTTAAAATTTTTGCATTGAAATGGCATTGACAGTGTGTAATATATTTTGCAACTGGGAATAGATACTAAAAAATTTATGTGGGAATATATTTCAAGAAACCCTTTCATACCAAACCTGACAATTATATTGACACACAAGTAAACCCACCTGAATGGCACACTGGGTTACACAAACATTAGCTGTAGGTGTAGAATAGGTAATTTACACAGAAAACTTTTCATACAAATTTTATTGTAAAGCACACTGAAGTTAAGGGAAAGGTGAAATGTCTAGATGAGATAAACTTGGACACACAAGAATTGGTTTTGCTCAGATATATGGAAAATTAACTGTAGTATTATATGACATACAACACATCTGAGGTGCAAATTTGTGGAGAGGAGAGATTGCATTTAACCTGTTGTGTATGGTGCACATTTTGTTGCAGTGCTGGGATGATGTCATCCAGATTTCAAAATTAGTGGTCTAGTAATGAAACTCTCATCAGTTTTAATATTTAAAAATAAACATGCCTGAAAAAGGAAGCTGAATTAGGACTTTCAATTAAATTGCAAAAATTTTCATGTTTTGCACATTCACTGTGGATGAAACTTAACAGCACGGTGTAAGTAACTCTTATTTACCTTTGTGTCAGCCACAGTGAACATGTTGAAGGTTTTAAAGTAACAAAGTAGTTGTTGACATTCAGGTATTAATGGATGACAGCAGCTAACAGCAATGAAATAATGTGAATTATTTAAACCAGGAATTCAACAAGTCTACATGGCTTTGAACACAGCCAAAAAATGGTTGGTTCAAATGGCTCTGAGCACTATGGGATTTAACTTCTGAGGTCATCAGTCCCCTAGAACTTAGAGCTACGTAAACCTAACTAACCTAAGGACATCACACACATCCATGCCCAAGGCGGGATTCGAACATGCGACCATAGTGGTCGCTTGGTTCCAGACTGTAGCGCCTATAACCGCTTGGCCACCCCGGCCGGTGAACACGTCATTTCAAACTTGTTATTCACTGCATATTTGTATGCTATAACTAATACAGCAACCTTTTATTTTCTCATCTTTGATCTGGGACACGTGTCACATCTTACTTGTTTTCCTAGAGCAACTCTAGGTTTACAAGATCCACATTTCAGAATTCTGGTAATTGCTAGTCCTACCTCATGCTGAAAGTGTGCGTTGATAGCTGTCTCTTCAGATATGATCTCATCAACTGCCATTTCAGAAACTTGAAGCAAAAACGTGATTATTCAATTTTCTGTCAGTGATGAATATATCATCAACGATAGGTATATTCATGATGGTATAGAACAGTGCAGTGACATCTTCTGGAACACCTGCTGGGTAGACTAAACTGTGCACTTCACATCCAGTGCATCAATTTCTTCATAGGTAGTATCATAGTACACTACTATCTCAGACTTGATTGTTGCAATGCTCAACAGCATTATGCCTTGAAGACACTAAACTAACAGCCTTCTTAAGTTTTTGAATGAAGGATATAAGAAGTAATATATCCAAAAACAATTAAGTTTTACATTTTGCTGTCAGGAACTCTTTTTGGGATCTTTCCTTTTATTATTATTTTGTACATGTGTGGTCTTTTTGTTTCCTCTTCCCAGTTTGACAAGCACATCTGATTTGCTTAATGGGGATATTTATGGTTACAAAAAATAAATAAATAAATATGTGGATACAATGCAACCTGCAAACCAAGATCATCCTCCAAAACTTTACGAGCCCAGGAAATAAGCACAATGATTTGGACATAGTAGCATGTTTTAATAAACCAGATGTTTCAGTTATTACTGAGCACTGGTATACCAAAAAAGAATCTTATTATGCACCCATTAACAAAGAATTTCTGCTCATCTTTCAGTAGGGATATCAAACCTTGTGGTAATGTTGCAAAAAGTGGCAATAATTGGTGCTCAAAGATGTAATTCCTACGTGTTGAAGGTGTTACTCAACTTTCTGCGATAAGCTGTAGATGGGAAAGGAAACATAATTTTAGATATAGACAGATCTCCATCTGAAATTACAGATTTGTTTTAGCTAATCTCTATCAGCTGCTTGTAGAGAGAGATAGTAAATACTAAGGGAAAACGGCTGGTAATTATGCTGATAATTGTTCACAGTTTAATAAAACCTTATCTAACACAAATCAGTTTTCACTCATAAGGATGGCGAGTGGCACACACAGATCTAACATTACTGATAGGTAATACAGGGTACCCAGGACTTTGTACTGGGATACTTTCTTTTGTTGATTTGTGTAAATGACAAAATACTGCTCCTCAAATTCAAGGATAGTTCTGTATGCTGATGCTACACCCATTGCATGCAAGTGTAAAGATCGCGAGCAACTACAAAAACTATGAAACTGTATTACAAATGAAATAATTCAGTATTTCTATGAAAGTCATCTCATTGTCAGCACAAGATAGCAGCAGTAACGGATTTTCACCCCACAAGACACATTTTTAAATTCAGTTGTGCACTGGAACTGATATTGTCACCAAAGAAAACTACTGCTTGGTTACAGTTAAACTTTCTATATTTAACATGGTATAACATGGAAATAAACGGTCCTTATCAGAGCCAACTTTAACTATCATATCTATAAATATTGAAGGCATATCATCAGCCAAAGAACATCTGTTATCCAACCTATGCCGTGACAAAAAATGCAACGTCCTGTGTATACAAGAGATGCATAGAGATGAGCGACAGAGACGACCAAAAATACCGGGCATGAAACTAGCTGCAGAAACACCGCACTCTCAGTATGGAAGTGCTATATTTGTAAGACCAGGGCTTCAGATAATCAGTGCTCACTGCGCCGTAGAAAATAACATCGAAGTCATTTCAGTGGAGCTGAGTAACTGCGTGGCTACCTCTGTGTATAAGCCCCTTCGGCTGCATTTTCCTTCACACCACCCAGGAACTTCCATAACAGCAAGACGTCTGTTGTAATCGGTGACTTTAACAGCCATAGTCATTTGTGGGGATACTCTGAAGATGACGAAAATGGGGAGGCAGTCCTCTCCTGGGCTGAATCCTGCCAGTTGTCTCTTATACATGTCAGCAAGCTACCCCCCTTCCTTCAACAGTGGCAGGTGGCAACGTGGATTTAACCCTGACCTCCTCTTTGTGAGTGAAGACATCACACAGCTTTGCTCCAAATCAGTGTGCTCGCCCATACCAAAGACGCAACACAGGCCACTACTGTGTCAAGTTCTTCCAGCAATAAGGCCACAGGAGGTGAATTTCAAACGGAGATACAATTTCAAGAAAGCTGATTGGAAAAAATTTGCTAAGATGCTGGACAAGGAGATTAAGTCTGTGCGACCTATTCCTGAAGACTATGACAGCTTTGTTCAAACTGTCAAACATTGCTCCCGGGCATCAATTCCAAGAGGGTGTAGGACAATGTATCTGCAGGGTGTGACACCTGAAACAGCTGCTCTGCTGTACGGATACTATCGACTATATGAAGAAAACCCTTATAGCGAGGAGACTTATCTGGCTGCGCAAAATACTCTCTCCTCAATCTCTGAGGCGAAGAGAGAACAGTGGATTAAACTGATGACAGAATGTGAGATGAGTAGAAGTAGTCAAAAGGCCTGGAGATTGTTATGACACCTTAACAATGATCCCTCCCAACCCAATACGCATACAAATGTGAAGGCAGATCAGATCGCATACCAGCTTTTGAAAAATGGTAAACCTGATCATACCAGTAAAATCGGGAGACGAACCCTGGAAAGGGAGCCCGAACAAGAGGGAAACACTCTGTCTCGACCATTCAGTTTGAATGAGCTCGACTCAGCTCTAAATAAGTGCAAAGTCGGAAAAGCAGCAGGGGTAGATGATATAAGAAGTGAACAGATCAAGAACTTTGGTCCAGGCGCAAAGTGCTGGCTACTCGAGCTAATGA
Source organism: Schistocerca nitens (assembly GCF_023898315.1). Classification (NCBI taxonomy): domain Eukaryota; kingdom Metazoa; phylum Arthropoda; class Insecta; order Orthoptera; family Acrididae; genus Schistocerca; species Schistocerca nitens. The sequence continues at coordinate 402,120,595 of NC_064614.1, read as the reverse complement.
ATAATTGTATCAAGAGCGGCAAGATACCAAAATCTTGGCGGAAAGCAAAAATTATAGCTATACATAAACCAGGGAAAGACCGGGATGACCCCAAAAGCTATAGGCCAATCTCCCTCCTATGCCACCTGTATAAGGTATTGGAAAGGTTGATCCTCCAAAGAATTACAGATATGATAGAACCATTACTGATCCCTCAACAGGCAGGATTCAGACAAGGGAAGAGCTGTACAGCACAGTTGTTGAATTTGACACAGCATATAGAGGACGGCTTCCAAAGGTGGCAGATAACAGGAGCGGTGTTTATAGATCTTTCAGCCGCCTACGACACTGTCCACCACAGACTCTTGTTGTTGAAGTTATACAACCTCACCAAGGACTATAAACTAACCTGTCTAATTAGAAATCTTCTGCAGAACCGAAGATATTTTGTGGAATATCAAGGACAAAGAAGCAGATGGAGGCAGCAGAAAAATGGGTTGCCACAGGGCAGTGTACTGGCACCCACCCTCTTCAATATATACACTAATGACCAGCCGTTACCAGAAGGAACACAAAGCTTCATATATGCAGATGACCGAGCAATCACAGCTTTTAGAGGGTGGAGCGGAAGCTAACTGATGCTCTGAAATAATTAACTGCCTATTACAGGGACAATCAATTGAAACCAAATCCTTCTAAGACCCAGACCTGTGCTTTCCACCTCCGAAACAGACAGGCTAGTAGAACCTTGCAGATAGATTGGGAAGGAACCTCTTTAGAACACTGCAAGACTCCAAAATACCTTGGAGTCACTCTGGACCGTGCTCTTACATATAAGGAACACTGCTTAAAAACAAAGCAAAAAGTGGCTGCCAGGAACAACGTGGTTAGGAAGCTGACTGGAACAACACAGGGAGCACAGCCAGACACAGTGCGCACATCCGCATTAGCCCTCTGCTACTCTGCAGCCGAGTGTGCTTGCCCAGTATGGTGTAGATCTACACATACAAAGAAAGTTGATGTTGCTCTGAATGAGACATGTCGTATCATTACGGGTTGTCTAAGAGCCACGCCTGTGGAAAAACTGTACTGCTTATCCGGCATAGCCCCCCCCCCCCCCCCCACCGGACATCCGAAGAGATACAGCAGCACGGAGTGAAATAAAGAAGGCATTAACATCCGAAGCCCACCCACTACATGGCCACCAACTGGCACAGCAAAGACTTGTGTCTAGAAAGAGCTTCCTTCACAGTACAGAACCACTCGCTGACACTCCACATCAACACCGGGAGAAGAGATGGCAGGTCAGATGCCAGCATCTGGAGGAGTGGCTGATCCCGCAAGAAGTAGTTCCCCCAGGCCACACAGAGAAATGGTCCACTTGGAAATCACTCAACCGCCTGCGTTCTTCTGTCACAAGATCCAAGAGTAATCTGGAGGGGTGGGGCTTCCAGGTGGACTCTCTCCAGCGTGACTGCGGAGCTGCCATGCAGACATCAATACATCTAATACAATGCACATTACCTCCAACTGTGTGCACCATAGAGGACCTCGTAAACGCTACACAAAGTGCACTGGACGTTGCAAATTTTTGGGCATCCACTGTATAGATTAAAATTACCTTATGTTTGACAACACAATCTGTGTCTAATCAGTTATTTCATTCTTGACTAGTTTAATTTATAAACCATAATGTATGTAGTAATGTATCTAATATTGATTTTTTTTTTAGTTTGCTTCTGACACGATAAATAAATAAAATAACATGGAAACTAATTACTGTACAAGAACATAACTTGGTAGCATTAACGTCAAGGACATGGGGAAGAGAGATAATGCAGAATCAATTCAATTGAAACACTTTTAATGTGCTGCTACAGTACACCATACCATTACATACCAGTACCATTACTGGTGACGGTGATGGAGGCTGTTATGAAAAGCTTGCGATATTATTCAAATCTGATATGGCAAGTTAACAGAACTTTTGATCCATGTGAGTAAAATTATTGTGTAAAATCGATAGTGCAGCTTCTTACAGAAGTCTCTTCAGGGCCTTCGGAGTCTTTCACTTACATGTCAACATATTTACTCCCTAATAGTATTTGTTGTCCATAATAGGGGTAATTTTACTCTGTTCAGTGAAATGAACTTGCAAAATACTGGAAGGAAATGGAATTTCAAATTCTGATTGAAAGTCTTTAAGAGGTTGCTGCAAGACACCAAGCAGCAAACTGAAAATCTTAAGATATTAATAAAATACAAAGTAAAAAAATTTTTTTATTAGCCTCTCCTTCTATAATTATAATTAAACGTAATGTTCTTAATCAAGGATGCATATGATAGTTAACACTAAGATTCAAATTAACAGGGTTTTAATGTTACCATTATATGTAGGGCTGCCAGTACTCATTGTAAAATTCTGAAATGCTTTGTACAAAGTATGAGAGAAACAGCACTTGAATAAAAAAACCATTTCTAGCTTTCAGGGTCATTACTTCCTTCCTCTGGAAAGATGAATATGTTTTGTGACTGGAAATGAGGGGAAGATCACTTAGACCACCCGTATCGAACACTTATGTGACACATTCATGAGTACTGCTCCAAAGTTTGAGATCCATGTCAGATTTAAGCAACACATTGAAGCAACTCAGAGGCTGGATGCTAGATAGGTTACCAGTAGTTTCAAACTATGTGCGAGAATTATTTTGTATAACACTATTGAGAAAATTTAGAAGGCATGAGAAATCAAGGCTCGGATGATAGACAGCCTTTCTTCCCTCTCTCTATTTGCGAGTGGAACGGTACCATTTGGTTGCTTGTGTAGTATGTATATACATAAAAATACGGAAGAAAATTGTGACTGCCTACTACATTAAGAAGTAATAGTTGAACTAACCTAACGCTTCGTGATTTACTTCAAATGTTTTGTCCCACTGACACACTCTGACAATCAGTGACTTCCATCTATAGCAGTCTTACAATTTGGAGATGTCAGTATTGCTTCGATCTATTAATATTCCCTCATTGAGCTCTTTTTATTTTAAGATCACATAAACTGGATTTTTGAGAAACTACATACAGGAAGATGTGATTGGCATATAGCTGTTTGTTTACAGAAAAACAACGATCAAAATTTAAGCATATCAGTAACGCACACAGGGCAAGAGCACATTTTTCCCTAGAAACCTTGACTGGAGTAATAACTTTATTTGTAGCATAGTCTGAGGTCTACATTAGGTTGAAAAGCGATAATTTCGTTGACAGTTGTGGAACACAGCGAATGAGAAATAAAGGTTGTGGTAACAGACAGACATGTGTCTTTGCCTAATATTTGTTTGTGGCATATTTAAATGCACTTTCCCACATTTAACGCATTTCTCATAATAAAAAAAAATAAAACTACTAGGTCATCCCCAAAAAACATATATTAGAAAATGAACAAGCATCCGACGTGTTTTGATGCATATTACGTACAGATATCGTACACAAACTGGAAAAATGCAATGGGCGTTCCACTACGCATCCTTTACCATATTTGATTCGTTTTTCCGCATTTGCTACTGCTGGTATGGGTTCAAAGACAAATTCGTGCTGCAAACGTCTCAGTGGTAGTTAGCCTACATTAGTAAGCAGCAGTTAATGTGTTAAAAACATTTAGACACATTGTCCGCAATGCATAATATGTGTTATGCTTTAAATCACTCTGTCTTTCGACCAATAATTTGTAATGAGTTGGTTTCAATCAATCACGTAAAGCTCTAATATGTAACCTTGACTATGCTGCGGATTTATCATGTCACCATAATACAGATTATTCGCATTTAAACCTTCTTTCTACATTTTATTCTGTTAACGGAAGCTTCATTCAAACAATCTGGATTGATTTGACATTCCAAAACAACAGCTGAAGGCAAGTCTGTATAAACACTGTAGCCAACGTGTGACGTCACTTGCGTCAACAGAGTTGTTAACAGGTCTAGTCACCAGGCAGCGCTGTCACGCTTTCAGCCTTGTTGATGACGTCATGAAGCGATTCCTCGGGGCCCGCGAGACGCATGTGAATCTGGCATCTAGGGCGCGCGAGAAAAATTTTTCTCGTTTGCATCTGGCTGCTTGCAGCTACTACACAGGCGTCTAAAGCTAGCGAAATGAGGGATGCTCAACTACCGGACCTACCGATAGATGGCTCTACCAGCTGATTACTATAGCCTGTATTGCCCGCCATATTTGAATTTGCCAAGAAGTTTCTCTCGGTCTGTACGGTGTATAAGGAATTAAGGATTATCGAAATGGTGATTTCTTGTTCCGCTTTCAATTGTACGAAGCGATGGAGTAAGGAAAGTGACTTACCATTCCACAGGTAATAGGACTACCGATACAATACCACAACAATACAGACTTAGTGCGTTTGCTAATTCGATGTTTTTGAACAGGTTTCCTCTAAAGCACCCAGAGCTGCTAAAGAAGTGGATTACTTCCGTGAAGCGGAAAGATTTTAAACCTACGTCTTGCAGTTTTCTTTGCGGAAACCTTTTCCGACAAGATGATTACATAGTGAGCCCTGGAACGTGGAAGAAACGTCTCAGGCCCGAAGCAGTGCCATTAGTTTTTGACTTTCCGACACATTTGATGCCACCAAATAAACAGCCACGACGACATGTTAGGATTTTGAGTGACAACGATGCTTCTCCATTGGAGGTAGCTAGTTAATTTCCTTGCTATGTGTGTGCTTTTGACTTTGGTGAATTTATTTCGTACGGACACAAATGGGCTACATAGGTCTAAGCAATGTTGTAATACAGTTCCATATTTTTGTTTTTAGCGTTCTGTCCTGGAATCCGTGCTTGATTTGCCCTCTGCAGAAGCTAGTGATTGCGTGGAGAATGTTATCAATGAGAATTCTTCCGTGGAAAGCATGTCCCATTTATCCAATGCAGAAGCTGTGAATTGTGTCGAAAACGTTAGTATAAGGATGTTTTCACACCCCCAAAGTTTTCTTATAATATTTTTTCATCAAGCCTTGAGTTATTTCAATCATATATAACGAAATTATTTCTTTATTTCCGAGTGCAGTTGGTTCTCAAGTAATTGATTGTGGTATACAGTCGAAAGTAGAAATGGAAGAGAAGGCGACTGAAACTTGCAATTTTTTCTCAGACATTGTGCACGAATTGAAACGTAAACTGCAGTGTGTCCGTGAAAAACTTCGAAGAAGAGAGAAGAAAGTGTTTTCCATGGATGACATCATAAGTTCATTGAAGGAGAAGGGGCATCTTCCTGAGAAGTTACATAACTTCCTCAATCATCAGAAAGGAACACAAGTGGAATTAGTGTGCAATTTAGTGGAGAACTCTCTCTCGTCAAAGGGTAATAGATACACAACAAATGTGAAAATGTTTGCGATGACTGTGTACTTTTATTCACCAGCAGCATATGAATACCTGCAAAAATTAATGCCTGTGACCCATAAATCATTGATTTCCAAATGGGTGGCAAGTGTCGACTGTGAAACTGGCTTCTTAAAAGATGTTTTTAAGTACGTTGATTCGAACCCAATTGTAAGGGACCAGTTCAGCGATCCATGTCTAATTGTAGACATTGTGGCAATTAGGAAGCAAGTAGTTTGGGACCAAGGAACTAAGCAATACACAGGTTTTTTAGAGTTTGGTGGGGAAGTGCCTCAGTCAAAAGAAGTAATAGAGGCATCTGAGGCTCTGGTTTTCATGCTTGTCTCTATTAAAGGCAAATTTATATGCCCGATTGCAAATTTCTTTATCAACGGTGTACAGGCAAATAATCAGGCCACACTGATAAAATCCGCTTTAGAGAGGCTGCATAGTTCTGGCATTAGGGTTTGGTGTGTTACATGTGATGGCTGCAAGGTAAATATAAGCACTTTATGTACACTTGGCTGTACTTTAAATTTTTCCAAGGGTGATTTTAAAAGCTACGATGTTTATTGTATCTTGGACATGTCATATGATTAAGTTTGCCAGGAATGCTCTAGCAGAAGTATCTGCTATTGAGTCTCCAACTGGCATTATTAGATGCCATTTCATTGAGCAATTGAACAAGGTACAACAAGAAGAAGGTATGACATTTGCCAACAAACTATCAGGACAACATATAAGTTAACGTAAATAGAAAAATGAATGTTTCATTAGCCCCACAGACTTTGAGTTCTAGTGTGGCAGATAGTATAGAATTTTTGAGGAGGGTTGGTGATCCAAATATTAAAGGACGTGAAGCAACAGTAGAATTTTTGTATAATATTGATAGGATTTTTGATATTCTGAACTCCAGAAATCCATTAGGTAAAGGGTATAAGAGCCCCCTGAGACTTGACAACAAATCTTATTGGCTTGGTATTAAAAAAAAATGGTTCAAATGGCTCTGAGCACTATGGGACTTAACATCTATGATCATCAGTCCCCTAGAACTTAGAACTACTTAAACCTAACTAACCTAAGGACATCACACAACACCCAGTCAACACGTTGGTATTTTCAGACACACCGAAAATTATATCAAAAGCTTAAAAATCATTGGTATTCCATTGCTGCTCCATGCAAGAAATACTTTTGCTTTTGGGATAATTTTCAATATGCAATCAGTAAGGCACATAGCTCTGACAAGTATGCTTCGTGTTGAATCTCCTTTGAAGTATTTGCTAACATATAAACTGTCACAAGACCACATAGAGCTTTTTTCCCCCTGCATTCGGTCCAGATGTGGTTGGAACAACAATACAAATGCATACCTGTTCAAATGTGCCATGAGAAAGTTGCTCTTGGGTAACAGTGTCACTGTAATGAATGGGAATTGCTCAAATTTTAATGTGTGTTGTTTGCCACCTGTTTATGATTTTCATGCAAGAAAGCATGTAGTAGAAAGTGATGAAAGTGCTGCAGAAAATGAAGTAGAGGAGTGGTGTGCACTTCTTGATGATAAGTTTAAGTTCTCATTTCACAAGTAAAACATACTCTATTATATTGCAGGGTATGTGTCATTGCGTCTTTCAAGGCAGATCACATGCAAAGACTGTCTTCACATACTGAAGTCACCAGTAGTTAAATCTGCATTAGAATGTGATTCTCTCTATGCTTTTCCCAATATGGCCAATAAAATTGCATTTGTAAATTCTGTTAACCGGGGAAAACTGGTTAAAACAAGGGACTGCGTGTACTCTGTTGTAGAATACTCAGAAACTGTTTCAGATGTTTGTGATTGCTGGGGATATGCGACAGAAATATATACAGGCCAAGATTTTGCATTGTGTTTAAAATAAATTTGTAGATTACCCATTTCCTGCTCTTGGTCATGATTACCATTATGAAATTAGGATTGAGGACTTACATCAGACTCAACTTGTTTGTAAGATTGCATCCCTATACTCCTGCATACGCTTAAAAACATGTGGAAAAAAAGGCTGCTGAGAAAATTTTAAACAATAAATCAAGTATAAGGCAGAAGTTAAATAAACTCATATTGTTTAATAATGTATAGTGCTCAAATTGGAAAAATTATGTAATGGGACATTCCATGCAGATGTGTGTGACATTTTGACAGATTTTTTAAAACTATTTTGTCCATAGAATTGTTGTTGTGTAATGATGAACTTCGAAAGATGAATCACATTGAAGTAAAATTAAGTCTTTACATCCTGTGTAGATATTGTAACAAAATTATAATTGTTTATTATATAAGCTTACTTTTAAGATGTTTGGTGTTACAAAATATGCACTTGCATTAAAAACGGGTGATTTGTGTGAAATTAATGAAAAAAAATGTTCTGAGACATATTTGACAGATGACTTTCAGTGTGAGAAAATATTTCCCTCAATAACTATGTTAACTTGAATTTTTCACTTTAAGAAAACAGTTTAATCACAGGATGGATGTGATCTAATGGAGTATGCAGTGGCCCTATGTTTCAAACAGTAATGTTTGTGGATACTCTGCAACATAAGAGCAATAAAATGGTTACTCTGTTAATTCTTGTTTTAATACTTCCTATATGGCGGCAAGTGTACACGTATCTTTATACCGCTCTGCAGTTTTTGAGGACTTAATTTCAATCAAGTGTATTGCTTGTGACGAAACAGTGCTAAATGGAATTAGAATATGCGTGTTTAAACATAAATGGTGCCATTCACACTGCTATGCTCAAGAAGATTTACAAATACAGTGTAAATGTGACGGCCGCGAGATCGCTAGTGAAAAGTGCTACGCGGGAATAGAAGGCAGCGTGCATGACGAACTTCAAAAAGAACTTGAGATTGTAAAAAAATATATAAAAACGATGGAAAATTTGGTACTAATCATAAGGGAACTGTCTGAATCGTCGAGGCAACAAGATCTCATTAATGCTAGCCAAAAAAATTCGTAGGTCTGCACAACCAAAGGTACAAAGTGTAAACAGTACGACTGTAACTAGAAATATGAACGAACTGATCACTCAGAAAGACGCAAGTGAATTAAACGCAACAAAAGAAAGTGTTAATAATGCATCTATGGATAAAAATATGAACAAACTATCCACACAAAAATATACAAGTGGATTAAACGGAGAAAAACACAAGGTAAACATTCGTAAAGAAAAAAAGTACACAACCACGTTATGCATAAGCAAGGATACAAGCAACAGACATTTATTTTTGCAGATAGTCGTGGGAGAGGAGTTACGGAAATTATGAGAAGAAATCACCCAGACCTTAATGTAACAGGCATCATCAAACCAGGCGCGCCATTACGCGAAATTCTGAAAAACAGTGACAACATATTAACGACGGGTAACAGTTGTATCATAATAGGAGGCGCAAATGATGTTTACTGTAACGAAACTTGGCGTGCAACGAGAATCCTAAAGGAAACAATGAAAAGGATGCCTCGAGTGCATTTCTACATTGTTAGTATCCCCAGGAGACACGACCTGATGGAAAACTCGTGCGTAAACATCGAGATTGTTACAGTAAACAGGCTATTTGAGAAAATATGTAGAGGTTTCCAGAATATGACTTTCGTAGAGATAAACAGTGTTCACAGAGAGCACTTCACAAGACATGGTCTCCACATGAACGTAAAAGGGAAAAAGATTATTAGTGCCGAAATACTTAAATTTATTAATGAGTCATCTGTAATGGAAGTGTCTCCAATCCCAATTCCGCCAAAACAAGAGTTGTCTGTAACAGTGGAACCATCATTATCTGCAGTAGAGCTACAACAAATACCAGTAGCAGCAGCAAAGGCTCAGATATTCTCAGCAGCAGTGCCAGATAAACAATAGCAGCAGAATCACCACAATCATCAGCAGAGCTGTCGTCATCAGCAACAGCATCCAGAACAGCAGACCCCATAATACTACCTCAAGGCAATGAAAATGCATGTGAGGAAAACATACAAAGGTCATTAGCCGCAGCAGTTAACAAAGAAGGGCAGTCACCAAGTCGGGGAGCACAGGAGCCACCAGCAACAGCAACCACACAGAAGAGGTACCTGAGGCCTGGGAGAGCAACAGCAGAAGCAGCTTCCAATCAAGACAGATGCCTGAGAACTAGGAGACCTGCTACACTAAGTGAGGATTTTTTATGGTACCGAGTAAGCAGAAAGAGAACATGGAAAAAGATGTAAGTAAAACTGTCCATCTTAAATACCAGTGTGACAATAGTGAGGGGAATATAAACACTGGACAAAGATACGATCCAGGTTTAATGACACAAACTGAAAAAAATCACTGCATAATACCAGAAGCAAAGGGAGCAAGTGAAGTGCTTAGTATATCACAGGAAGGGGAACTATTACATTTAAAGCCAACTGTCAGAATACTTCACCAAAATGTTCAATACATAAACAATAAAACAGAGGAACTAGAGGTAATATTACAGGAGTATAGGCCAAACATTCTAGTAGTTTCAGAACATGGGCTAAAAGAAAATCACATAGGAATGTACAACTTGAAGAATTATGTGAAAGTAGCCAGTTTTTGCAGAACTTCCTATAAAGGTGGTTGGGTTGCCATTTTTTCTAACGATAAATCAACTAAAGCCATAAATATAACAAAATACGCTATAGAATTGAGCTTTGAAGCTACAGCACTGGAAACTAAAATTGCTGGGAAATTATGTTGTGTATTAGGTTTGTATCGATCACCAAATGGTATAATTAAAACCTTCTTTGAACAGCTGGAAGATATAATCCAACACCTCTCAAAAACATATGCTTATTTGATCATTATAGGAGATCCGAACATAGACATGAGTAAAAATACAGACAGTACTAAGACCCTACTGGACTTATTGTGCATATACAATCTAAAAATAAAAATAGATAAACCAACTAGAGTAACAAAGCATAGTGAAACTATTATTGATCATGTAATAACAAATATTCCTACATGCTATTGTGACACACAGGTAATAAACTCCACATTAGAAGACCATTTTGCAATCATGATAGACATAAATATAAAGACTAGTGATTCAGTGCAGAAGATATGGGAGATGAGAAGACAGAACTACCCACATAACATAAATCTGCTAAAGAAGATGTTAGAGGCAGAAAACTGGGAAACATTATATGCAGCTAAAGATGCAAACACCAAATGGAACCAATTTTATTCTTTATTCAATTATTATTATGATGTTACATGTCCTGATAGTAAAAAGCTTGTCAAACAGCAACAAAAAAAGAAAAGCTGGGTGACTGGAGAAGTAATCCATGCCAGAAATAATCTGAGAGTGTATTATGACCTCTCCAAACAAAAAAATACTGAGGCCTACAACACACTGTATAAAATAAAAAAGAAAGAGTACTGTTGTTTTATCAGAGAAACTAAAGCATCATTCATCGGGATCTCTATAGATAAGGGAAAGAACTACTCAAGAGGTTTATGGTCGTTCATTAATGAAGAGAGAGGAAAAGTAACAAATCGGGCAGAGGACATCTGCCCACTGATGAGTGGGAAAAGCAACGCAAACCCTCTCGAAGTAGCCAATACTTTTAACAGATATTATATTACTGTAGCAGACGAATTAACAAGTCAAAATAAAACAAATGCAGTAAGTAAATTGTTAAACCCCCCACATACAAATCATACTATGGTTTTCATACCTACAACAGATGCAGAAGTCTCAAACCTAATAAAACAACTTAAAATTAAACATTCATCTGGCTTGGATGGTGTCACATCACATCTCATAAAGAAATTCTGGGAATGTATATTAAAACCATTGACACACATGCTGAATGCTGCGATAGAAGAAGGTATATTTCCAGATTCACTGAAAGTAAGTAAAGTGAAGCCAATATTTAAGAAAGGGAACAGGGATGAATTAGGAAATTACAGGCCAATATCATTGATCTCAACATTTGCTAAAATCTATGAAATGATCATAAAGAATAGAACTGTAAGTTTTATAACAAAGTACAGTATACTGCATTCATCACAACATGGTTTCAGAGAAGGGAAGTCAACAAAAACAGCATCAACAGATATAATTGACCACATTCTTAATTTACTTGACAGGCAACAAAAGACTTGTGGGATTTTTATGGACCTATCTAAGGCATTTGATTGTGTGAACCACTCAAAATTAATGATGAAATTATATCAGTATGGAATTAGAGGAAAATGCTATGACATACTTAAATCATACATTACAAATGGGAAATAATGCACAGAAATCAGACATACTAGTGGGGGATATATAACAAACTACAGATCAGAATTACAAACAGTTCAACACGGTGTGCCGCAAGGGTCTGTGCTTGGGCCAATACTATTTATACTCTTATGTAAATGACTTCCATAGCTATATAAATCAGAAACTTTTAATGTATGCTGATGACACAACAATCATTTGCACAGCTGACACAAAGGAGGAGCTTGAGAAGGGAGCACTCCTGACTATTGAAAATGCAAATAAATATTTAACACAAAACAACCTGTTTATGAATCAGTCTAAATCAATGAATGTAGTATTTCAGACCAAGCATAGTGAAAATTATAATATAAATGTTAATATAAATGTAAAGACTATTAAAGAAGTAACCAGCACAAATTTTCTAGGAACTATAATAGACAAACATTTGGCATGGGGGGAGCACATAGATGCACTGTGTAAAAAGATAAACAAACAGATCTTCATCATGCATAAAACAGCTAAGACTGTGGATGATAAAGTCCTCAGATCAATGTATTATGGACTTGTCTTCCCACATTTGTCTTGTTGTTGTTGTTGTGGTCTTCAGTCCTGAGACTGGTTTGATGCAGCTCTCAATGCTACTCTATCCTGTGCAAGCTTCTTCATCTCCCAGTACCTACTGCAACCTACATCCTTCTGAATCTGCTTAGTGTATTCATCTCTTGGTCTCCCTCTACGATTTTTACCCTCCACGCTGCCCTCCAATACTAAACTGGTGATCCCTTGATGCCTCAGAACATGTCCTACCAACCGATCCCCTCTTCTGGTCAAGTTGTGCCACAAACTTCTCTTCTCCCCAATCCTATTCAATACTTCCTCATTAGTTATGTGATCTACCCATCTAATCTTCAGCATTCTTCTGTAGCACCACATTTCGAAAGCTTCTATTGTCTTCTTGTCCAAACTATTTATCGTCCACGTTTCACTTCCATACATGGCTACACTCCATACAAATACTTTCAGAAATGACTTCCTTACACTTAAATCTATACTCGATGTTAACAAATTTCTCTTCTCCAGAAACGCTTTCCTTGCCATTGCCAGTCTACATTTGATATCCTCTCTACTTCGACCATCATCAGTTATTTTGCTTATTCAGTTCATATATGGGGAAATGCACAAGCTGGCTACCTAAAAAGAATATTCACAATTCAGAAAAGGACAGTGTGATGCATTGCAAAAATACCACCAAGACAGACCTGTAGGCAAGCTTTTGTACACTATAATATTATGACAGTGTATTCACTGTACATATACCAAAGCGTAATGGCGGTAAGGTCACGTGATAAACACCTCCTAAATAGAGATGTACACAAACACGGTACAAGAGGAAATGAAAATTACTACACGATAAACAGAAATCTAAAACTGGCTGTGACTGCCCCAGAAGAAGCAGGCAAAAGGTTTTTTTAATAAACTCCCCAAAATCATTAAAAAAGAAACAGATCTAAAATGTTTAAAAAATCATTTGAAACTATATCTCACAGAGAAATGTATATACAGTTTGAGTGAATACTAAGATGGTGTTGAAATATATCATTACTGAAATGTACCTTTAAAAATTATCATTTCTGTATGTTGTTTGGATTTGTGTGTACATATAATGTGAACCATGTAAAACCTTTGTATGATTATGGACTAATTCTGTTTCATTATTTGTTTCATTTATATATAATGAAATCAAGTCTGAGGTTAATAGGCTATTGTATGACACACCCAATACTCTCAGTTGGATTTTCAGCTGGAGTCCATGGGCGAAGAATAAATAAATAAATTAACAAATAAATAATGAACACAATGTTCCAGTTGATCATAAGCATTCTTATTACTTTATAACCATTCTAGAATAAGGGGACCTGAGTCAGGGAAAACTTAATTTTCTCAATATTGTCTTTATTTTGCTAGGATGTCTTTCTATTATATTTTCCTGTGTTGAGGGGGGGGGCAAGGAGAATGCAAATAATCATATAGAATTATCTTTCTAGCACTACAAAGTACAGAATACAGTGATTACAGGTACATGTGGAAATCTAGGAAATATCAGTATTCATGTTACATGCATAATTTTCATCAACATTTACCTTGAAACTTCCTGGCAGATTAAAACTGTGTGCGCCGACCGAGACTCGAACTCGGGACCTTTGCCTTTCGCGGGCAAGTGCTCTACCAACTGAGCTACCGAAGCACGACTCACGCCCGGCCCACACAGCTTTACTTCTGCCAGTATCTCGTCTCCTACCTTCCAAACTTTACAGAAACTCTACTGCGAACCATGCAGAACTAGCACTCCTGAAAGAAAGGCTATTGCGGAGACATGGCTTAGCCACAGCCTGGGGGATGTTTCCAGAATGAGATTTTCACTCTGCAGCGAAGTGTGCACTGATATGAAACTTCCTGGCAGATTAAAACTGTGTGCGCCGACCGAGACTCGAACTCGGGACTGGCAGAAGTAAAGCTGTGAGGGCCGGGCTTGAGTCGTGCTTCTGTAGCTCAGTTGGTAGAGCACTTGCCCGCGAAAGGCAAAGGTCCCGAGTTCGAGTCTCGGTCGGCGCACACAGTTTTAATCTGCCAGGAAGTTTCATATCAGCGCACACTCCGCTGCAGAGTGAAAATCTCATTCTGGAAACATTTACCTTAATTAAACGGTTACACTTTTTGCTGATTTGAACTGTGTACTACATGTTAAAAAGATTTTGTTTGGTCATAGTAATAAAAGCATTTCATTTTGTTAGTTCATATGTCCCATACGGAACTGAAATTATCAAGTTAGGATGACAAAGGAAGGAAATAACATTAAGGAATCTTACTTCACAGAAATTATGTAACGATGGTTACACTTTTTGCTAGTTAACTTTAACATAAACCATTTAGTTTTCCATTAAGAGTGAAAGCAGTTGCACGAGTCACGTAAAGTTTCCCATAGGGAACTAAAGTATTTACGTTTGATTATTGTAATCTTCATATTTCTATTTAAAAAAGTTTGTAACTCAAATTCACAGACATTTTGGAATCTGTACATACATGTGTGTAGCAAGGTACTTTTCATGTGCCATGTAGAACCTTTAATTTTCTGGTTTAAATATAATTTATTTCATGAATTACCTTTAATACCAGCACTGTCTGAATGCATTATTTACCATTTAGAAGAAGAAATATTAGTGTACAGAATAACAAACCTCATGAAAAATGCGAGAGATTGTTCTGTACAGAACTTGGAATGGCTCTTTATCAACAGCAGGTAAAAAAGAAGGCTTCTATTAAATGTTCAAAGAAACCAGTCAGTACCTCTTAATTCACCATAGAGGTGATACAGTAATAAAACAATTTACTTTTTTCAGAATTTCTGCTAAGTATTAAAAGTGTGAAGACCTATTCAATTAGTATTTGCTTTACCAATAACCTGTAGTACAAGCACACGTATAAGCAGATAATTATGGGAGTCAAGAGTTATGTTAAAATTAAAGATACTGACTTTTATTACTTGCTCACAAAGCATTGCAGTTGCTGTACAGTTTATGCTGTATGTGGTGTACCCAATGTGATTTCTGGAGGACATAATATTCTGTTATCCTATGGGAGTGCACTGGTACCACACCTATTGAAAGTACGTTTTGCTGTGGAATAGTTGTATCAGATATCTGTACCAGAAGACAAATCTCCACTGTGACACCCTCATGTTCTTGGTTTTCTATTAGCTATTATTACAGGAACACTCTTCACATGGAGGAGGAAGCATAGTGAGATTTTCTTTTTCATCATTTTCAACATTGTACACAACTTTCTTGCACTTTTATGTTATCATATTTCTTTCTATTATATTTTCCTGTGTTGAGGGGGGGGGGCAAGGAGAATGCAAATAATCATATAGAATTATCTTTCTAGCACTACAAAGTACAGAATACAGTGATTACAGGTACATGTGGAAATCTAGGAAATATCAGTATTCATGTTACATGCATAATTTTCATCAACATTTACCTTGAAACTTCCTGGCAGATTAAAACTGTGTGCACCGACCGAGACTCGAACTCGGGACCTTTGCCTTTCGCGGGCAAGTGCTCTACCAACTGAGCTACCGAAGCACGACTCACGCCCGGCCCACACAGCTTTACTTCTGCCAGTATCTCGTCTCCTACCTTCCAAACTTTACAGAAACTCTACTGCGAACCATGCAGAACTAGCACTCCTGAAAGAAAGGCTATTGCGGAGACATGGCTTAGCCACAGCCTGGGGGATGTTTCCAGAATGAGATTTTCACTCTGCAGCGAAGTGTGCACTGATATGAAACTTCCTGGCAGATTAAAACTGTGTGCGCCGACCGAGACTCGAACTCGGGACTGGCAGAAGTAAAGCTGTGAGGGCCGGGCTTGAGTCGTGCTTCTGTAGCTCAGTTGGTAGAGCACTTGCCCGCGAAAGGCAAAGGTCCCGAGTTCGAGTCTCGGTCGGCGCACACAGTTTTAATCTGCCAGGAAGTTTCATATCAGCGCACACTCCGCTGCAGAGTGAAAATCTCATTCTGGAAACATTTACCTTAATTAAACGGTTACACTTTTTGCTGATTTGAACTGTGTACTACATGTTAAAAAGATTTTGTTTGGTCATAGTAATAAAAGCATTTCATTTTGTTAGTTCATATGTCCCATACGGAACTGAAATTATCAAGTTAGGATGACAAAGGAAGGAAATAACATTAAGGAATCTTACTTCACAGAAATTATGTAACGATGGTTACACTTTTTGCTAGTTAACTTTAACATAAACCATTTAGTTTTCCATTAAGAGTGAAAGCAGTTGCACGAGTCACGTAAAGTTTCCCATAGGGAACTAAAGTATTTACGTTTGATTATTGTAATCTTCATATTTCTATTTAAAAAAGTTTGTAACTCAAATTCACAGACATTTTGGAATCTGTACATACATGTGTGTAGCAAGGTACTTTTCATGTGCCATGTAGAACCTTTAATTTTCTGGTTTAAATATAATTTATTTCATGAATTACCTTTAATACCAGCACTGTCTGAATGCATTATTTACCATTTAGAAGAAGAAATATTAGTGTACAGAATAACAAACCTCATGAAAAATGCGAGAGATTGTTCTGTACAGAACTTGGAATGGCTCTTTATCAACAGCAGGTAAAAAAGAAGGCTTCTATTAAATGTTCAAAGAAACCAGTCAGTACCTCTTAATTCACCATAGAGGTGATACAGTAATAAAACAATTTACTTTTTTCAGAATTTCTGCTAAGTATTAAAAGTGTGAAGACCTATTCAATTAGTATTTGCTTTACCAATAACCTGTAGTACAAGCACACGTATAAGCAGATAATTATGGGAGTCAAGAGTTATGTTAAAATTAAAGATACTGACTTTTATTACTTGCTCACAAAGCATTGCAGTTGCTGTACAGTTTATGCTGTATGTGGTGTACCCAATGTGATTTCTGGAGGACATAATATTCTGTTATCCTATGGGAGTGCACTGGTACCACACCTATTGAAAGTACGTTTTGCTGTGGAATAGTTGTATCAGATATCTGTACCAGAAGACAAATCTCCACTGTGACACCCTCATGTTCTTGGTTTTCTATTAGCTATTATTACAGGAACACTCTTCACATGGAGGAGGAAGCATAGTGAGATTTTCTTTTTCATCATTTTCAACATTGTACACAACTTTCTTGCACTTTTATGTTATCATATTTTTCCCTTGATAATCGAAAAGAGGGAGGGGAAAAAAAATTTAAGCGAGCTTTCATAAAAACTGAAAACTCTGCTTGCGTCATTTGTTATTTTCAAAGTGTTACTCTCTTTCCAAATACTGTTCTATTTCTTCAAACCAATTTTGAATTTCTCAGGTTATTACATATTATTTACTGTACATTGCTCACCAATACTTCTGTTGTTACCAGATAGTTTGTAATGTGGCACTACCTTTTGTGCCACTGGTATTGGCTAGTGTACTTTTGCAGATAAGAAAATCGACTGGACTAGAATGTCGTGTCAATATAGGACAAATTCAGCCAATGTGGAACTTTTTACACTAAATTTGCAATATAATGTCACCCTTGTCTCACGCAGATTGTAGCAGCCATTGGGGTGCCTGTCTGGCCAGCTTCTGCAGCTTTCACTTTCATGTTTGTTTTTTGCTTGGACCGTATACTGACAACCAGTCATTCCAGTGATTGACACTATGTCAAAGACTGGAACCAAGATTCACAGAAATAGAATTCTATGGTTGTAATTCAAAGTGTAATTAATTTTGCTCACTGAAATGTTTTGAATTCAATTTTAAAATTGTTTGGGTGTCAGACTGGAAAATTACAGTTTTAAGACACCCCAATCTTAAAATTAACAGCTGTGATCGAGGTTATTTTCAACTAGTTCCTTCACTTCCTACATCATCATGTATCAGTCCAATATAATATTATTACTAGACTTAACTTCCAAATGATACAAGTCATGCATTTAAGAGGAGCCTTAACGTTGGGCTTTGTCTTTGTCTCATTTAAAAGTATTTCTTGTCTCGTATCAAAGACTGAAGCACTGTTAAAAACTGGTGCTTCTACCATATCACTCAGTTTAAATACACCGTGGCATGTACAGGCGTTAATAAAATCATGGCATTTAAATTACTGATCAAAGAGGGCCAAATTCGTAAGTGCATGTTGCAATTACAGTGTCAGCAAATATGCAGATCGGTAATGCATCACATCAGATAAAGAAAAAATAACGATTTTTTCCGTTTATACGTAAGTAATACTTTAATAGTTCAGTTGTAATTTCTGTTGTCAGTAAAGATACCCCTAAGCAAACGATGTCAACTTTTTTTCAAGAGACGTCGTCACTGTTGTCCACACTTGATTTTCCGAATTATACCAGTAGTTAAAAGCTTCGGCAAGTAAGGTAATTTGTTGACCTCCATTGGATCTTGAATAGTGTTTTAAAAGGGGCTAATAAGTAAAGCACTCATAAAATAGTAAACAATTTATAGGTCAGCTTGTCAAACTTTCAAAACACACTCGAATTTAGGAATTTCATAGCAGAATTGTCACTGTTTTTTCTCGCTGGATTAGAAACACTTCATTATGTTGATGTGTAGATATCTAGAACATCCAATATAAAATACTTATGAGGGCGCAGAATGAAAAACATTTTCATCCGTGTTTTGGCACTTTGTTTTTTGCCAAATTCAGATATGGCGGACACTCAATGATATGATCTCTTGCCGCCACGCGCTAGAGCCATCTATCGGTAGGTCCGGTAGTTGAGCAAACCCTCATTTCGCTAGCTTTAGACGCCTGTAGCTACTACCGATACAGGTAACAGCCAAATCACAAGTAGAGCCGTAGCGGGAAGCGGGAGAAGGTACTGCTAATATGCGAGTCAAATGCGCATGCGCAACAGACCGCTAGCAACTGGTCAAACGAACCTAATGTGAACAGGTGTGACGTCATGCTCACAGCAAGCAGTTTATTGTTACGAAGAATTACAGTCTGCGCCCTACGGCCTTTGACATACTTTTGCTATCTGCAGACGCTTGTGCGTGCACGGTGTTTTGTTGTAAATTTCACATTTCCTTTGCCACTAAAGTTTTATATTTTCCCTCTCATTTATATTTTATTGCTACAGTATCATTCTCCAGTAGCAGGATACAACAACATTCTTTGCTAGAGAATCAATTCTGCAGTCAAAATTACGAAAATTTAACTGAAAGCTAAAACAATGAAAAATTCCCGGAATTCCGAAAAATTCCCGGGTTTTTCCCGGTTTTCTCCAGGATGAAAAAATTCCCGGATTTTTCCCGGATTTCCCGGTTGTCCCGGGTCGTATACACCCTGTTTATATATATTTAGTACAATTTCGAAAACACATATTACACATAATTTTAGAGTTAAAAGAGTATAAATGAGATGTAGAACTGACAATGAGAACAACATGATATTGACAACACAACTATCAGTTAGTGATTTAAGGATTCAAAATATTCCTCTATGCTACAAAAACATTTATTTATCATAAACTTTTTAAATTCTGACTTAAATTCTCCTTCATCTTCTGTTCCCCCGATGCAGAGTGGCAGAGCATTATAACGGTTTATTCCATAATGGCTTACATGTTTTTGAGTTTTTAATCAAAATATCCACGGGTGTACTGCCGGTCTACAGTGTCCAACGGGCACAATATTTCGGCGATCATACATGTCGCCATCATCAGGTGAACTGACGGACTGAGCTCCTGTGAACGTGCCGGCACGGAGATCCGTACACTATGGCTGCTCAGGTGGAACTGGGTTCGGTCGCGGCGGCGGCGGATTTAAATACCCTCCGCCCGCGGCGCGCTCACTCCGCCGTCCGCGCCCCGCGCCACGGTCGCGCGGTGGAACAGATTGCGACGGCGTCTGAGATGACGTCGGTGTGATGGCTCCGTCCGCCGTGGTCGTCACAACTATACATTTGCTCGATTTACTCTTGATTAACCCAATCGCTGGTTCCCAAGCCTTGCTAAGATTATAGCCACAGTCACGATTTATGAGGTCGTCATTGGTGCGAATTTCGATGGCCTCTCTAACAACGCTGTCCCAGTATCTCGACGTCTGTACCAGAATCCTCGTGCGTTCATACTCCATAGCGTGATTTTCCGACAAACAATGTTCAGCGACCGCCGACTTGCTCGGATACATCAGTCGAGTGTGCCTCTGGTGTTCACGGCATCGATCCTCGACGGTACGCATCGTCTGACCAATATACGACTTGCCACATTGACACGGAATCTGGTACACGCCGGCCTTCCTCAAACCGAGGTCATCTTTGGCGCTCCCCACCAGTGCACGAGTTTTATTCGGAGGACAAAACACCGTTCCGACCCGGTGTTTCTTCAAAATGCGGGCGATCTTTCCCGAGAGTGCGCCTGTATATGGGATAAACGCAGTGCCTACCTCCTCCCTCGTGATTTCATCTATATCCACAGGTTGTGCTGTAGCGGTTGGGCGGAGAGCACGTTGAATCTGCCACTCTGAGTACCCATTTTTTTTCGAAATACAGTTCTCAGATGTTCCAATTCCTGGGGTAGACTCTCTGCGTCAGAGATAGTGCGCGCCCTATGTACTAGAGTTTTAAGTACCCCATTCCTCTGTGAAGGGTGGTGGCAGCTGTCTGCGTGCAAATACAGATCGGTGTGCGTTGTCTTCCGATACACCCCATGACCTAGAGTGCCGTCAGGCCTTCTCTTGACCAAGACGTCAAGGAAAGGTAGTTTACCCTCCGTTTCAGTCTCCATAGTGAATTTGATGTTGGGGTGTATGGAGTTTAGATGTGTAAGGAAGTCAAGGAGTTTATCCATACCATGTGGCCAGATGACGAAAGTGTCGTCCACGTAACGGAAAAAGCAAGTAGGTTTCCATTCGGATGACGACAGGGCTTCCTCCTCGAAGTTCTCCATGTACAAATTCGCTACCACCGGTGAGAGTGGGCTACCCATGGCGACTCCCTCCGTCTGTTCGTAGTATTCTCCATTAAAAAGAAAATACGTGGAAGTCAAGACATGCCTAAAAAGTTCAGTAGTCTTCTCGTCAAACTTCTGACTAATCAAAACTAGTGACTCTCGCAGGGGTACCCTCGTGAACAAGGAAACGACGTCAAAACTCACCATGATATCTGACTCACCCAACGTGAAGCTATCAAGGCGTTTAACAACTGACGGGAATATTAAGTCCTTACGTGGGTAAATGCCCTCATCACATCCGTAATTCCGTGGATTTTGTTAAACGCCTTGATAGCTTCACGTTGGGTGAGTCAGATATCATGGTGAGTTTTGACGTCGTTTCCTTGTTCACGAGGGTACCCCTGCGAGAGTCACTAGAATTGATTAGTCAGAAGTTTGACGAGAAGACTACTGAACTTTTTAGGCATGTCTTGACTTCCACGTATTTTCTTTTTAATGGAGAATACTACGAACAGACGGAGGGAGTCGCCATGGGTAGCCCACTCTCACCGGTGGTAGCGAATTTGTACATGGAGAACTTCGAGGAGGAAGCCCTGTCGTCATCCGAATGGAAACCTACTTGCTTTTTCCGTTACGTGGACGACACTTTCGTCATCTGGCCACATGGTATGGATAAACTCCTTGACTTCCTTACACATCTAAACTCCATACACCCCAACATCAAATTCACTATGGAGACTGAAACGGAGGGTAAACTACCTTTCCTTGACGTCTTGGTCAAGAGAAGGCCTGACGGCACTCTAGGTCATGGGGTGTATCGGAAGACAACGCACACCGATCTGTATTTGCACGCAGACAGCTGCCACCACCCTTCACAGAGGAATGGGGTACTTAAAACTCTAGTACATAGGGCGCGCACTATCTCTGACGCAGAGAGTCTACCCCAGGAATTGGAACATCTGAGAACTGTATTTCGAAAAAAAATGGGTACTCAGAGTGGCAGATTCAACGTGCTCTCCGCCCAACCGCTACAGCACAACCTGTGGATATAGATGAAATCACGAGGGAGGAGGTAGGCACTGCGTTTATCCCATATACAGGCGCACTCTCGGGAAAGATCGCCCGCATTTTGAAGAAACACCGGGTCGGAACGGTGTTTTGTCCTCCGAATAAAACTCGTGCACTGGTGGGGAGCGCCAAAGATGACCTCGGTTTGAGGAAGGCCGGCGTGTACCAGATTCCGTGTCAATGTGGCAAGTCGTATATTGGTCAGACGATGCGTACCGTCGAGGATCGATGCCGTGAACACCAGAGGCACACTCGACTGATGTATCCGAGCAAGTCGGCGGTCGCTGAACATTGTTTGTCGGAAAATCACGCTATGGAGTATGAACGCACGAGGATTCTGGTACAGACGTCGAGATACTGGGACAGCGTTGTTAGAGAGGCCATCGAAATTCGCACCAATGACGACCTCATAAATCGTGACTGTGGCTATAATCTTAGCAAGGCTTGGGAACCAGCGATTGGGTTAATCAAGAGTAAATCGAGCAAATGTATAGTTGTGACGACCACGGCGGACGGAGCCATCACACCGACGTCATCTCAGACGCCGTCGCAATCTGTTCCACCGCGCGACCGTGGCGCGGGGCGCGGACGGCGGAGTGAGCGCGCCGCGGGCGGAGGGTATTTAAATCCGCCGCCGCCGCGACCGAACCCAGTTCCACCTGAGCAGCCATAGTGTACGGATCTCCGTGCCGGCACGTTCACAGGAGCTCAGTCCGTCAGTTCACCTGATGATGGCGACATGTATGATCGCCGAAATATTGTGCCCGTTGGACACTGTAGACCGGCAGTACACCCGTGGATATTTTGATTATCAAATACGCCGGGAGAAACTCAAGAATCACATTTTGAGTTTTTGTTTTTCTCGTTCTTTCTACATGCAGATTCTTACAGATACATCTATTGTAGTCATGAAGATCTGAATTTACATGTATACTACTTAAGTGTGTTGTTGTATGCAGTATGCTTTTTAATATGCACAAAGATGGTACTGTAAGTATGTTGAGTTGCATGAACAAGGGCTTGCAGTGTGTTTGTGGGGAGCTGTGTGTAATAATTCTAATGGCCCTTTTCTGTACTTTAAAAACCTCTCTCAAGCGACATATAGTTGCACCCCAGAATGTTATTCCATAGGATATAATAGAATCGAAATAAGCCACATACACTAATCTTGCACACTCTGCTCTGCAAACTCTAGAAATTATTCTCAGTGCAAAAAATGCTGAATTGAGTTTTTTGGATATGTATGTGACATGGTCTTTCCAGCTCAAGTGCCAATCAATGTACATGTCCAAAAATTTTGTAGACCAGAATCTCTCTATTTCATAGTCACTCAATGATAAATGGTGATCATCCTTCTCATTTACTTTACCATACTGTATGTAATTTGTTTTATTTAAATTGAGTGTTAACTTATTAGTGTAAAACCACTGTTGCACACTCTTCATAACCTTTTCAGCTGTCATGAATAAGGATTTGCTGTCATCACTTATAATTATGCTTGTATCATCTGCAAATAACATAATTTTTGATGGTCTGTTGGGTCTTTCAGTGTCATTTATATAGATTAGGAATAATAGGGGGCCAGGAACTACCATGAGGGCCACCTACTGCCACTTTCTTAGCATCAAAAACCCACTTTATTTTTTGCTTATTCTGAGATGAGGTGAGTTCCACAACCTGAGTTCTATCTTGAAGATAGGATTCAAACCATTTCCTCCCAATTTCTCTGATGCCTATTGCCTCCAGTTTGTCAAGGAGAATTTGATGATCTACTGTATTGAAGGCCTTGGAAATATCTAGGTTGATTCCTACCACATATCTGTTATTGTCTAAATTTCTAATAATTTCTTCCATATAAGCCCGTATAGCTGTTTCTGTGCAGTAACCTGTTCGAAAACCATGTTGATTACAATTTAGAAGATTGAAGGTGTCAAGGCAGCTTATGAGTCTAATTTTCATCACAACTGATTGACTTACAAAACCTAACAGGATGTACAGTTCAGAAACCATTAAGTAAAAGTGTGAGAGTGCTCAACCTGGTATCTATAGATCACTTCAGAGAAATTTTAGGAAATGTAAACTGGAAAGATGTATATAATGAGCCAAATGCTAATGATAAATACAGCATATTTCTTGATAAATTTGTATCCCGTTTTGAACATGTTTTCCAAAGAAAATTACTAAATGTAACACCACAAACTTGGATTACTACAGGTATTAAAGTGTCTTCAGAAAGAAGAAAAAAACTGTATGAGACAGCAAGAACAAGTATAGATCCAGAAGAAGTTTTACACTATAAAAATTATTGTAACATACTGAGAAAAGTTGTAAGGAAACCAAGAAATATGTATGCTAGAGTAGAAATTAATGACTCCAGCAATAAAATCAAATCAATATGGAATGTTGTTAGAAGGGAGACTGGAAAAGTAACCACTGGGATAGCTAGTATTACTAACAGAGAACGAGACCATCTTAACTAACAGTACACATGTAGCCAATGTATTTAACAATCACTTGTTAAGTGTAGGAAAAATTGGTGAGAATAGTTCAAAAGAAAAAGCCAGGCAGTACATAGAAGAGTCAGTTTTGAAAAATTTTAGTCAGATTAAATTTCATCTAACAACCTCCTGTGAAATAAGGAAAATTATTAAATCTTTGAAAAATAAATGTTCTGCTGGTGTAGATGACATCTCTAACAAGTTATTAAAACAATGTGGAGCAATTACAGCTGATGTTTTGAGTCACTGCATCACTGACAAAGAGTATTTTTCCAGACAGGTTAAAATATGCCATTGTCAGGCCCTCACTACAAAAAGGGGGAAACTACAGATGTCAATAATTACCAGCCAGTATCCTTGCTTACAGCATTTTCAAAAATCTTTGAGAAAGTAATGTACTCAAGAGTGGTTAGCCATCTCAGCAGTAATGGGATACTTAGTAAATCACAGTTCGGAATTCAGAAATGCTGTTCCACTGTGACAGCATTATACAATTTCACTGTCCACATAATAGAGTCTTTAAATATTAAAATGTCACCAGTAGGAATATTCTGTGACTTATCCAAAGCATTTGATTATGAGAACCATGACGTTATGTTAGAGAAATTACAATTCTGTGGTATAAATGGAACAGCATATGAGTGGTTTAAGTCATATCTACAGAACAGGAAGCAAAAAGTCTCTTTATATGCTTCAAGTGATTCAAAGGGGTTTGCCACTTCATCTAACAGGGGTAAAATTACATTAGGTGTTCCACAAGGTTCGATCATGGGTCCCCTCCTGTTCTTGATATATGTGAATGATCTCCCTTCTTATGTGAAACAAGTTGCTGAACTGGCACTGTTTGCTGATGATACAAGCATAATTATTAATCCAGTAAAAGAAAGTCTGATAGAAAATGATACAAATAAGGTCTTTGGAAAAGTTATAAATTGGTTTTCTGCGAACGAGCTTGCTCAGAACTTTGAAAAAACACAGTACATCCAATTTTCTGCTGCAAAAAGTATAGTTCCCTCAACAAACATAACACATCAAAATAAGTCAGTAGCCAGGGTAGAGCACACTAAGTTTTTGGGCATACATATAGATGAGAATCTTAATTGGAAAATTCATATGTTAGATCTCCTAAAGCGACTAGGCTCAGCAACTTTTGCAAACAGAATAATTGTCAATTTTGAGGATGTAGAAATTAGTAAGCTAACATAATTTGATTACTTCCACTCTTTGATGTCATAAGGAATAATATTCTGGGGAACTCAACACTTAGGCAAAAGGTAATCACTGCTCAAAAGAAAGTAGTTACAATAATGTGTGGGGTTCATAGTCACATATCTTGTAGGCATCTCTTTAAAAGGTTGGGAATTATTACAACTGCTTAACAGTACATTTATTCAGTAATGAATTTTTTTCTCAACAGCATGGACCAGTTTAAAATCAACAGCGACATTCATGATTACAATACCAGAAAAAAGAAAGATCTACACTATCCTTTACTTAACCTATCTTTGGCACAGAAAGGGGTAAAATATGCTGCTATAAAACTTTCTGATAAATTACCAGATGAAATAAAATGTCTGACAGACAGCAGTAATAGTTTCACAAACAAATTGAAATCATTCCTCCTTGACAACTCCTTCTACACCACAGATGAATTCTTGAATATGAGTAAATAAATCAGGAGATATACTATGTGCATTTTATGCCGTTTAATGGAATAGATAACAGAAATATTTAGGTATTACACTATATTGTAAACAAAAAAAGAGCCTTGTTTCCTGTGCGCATTTCTTGTGCATTTGACATTTTCCACATCATAACCGTTTTCCATGTTGTTGATCAATGGAACACGTAACTAAGTAACTAACTAACTGTCATCTATGTTATTTCAAGAAACGTGTCAACCTACGAGGTTTCCAGATCTCCAATACAAACTGGATTCCAGACAGAAGAAATCTGAGCAATGGATTGGAGGAGATCCTTAAAAAACAAGATGAGTATTTTTCTTTAAATCTACCTCCAAACTCAGCCAATATTTTTACTCTGCGAACATTTATTACAATTAATGGTCATCCAATTGTCTGTAATAGAGGAGGTCATTAAATTGTATTGAGTTTTCACATTGTAAACCTCCAAACCAGTGTGACAGATGTATGGCATACACAAACAATGATTATGTGGATATGCATCTGGTTCTTGGTGCATCTGATAACTGGGCCATTTGTGAATAAGCTGCTAGATATCATCATCAACGGCATCGACATAAAACTGTGTTTCATCGTCTGGTTCTGTGCCTTTGGGAGTCAGGTTTTCTCCTTCCAGCATCGCATGACTGAGATCGTCCACAGGTTCACCGTACTCCAGCTACTGAGGAAGCTAGTCTGGAGGTCATACACCAAGAAACTCAGCAAAGTACACATAGCATAGCAAGGCAGCTGCATGTCTTACAGCACACTTCTGTCATTATGCTTTCACACAACACCTGCATCATGCAGATCGCCATCAGCGGGTGAAATTCTGTGAATGGTTCCAACAGCAACAGGAAGCCAACGATGACTTCATGAACACTGTAATATGGTCAGATGAAGCAGCATTTGCTTGCGAGGGTGTCTTCAACATACACAATGCCCACCATTGGTGTGAGGTTAACCAGCATGTCACCTGGGATCGTGGATATCAAGTTCACTTTTCTATAAATGTCTGGGCTGGAATACTGGGTGAGAGGTGTTTGGACCCCTGTATGTTGCCTGACCGGTTCACTGCACGAAAGTATCATGCATTCCGCTCAAACTACTTGCGTGATGTGTTGCAAGATGTTTCACTATATGTTCAGTAGAGGATATGGTTCAAACATGGTGGTGCACCTACACACTCTCGAATTAATGTGAGAGAGCATTTTAACAGAACATTTCCAGGGAAATGGCTCAGACGTGGAGATAGAATTGTATGGCCGCCACATTGTTGCACAACATTTGAATAAGCAGGGAGGTCACTTTGAGCACCTGTTGTTCTGAGGACAGTGTATTCTGTTGTGAAGGTCATAAAGTCGTTAATATGGACATTATTATTGTCACTGGTTGCGAATATGTGACATCTGTGAGCTCACATTACATGTAGTATAAATGACAAGTAGATGTTATGTTATTGTACTGTGCTATCATATTAAGCATTTCAAAATTGACATTGTTTCTGTAGTTATTCTGTCCTATGACAGGTCATTTGCTTCAACTGTTTATTTTTTATTTGTCTAACCATGTATTTCTTATGGTCAGTGTTACAAAATGTTGTAAATTTAGGATACAAGTGATCCAAGAAATGGCATATATTACAGCATGAAATGTCAGAATGAAATCAGCAAACAAAAAAACAAAAAAAAAAATGTGTGCCAACCCAGGATTGAACCCACAACCTCCTGTACAATAACCCAAAACTCCATCCAGTGCAGCAACTGTACAATACGGCTATTGATTGCTGACAGAGGTAGTTGCCCTATCTGTGGTTGCCATATCTGTGTCCAGCGATGACATCTGGCAGTTCTTTTCCTGCTGGATGTCCTCGCCGGACAAAATTTTGTGAGACATTTCTTTATCACTGGGATGTGAGGAGTTGTGCTGCAAAGCCTGGGTGCATGCATTTTGCTTCACCCTGTATAAAGGGATAGATAAAAATGCTAACCACCAAGTGGCTGCAGGGTGTAATGGTCGCCTAGTCGTAGATATTCCTAATTGCTATAATCGCACTATTTCACTCCCATTCACGGAGCTTGTTAGCACTTGATGTTAGGTTGGCATCATTAAAATGCATTGTGGTAATCGCTGCTGCTTGCTGTATCGCTGCTGTGTCTCGATGCTGATGCTGGCTCTAAATCTGGTTGTCTAGCGTTAAAAACATGAGGTCCCGTGTTTTTTATGTGCTTTTGATGATAAAGAACGAGCGAAACCAACAAATATGTAAACTTCAAATATTTATTACTTTGGTGCCCATCTTAATTCCACTGTCTACCAAAGACCATGACAACACAAAGTAGTACTTCCTTTACATGTTCTTTGCATTGTTTATCCACCTCAAACAATAACACACAAACACACTTTACCAAAGTGACATTCCAACTGCGCCCCCGACCCTTCTTGCTGCTGGTATTTATAACATTGTCAAAGAACTACTAAAAAGAGATATAGTTTATAAGTCACATGTACATCTGTTATCATAATTTGTGCAGAAAAGTTATTAATTTGCATCGAGTGACATGATTTAACATGTTATTAAAATGACAGACAGATTTGTTGACTTGAGAGAATAATTCTTTGTTACAAAAAGCCGTTTTTTAGAAGTTTGTCAATTGACTTCTCTAATTTGCATAAATAAGTAAATAACATGAATTATTAAGAATTACGTTGGTTTTCGTCTAAAATAGGATTGATACCATGAATACTGAGTAAAAACGCTCCTAGTGAACAAATAGGTTTCACTGGGTGATTTTTATTTAAGGAGATCCAAAATACCTAAGTTGGCCACTATTTTTCGTACTTAATATTAATTATTTAAGAAGAACTTAATGTTTTTACATGATGACATTTGCTGTATCAGTGATCAAGTGATATTAACTTTTGTGTGGGTCAGTTATTCAGTATAATTTAATGGGTTGACTGTTTATGGAGACATGTTATGCAATCATTGTTAACATACACAATAACTTTTCTATAATCATAAATACTCGTTAAACTGTTTGAATTTGGAGGGTATCGCATACTTTGGTAAAGTAAAGCCTTTAATATGTTCTGTTAGAATACCCCCCTCAGGGAATATCATTTACAGAATGTTAATGACATTAGCTGACTAGGACAAATGTGTCAAATGGTTAAAATTTGGAAAAGTACTACTTTAATATTTTTTTTTTTGTTTTACTATGCATAATGTGTATGTATACAATAACCGTTACACCGTTTCAAAATGACTTTTTCCTGCAAATATTTTAGTTGTATTGTTTCAAATCCACTTTGTGTTATGGCTCTCAGTATGACAGCATAATAAAAATATTAAGTAATATATGAAAGTAAAAAAAAATTGTTAATCTTTGCTCCCAGTGAGCCACATGGAAAATGATCAAAAACAGACACAAATATTTCACATGCGATCTTAAGATATATAAAAAATATATGTAAATTATTTCAAAGTCATCTCTCATTGAGTCACAGAATAATCAAGATAATGGAAGGAACATAAATATATTACATAGATGGACAGGTCAGATGTCCATAGGAAAATATTGCAACTGTCTGCTCTTTTTGAGCCACATAAAGGAAATGAAAACAAAGAACATAATTATAAGTATGGAAATGACATATAAACACAAACACTAGAGAAGTCACATGTATAAATATAATATGCATTTGAAAAAAAAGAAAAGTTTTTTTTATATTGTCTCCCATTGAGACACATAGTCAAGATAGTACAAAAACATATGAATACCAAAATTGCACACTTAAATTGGTCACAACATAACACAAACATCAAATTTGGTGAACATCTGATTAGCTGTAGAAAATTGTACACAAATCTTATGCCTAAGAAAAGAATAGTAACAAAATGATGGGTCTTGCACAACAATTTTTTACATTGTCTTTTATATTTGGTGCAAATATGTCCCATATTCAGCAATACAAACAGAAAGTAATAAATGTTTGTCACCTCTTGGGGTGCATGGTTAAACTTGCCCCTTGCACGTAAAGAAGATGTCTCCAAATATAATATTCAATAGTGACAATAAAAATATAAAAACATTGTCTCAGAGATCTGGAACTTTTCCAGGGTCTGTAGGATGAGTGGTAGTTGCTATTCGACACACCCAGTAAAAATCTTTGCTGATAACATGCTTTATGGAAAATGGGTAAGTAACTGTATTCAAACAGGGAAATGTCCTTAATCATGTTTATATGGTTTCAATTCAGTGATGTTTCTTAATCGAAATAACCTTCTTGATCTGGGAAAGATAAGTCTATACGCATTAGGATATGGGTTTCTTTTATTTCAAATGGACCAATGTAAATATCAAAAAACTTTTTAAGTTCGGCTGACAATAATTTTGATATCTCTTGTGTCTTGATGAATACAAGGTCCCCTGGTTTGAACTGTGTAGCTTTTCCTTTCCCTTTTAATCCAACAACTGGCATCTCAGGAAAATGTTGACAATTTCTGAGCTTATCTCTAAGTCTAGAAGTGATGGCAGAAACAGGACTTCCTGTGTCTACTAACACTCTTCCTTTCCACTTGTCAATGTTTACTTTAACATATGGACAACCTAGCTCAATATCTTTGTCTATTTCAGTATTTTCAAACAATAGATCATTTTCAATTTCTTTAGTTAAGTCTAATCCCTCTTTCCTACACTTAGACACATTCCTCTCTCTTTGCAAAGCATTGGCATTTAAGCATAAACCTTTGTTTTCATCTGTTCCTCTTAACACTGTGTTGTCACTTAACAAACTACTGTTTTCACCCCATTTTTTATAAAGTCCACTACGGATTCATGTCCACCATGTAGGATACAAGGTTGCACTTACCTTTGCTAATTCTTTCCAAAAGGCATCTTTGTTTATACAATTTTCATAGTTGTTCCACAAAACTTCTAAAAACTTTTCCCCTTTTTCTTGAAAACACACATTTACATTCCATCCCTTTATATTTTCTTTAATATTATTATTATTACCATTCTCATAGATTAGTGTTTCATAGTTCCCAATAGGCAATAGCTTGTCATCAGATACACATTCCCTAGTCTGCATTTCACTTAAATTAACCTCATTATTACCCATGTTTGTCACATCACTTGCCTTTACTTCATCATCACTTTTCAATTCTACAAATACTTTTATTTCTTCCTCTACACTCTCATCAATAACATCACTTGATTTAGGATCATTATTTAAATGTCCCTCTATTACTTCTTCCTCCTCCTCCACAACAACCCCATCTTCAGTTTCCCCCCTATGTATCTGAATCTCAGCAATTGAGTCTTTGGCTCCATTAAACACTTTGTCATCCCCCTTCTTATCAAATAAACCCCCCAAAATAGATTCTATTTGTGGTGTGTCTGCCTTGTTATTAACACCAGTATCTTTTTCAGCATAACTATGGAACTCTGCAATACCTTCAACTTCTGCACTTTTACTAACTACCTGTGCTTGAACACTGTTTTTATTAACTGTATCACTTTTACTCATAGTATCTCAAAACCTTTTATTAAATTCTAATTTATTCACTCTAACAACATCAGTATTTTCATGGTATTTACTCTTTACATTGTATCCTCTCCTTTTCCAGTTTCGGTTATGTGTTGTCCTGTCATAATATTGTCTAGCCCCAAAACTACGGACATCTAGTGGGACTGTCCACCGTTTCCCGGCTGGTTCCCTCGGTCTGTCCGTTTGTAGTTGTCGTTTTGTTCACTAGTTTCAACAAACCCCCTTCTATCTTGTTCTCTTCCCCAATATCTATTTCTATCATTCCTGTTATCTCTCCTCCATCCTCCCTCCTGTGTATTGTTTCTGAAATAATTTTCATATCTCCTATCTCCCCTATTTGGAGCATTATTTCCAGAATTTTCAAAGTCTCTCCTCCCATAATAATCTCTATTTACATTCCTGTTCCACCCCCCATACTGGTTGTTGCCAGAGCCAAAACTTTGATTATTTTCTCTTTCCAAGGCCCTATCTAATCTATCTACAAATTTCAGGAACTCTTCCATTGAATCGTCTGGTCCATGGACCAATTCCCACTGCAGTCTCTCTGGTAACCTTCTATTTAAAACATCAATTTGTGTCATAATATCAAAAGAGTTGTTCAAGTGAGCAAGTTTTTTCAACTGATCTCTGCAAAATTTTTGCATTCCCCCTACTTTCCCTCTATACACTGATCCATTTAGAAATTCTGACTTTAATCTGGCTCGTACGGATTGTGACCAAAATTTACAAACAAATTTAGCTTCAAACTCTTCAAAAGTACTCCAAGAATCATTATTCCCATTTGCCCAGGATAGAGCCTCCCCTTCTAAAAACCGTTTTACTAACTTAATTTTTATGTTATCTGACATTCCTACAATAAACATATCCTTACATTGGTGAATAAAGCCAATAGGGAGCAGATTTTCACCAGGAAAGCATTTCACTTGGATGTGCCCATACATTGTATTTTGATTGTAAATCGTTTGTTTGGACATCAATGCGTCCTCCAATTGTGTATATTTAGTGTGTATATTTTCTACTTTTGTATCTACATTAGTGGTATAGAGGTTGTCATCTTGTTTAAGGTTTTCTGTTGTTTTGTCTATTCTCTGATCTAATCTTTCAACTTCAGTATCTACTCTGTTGTGGATGACAGCAATGCTGTCTGTGTTAGCTTGTATGTTTTCATTTAAACTTTCAACCTTAACTTGAAATTCTTTTCTGAAGTGAATCAACTGTTCTCTAGTGTCCTTACTGAGGGTAGTTTTAATTTCCTCACACTTCTCATTGAGATGAGTACTTAATAGATCAAAATTCAAACTTAACTTATCAGGTCTATCTGTGTTTTCTTTTTCAAACTTACTTGTTCACTCGATTGTTTAAGTTGCGAGCTTATTTGAGTTGCAAACTCTGCTAGCCACTCTGTTAAGTTTAATTGTTCACCATCCCCTGGTTCAATGTTTACATTTCCTACGATCTCATCACTCTC
Organism: Schistocerca nitens; assembly: GCF_023898315.1. Classification (NCBI taxonomy): domain Eukaryota; kingdom Metazoa; phylum Arthropoda; class Insecta; order Orthoptera; family Acrididae; genus Schistocerca; species Schistocerca nitens. The sequence continues at coordinate 402,087,197 of NC_064614.1, read as the reverse complement.
AGGTAGAGACATGTTAACTATTAATTTTTTTTAAAATGACAACAACTAAATACCTTGCTTTATGTAGCTATGCTATGATGTCGTGATCGGTGTTGGTGTTGGCTTTCTTCACTTTTATTCGGTTTTATCGAAGCTGAAGTCTTGATTGATGAATTCCATTGACATAATCCAGACGTTAATCTTCCGAGCGGTGTGATGATAGATTTTCGTAGTCGCACATCACGGAACACCAATATAGTAGAAGTGCAAAGACCACGTTATTATACGGAAACACAGAACGACACCAGTGCTACTTGTGGCCTGGCTGTGAACTTCAATACGAAAAAATATGTTTGTTTCTAAATACGCGAATTAGATGACAATATTTTTCATTTAATCTTTGAATGTGGGCCGCATAGTGCAGTAATAAAGGTTTTTGAGATCTTGCAAAGTAATATATAAAAGAAATCTCAATCAAAAACAAACATTAACTACTCATAGCTGCAGTTTACATTGAGAAAATTTTCGTAAATTACAACGTCACCTTTTGACTGTGAAATTTTTTTGTAAAACTCAATATTGCGATTTTGGCCATGTGGACATTATCATGTGGAAATAAACGAGCTTAAGCACATGTCAGACTAAAAAATCATCTGAGATTGCATGCATATATAAATGATTTTTACGTTTCCACATATCCTAAAGCACATTATGTCCACTCGCATGATTGAAAGTGGAATAGTAGGTTACACAAATAAATAACTACAAAGCTAAAGGATAATCTAGAGGTCATTTACAAAAAAAATCTGTGCTACAAACCAAGGATGTACCGTAAAGTCTACAAAATCCGATTTATTATTTTTTCTGTTGATTGTTATTTATGGATATTCAGTCATCCGAAATTGAACTTCTGCAAAGTTCAAATAAATTTATGAAACACACAAAATACTACTTTACATCAACTGAAAAACAAATTGGGAGCAGAGGAGGTAGACACTCCATGAATGTAGCCAAAATGTTTTTGCCAATGAGACATACAAAGAAAATGAACCACAACACATGACTTTTTTTTTCTTTTTTCCTCAACTTGCTGTTATTTTGGCAACACCCATCATGTTTAAATAATGAAAGAAGATGCTGGTACAACATTTGTTTTTAACATTTTTATTTATTTACTTCCTCTTTGAAAACTTTGTTTGGTACACAACTGAAAATTAACACAAATTCCTCTTGACAGCACTTTATTCATTATACTTTTGGAGTCCAATCATCACATCTAGAAAGTGTTAAGTTATGTTCCTGCTGAATTACCAGATTTTGTCATAACAAATCAACAAGAACATGTAATTCTCTGCTTTTAACACAACATTTGTATATGTATAGGGAGCTTACTCTCATTGTACACATAATAAACACTGAAATACAAAGTCTTTCAACATGATTTGAACTTCTTTTTAAGTTGTTGCATACACAATTTCCTCTTGTTTGTAAATTTCTTTTCTTTCACATACTTGTAGATTATAAATGGGATACTTGTCTTCAGAAGTCTCTCTTCAATGTCATGTTCATTACAAATTGTTGTATGAGACAGAACAAATGTTTTTTTTTTAAATTATCATGTAGTCTTGTTGTGTGACCATGACTATTTAGATACTCATACAGCTGATCATGGAGTGCCCTTAGGAAAATCATGACTCTTTCACTTGCATATTTCAAATGAGAATGCTCCTCACTATTCTCTTTAAATGAGGTAAGCAAATGATTTTCAGTCACAACAGAGGAGTAGAGACTGGTATTACATGTTTCACAATCATCTGGTACATCTATGGCTTTTAGTACATAGCCTGCTACATAGGCTAAGGATTGTTGATCTTCTACTGACTCGATGATACCATCTGAGCAAGAATAAATTTGCTCAGGTGTATCAGTGTCATTCATCTCACATTCACTTAAATTTTCACTCCTACTACTAGCTGCCAAAAAGTAACACAAACTGCTCAAGGGAGTGTAATCATCATTTTCACAGGTACTTACACTCATGGCTTTGAAAGGCAAAGTCATATTATTGACAACACAAGTATTCAGAGCTTGTACAAACTGAAAACAAGTTGGGTTTGTATTAGCAATACCATGTTGTCTTATACAACAAAAGAAATTTTCTAAAGCATCTTGATTGAACGCCTTTAAATTTAAGTACTTAAAGCCAACCACTTTCAAGGTCTTCCACAAGAAAATAATAGACTGTAATGTAATCTGGCAACCTTTTATGAAGCTAAACATATTAGTCTTGTTTCTTCCCGTTTTTAAATCTATTATTTGCCAGCTGCCTATTTCCCTCAATATGCTATACCACATTTCTAAATGTAGCGAATTTTCTGATAAAGCACAGCTAAATTGTTTTCCATCCCTGGGATATTGCTCATTACTGTTGAGTGAATCAAAGAGAGTATCTACCTTTTCCACAAACTCAGCTGTGTGTATAGCTTGAGATGGTAATGTGTGAGTAGAAACGTATGTTTCAATTGCAGCTGCAACAGTATGGCTCATTTGTGCAGCAGCAACTTTTACCTTAATTTTGACATGGGAATCAAAAAAGTTAAAGTGTTGTGCTTTTAATTTGGGTAGAGTTTTGAACCGTTTTTTTTATCCAAAAAGAACACTGTACTGATGTACTCAAACTTTGCTGCTTTGTGAGGTTCAAATTGAATTTTATTATCTATCAAAGCTTTTCTAGTGTTTTGAGCAGATGTGGTACATCATAAATGGTAACAATTGGTTGATTATTGACGAGAAAATGAAATATACTGAGCTTCAACAACTTTGCTGCACACAGTTGGTTAAGGTCCTTTTGGTTTGTTGCATTCTGGTCACATACAGTACAAACCACTTTGAACCCAATATTCTGTAGTTCACTTATGAGTGATTTCAAATGGGTGTAGTGGAAAGTGGTTGCGGTAAAGTAATATGCTAGAACTTGTTTCCAAGTTCTGTGAATGCCTTTCAGCATAAAAACCAATGCTTGACTAGCAGCTACAGGTGAACGTCCTAAATGACCAAAGTCCTGATACCCATAGATTAGCTGTTTGTGTGCATCATACTACATACCATCATCCAGAGACATTTCATCACAAAGTAGAGCACAATACTTGTAGTTTTCATGCATACTACTTACTCCCCTTGCTAAAAAGTTTAATAAAGCTGGATTAAGTCCTGTATCGAATGGTATTTGGGAAAGCACTCCCTTGAGCAGCCTGACACATGGAAGGGAGAAGTATGTGGCCAAATATCTGTACAACCGGGGACTATGCTTATAAATAGATAAAGCAAATGCCTTATCTTGTATAGCCCACCGTACTGCTGTGGACTGCATATTGGCATTTCTTAACTGACTAAAGTTTTAGTCACATCATTCAATTCTTCTTCAATTAACTGAAATTTCCTGTCATCATACAACTCTTTTAGAATTTTCAATTTATTCCTCCCATTCTGTAGCTGTTTTTACAATTTAAACACTCTGGAAACTGTAATTCTATGCAGTTTATACATTTTGTGTTTTCTTGGAGTTAAATCACGTTTAGAAACGCCAGATCCCATTACACCTGGACTACTTTCAACATCATAAACAGGTGAGGATAAAAAGCTGTACTCACCATCATCTGTGCTCTGTAAAGGGGGACTGCTTCATTGTATTACTGTAGATTTTGCATTGTGACCTGTCTCGTGCACACTTATATTTGCACCCGATGTGGTGAAACCGCCACCACCACCACCACCACAACACAGATGGGTGGGGGAGGGTGATACAACACCAATTCCATGTGCTTTGGTATAGCACCAGGATTTAGCCTGTGTCTAATAAAGTTCACAAAATCTGCTTCATAAAAATGATCCTCACACACATAATAATAACTACAGTTGACACCTTCATCTATATTACAGATCAATTTCCACTTCTTTAAAGTCTCACTTTTTGATGTAGCTGGAAATTTATAGAAATGTTTATTCTTGTGTTTGGAATTTGTTTTTACATAATAACTACTCCTGCATCCGAGAAACTTGCACGAGTATTTCAATTTCAATCTCAAACTGGATTCTTCTCTTCTTGTATGATTCATCCTCATGTGTCTGAAATGTTATTCAAACCAAAAATTAGGAACGAGAAAAAAGATCAGGTATGGTTTACATTGATTAATGTTAAAGAAAACTCAATGTGAAATTAATTTCCCTATCAAAAATCATATTAGCTTATGTCTAAACGCAGCTATCCTGTACTGAAGTATTGATAACTGTTATCATGGCTTGTAATCTGATGTGGTATTGCTACAAAATAGTGAAAAAACGAAACAAATTGTCATTTCTACTACGGATATGCACATCACTCTATATCTAACTGCGTGAGCGTAGTTGCACAATATTCTATATTCAATACTACTTCGTTAAACAGTGCTATCAGGCAGTAGAAACACTACTTATTGTACCATTCCAGTATATTTCAGCATCTAGATACCATGGTAGAGACCAAATTCAACTGTACATTATCAGTAACAGTTACAGCTGTAAATCTGTATTACATTGTGTTGAGCATTAAAGTGCGAGAAGATTTCTACTGCATTGGATATTGCCACAATCATACGTGTAAATGTCCAACTGCTTGAAGGACCTGCTTTGTGTGACTTCCAAACAAATGTCTTATTATGTGAGAACACAACCTTTGTCGATACAACAGCAATTAAGCAGAATAATAGCAACATACTTACACTGCAATTTAAACGAAAAATCACGATCACGTTGCTACGATACCAAAACAATTATGGAAGACTACGTCATCCAATAGGAACACGAGCCTATAAATTGCTAAACTTGCAGCGCTCCAAGTGGCCTGGGACCAAACCAACGTTGTGTTACCGGAAATCCCTATATGAGTTTCACCCCCCTGTCGCACATACACACGTTTTTTTTTTCACTTTGACATACTTTCACTGTTACCACACTGTACAAATAAACTTTTTTGGAGTGCTAAGCACTTACGAAATTTATCGCTGCACTATAATCATCGATGCACTTAAAGATCCCGGACGAGCCCCCACTTTGTAATGATCGCCTAGTCGTAGATATTCCTAATTGCTATAATCGCACTATTTCACTCCCATTTACGGAGCTTTTTAGCACTTGATGTTCGGTTGGCACCATTAAAATGCATTGTGGTAATCGCTGCTGCTTGCTGGATCGCTGCTGTCTCGATGCTGAAGCTGACTCTAAATCTGGTTGTCTAGCGTTAAAAACATGAGGTCCCGTGTTTTTTATGTGCTTTTGATGATAAAGAACGAGCGAAACCAACAAATATGTAAACTTCAAATATTTATTGCTTTGGTGGTCATCTTAATTCCACTGTCCACCAAAGACCATGACAACACAAAGTAGTACTTCCTTTACATGTTCTTTGCATTGTTTATCCACCTCAAACAATAACACACAAACACACTTTACCAAAGTGACATTCCGACTGCGCCCCCGACCCTTCTTGCTGCTGGTATTTATAATATTGTCAAAGAACTACTAAAAAGATATATAGTTTATAAGTCACATGTACATCCAATTTGCATCAAGTGACATAATTTAACATGTTATTAAAATGACAGACAGATTTGTTGACTTGAGAGAATAATTCTTTGTTACAAAAAGCCGTTTTTTAGAAGTTTGTCAATTGACTTATCTAATTTGCATAAATAAGTAAATAACATGAATTATTAAGAATTACGTTGGTTTTCGTCTAAAATAGGATTGATTACATGAATACTGAGTGAAAACGCTCCTAGTGAACAAATAGGTTTCACTGGGTGATTTTTAGTTAAGGAGATCCAAAATACCTAAGTTGGCCACTATTTTTCGTATTTCATATTAATTATTTAAGATGAACTTAGTGTTTTTACATGATGACATTTGCTGTATCAGTGATCAAGTGATATTAACTTTTGTGTGGGTCAGTTATTCAGTATAATTTAATGGGTTGACTGTTTATGGAGACATGTTATGCAATCATTGTTAACATACACAATAACTTTTCTATGATCATAAATACTCGTTAAACTGGTTGGATTTGGAGGGTATCGCATACTTCGGTAAAGTAAAGCCTTTAATATGTTCCATTACAAGGGGAACAAACACACTAAAGGATTTAACTTTTACAAGCTTTTGGGGACATTGACTACTTCTACTGGCAGAAAAGGTGGAGGGGAAGGAACAGGACTGGACAGGCTTCGGCAGAGGAGTACAGTTCAGAAAAGTCACCCAGAAGTGGGTCACGGGAGACTTACCAGAATGGATGAAAAGAGATAATAAAAGTAAGTCTTCCCTGACCCGGGGTTCTGCGTGACTTTTCTGAACTGTACCTCTTTCCCTAAACCTCTCCAGTCCTTCTCCTTAACCCCTGTTCCTTCTCCTCTGGCTCTTCTGCCAGAAGAAGGAGCCACTGGCTCCAAAAGATTGTAAAAGTTAAATCCTTTTGTGTGTACATTCCGCTGTCATCATTTGATGAGTAGATTTTTTATCTACCCATTTGCATCATATTATCAATAATTGTTTATTTTCATCTGTGTGTGTGTGTGTGTGTGTGTGTGTGTGTGTGTGTGTGTGAGTGTATACTTGTCCTTTTTCCCCCTAAGGTAAGTCTTTCCGCTCCCAGTATTGGAATGACTCCTTACCCTCGCCCTTAAAACCCACATCATTTCGTCTTTCCCTCTCCTTCCCTCTTTATTGATGAAGCAACCTTGGGTTGTGAAAGTTTGAAATTTGTGTGTGTGTTTCTGTGTTTTTTACTGTGTCTATCTACCAGTGCTTTCTCGTTTGGTAAGTCACAGCATCTTTGTTTTTTATACATATTTTTCCCACATGGAATGTTTCTCTATATATGTATTTTCTGATGAAACTCATGAAATGCAAATTGTTTCTGGATGAATAAACTCCTACTAATACTAATACTCGTTTAGATCCTCAATAGGAACTAGATGTTCAGTTGCAGATTTGTGTCTGCCTATTTATAGACCTTGTAGATTTTTCAACAAGCTGAAGGGCCTGTGAAATTCCTCACTTAGTGAGTGGGCATGCTTGACTTTTCCTTTTCTCACAGTCTGACTAACTGACAGTTGCTTGTAAGTGAGATGAGTCTCAGAGGCTGGGTGCCTTTAATATTTCCTGTGTTCTGCATCTCTGACCCAATCTGTGACACTCATGAGGTGTTTAAGTTGATCGGTAAGCTGTGCTGCAGGTTTTCTCCTGGCACTTCCAGTTTTCATCATTGTGTGTTTATCATATAAATTATTCAGGCCCAATGAAATTGGATAGATTTAAATGAAACAGAACACAGAACAGTGACTTTTTCTTATTATTTGCATGTGCTTATAAATTTAATCATTTGAGCCTTTTTAAACCTATATGATACTTATTGATAATAATTTCTTATTGCCTTATTTTCGTATGTATTACTAGTTAATATTTTTCCCCTCATCACATTTCCCGTTTATGTTTCTGTTTTTCTTTTTTACTAAACACATATATATGAAACCTCTGCTATTTTCTTTATTCCTCATACAATATGTAAGTCGTTTCATGTATTGTAGACTCATTTTTCACAAGTTTCAATTGAAATCAGTCAAAATATTTTCTGGCCTGTATTGCTCTTTGTTCCAGATTAATAGCATTCTCAGAAACAATACTTAGTTTTATTATCTCTAAGTTACTCACCATCATATGCAGTTAATCATCTAAGAACATGAGTTAGTAAAACTAAGAAAGTTCTGTTCAACATTTGAAATTTTATGACCATCAAGAAATAATGGTTAGTTTGGTAACATAAATAGCACACTGTCAAAGTCGCAGTTCAGATTTCTAAAGGGTTCTGAAATTGAGAAGGCTATCTATACTTACAGTGAAAATGTACTTATGTATTATTCATTAGACAAAAAATTGCATGCAATTGGAATATTTTGTGATCTGTCAAAGGCATTTGACTGTGTAAATCACAATATCCTTTTAAGTAAATTAGAATATTATGGTGTAACAGGAAATGCTGCAGAATGGTTCAAATCTTGCATCAGTGGCAGGAAACAAAGGGTGTTATTAGAAAAGATATCAGGCATCATCCAACTGGGAACTAATTAGATGTGGCGTTCCACAAGGTTCCATCTTAGGGCCCATACTTTTTCTTGTGTATATCAATGACCTTTCATCAGTAGCATTACCAGATGCCAACTTTGTTTTGTTTGCTGACGATACAAACATTGCAACAAATAGCAAATCAGGTGTAGTCTTAGAAAGATTGGCTAATAAAGTATTTGTGGACATTAACCACTGGTTCCTAGCCAATTCTTTGTCACTAAACTTTGAAAAAACACACTGCACGCAGTCCAGAACTTGTAAGCGATGTCCCACAAGTATATACCTAACATACGATGACAAGCAGATAGAAGCATTAAATTCTTGGGATTACACCTTGATAATAAATTCAACTGGGAACAGCACACCACAGAACTGCTGAAGTGACCTTACAAATCTCTATTTGCAATGCAAATTGTGTCAGACATAGGGGATATATCAAAATAAGAAAGCTGGCGTACTATGCTTACTTTCATTCCATAATGTCATATGGGAATATTTGTTGAGGTAATTCATCAAGCCGAGCTAAAATTTTCCAGGCACATTAATGTGCAATAAGAGTTATAAGTGGTGGGAGCTCAAGAACATCCTGCAGAAGCCTGTTTTGGGAGCTAGGGATACTAACTACTGCTTCCCAATATATTTATTCCTTATTGAAAGTTGCCATTAAAAATATATCAGTTTCTCAAACCAACAGCTCAATTCATGGGATCAATAAAAGAAATAAGAATAATCTTCACAAGGATTTAAAGTCACTTCCTCTTGAACAAAAAGGTGTGCACTATTCAGGAACACATGTTTTCATTAACTTGCCAGCAGCCGTAAAAAGCTTAACAGCCAATGAAATTCAGTTTAAGAGAGGACTAAAATATAAAGTACAATCTAACTTCTGCACCATTTCAGTGCAGTAATGTGTTCATTGTAAATAAGTATTGTAGTAGTTCTATTATATGTTTATTACCTTATAAAAAAAACATTCTTTTTTTAATTTAAAATTCAGTGTATTAATGCAATCTTAGTAAATGAGTGTTTGTAAAATAATTCTTTCATATAGTGTTCATTAAAAAAATGACAATCATTCCACTTGTGACCTGTGGAAGGTACTTTAACTTATTTGTTTCAGTTGTAAATATTTGTCATGTATTATTGTTTTTCTGACATGTTCTAGATCCTGGAGGACCTCCTCACTATGGATCAATTGGAATGAAAGTAAATCCAATCTAATCTAAAAACATAGCTCAAGACCTCCTACCCAACCACTAGTGAATATGTACACTTGCAATGACACAGAGGACAAAAGATTCAGTTACCTTAATATCATTAAGTAATGTCTTCCTGTACCTCGCACTACATGGGCAAAATAATATATATGACATGACTGACATTACAATTACCTATATTGCAAAGTATGTAAGGCTAACATCTCTGTCAGATTAGGGAAAATTTATTTGAATGATGCAACAATTTTAATTTTTAATTTTTGTAGGAGACTAAATGTTGAAACGTAATGCACAATAGTAAAAAGAGTATAATTTATTTTTAACAGAATGGGAAACACAGCAATACCTCACTTAACACAACAGAATTTATAAACAATCATATGCATGACGGAATGGGACTCACAAACCTGAGTAACATTATCCTTCTGAGTATAAGATGGAATTCCTGTGAAAATAAATTATTGGTAGTAGCAGTTTTCTTTCTGTGATGCATTAGAGGCGCTACTTGGGTATACAAGTCACATACATGCAATAGATCTCATGATTAATATCTTAAAAACATATATTTCTGTGACAGACAGGGACAGGCAGTGTTACAGAATGGGACAGGTGTGATTATCCTCTACTCAGTTTGAACAAAACTAAGTTTTTCTTTCCAACAAGTGGCTTATTTAAGATCTTACATGGATTTTACAGAGAAACAGTCAAAATTATGAAGTTACAGAATACATTTTTAATATTTATGATACAATTGTTACATCTAACCCAGGAAAGAAATATCTTTGAGGATTGTCAATGTCAGGGATTGAAAGAGCTTTCACAATGTCAGATCATGCAATGGAAGTTGTATTATTATGTTGAAAAGTAAATTTTTAGGTCTGTTGTGTTTTTCCTCATGAACATAATTTCCTACTCATCTTGAACCATCGTAATTTGGCCTATGAATTATATGATTCCACTTTTAGCAGCAATATTAACCATAACAAAAGAGCCCAGATGAATCGTATTTTTATTTTCAAGAGGATCATTCATTTGGTGTTTTCCTTGTAAGAAGTGAAGCACTTTCAACACTGCTTAGGGAATGTGTGCTATAGGATACTGTGTATGGCAAAACAGCTTTAACTTTGTGCACTCATTAAGTATCAGGAATTGCATCAATATGCCTCTCTTTTTTATTTTTATTTCATCTTTTAAATATGACATCACATTGGTGGATTTCAAAACTTTCTGAGCACATTCATAAAATGGTTTAGCATTGACGACATTGAATTTTCCACTCAACACAGCATGCCACATATGACATTTTAATACTTCACCTATAACATCAACATTGTCTTTACCATGGCTAGCAGTCAGGTAATTCCATGTTAATAAAAGCTTCAGTTCCTCTTGAATTAAGGTCATGTTGCATAATGCATACAGTTGCTTGAATTAGCTGGCTGCCCCACCACATTTCTAAACTTTGTTTTAATTGTAATTAATAGATATTTAGAAAGGCATTAACAGCGTATTTACTGTCAGAGAGTTCATCATCATTATAGCACAGCTTTGGAGAACTGTAGGAGATATCCAGGTAATAGCTGTGAATATGGTGACTTATTGTGAACCCAAGTATAAAGACTAGATATCTACATTATTCTTTTTTTTGTAAGACATGGTAACTTTGCATCTTTATTAATAAAAAGAAGTATGTTTCTGATTAACTCTTTGAAAGCTTCAGATACAGCGTCTTCTATCTCAATTTTTCCCAGTTTACTATGTTAATTCAGTGGTATCATCTGTGAGTTCATTAAACATATGAAAAACACATTGTACACCACATAGTTCACACTTATTTGTCATACATTTTCATTCTCATTACTACAAACAGAAAGTGATATCAAATAATAGAATTTTTTTGGAAATTCTCTGCAGTCACCTGACAGAGCTCTTAGAAGCAACTGAATACTTTCATGGTAATGCTACAGACAGTAATGATGCAACATCTCAGTATGAGGAAGAACAAATTTTGGGAAAATTTTGACTTTCCAATTGTGATGCCTGAATGTTTGTTTTTAAAATTTGATAGGTTTCTGCAATATTTGTGTGCACATATCTCTTTTGACATTTGGTTTTCACATTCTGATTTCCCACAGTTATGACATCTTGCCTCCAGGTCTTTGTCTTGAAACATCATCTCTTTAACAAAACTATTAAACTTCATTTTCCATCCCAGAAATCCGATTACTTTTTTCTTTTGTGATAACAAGCCTTTGAAGAACTTCTTGGGAGCGACCTTAATACTCTTACAACAGCTTTCCCTTTGCTTTGAGGCACTGTAAATCCTGGTTTGTCTGGATTATCTTCTACTAATTTTGCAATGTTTTTCAATTTTTCTCTGTATTTTTGTTTCCATAGCCTTTCCTTCTGTCTGAAAAGTTTTTCTTCCACTCTACTGCAAACTTTTTGAGTCTCCCTATCCTTGCCAATTTTTCTTTATATTTCTTATATTCCTCTTCTTTTAGCCTCCTCCTTTCACTCCGTCCCTCTAGCTGTTTTGAGCATTGTAAGAAGGAGTGCTTCTGCAATAATGCACCTCTTCAGGCCTTGGACAGTGACCACTTCGCTCCAGTCTTATCCTCTGATCCCCATTCTACCTCGCACCACTACGCCTGCATCATCATGTCTCACACTCACAAATTTGCCCATGATCATGTGAGATACCATACTAACCCATCCCCTACTCCAAACCACTGCTCACACCAGGAGCAAAGAAGTGACTGTCAACTCCTATGAACTACAATCCTGCAAGCAGTGCTTCCATTGATACTGTTATTATAGCTATGAGCGATGCTGTGTCATACTTCTCTGCTGATTCTCTAGGAATCCAGTCACATTCCATTAGAATGAAGGCGTTCTTGCCATCTAGATGTCACTGAATGTGTAGACCACTGTCACGATGTTAAAAATAACATACTAACCTACATAAAAAAGTTCACAACAAAGCAAGATATGCTATCACAGATCCTTAAACCTATAATAATTAAAACTATAGGCAGCCAAAAATGCACCTTCAGTTTTAATTGCTTAAAAAGGAAATTGATTGCACAAACTCCAAACTATGTTGTAAAGTGCTGTGACTAAAGAGCATTGTATTAAGCTATGATTTGTAACTCCCTGGTGCTGCAAGACATTTTTCATGATAACAACCAGTATATATTTTCTTACAGTGTAATCCCACGCCAGACACTTCTATTATCATGTAAACTATTGAATGGAGTATTACATTTAACAGCCATTAGTTTGTGCAATCGATTTCCTTTTTAAACAATTAAAACTGAAGGCAAACCTTTTCTTAATTTCTTATGCACAGAACTAGAGTTTATACCATTTTTGCAAAAGAATGGTCAATTTTCATTTAGTAAAATTATACACATGAGGGAGGTGTACTATAAACATTGCATCGTTGTGTGAAAATGCACTGCAGCTCCATAGAGTTTTAAATAAAAGCTTAATACATTGTTTTCCAGCAAGATGTATATTAGAGCCTCTTATAATATCAATAAGATGATTACTCATAAATGCATGTGTCACCATCTTTTCTTTAAAATGCATGCATAGTTTTACCACCATTGTGTGCTGTATGATAGGGAACTGGGTTGGGGTTTATTGTAGGATTAGGGTATTTTTCTAGTAATTTACATGTTTTATACTAAATATGCAAACATTTATTGACCAGTAAGATGGATACAGTAGCTCATTCAGTAGCTACAAGAAGTGCCATACCCGCAACCCCACCACACTCAGATGTACCACAGCAGCAAGCACATCACAGTGAGGTGTGCCATCTATTCATTCATCAACTGCTACAGCTGCCTTGTGTAGAGCTGTAGAAGCGATTTCTATGCCTCTAAATATGGAGGCTCCAAGGTAGGTTCAGAGGTGGATCCACTTGTATCACTTCTTTGTATGTTTTGGAGGTGTATTCACCCAAATTACCTCTGGATATGTTTTGGAGGTGGATCCACCCATGTTATTCATGGACTGGTGTCTGGAGGCGAATCCAAACCCTTTACATCTGAACAGTGTTCAGAGGTGAATTCCAGAATTGTGTTCAGAGTTTGTTACACACCCATTACATCTGGAATAGTATTCAGAGGAGGATCCACCAGCATTAGGTCCAGCGTAGGGTCTGGGGAACTCCCACAATAAAGCAACAAATACTCAAAATAGCACAATGGGTCTAGGTGTTTCGAACTGAGTGAAATCAGTTCCTTGAACATTATTTCCTTCGTAGATCTTTAGTGTACAAACAAAGCTCTGACTGCTATATTTGGACAGCACTTTGTGTTATTAACATAGGACTAAGCATAACTGAGGGTGACTGTTGTTAAGTGATCACGAAGTTTGTGGGAAATAATATGGAAAGGATGTTTTAAGATAGCTAAAGTCAACAAACCACTCTACAATGCACTAACACAGTAACAGATCCCAAATTCACTACAACTGGTGTATTTTAATGTATATAAGGTGTGTCTTGAACAGCCAGCATTATGTAGTTACAGGAGGTTTTTGGCATAGACTTTTGGTGAAACAGGAAGAGGTACACTTTGCAGACACTCTGGTTAGGTGTGAGGAAACTGTATCATCGATGAGTAGCAAAGAAAACAGCCTACATTTGGTAGGATATCAGTAAGAATATAAATTTTCTTGTACAGATTCTTTATTAATTTGCAAATAGAACATGGAAAAAATCAGGATACGAATGGGGGATACAAGATATTTGTATTTAATGTAAATGTTAATGCAGGGTGATCACCTGTTGGTGGACTTGTCAAAAGTGATGGGTTCAATAACGTTTACCGATATATTATGCGGTATATGGACGATCTGTGTACAAGCTTTCACTCCCATTTGGATATGATTAAAAATGATGGTTATACTGTATTGGCATGTAGTGCACTTTAGGATGCCCATCTTGTTTCTCTGCAGGTCTTAAGAAATAAGCATGATAAGTAAACATTTTTTTAGATATTATGCACCATTTATACTGCATTAGACATACAGTCACAAACCCTACGGTAGAGTTGGCTAAAAATGTTGTATAAATATATACCCCATTAATAAAATACTCTCACGTTTCAACCCACATCAAGTAGTTAACAGCCCAAGAGCTTTTGGCAGAGATGTCCTGTGCCGTTGTCAAGTGGTTGACTGTCATGTGAATGCTACTGCCATGTTTCTATAGCTGCTTCACCGCCAGTGAAGCCACTGGTGTCCAGTCGCACACCATATATGGCAATGTTTTGGTGGTGCAACTGCTGTTCTTACTTCAACTCCACAATCAGAGGATATCAGGCTGCACTCAGCCACAATCCACTGTCTTTATTGAGAATGTTCTCTGTTATTTTGCTCTCTGTGTTGCTTCATTTATTATGCTATCCCAGAAGCCAGTGGTGCATTTAATATTAGAAGTATCATAGAATGCAATTCAGTGTCCATTTTCCTGCGCATCTTCTACTACAGCTGATTTTTCGGGACAGTGTAAGTGGGAATTCCTTTTATGTTCTATGGGGCACTGTTCAGTAGTGCAGACAGTCTGACCATTGTAGCCAACCTCTTTGCGGAGCGTTTTGAGAACTTCGCTTTGTGCATGGCTCCTAGTTGTTTTTATTGCTTTATCAACGGTACATTCGTCTTATGGCCTCATGAAAAGATGAAAGAATACCTGGAACATCTCTACAATAACCACGAACACATAAAATTCATGATGGAAGTAGAGAAGGATAGTTGCTTGCCAGTCCTGGATGTCCTTGTCTGGCATATATCTAATGGGTCTCTCATTCAAAACATTTATCGCAAGCCCATCCACATGGACCAGTATCTGCACACCAGCAGCTAACACCACCCTCCACAGAAATGGTCTCTTCTGAGGACCTTGATACATCAAGCTGAAGCCACGTCACATGCTGAAAACCTGCAGAGATAACTCAGCCACTTACCTCAAGATTTTAAGGAAAATGATACAATAACAGACAAATTTCGCAAGCAGTTTAATCTAAGCAGCAAAAGCAGAGGACCTCCGAAGAAGACATGAAGAGGATAGCGTTTTTACCGTTTTTTGGCTCATTAACAGTGAAGGTTAGCCGGCTCCTGAAGAAACATAAAAACAACACAATCTTCACACCCCAAGCAAAGATGTGGCAACTAATGAAGCCTGTAAAAGACGATGCCTCAGAACGCCTGGAATACACGAAATATCCTATGGCTGTTGCCAGTCTTACGTCACTCAGACTGTCCACACCATTGAACAGCGCCACATAGGATATGGAAGGTCCTTCCACATATGCTATCCTGAAAAATCAACTGTAGCGGAGCATGCACTGGAAAAAAGACACTGAATTGCATTCGATGATACTTCTATTATTGAATGGACCAACAGCTCCTGGTGCAGCGTAATAAATGAAGTAATTGAGATCAAAATATTAGACAACACCCTCAATGAAGACAGTGATTCTGGTTAAGTATGGCTTGGGATCCTGTGATTGGGGGGTTGAAGCACCTGGGCACCAGTGACATCATTGGCAGCGGTGCAGCTATATAAACATGGCAGCGACGTTCACATGACAGTCAGACAGTGCTAGCGAGATGATGAGGCGAGATGTAAGCGGTGGTGGAGCGAAGGGTGTGATGGATTGTTTTCTGGCAGAGTTTGCTCTGTCAGCGGCCTAATCCGGCCCCCCAGGTATAGCTGACCAACTTTCGCACCGAGTCGACAGATGGGCGCTGCTAGGAGAATGGGACAGTGGTACGCGGACACGGCCTCAGTCACAGAAGCGAGTGACGTGGCGGAGGGCCGTCCAGTGGAGCTTGCTCAATCAGCAGTACCCTCCTGCTCATCACCTATGATGGACCAGTCTCTTTCAGGGGAACACAAGAAGGACGCTACTAGAGGGTTGGAAGATCGTTATGCTAACTGCAGATGTGAGTGGCCCGGCGGATCGTCGTCAGATGGAGCTTGCTCTGCTGGCAACATCCTGCCTGCCACCTATGACTGACCGGCACTCGCACTACGTCACTGGAAGATTGTGAGCATGTAAAACGGACACAGATCCAACTGTGCTTGTACACAATTCGCGCAACCATACACATTATGTCGGTGTATACAAT
Organism: Schistocerca nitens; assembly: GCF_023898315.1. NCBI lineage: Eukaryota > Metazoa > Arthropoda > Insecta > Orthoptera > Acrididae > Schistocerca > Schistocerca nitens. The sequence continues at coordinate 402,070,698 of NC_064614.1, read as the reverse complement.
GCTGCCATGCACAGTATGGCTAGGGGAGGCCACCTCTACCGTCAAGATGGGCACACGAAAATCATTGTGGCAGCCAGGAAGACGCAGACGCCTGCATCCACCCAGGTTGCGACTGATGCCCTGGCGTCCCTAAAGGGAATTCTCCCTAAGCGTACACCCCTAGAAGATCACGAACACCTGAAATACTCGCGGCTATCCCAGAAACACAGAGCCGCCTCTGAGGAAGCATACTCCACACTGCAATCTGCAAGCAGCAAGTCATGATCAAAGAAGGGGGAGCAGAAGGAAGTTGCTGCGCCTGCTTCTAATCAGAAGGAAGATGGGTGATTTATCGTCCCAAGCCAGAAGCACACTGCTAGGACCATAGTGCTCCAGCCAGTGCAACAGCTAGCGATGGAAAATCGTTTCAGTGGTATACCTGAGTCGGGGGACGCTGGCGTGAGTGGCACTGAGCCGTCACAGGGGAGGAAACCTCCTCCCCCTCCGCCTGTCATCGTCCAGTGGGGTGGTGCCGACAACGATTTCCTCCACCTAATCGCAGAGATAGAACCAGCAACAGTCGCAGTCAGCGGAAACGACCTTCTCAAGGTCAAAGTCGGCAGTACTGAAGCGCACTGCAAACCCATGGATTTGTTCAGAAATGATGGGCTCCAATGCTACACGCGCATTGCGGAGCCACTCAAACTCCTCAAGGTGGTCATACGCCGGCTTCCAATGAAGGTGGATCCTAGCCACCTGAAGAAAGAACTGGAGGCACTGGGCTATGGTGGCTTATCGATGAGCCTGATGAAGTCTCTGAGGATGAACAGGGCATGTCTCTGTTCTTTGTTGTCCTGGTCGACAACGTCGAAAATCGTAAGATTTTCCAGCTGCAGCACGTTGTCCAAGTACAAGTGACAGAGCTGCTCCGAGCTAAGAGAAGGCGGCCTCAGTGCTAATCGTTACAGGGCCTAAACCACGTGGCGCAGTATTGTTTCATGTCACCTCGCTGCATCAAATGCGCAGGCCCTCACCAGAGCAAAGAGTGCTCTCTCAGGAAAGAGGACGTGCCACGATGCTGAAACTGCAGTAAGCCTCATGTGGCAAGCTACAGGGGCTGCAAGGCGTACAAGAAGTCCAACAACAATCAGCGCGGAAAGGCAGCACTGTCTAACAAGCCTTGCACCAGTTTCGTGGATGCCATTAAAGGGGAAGTACCCAACGGTTACGCACGCCAACAGCCGCAGCCTACCGTAGCAACCAAGGAACAGCAAGACAAAGAAGCAGCTGCTCCGCAAACAGTATGCAGAGGGCGAGGCCAATGCACGTAGTGCCATCCCCCCCCCCCCCCCCTCACTACACTGCGGCCCACAAAACGAGGCGCACAACAGCCAGCAGCTGCTGTCCAGTCGCAGTGCGCTGCTCCAGCCGCAGAGGACGCCACCATAGCTGCCCCTGCCCAGAGAGAAACGCCAAAGAACTCCGATCACTCCTGAGATCACTCAACGAGCTCCTCCAGAAACTGCCAGTCCTGGTGACGGCAGTTACGGCAGCCCTCCAGGCCTGCGCCATTCCCATGAAAAACCATCATGCATCATGGATAATCGTCACATCCATGGTCTCACAGTTTCCGGCTTCAACACAAACAGTCTCTGTCCCCAGCAGGGTGAGTTCCGCCAGTTCCTCCACAAAGAGGGAATCGACATCTGTCTTGTGTGTGAAGCTCACCTCAAAGCTGGAGTCAACGTGTGAGCCACCGAAGTGACAGGCTGACAGCTGGTGGCGTCACTGCCGTGTTTCCTGAAACACCACTTGGTGTGTCTGCCTGCGCTGGAGAGCATGGAGGAAACAGGAGTCACTGTCAACACCACGGTTGGACAGATCATCTTCGTTGCTGACCACCGAGAGGGAACTTGGAGGCTGCTGACATTGAACCATTGCTGACGATGGTGGTGGGGGGGGGGGGGAGAACCTTCATCGCAGGTGACTTTAATGCAAAGTACACGCAGTGGAACTCCTGCATCATAAATGTTAGCGGTCACTGCCTCCTGCACACCGCCCAGCAAAACGGCGCCATCATACTGAGGCCGCCCAACACGACGATCTACCCTGCCCAAGGGTAGCCAGAAGTCCTTGACGTCACCATCATCAAAGGCTTTGAGCAACATACGGCTGCCACAACTCACTGCGCCATGTCATCGGACCATCTGCCAGTTATTTACGACATAGACTCTGTAGGTACTGTACTACCCGCCCGCCGCATCTGCTACAAGAAGATGAATGTACAGCACTTTGAGAACGAAGTTCTCGACATGCTAGAGGACCCGCCAGACCCTGACGCCGAAGGTGCCAACGCCACTCTTGAATCCATGAATCGCCGACTTCTACAAGCAGCAGAAGCAGCCACACCGAGACGTCCACCTCAGCAGTGGGACCACTCCTATAAACTCCCTCCTCACAGCGTAGAGGCCATCAGCAAAAAGAACAGGACCTTCCGAGAGTGGCATCTCATGCAACTGGGTGCCACTTAGACCAGATGAGGCGAGAAATCAAGGCGGTGGTGGAAGACCACAGGAACCGGGATTGGGCTGGGCTGGTCACTTTCCTAAGCCCAGAGCACGGCAGCACATGGCGAGTACTGAAACCCAGGCGAGAAGGAGAGAGTATTAGCAGATACTTTCACGGAGAACTTCACAGCTATTGAGGACGACATGGACCTGGATCACATCCAACATGTGGACAAACAACTTCCAACGTACCTATCAGCGAGGCAAAAGAATGATGATATCACCCCCATCGAGGAAGAGGAAGTAGCAGAGCAGCTGCGGTCCATGAACGTCAGACAGGCAGGAGGAGTTGATGGAGTTGACAACCTTCTCTTACAAAATCTGCAGGCAGCAGCCCACCGGACTCTGACGACCATCTTTAACAGAATCCTTCGGACTGGAGTCTTGCCTTCCATATACAAGCATGCAGAAGTCATGTCAGTGCCAAAGACGAACAAGGATGCTCGTCTGGCCACCAGCTACTGTCCCATTAGTCTTCTTTCATCCCTTTCGAAGGTATTCGAGAGACTCTACGTCAGGAGGCTGCTGTGTCACGTCGAAGAAGAGGCCGTCATCCCCGACGAGCAGTTCGGGCTCAGGAGCGGACATTCCACGACCCATCAGTTTCTGAGGCTGGTGGAAGAAGCCATGCGCGCCCTGGAGATGTGAGAGTACCTTAGGGCAGTGCTACTCGATGTTTCCAGGGCCTTCGACTCAGTGTGGCACAATGGCCTCGTGGAAAAACTCTTTGTGCATGGTGTGCCCATGCCACATGGAGTACTGATCCACTCCTACCTCGCCAGACGAGCATTCCAAGTCCGCACTGACGACGGAAGATCGACGCAGCGGCCGATTCGAGCGGGAGTGCCACAGGGATCAGTGCTTGGGCCACTGTTGTACTCCCTCCACACCACCGACGCCCTAAGGGTGGCGCACTAGAAATTGGCCCTGTATGCCAATGACACGGCGCTACTCGTGCGAAGTATGAATGCCGCAGAAATAAGAAGACTGCTGCAACTTGGCTGCAACACGCTTGGAACGTGGTCAAACAAATGGTGACTGAAACACAATGCTGCCAAGAAACAGGCAGTGGTGTTCTCAAGAAAGTTGCTGCCACCTGATCTGCCACCTGTTACCATCGCAGGAGGCCCCATCCCATGGAGCAAGACTGGCTGATACCTTGGAGTCACTTGGGACCAAAGACTGACATAGCTGCCACGTCAAGGGCAAAGCACTATTACGACTTCGCGCACTATACCCTTTGCTCAACCCGTTGTCCTCGTTGCCTCCGCACCACGGCGTCACACCATACCTGACACTAACCAGGCCAGTGTTAGAATACGCGGCGGTGGTGTGAGGCAACGCGGCCGACACCAACGTCGGGACGCTGCAGAGGAGCAGAACCGGGCCAGAAGCTCGCTCTGCGCCTTCCGAGCAGATATAGCACGCAAATGCTACACGAAGATACTGGCGTCCCGCTACTTCGAGATAGGTACAAGCAGACAGAACGCCAGCTCTACGTGAAGACGGAAAACTCCGAGAACCGGCTCATCAAACGCTTGGGCCAGCAGATCCACTGTAGGCCAACCACGCGCAGGCCTGACCTGCTGAGGGAATAGGAACCTATGCCTCCAGCCTGAGGAAGGCCTAGCAACCATCCTCAAAAGAATAATATCCAAGAAGTGAGGCACAACTACCCCAAACCAAAGAAGAACGGTAGGAATAGCGCACCAGGCTCTTAACCTGCTCACAGTCAAGCCCAGGAAAGGCTTGTCATTTTGAGCGAGACCACATGACAGTCAACCACTTGACAATGACAGGGGAGGTCTTTGCAGAAAGCTTGTGGTTAGTTAACTGCTTGACGCCGCTTGAAATTCTAGAATATTTTACTAACGGATATTGCCGTGAGAGCAAGCATCCGTACATAACATAAACCCCCTAAAATACAGCTGTTTCTTTGTTAAAGTGATATACTGCACTTCAGCAATCTATATCGAGACAGACAATACTCAGATAGGTCAGCTCTTACCAAGATCGTCATGACTACTCCATGATTAAGGAATCACGATTTTAGCGTCGTATCGTAGAGCTGATATACAACGTCGACAGACGGCAAAAAAAAAAAAAAAAAAAATGAAAAGTAAAGAAAAACCTTTCTATTCTTAACTATGCAGTTCTGTACCTGGCAACAAGTGCTTTGTGTTGTGGAAATAGTACTTCAGAGGCAACTTGCACAATATTTACAAAGGACACCACTATACTCTTCACTGATCACTTGTATGTGGTGTAAACTAACGACTGCCATGAATGAGAGGTCTATCAGGCAAAGAGAAGTGTGATTATGAACTATTGTATATTGAACTCCTTCGAAGACTACTTTAAGAATACACTAATATTGAAACTTCCTGGCAGATTAAAAGTGTGTGCCGGACCGAGACTCGAACTCGGAACCTTTGTCTTTCACAGACAAGTGCTCTACCATCTGAGCTATCCGAGCACGACTCACGACCCGTCCTCACACTTTCAATTCTGCCAGTACCTCGTCTCCTGCCTTCCAAACTTCACAGAAGCTCTTCTGCGAACCTTGCAGAACCAGCAATCCTGGAAGAAAGGATATCGCGGAGACATGACTTAGCCACAGTATGGGGGGATGTTTCCAGAATGAGATTTTCACTCTGCAGAGGAGGGTGTACTGATATGAAACTTCCTGGCAGATTTAAACTGTGTGCCGGACCGAGACTCGAACTCGGGACCTTTGCCTTTTGCGGGCAAGTGCTCTGCCATCTGAGCTATCCAAGCACGACTCGTCCTCATAGCTTCAGTTCTGTCAATACCTCGTCTCCTACCTTCCAAACTTCACAGGAGGTTCACAGAAGAGCTTGTGTGAAGTCTGGAAGGTAGGAGACTAGGTACTGGCAGAACTGACGTGAAAGGCAAAGGTCCCGAGTTCGAGTCTCGGTCCGGCACACAGTTTTAATCTGCCATGAAGTTTCATATCGGTGCACACTCAGCTGCAGAGTGAAAATCTCATTTTGGACACACTAACATTAATTATGCCTAAAGTAATAAACTTACGTTACGTTTACCACATCACAGAATATACAACGAAATCTGTAGTGAAACTTCAATTCACATTTGGATCTAGGTAATTTTGTGTGTCTAGCACCTGAAATCCCATTTCTGGAGTCCAAAACCGACGAAAGAAGTCAATTTAACGACTGTTCATTTCCTTTCTTCCACCGACAAACATCTCGGCACACGTAAAATAGCGCAATTAAGATAGTAGTTTATAATTGTGACCAAAAGTGGTGAAATAATCCCATGACCGGAAGTGCCACCAGCTTGGATAGTTAAAGTATTAAAGGCGGCCTGATTACTGCAACTGGAGTCACTAGGTTACGACGTCTGATCGATAACTTTGATGAAGTCGCCAACCACAGAAACACGCCCCTGTTCTGTGTTGTCCTCATCGATAACATCGAAAACCGAAAGATCTTTCTAGTTGCACCACGTCGCCCAACTACGGGTGATCGATGAGCCACTCCAAACAAAGGGGAGACTGGCTGGTTACTCATGCCAGGGCCTAGACAACATCACACACTACTGCCTCATGCTGCCCATTTGTGTAAAGTGCACAGTTCTACATCAGAGTAAGGGATGCACCCTGCAGAGAGAAGACACGCAACAGTGCTGCAACTGTAGCGTGCCACACATGGCAAGCTGCAAGGTGTTCAAGAAGCGCAGCAACAACCAGAGAGGAGGAGGAGCACCTTCAAGGGAAGTACAACATGGTATCAGTTTCGCTGACGCCATCAGGGGGAAAGCATCCACTGCCCCCGACAGCAACAAGCGAAAGAAACAGGATGAGATCTACAGAAAAATACAGCAGCCAAGAATCAGTCAGCTAATGAAGCTGTGGTACCAGTCACTCCACTAGCAGCAATGTGAGAACACACGGACAGAGCACAGAGCATCTTTCCCCCCCCCCCCCCCCCACCCACCCCCGTCGTGGCATGCTGAGCAAGCTTCACACCAGCCAGCAGTCGCTTCCCAGTTGCAGCACACTGCCCCACTTGCGGAGGTCGCCCCAATGGCCGCCCCTGTTCCGAGAGAAGACACTGAAGATCTCCATCACTTCTGTAATCGCTGAGCAAACTCCTGCACCAGCTGACTGTCCTGGTGACTGCAGTCATGGAGGCTCTCCATGTTAGCGCCATTGCCACAAAGAATCATCACAGATAGTTACCATATCCATGGACTAACAGTTTGTGTATTTAACGCAAACAGCTTTCGCCCCCAAGAGGGTGAGTTTCGTCATGGAATCGAAATGTCATCTCAAGGCTGGGTCAACATGTGGACCACAAACTACTCCTTTTACCGCAATGACAGGCTGATAGCTGGAGCCAGCACTGCCATTTACATTAAGAGATTGCGGCAGTATCATGTGGTACATCTGCCTGTGTTAGCCATCATGAAGGACACAGGAGTGGCTGTCAACACTGCTGGTACGCAGATAACATTCATCACAGCCTACCAGCTGCCCAGAGGGAACCTGGGAATAATCGATATCAATGCACTGCTGGCAATGAGGTCGACTATTCACTGCAGGTGATTTAAATGCAAAGCACTCAAAGTGGCACTCCCACCTCACAAACGTCAGTGGTCGTTGCCTCTTGCGTGTCATCCAGAAAAATGACGCCACCCTTTTGGGGCCATACAATCCAATGATCAACCCTTCCTGAGTTCAGCCAGACGCTCTCGACATTGCCATCCTCAAAAGTGTCAAGCCACATAGAGCCACCACAAGACACTGCACACTGTCAGCAGACCACCTTCCAGTGGTATATGAGATTGACACCGTAGGGACAGTGTCAGTGCTGTCTGATCGCTGCCACAGCTACCAGAAAACTACCAGAAGCAGGATCACTCACAGAAACTCCCACCTCACATTCTGACGGCGATCTGGTGGAATCGCCATCTAATACGAGCTGCCGAAACAGCCACTCTAGAACGTCCACAACAGCAGCAGGATCACTCAGAGAACCTTCCACTTCACATTGTGGAGGGGATCACAGAGCAGAGTAGGACTTCCCATGAGTAGGAACACACACCAGCCGGACATCAAACGCCGCCTAAATCATATAAGATGAGTCATCAAGACATTGGTCGAGGCCCACAGAAATTGGGATTGAGCAGGCCTGGTGGCTACGCTCAGCCCCTGTGATGGCAGCGCCTGGCAAGTCATGAAGAGTTTCCTTCATCAGTGGCAGCGCATCATGTCACTTCAGGTTGGCCCAAAGCTTGTCTGCAACTGAAACAAGGAGGCCAATCTACTAGCACACACCTTTGTGGAAAATTTCACAGCTGTGGCTGATAATATCACCTGGAGCACATCCACCGAGTGGCAGAAGAACTGCCCACGTAACTGCAAGAGAGGAAAATGATGCAATCACACCCATCACTGAAGAAGAGGTGTTGGAACAGTTTATGTTGATGAACATCAAGAGGGCAAGTGGAGCTCATAGCATCAACAACCTCCTACTATGTAACCTGCTGGCAGAAGTCCACAGACCCCTGGTGACAATATTGAACAGCATTTTACGGTTTTGAGTCTACCCTTCCATATGGAAAAACATAGAAGTGATAACAGTACCAAAGACCAACAAAGATGCTTGCCTGGACACTGGACTCATCAGCCTACTTCCAGCCATGTCAAAGGTGTTCATGCGTCTCTACATCAAGAGGCTAGTGAATCATGTGGAAGAAGTCCATCACCTCCAACGAGCAGTATGGGTTCTGAAGCAGATATTCCACAACCCACCAGTTGCTGAGGCTGGTAAATGAAGCCATGCTAGCCGTGGAGACGTGAGAGTACCTTGGGGAGATGCTGCTCGTTATCTACAGTGGTTTTGACTGTGTGTGGCACAACGGACTGATTTACAAATTCCTTGAGCATAGGATACTGACGTCACACAGGGTCCTCATACGCTCCTAGCTGGATTCGAAGTGCTCAATGACGATCGAAGATCGACACAGCGGTTCATAGAAATGAGAGTGCCACAAGGATTGATGCTCAGCCCCTTGCTATACTCTCTCTACACCTCTGATGTTCCATGAGTGGCAGGTGTGGAGTTGGTGGCACTCTATGTGATGACACAGCGTTGCTTGCATGCAATATGAATATAGCAGAAATGACGAGACTCCAACATGGCTGCGGCACTCTTGGCGCGTTTTTATTTATTTATTTATTTTTGTGGTTTTAGGGCGCACAACTACAGTGGTCATTAGCGCCCAGACTAAATCATGAATGCATTGCGAGGCACAATGTTAAAACAGCAACTAAAAAGGACAACACTATAAAAGGCACATTAACGGGCAAGGGATGAAAAGAAAACAGCATAATCAAATGTCCTTAGACAGGTTTGTGAAGTGGATAAAACGAAGATCGCGAGCAACTACTCCTGGGTCAGCTAAATGGCGGCTGAAGTACAACACTGCCACGAGTTGGGCAGTGGTACTCATGAAGAAGCTGGGGAGAATAGGGAGTATAGAAGCAATGTGCCACATCTGACAACGGAGAGCGAGTCTGAGAGACCACACATCGTGAGTTACAGGATAAGGACTTAAAACTTTAAACCTGAGAAACGAATATAGCCTTGGAAGCAAGAAGTACTGCACACATGTAAGTACGACGAGCGTTTGAAAAGTCCCTGCAAAGTCTGACAGATAGCACCACTGCCGCGTATCGAGGTCTTCTTTAGTTAGTAACATCTTTGGACAGAATACACACCAAGTTTCAGCCATGTTGGTCTATTTCTTTGTGGTTGTCATTCGTTCGAATCAAGGAAGTCGAGTGATTGGCAAAAAATGGACGAAAAGGAATTTCGTGTGGTGATTAAACATTACTTTATGAAAGGCAAAACGACCCAAGAGGCTAAATAGAAACTTGATAAACATTACGGTGACTCTGCACCTTCGATTAGAACAGTTTATAAGTGGTCTCAAAATTTTCGGAGTGGCCATATGGGCACAAGTGATGCTGAACGTTCTGGACGCCCTGTGGAGGTTACGACTCCAGAAATCATTCATAAAATCCATGATATGGTAATGGATGACAGAAGAGTTAAGGTGCATGAGATTGCTAGTGCTGTAGGAATCTCGAATGAATGAGTACATAATACGAGGGCCGTTCAGAAAGTAACCTCCGGTTGATTTAAAAAAATACACCAAGTTAAATAAAAATATTTTAATATATACATCTTACAACTACATCTTTGCACTATTTTTCTACATAGTCTCCATAGCGATTGAGGCACTTATCGTATCTCTTCACAAGCTTTGAAATTCCTTCTACATAAAAATCACCCGCTTGTGCCTGGAGCCAGCCTGTGACCGCATCTTTGAGCTCTTCGTCGTCATCAAACCGCTGTGACCCGAGCCATTTCTTCAAATGCATGAAGAGGTGATAATCACTTGGCGCCAGGTCTGGGCTGTAAGGTGGATGGTTGATAACGTCCCACTTGAAGGACTCAAGAAGGGCCGTTGTTCTGCGAGCAGAGTGAGGACGGGCGTTATCGTGCAAAAAAACGATACCGGAAGTCAGCATACCACGGCGTTTGTTCTGTATAGCCCGTCGTAACTTTTTTATTGTTTCACAGTACACGTCTTGCTTAATGGTCGTACCACGTTCCATGAATTCAACCAACAACACCCCTTTGGCATCCCAAAACACCGTTGCCATCAGTTTTCTGGCAGAAAAATCTTGCGAGGCTTTTCTTGGTTTGGTAGGCGAATTTGATTGTGCCCACATCTTTGATTGTTCTTTTGTCTCAGGGTTCACGTACTTAATCCAGGTTTCGTCACCGGTCACGATTCTGTTTAACAATGGTTCTCCTTCGTCCTCATAACGTGACAGAAAGTCTAATGCAGAGGCCATTCTTTGAGTTTTGTGGTGGTCGGTAAGAATTTTGGGCACCCATCGTGCACAGAACTTACGGTAACCCAATCTTGCTGTCACTATCTCGTACAAGAGAGTCTTAGAAACCTGTGGAAAACCAGTAGACAACTCCAACATTGAGAAACGTCGATTTTCACAAACTTTTGCATCAACTGTCTGAACGAGTTCGTCAGTCACCAATGATGGTCTACCACTCCTCTCTTCATCATGAACGTTTTCTCGTCCACTTTTAAATAAACGTACCCATTCACAGACAACTCCTTCACTCATAACTCTTGGTCCGTACACGGCACAAAGCTCACGATGGATAGCTGCTGCAGAATATCCTTTGGCTGTAAAAAACCTTATGACAGCACGCACTTCACATTTGGCGGGGTTTTCTATTGCAGCACACATTTCAAACTGCCACAAAAACTAAACTAGCGCAGGTACGACGTTCACTCAACCACGGCTTGATGCCGACTGACCTGTTGAGTGCGTGAACGCACAGATGGCGTCGCTACTCCCCCCACAACCCGCACTGTGACCAATCGGAGGTTACTTTCTGAACCGCCCTCGTATTTTGCATGAACATTTGGACATGAGAAAGCTATCTGTAAGATGGGTTCTGCAATTGCTCACCCTTGACCAAAAACGAAATCGTGCGAAGTGTTGCAAGGATGGTTTTCAGCTGTTCAGGAAGAATACGCAGGACTTCAAGCGTCGTTTCGTCACTGTGGATGAAACATGGATACATTACTATACTCCTGAGACCAAACAATAATATAAACAATGGGTTACCAAGGGAGAATGTGCACCAGAAAAGGCAAAGACCATTCCTTCGGCCGGAAAGGTTATGGCGACTGACTTTTGGTATTTGCAAGGGATAATACTCATCGACTATCTGGAAAAGGGTAAAACTATTACATGTGCATATCATTCATCGTTATTGGACCGTCTGAAAACCCAGCTGCAAGAAAAACGCCGGCGATTGGACGGCAAAAAAGCCCTTTTCCATCACGACAATGCACCAGCACACACCTCAGCAGTTGTGGTCGCAAAATTAATGGAAATAGCATTACGACTCGTTTCACATGCCCCCTATTCTCCAGACTTTGCTCCCTCGGACCACTATTTGTTCCCCAATTTGAAGAAATGGATGGCGGTACAAAGATTTTATTCAAATGAGGAGGTGATTGCAGCAACTAATAGCTATTTTGCAGACTTGGACAATTCCTATTATTCAGAAGGGATCAGCAAATTAGAACAGCGTTGGACGAAGTGTATAAATCTAAAAGGAGACCATGTCGAAAAATAAAAATGGTTTACCCCAAACATGTGAGTAGTTTTTCTTTTTGCACGGACTTTTCAAACGACCCTAGTATAGTGAGATATCCTATTTTTAGCCATTTAAGGAACATAGATTAATATTCAGCGCATATGGCTGATTCACTGAAGCATAAAGTAATTTAATTGCCACTTGATGCCTTACTATGTTTGGAAGCCGGCCGGTGTGGACGAGCGGTTCTAGGCGCTACAGTCTCGAACCGCGCGACCGCTACGGTCGCAGGCTCGAATCCTGCCTCGGGCATGGATGTGTGTGATGTCCTTAGGTTAGTTAGGTTTAAGTAGTTCTAAGTTCTAGGGGACCGATGACCTTAGAAGTTAAGTCCCATAGTGCTCAGAGCCATTTGAACCATTTTTATGTTTAGAAAATGGTGCAAATACGACAGCAAAAAATCGATGAATTGTCTGTATCAAGCAACGGCGGTCTTCCCGGACTATACCGAAGTAACTAGCATTCAAAGACAGTGAGTAAAAGACACTTACGTTATGCTACAATGTCAGATCGCTGAAAGTGAACTTTGTGGTGGTGCACTGGTAGAAAGCAGACCCGGATAAACAATAACCCCGTTGTCTCCAAAGGAAAAATAGTATGTTTCCTTCTCATGAGTGCGGTTGCAACAGACGTCAGGCGGACCAGCGCTGGTAGCCAACAATCACGCTAACCGTCAGACAGCATTGTCGTAGAACATATCGAAATAGCTGAGTTGAGAGCCTAGTAAGTGTGGTGTTGAAGGTGCCGAAAGAAACTACAAAAACACTCATGGAAGGCAGCGATTAATTTCTAAAATTGTGTATGTCTAAACGCACTCCATTAACAACAACCCTCTCTAGCCATGAAAACTTGTATTAAAACTTCCGTTTTACAAAATAATGTCTGAAATTCTGATTTTAAAAACATAATTTATTGTAATCACAACAATAATATCACAAGATTAATATAAAATCGTCTGACACCGTAGCAGTGCATATTTGCCTCCTAGTTCTGCTCGATACATACCAGCCCAAGTTGGTATGTAGTCTTCCTGACTGTACCGTCTGTTGCGAACTGCTGCCTACCGCAACGTTCAAACAGATGCATTGTAGCTGCTCTATGTAGTTGTTTTGGATCTCCGCTGCCGACTTGTTTTCGTGATTTAAAAATAAATATATGAAATCCCTGGCAGGTGGCGGAACGCTGTTCTGGCAGAAATTAAGCGTTGATGCAGGAGGAATGCGTATAATAACAAAAAGCTAAGAGAATAATGTGCGTGTGGACTAGTAAGTGGGGAGATGGAATAAAACTTGAAGAACTCATTTCTTGAGAGCCTGGTAACCCATAAAGCACCCGATTCCAAACAACAGAAATATGAGTGGGGTAGCAGAAGTAACTGTGCCTCCTGTTGGTAACTGAACGAATTTACGTTGATTCCACAGCAAGCGTGAATCATTAATTGTTGCTAGTGTGTTCTCACTGTTCCGCGTTCATCGCCACCTGATGTGGGATGGTGGAGCCGGTAGTTCCTTCTCTACTGACCGACCTAACTGACTTACACGTTATCCATGGCTGGAATTAACGCTACCTGTTCCAACCAGTTACGTCTGAGCGTTGTGATCAAAGATTCAGTAAAACAGCATTTCTGTCTCATAAACTTTTTGTACTAGTTGTCTATGTTAAAATCTACGTGAACGTCAATATTAAAATTCAGGATAGAACTAGTTAAAATGATTTAACTTAAACGGAGTAAAAAAGAAAAAAAAAGAACTTGTATTGTGAAACGATGATATAACTATCGATAGAATTTTACATCTACATATACTTCTATACGCAGCAAACCTTTTGGAAGTGCATGGCAAAGAGTACGTCCTACTGCATCAGCTATTGCGGGTTCTTCCCGTTATATTCACTTTCGGAGCGCGGGAAGAATGTTGTTTAAACATTTCAGTGCGTGCTGTATTTAATCTAATCTTGTCCTCAAAATTCTTACAGGGGCTATAAGTAGGGGGTTGTAATATCTACAGCTACATGCATATCCATGCATATCTGTACTCCGCAACACATCTTGTGGTGTGTGGCGGAGGGGACTTTATGTACCACTTGACTCCCCACCCCAACCCACCCCACCCCACCCCAAGCCTTCGTTTGGGCTCGAGTCTCTCTAGTTCTATCTGCACTGTCTGTTCTCTGTTCTCGAGATACGTGTAAGAAGAAACAATGTTTCTGTTGACTCTTCTATGAACGTACGCTCTGGGAACTTTAACAATAAACCACACAGTGATGCAGAACGCGTCTCTTGCAGCTTCTGCCACTGGAGTTGGTTGATAATCTCTGTGACGCTTTCACACTTACTAAATGAATCTGTAGCGAAACGCACCGCTCTTCTTGTGGTCTACTCTGTTTCCTCTATCAGTCCAACCTGGTACGGATCCCATACTGACGAGTAATAATCAAGTCTTGGTCGAACGACTGTTCTACAAGCTTCCTTAGTTGATGGACTATATTTTATGAGGATTCTTCCAATAAATCTCATTCTGGCATATGCCTAACTATCGATTAATTTTATGTAGTGGTTCTATTTCAAGTCGCTCCCTACGCATATTCCTAGATAGTTTATGGAAGTAACTGCTTCCAGAAATGGTTCTTCCATCGTGTAATTAAAAAAAACAAAAGTTGAAATGTGTGTGAAGCCTTATGGGACTTAACTGCTAAGGTCATCAGTCCCTAAGCTTACACACTACTCAACCTAAATTATCCTAAGGACAAACACACACAGCCATGCCCAAGGGAGGACTCGAACCTCCGCCTAGACCAGTCGCACAGTTCATGACTGCAGCGCCATCAGACCGCTCGGCTAATCCCGCGCGGCATTGTGTAATCGTACAATAAAGAAACTGTCTATGTTTTCGTAATAGTTCCTATTTGTTTATGCTGAGAGTCGGTTGCCACTGCTGCACCTAGTGTCGATCATCTGTGGGTCTTCCTGATATTCGCTACAATATACACAATGTGATCAAAAGTATCCGGACACTCTAAAAAACATACGTTTTTCATATAGGTGCATTGTGCTGCCACCTACTGTCAGATACTCCACATCAGTGACCTCAGTAGTCATTAAACATGGTGAGAGAACAGAATGCGGCGCTCCGCCAAACTCACTGACTTCGAATGTGGGTGACTGGGTGTCACCTGTGTCATACGTCTGTACGCGAGACTTCCACACTCCTAAACACCCCTAGGTCCACTGTTTTCGATGTGATAGGAAAGTGGAAACTTGAAGGGACACGTACGGCACAAAAGCGTGCAGGCCGACCTCGTCTGTTGACTGACAGAGACCGCCAACAGTTGAATGTAATGTGTTACATGCAGACCATCACACAGTAATCCCAAACTGCATCAGGATCCACTGCAGGTACTATGACAGTTAGGCAGGAGGTGAGAAAATTTGGATTTCATGGTCCTCGTAAGCCACACATCACGCCGGTAAATGCCAAACGACGCCTTGCTTGGTGGAAGGAGCGATTGAACAGTGAAAAATTTTTGTGTGGAGTGACGAATCACGGTACAAAATGTGGCGATCCGATGGCAGGGTGTGGGTATGGCGACTGCCCGGTGAACATGATCTTCCAGCGTGTGTAGTGTCAACAGTAAAATTCGGAGGCGGTGGTGTTATAATGTGGTCGTGTTTTACATGGAGGGGGCTGGCACCACTTATTGTTTTGCTTGGCACTATCACAGCACAGACCTACATTGATGTTTTAAGCACCTTCTTGCTTCCCACTGCTGAAGAACAATTCGGTGATGGCGACTGCATCTTTCAGCACGATCGAGCACCTGTTCATAATGCGCGGCCTGTGGCAGAGTGGTTACACGACACTAACATCCCTGTTATGGACTGGCCTGTACAGAGCCCTGACCTGAATCCTGTAGAACAACTTACACCGTTACTCTCATATTCCATATGATTTTTATTTTGTTCATTAAGTGGCAGTGCGGACCTGTATCTAATGCCTTCCTGGCGTCAAAGGAGCATGGCATATACCTGGGCGCTTGTATCTACCGCTCTTTGTGGGAATATAGGCTGATTTGTGGATTATGTTGTGTCATGGGGTATTTTATACGTTTTATTTTATTCAATTTGCAGTGCTGTAATTTTCATTGGTCATTGAGCAGCAGTTACATTATTGTTTGGGTTAAAACTAGAGACAGGGTTGTTGCTGGAGCCTACCATGGAATTATTCTGGTCACATATTTTCTTAGTCTCACTTTGGTTAGAGAAAATTTGTCTCAATGTTGTACAGTTGCAACGATTTGGGTCATTTCTGTTCTTGAATGGAAGAAATTGTTGCGTTCAAACAAAGGTGTGTAGCCAGCATGTATTTGTTGGCAACACTACTATCTGCGTCTTTGTGTCAGGTTTGATCATGAGATTTGGCTTTAAAATGTGTCATGTCTGGATACCAGAGTGCGTGGATTTACATCCAATCGGTTCTTGGTACCCAGACACCTTTGCTGATAGGAAATAGATCAGGTGAATTTTGTTTGTTCCTGGTAGAATCGGGTTAGCTAGACTGGCGGGAGAACTTGAGAAACGGCGCCTGAGGTCTGAGCTGCAGCACTGATGCAGGTCACAGGCGCACCACAGAAGACAACAAAAGATGTAGTGCTTACTGTATGTGCTGTGTAATTTCTACTAAGAAATATAGTACATCGATATAAAAAGATTGATAAAAACGGACAATAATTAGAGGACTTTAAGAAAAACTTCTGGTTCACCTTCGATTCGTTTATGTTTTGTTACTTACAACCTTTGATCAAACATATCAGCATCATTGAAATGCTGATGAATAAATGAATTTAGCATAAGTTTAGTTAAGTTTGCGTAGGAAGTGCCGCACCATAATATAGGGCCTTGTTCATGACGATTTTGCTGCCATCATATATAGGGTTTATTTAGTGTATTATTTCGTTTCTGAGGGTGCAGATTGGGTTTGGTGCTACTTGCGACACCATTCACTGCGTTTATGGAGTAGCAAGTGGGGGTAATTATGAGCACACAAGCTATGGCAGGAGTTTAGAGCGGCAGTTTCTTGCCGCAGAGCATGTGGCCGGCGCTTGCTACAGGGCCGTGGCAAACAGCTAGCATCTACATCTACATCTACATTTATACTCCGCAAGCCACCCAACGGTGTGTGACGGAGGGCACTTTACGTGCCACTGTCATTACCTCCCTTTCCTGTTCCAGTCGCGTATGGTTCGCGGGAAGAACGACTGTCTGAAAGCCTCCGTGCGCGCTCTAATCTCTCTAATTTTACATTCGTGATCTCCTCGGGAGATATAAGTAGGGGGAAGCAATATATTCGATACCTCATCCAGAAACGCACCCTCTCGAAACCTGGCGAGCAAGCTACACCGCGATGCAGAGCGCCTCTCTTGCAGAGTCTGCCACTTGAGTTTATTAAACATCTCCGTAACGCTATCACGGTTACCAAATAACCCTGTGACGAAACGCGCCGCTCTTCTTTGGATCTTCTCTATCTCCTCGGTCAACCCGATCTGGTACGGATCCCACACTGATGAGAAATACTCAAGTATAGGTCGAACGAGTGTTTTGTAAGCCACCTCCTTTGTTGATGGACTACATTTTCTAAGCACTCTCCCAATGAATCTCAACCTGGTACCCGCCTTACCAACAATTAATTTTATATGATCATTCCACTTCAAATCGTTCCGCACGCGTACTCCTAGATATTTTACAGAAGTAACTGCTACCAGTGTTTGTTCCGCTATCATATAATCATACAATAAAGGATCCTTCTTTCTATGTATTCGCAATACATTACATTTGTCTATGTTAAGGGACAGTTGCCACTCCCTGCACCAAGTGCCTATCCGCTGCAGATCTTCCTGCATTTCGCTACAATTTTCTAATGCTGCAACTTCTCTGTATACTACGGTATCATCCGCGAAAAGCCGCATGGAACTTCCGACACTATCTACTAGGTCATTTATATATATTGTGAAAAACAATGGTCCCATAACACTCCCCTGTGGCACGCCAGAGGTTACTTTAACGTCTGTAGACGTCTCTCCATTGATAACAACATGCTGTGTTCTGTTTGCTAAAAACTCTTCAATCCAGCCACACAGCTGGTGTGATATTCCGTAGGCTCTTACTTTGTTTATCAGGCGACAGTGCGGAACAGTATAGAACGCCTTCCGGAAGTCAAGAAAAATAGCATCTACCTGGGAGCCTGTATCTAATATTTTCTGGGTCTCATGAACAAATAAAGCGAGTTGGGTCTCACACGATCGCTGTTTCCGGAATCCATGTTCATTCCTACATAGTAGATTCTGGGTTTCCAAAAACGACATGATACTCGAGCAAAAAACATGTTCTAAAATTCTACAACAGATCGACGTCAGAGATGTAGGTCTATAGTTTTGCGCATATGCTCGACGACCCTTCTTGAAGACTGGGACTACCTGTGCTCTTTTCCAATCATTTGGAACCCTCCGTTCCTCTAGAGACTTGCGGTACACGGCTGTTAGAAGGGGGGCAAGTTCTTTCGCGTACTCTGTGTAGAATCGAATTGGTATCCCGTCAGGTCCAGTGGACTTTCCTCTGTTGAGTGATTCCAGTTGCTTTTCTATTCCTTGGACACTTATTTCGATGTCAGCCATTTTTTTGTTTGTGCGAGGATTTAGAGAAGGAACTGCAGTGCGGTCTTCCTCTGTGAAACAGCTTTGGAAAAAGGTGTTTAGTATTTCAGCTTTACGCGTGTCATCCTCTGTTTCAATGCCATCATCATCCTGGAGTGTCTGGATATGCTGTTTCGAGCCACTTACTGATTTAACGTAAGAGCAGAAATTCCTAGGATTTTCTGTCAAGTCGGTACATAGAATTTTACTTTCGAATTCACTGAACGCTTCACGCATAGCCCTCCTTACGCTAACTTTGACATCGTTTAGCTTTTGATTGTCTGAGAGGTTTTGGGTGCGTTTAAACTTGGAGTGAAGCTCTCTTTGCTTTCGCAGTAGTTTCCTAACTTTGTTGTTGTACCACGGTGGGTTTTTCCCGTCCCTCACAGTTTTACTCGGCACGTACCTGTCTAAAACGCATTTTACGATTGCCTTGAACTTTTTCCATAAACACTCAACATTGTCAGTGTCAGAACAGAAATTTTCGTTTTGATCTGTTAGGTAGTCTGAAATCTGCCTTCTATTACTCTTGCTAAACAGATAAACCTTCCTCCCTTTTTTTATATTCCTATTAACTTCCATATTCAGGGATGCTGCAACGGCCTTATGATCACTGATTCCCTGTTCTGCACATACAGAGTCGGAAAGTTCGGGTCTGTTTGTTATCAGTAGGTCCAAGATGTTATCTACACGAGTCGGTTCTCTGTTTAATTGCTCGAGGTAATTTTCGGATAGTGCACTCAGTATAATGTCACTCGATGCTCTGTCCCTACCACCCGTCCTAAACATCTGAGTGTTCCAGTCTATATCTGGTAAATTGAAATCTCCACCTAAGACTATAACATGCTTAGAAAATTTATGTGAAATGTATTCCAAATTTTCTCTCAGTTGTTCTGCCACTAATGCTGCTGACTCGGGAGGTCGGTAAAAGGAGCCAATTATTAACCTAGCTCGGTTGTTGAGTGTAACCTCCACCCATAATAATTCACAGGAACAATCCACTTCTACTTCACTACAGGTTAAACTACTACTAACAGCGACGAACACTCCACCACCGGTTGCATGCAATCTATCCTTTCTAAACACCGTCTGTACCTTTGTAAAAATTTCGGCAGAATTTATCTCTGGCTTCAGCCAGCTTTCTGTACCTATAACGATTTCAGCTTCGGTGCTTTCTATCAGCGCTTGAAGTTCCAGTACTTTACCAACGCAGCTTCGACAGTTGACAATTACAATACCGATTGCTGCTTGGTCCCCGCATGTGCTGACTTTGACCCGCACCCGTTGAGGCTGTTGCCCTTTCTGTACTTGCCCAAGGCCATCTAACCTAAAAAACCGCCCAGCCCACGCCACACAACCCCTGCTACCCGTGTAGCCGCTTGTTGCGTGTAGTGGACTCCTGACCTATCCAGCGGAACCCGAAACCCCACCACCCTATGGCGCAAGTCGAGGAATCTGCAGCCCACATGGTCGCAGAACCGTCTTAGCCTCTGATTCAGACCCTCCACTCGGCTCTGTACCAAAGGTCCGCAGTCAGTCCTGTCGACGATACTGCAGATGGTGAGCTCTGCTTTCATCCCGCTAGCGAGACTGGCAGTCTTCACCTAGCATTACGTGGCCTTGGAAAAATCCTGGCGGACGCCTGGCAGGGGCGTGTAGGACCGTGTCTGCGCGCTTGGAGAAATTTATATGCCAGAGAAAAGTTGATAAAAACAAAGCTAAGAGTGACATGGAGGTGCGAGTTGGCACTCATGGACAGAAATATATGTAAAGCTAAATTATCTAGACGCACCACAAAAATACGTAATAGTTTAACAGTTACTGTCGTCATAAAAATTGTAAATTTATGAATGTTCAAAAGCTAATATCTCGGCAGTGCTTTGGCCGATTAATATGAACAAAGTCTTTACAGGTGCGGCTAGTAGAGCTGCATCGAGCAACCACTTTTAATGCGAGGTCGGAATATGGGATTCGAGTGAGAGCAACTGTGATTTTGATAATAAATAAATTTAAAGAGATGGAACTAGCGGCAGCATTTTAAAGTTTAAAGAGGTAGATGAGTAATTAAGTATGTATTTTTGTTTATTTATTTATGTTTAGTATTAAAAAATGTGGGAAAAGCAAAAACACACCATAAGAACATTATTTGTGAAAAAAACGCTGGCAGATACAAAAAATTGGACTTTACATTGTAATTGCGCAGAAAATGTCCATATTTATCAATATATCATATATGTTTTGTGTTTAGTTTTAGAATATTCGTAATTTTTGTCAAACATTGTTTTGAGTTAGGCAGTCATTTCGAGGGTGGACAGGGTGGCCATCTTTGAGGAGAGTTGGTTCTGAGCGACGCTAAGAGCCGGACGTGCAGCGCGTCTGGGGGTAGTAGTGGGTTCGTAGCCACGTTCGGGGACAAGTATGTATGTAGCGGCATTCTAAAGTGATCAAGTGAAGCGCAAGATAGTGGTTTAGGACAGCAGACAAGAATATATTTTGGGAATTGTGAACAGACTGTCGATTGCCGTGATTGTGACAGATGAATTGTATAATGAAGTGCTGTAGCATCAGTTATTAATGGCCGCCCTTATGTAAAAGCCCCTCAGACTGCATTTTAATTGCTTAGTGAATATACCAAAAAATAGAAATAACCCACTTATTCAAATTATAAATCAACGTGAGTGACTCAATATTTTAAATTTCACCGCAATACCTGCCTGCATTGTTTTCTTATATTTTATTTCAGCTTAAGAATTGAGTTTACGACAGGTGTGAGCTGACACCCTATGACGAAAAACGTAGCCAAACATTGAGACCAGGCACATCAATTAAGCTGAGTGTAACAAATATGTCTATTTTCTTGCCATAGCATGTGGGGGCTCGAGCCAAACTATTCAAACTTCAGTGTGTAGTGCCCAGTACCGTCGTAGTGTGGAGAGGAAATTTTCGCTATTAGTCTAGCCAATAGTTCTCTGTGAAAGGATGGGTTCTGATGTGATGATGATCATCATGAAAATTATGATGACGATAACAATGGACATAAAACGATCAATCAAGTGCAGGGGAGTAGCTGCCTGCCAATCTACAAGTGAACAACTGCTGGGAGAGACATAAGGATGGGTAATAAAATCAGAACTGCGACACACTATACCAGTGTGGCTACAATACAATTTTTATTTTATGTTAACACATAAAGTTATAAAATCTGACTTATATAACAACTGTCTTTAAGTAGATGTGTGAGGACATCCAAAACGCCCTAGCATATTGTGGTCAGGGATGTAAAGTTAGGATCATTACTTGACAAAAGGTTGATGCCTAAACAATTGTAATGCTGGTCACACTGTTTCAAAGTTAATGGCTCCCATTCGGACTCATATGGAATGCATCTGTGAAAGCGTATATCAGTAAGATGTTAAAGAGCTATATATAACAAAACAGTTCGCTGAATTGCTAGTGAAACCCAGACTTCCATCTTTCGTAAATTTTTCTTTCCTTTGTTGTAAATTCATGCCTCGGCCCCATATGGGAGTGGCACAGTCCGCCACTCTTCAGCCAAGTGGCTTTACAAAGAATATTAAAGTGGGAACTCATACATAAAAAGGGTGGAAAAAGAGGGATATAAATACACAGTAAATGGAGACAATGGAGATTAAAATATACACTATCACGGGGACATTAATTTGGGTACTGTTACAAAAGTCGACAGAAAGTTAGAAGAACACATTTCACAGTTTATGGGGCACTTGAAAATACACAGGAGTCACACACACCCAAGTTAAAAGTTGGCGGCAGTATAAAAACACACAGAGCTAGAGATACTTAAAAACCCACTGCAAATGACAGAGCACACACAATGAATAGAAACCTTTGGTAGGGACCTGCCAATGGATATGAGACCTGAGAGGAGGGAAAAAGAGGGGGGGAGAGGTATAGGGGGGCTGGTGGGGGTGGGAGGAAGAAAAAGAAAGAGGAACAGGGGGCGCACCAAGAGGCAGAAGACGGGTGGGGCAGGAGATGAAGAAGGATGGCAAAGCAGGAGGGAGTGCAGGGACACAGAAGGGGGGCACAGGAAAGGGAAGGGGTGTAGGAGGGAGGAAAACCACTCAGGGGAAGGAAAGAGGAAGGGAGAGGGAGCCCTGAGGAGTAGGAGGGGGAAGGTGGGGTTAGAGGTGGTAGGAGGGGTAGAGATCAGGGTGACACTCATCATCTAGGAGGGGTAGGTGCTGGAAGTTGCATTCAGAAAGGAGGTGGAGGTGTGGAGATGGAGAGAGGGCATGACACAATGGTAAAGGCATGGCTATGGGCTGGGGGTGGAGAGGAGGAAAGACACTAGGTGGTGTGGGGGATCGAGTCTGCAGACGATGTACAGGGTGTGGATGTGTTTGAGGAAAAGAAGAAGATGAGGGAAGGGGATGAAGTTGTAAAGAATTTGCGTGGGAGAAGGAAGGCAGAGACAGAAGGCGAGGTGGAGTGCATGGCATTCTAGGATTTGGAGGGCTTTATAGAATCTAGGAGGGGCAGAAATCCAGGCAATGCTGGCATAACAAAGGATGGGGCAGATCAAGGATTTGTAGGTTTGAGGGATGGTGGAAGGATGAAATCCCCATGTCCAGCTGAACAGGAGTTTCAGGAGATGGGGAGTGCAGGTGAGGTAATTTTAAAGGGTGAGGCCAAGGTATTTCAGGGTGGGAGTGAGGTGGATAGGACGAACATAAATGGTGAGGTAAAAATCATGGGTCTCGAAGGAGAAGGTGGTAAGATCTATGGTGATTACCTGCATCTTGGAAGGGTTGATGTAAAGGAATCTCTGATTGCACCA
Organism: Schistocerca nitens; assembly: GCF_023898315.1. Lineage (NCBI taxonomy): Eukaryota > Metazoa > Arthropoda > Insecta > Orthoptera > Acrididae > Schistocerca > Schistocerca nitens. Next base: position 402,047,395 of record NC_064614.1, on the reverse strand, counting down.
GGTGGTGAACTGGTCGAGGTGGGTTTGAAGGGTACATTGGGACCATTGAAGGGTAGGATAAGGGGCGAGGAAAGTGGTGTCATCAGCAAATTGGAGGTGAACAGACAGGGGAGGTTTGGGCATACCGGCAGTATACAGGAGATAGAGGAGAGGGGAAAGGACAGAGCCTTGGGGCACACTCGTGGTGGGATAGAAAGTCAGGAGTTGGCATTGTGGATAGTGATATAGGAGGGACAATGGGAGAGGGAGGAAGCAGCAAGATGGACGAAATTGATGGGGAGAGCATAGGTCTGGAATTTGAAGAGGAGCCCGGGATGCCAGACATGGTCATAGGCGAGCTGGAGGTCGAGGGGAACAGAACAACAACAGTTAAGTTAGAGGGAAAGAAGGTTAAGGAGCTGGTTGTCACCTGTGAAAGAGGGCTGAAAGCCACATTGTGTAAGGGGAAGGAGGTGGTGCTGGTTTAGGTGGTGATGAATATGGCAGAGGAGGATGGACTCAAAGACTTCACTGAACATGGAGGTGAGGCTGGATGGGACAATAGTAAGAGGTGTCAGAGGGGTTTTGTTGGGTTTAGGGAACAGCACCACACAGGAAGTCCTCCACAGGCCAGGTTAAAGCCAGTGGAGAGGAAGACAGTGTACATGCTAGCAAGGGCAGCCAGGAAGGATGGGGGGGGGGGGATTCCTTGAGGTGACAGTAGGTGACACCATTGTGACCAGGGGCGGGGTTTTGTTTGGAGCAGAGGACAGTTGTGATGTGTGTGGTGATGGGAGTGTTTACGTCTGATGGGGGTAACTACTCCAAGTACCAGAAACTAGGGATGAGTGGTGGGACAGAGGTATCAGTGTGTTCAAGGACAGTGGAGTAATCTAAATGGAGATCATCAGGAATGGAGAAGACCTCAGACAGATGGGAAGAAAAATGGTTAGCCTTACTGAGGATGTCAGGGAAGGGGCAGTTGTCGTGGAGAAGAGGATAATGTGGAGTGGGATAGCTACCAGTACGGTGGTGTAAGGCTGATCAGTACATAGAGGAGTTGACAGGGAGTGTGGAGTTGAGGCATGTACATGTCTGGCGCCAGTCCCAAAGTTTCTTTGCTGTAAGGAGGTTACAGATGTGTCATTGTAATTGACAGTGGTCGAGGAGTGTATTCCTGTCACAGGCGTGGAAGAGGGAGTTGTAGAGCCTGCAGGATTCACAGAGAAGAAGGACAGCCTATGGAGGAAGTGTAGGGCAGTGAGGGTGGATAAGTTTGGTAGGAATGTGGGCCTCCACAGTGTCACTGATGGTCCTCTGGAGGGAGGAAGGGGAATGGGTCATGTCAACAGGATGGTGAATGGTAAAGGGGTGGCTTTCGATCTGTGAGGCAATGGATTCCCAGTAGGCATCCCAATCGATCCGGCAATAGTTGTGGATGGACTCCAGAGAGGCATCAGGGTGGGGGGCTGGAGGGGGGCCATACGCAGAGGAGATGGTGAGAAGGAGAGGGAGATGGTCACTACCAGTGGGATCAAGGATGTCTGTGGTGATACAACCAAGGAGGTTGGGGGAGGCAAGGATGACATTCAGGGTGGAGTTACTTCCAGGATGGATATGCTGTGGGAGAGGAACAAGGTCACCATTTAGGGTGGTGCAGAACTGATGCCACTTCCAAAGGGTGGCTGGGTCACAGCTGCAGATGTTGAAGTTGGCAGCAATCACGTAGGTGGAGAAGGTATGTTCAACATGGGAAATGAAGTCGTAGGGGAGAGGAGCTGTGGGATGGATATATAGTGGCTCAGGTGATGGTAAGGGAGGGAAAAGAGATGCTGAAAAAAATGGCTCTGAGCACTATGGGACTTAACATCTATGGTCATCAGTCCCCTAGAACTTAGAACTACTTAAATCTAACTAACCTAAGGACATCACACAACACCCAGTCATCACGAGGCAGAGAAAACCCCTGACCCCGCCGGGAATCGAACCCGGGAACCCGGGCACGGGAAGCGAGAACGCTACCGCACAACCACGAGCTGCGGACAAGAGATGCTGAGGAGAAGGTGATTGACTGGGTCATTGAGTTGGGGTTGTGGCTGGACAGGGAGATGCTTGAGGTGGCCAATAGTGACACCAGCTCATGCGAGGGGAAGGGGGTTGTTGGTGCTGTGAAGGAGATAGGAAGAAGTGCGGACAACATAGTGAGGTTGGAGGAAAGTTTCATTAAGGGTGAAAGAGTCAGCCTGGTGCTGGGACATGGTATGCATGAAGACCAGTGCGGCTATAAATCCCTGCCCTTATATACAGTACTCCTGTAGCTGTTGCGGAATGAAACACGCTTGTAATTAATCACGAGTTACGAGTCACATCCCAGCCAACAGAAATATGGGAAATCCATCGAATGACGTTTTTTACGAGAGTAGCATTCATTATCTTACTTAAACAAGGCATCTCAAGACGAAAAAAATTGACCAATCTGCCCCAGCATCATCTACCTAGTGTACTGTGTACTGGAAGAGCCAACCAGAAGGGGGCTTAAGCCGTAGCTTGCAGTTGCTGATCCCTCGTAACCACTACAGCAGCTGGCCATGGCGCACAGTGAAACAAGCAGGTGCGACTTCCATAGATGGCCCACTTCAAAAAATCCACTTGATCCAATCCAAAAATAGGGGTTATTGTTTTGTCCATACATTCTGAATTTCTCACGCGAGATGTAGATGCGTCCCTTTTATAACAGTTATCTTTTCGAAGAGCGCCGGCCGCGGTTGCCGTGCGGTTCTAGGCGCTGCAGTCCGGAACCGCGGGACTGCTACGGTCGCAGATTCGAATCCTGCCTCGGGCATGGATGTGTGTGATGTCCTTAGGTTAGTTAGGTTTAAGCAGTTCTAAGTTCTAGGGGACTGATGACCTAAGATGTTAAGTCCCATAGTGCTCAAAGCCATTTGAACCATTTTCGAAGACAGAAGAAAATGGAGCACACACCCGTTTTCACATAGCTAAGCTATCGTTACTTGTTGTGAAAATCCTGTACAACAGTATGGCATGTGCTATTTTCCTCTAAATATTCTCTCATCAGGTAAAGAATCAGTTCTTATAAACTTAATATCGGTTGCATCCTGCATCATAGGCCTAGAAAATTAAACTCACTTTTCGCTCATGACGGAGTGCTAATAGCATACTCTATCTCTGCCACAGGACGCCTCTCCACCCTGAAACACTCTTAAAAGTAGCCAGAAACCTCTAATACTTTATAAATTTGGTCTTATAGCTGATTTTAGTGTGATGGCCATCTCTCCCTGTGTAGATTGGAGACTAAAATTCCATTAAAAGGTAGAGATGGAACGAAGAAAGCCCTGATTGCTGCTGCAACTGGCGAATCATATCCAAGATACTCTCGCCGTCGCTTCCACCTGCCTGGCGGCACATCATTGATGTGAAACTGATTGGCTAATTAATTACATTGTTCATGAGAGTCCCTTTGCATAGTGAATCTTTTTTTTCCCTGCAGTCGAATTACACTGGCCATATAACATTTACAGACGCTTCTGTGACTTCTCTGGCGGCTTCTCACAGGCTATGTAGTCACTTCCTCCGCTACCAAAATGGGTGGTAACCGTTGTCAAATGGCTGAAGATATTCAATGCTAATAACGCTCTGTCTGTCAGCTTTCTTGTAATGTTGGTGGCAAAATGGGTGGTAACCGTTGTCAAATAGCTGAAGATACTCAATGCTAATAACGCTCTGTCTGTCAGTTGCCTTGTAATGTTGGTGGAATAAGTTAGAATACTGCTCGTGAACTAATCCTGCTGAGACCCGTTGGCCTATGCGCAGCAGGATGCCTCACCCCGCTCCCCACTCGCGCGACGCCCCCACACCATCCCCACCACCTGACCAGATCGCATCTGAACAGCTACCACCCCGCCGCTGGGCAGCGAATCCCCAGCCCACAGAGCTCCGCTGCACCACCTCCACCGGACAAGCCACCGTTCACCATTCCGGACAGCTGTTAATGATGGCAGATTCGCAAAAATTGTCCTATCCTTCACAGAAGGACTGGATGCTTAAATGTCACTGGGGTAAATACCAAGTTGAACAACATGCTCCCCCTAATCCCACCTACGAACCGTAGGCTGACCTAGTAAACAACAGCGTAATACTCGTCTGCTGATCACCCCATCCCAAACGTGTATGAGCCTGCAGACCTGGGATTCTCTCAGAATACAGCCCTGTAGAGGCGTTCCTATTGGCTCCCACCAAATCAGTGGGTGCATGCAGTAAGAACTCTAATGGGAATCCCGGGAGGAAATGCAATATTCTCGAGGAATGCTACTGAGAACTGACATATCAAGCTGACTGCTGAAGGATTCTATTACCTCTTACATAGATTTCGCGTAAGGGTCACGAATACCAGAGTCGAGAAATAAGCGCTCATACAGAGGCATAAAGTCGTTTCTTCCCTCGCTTTATTTGCGAGTGGTATAGGAATGGAGACGACTAGTAGATGCCGGCCGTTGTAGCCGAGAGGTTGCAGGCGCTTCAGTCCGGAACCGCGCGACTGCTACGGTCGCAGGTTCGAATCCTGCCTCGGGCATGGATGTGTGCGATGTCCTTAGGTTAGTTAGGTATAAGTAGCTCTACGTTCTAGGGGACTGACGACCTCAGGTGTTAAGTCACATAGTGCTCAGAGCCATTTGAACAATTTTTTGACTAGTAGATACACAAAGAACCCCCGCCACGCACTATACGATGGCTTGTGAAGTATGCATATAGATGCAGATGTAGATTTAGTCTACCTATTAAGATGCCTGCCCACCCATTTACAGGCACACAAAACTCACTGAAGAACGTTGTCTCTTATTTATCGAGAAAATAAAAGATGCTGCTGATTGTCTCTCGGTAAAAAGCCTCGTAGTAGCCTTTAATTTTGTCATTGCAGGCGCTTCGTGAGTCGTGTAAGTCTATAAATACTGTTCGTTAGAGTTTAAAACACTTAAACAGTCTTGCACAGGGTCAAACACGCGATCCATTCTGCAGTTGAACATTGCGGTCCCCAGGCTGCTAATACAATGCTCTTTGGTTAAAGAGGACGTCAAGTTTATCGTATTCATATATACAGACCCTTTATAAAAATCTATAATGTGATTGCCGACAACTTTGGCGTCACACCTGGCCTTGTGATCTGACGTAAGTAATTTATTACTCTACATTTGGTGGTCATCCACGTTAAATAATCTATTCCAGCCGTCTAATTGATGTCAACGATCAATTGCTCTTTTCCTGGTTCTCACTAATTCCATTTCGACATTTTCTTATCTTCCTCTTGCTGTCATACACTTATTCCCATGTACAAGAATATTCCTGCACCAAGTAGACATGAGCGCTCTCTCATTTTCCTTCAACTTTCCCAGCATTTTGTCGTTATTTTACCTTCATTTATACGTATTTTCCGTCAATTTTCGTAATTTTACTGATTTTATGTCACTTCTGTTCACGTAGTCATGGCATTGCTTCTGGCCACATATTATAAAGTTTCTTGTAAATGTAGTAGAGTTGCCAATATCTAGCGTAACTACACTATTTTTCTGTGTGTGTGTGTGTGTGTGTGTGTGTGTGTGTCATATGGATGGTCCCAAAATCCTACTCTAGACGTTCAGACACTGCCCCGGACATATCGCGGGTCGATCCCGAACCTATGTGCCCCATGTGTGAAACTGGTAGACACACACACACACTTGCACACAAACACACGCACATAGACATACCGAAAAATAGCACATTTGCATAGGTGTTGACAACTGTAGTACATTTACAAGAAAATTTAGAACACATGGACAGAAGCAAAGTCATGATCATGTGAGCATAAGTGACATATAATCGGTAAAATTGCGAAAATTGACGGAAAACACATGTAAATTGAGGTAAAACATGACAAAATGCAGGAAAATTGAGGGAGAATGAGAGAGTACTAAGATGTCTGCTTGGTGCAGGGAAATTCTTGCACATGGTAACGAGTGTGTGACGGCAAGAGGAATAAAAGAGAAAGTCGACATGGAGGCACTGGGAACCAGTGAAAGAGTAACTGATCGTGGACAATAATGAGACAGCTGTAACAGATTGTTTAACATGGATAACCACCAAATACACAGTAGTAAATCTATATATGACTGACTATAACCCAGGTGTGACCCCCAAAATTATAGATTTTTGTGAAGTGTCCAGACAAGTGACTAAGATAAAATTTACGACCTCCTTTGCTAAAGAGCATTGTGTTACCAGCTTGGGGACTGCAATATACAACTACAGAATGGATCACATGTTTGACCCTGCATAAAATAAACTCTAACAAACACTGTTTACAGTATGCTTCTCTGTACTCAATAGTAATTACAACCATGCGGTGTCAGCTACCAAATACCTTACAGAACATTTGCTGCACAGTTTTTAAAAACATTCTGCAGTATTTCAGCTGAGGTACCAGGAATACATGCAAGTTGACTGCTGTCTTGTATTCCTAGAAAAGAGGAAGATCTGCTTCTAAACTGCCAAGGATCTGTGTTAAAGGATGATTGAATGTAGATGGAGTAGTCGGTTGAGAGGAGTTGTAACAAGGTATAACTTAATGGTAGACTGATGATGCATTCTAGAGGGAGGGAGATTTTGTGGCAGGTCATTTATCGTACAGTTAACTGTTTTTTTCGTTGTTTTCTTTGGCTATATCAATTGTGTATAACCTGAATCTGACTCGTATACAATTTCGTGTTCTGGGTGTGACTTAGAGTGCTATCTAACTGCAGTCGTTTACAGCAAACCTCCCCATACTGGAGTCAGCAGAGGACTTCCAAAACATGTTTGATAAATCGTATCCAACACACTGATGGAAACCTACTTTGGCACACTCCTCTAGATGAACAAGGATGTATGTGGAGTTCTCCATTTTCGACCCAAATATTGGAAGTAAGTCGAGTCTTCAGTTTCATAACTTCAGTGACTCTAAGTTAGTGACAAGAGTCTGTGAGGTGCTGGAATCATGGTGTATAAACTTGCTTGGCAGTTGCTACGTAAGGAAAAGATCGTGCTCTGTTCACAGAGTGAGAGCAGCATGACATGTGATTTCACAAAGACTGCTGCTATACATTTATCTATTTCCTCATAGGATGTTGTTTCATGTATTTCCCATTGCTGATGGTTACTTTATTGGAATGATGTGGGTATAGGATACATAGTGTATGAATCACAAAGAATCTATTTTTTTCCTATTGTGTAGAAGGAAGTAGTTTTATCATCTTTGAGTTCCTTTCCGCAGTGAGTGGGATAGAAAACATGCAGGGTGAATGTATGTCTGGTGTTCGAAATCTGTGTCCTGCATTGGAGTATTAACGGTGGTGTATTCCACGTGACAAATGTATTGAAAACTCATTGCTTTAACATTATAGCATATTTAAGTGCAGAGCTGGATACCCTTAGGAGAGTTTGTTTATGTTCTACAATGATTGGTCTCTTTCCAGTATCTTCTTGGTATGGAATCCCAACACTACAACATATAGTTGTTGCATCTCCTCTCCACTGATGGCTATTTCCTACACTAAGAAATAGTATTTGTGTCATGTGATGTAGGCAGTGCAACAGGGTTTGCGATGTCCACATGTGTATAGGACTCACAGAGTAATGGAGGGGGTGGTTTAGCAATGACACATAAATTGAAAACTATGCTGCAATGTCATTGGTAGAAAGCATCAGAAGATTAACGTGATGAGATGTTTTATTGACATGACAAGTCAATGAGAGTGGTGGTTTGGAACTCAAATAATTGGGCAAAATGCACTGAAATTATGGAAAAAATGGTAAAATTTGAAAACTGATGGAAAATACGTAAAACTGAGGAAAATACGACAGAAATGTGGAGGAATGATGGTACTTACATGCTCACATGGCTATATGAAAATTATTACGTTCCTGGTGGAACTGACAGCTGATTCTCTACGGGTTTAAGCCCTGCAGAATACCCCCTTGTTCCTCTTGAAGTTATGCATTGTAAGGCATAAAAATGATAAGCACTATTCCGAAGATTTGAAGATCAGGACTACCATAATCAAGGACACTGAAACTGTGATCATATACCTGGGTGCAATGTGCACCACCAATGGGAGGAATCAATTTCTTGGTCTCTTCTAAAAACGATCACTGACGCCCATCTGCTATCCTGTCACTGTGAAGATGAGATTAAATGTAGAGGTCATCACCTTCGGACAGATGTTTGGAAACGCTCCACAGAGCTGCAAACTCTTCAGGTTTCCATATGTTGTTATGTCTTCCACATTTTTGTCATTAAGAAACACTGCCTCTGTCCTCTATTTCAACCATGCTCTGTGCTGTGGGAGCAGCTTACCTTACACCATGTGATGTCTAGCTTTCTGTGAGAGCCAGTTGGCTGAAATGTGCCTATGGTGGTTTAGTACCTGGCAGAAGTCTCAGTCATGGTAGAAAAATAAAATACCTGGCATTGTACAAAGTTGTAGTAACACACTGCTTGGATGCATTACAATAAAAAAGACAATGTGTCAAACTGATTGTGAAACAACAACACAAGAAACCTCTGTTTTGGTTGACAGTTTGTGGGATATGGTCTTCCTTCAGTACAGGCAACAAAACTTTACACAGGTCCATGAAAGAAACATTGATCACTAGCCACCTGCTCTAGTGGACCAATACATGTATATTTAATGGGATCATCACATATGCATAATGTCAACATGCAGATGGTATTTGTTTTCGATATATCAGAAGATAGACTTATCGAGTTCTCTACCAGGTGATGTTGTGAAGATTTTATGGTTGATAGGTTTACACCATTGGATGTTTTAAAAATAATGAGGAGAGAGGGAGAGGCACTGCACTGTCATCGAAGACTCTGACACCATTACACTGTCATATTTCAAGTGCAGCAGTCAGAGGAATATAGTAAAGGAGATTAGGACATGTACAGGGGGATATTTATAGACAGTCATTTGATATCAATGAATTGTAGGCGCTACATTTCTGAATTTCTTTGTGCAGTCCACATATATCCTTCATGGTTGCAAATTTTCTTCTGTATGTAAGTGTGCTAGTTCTCTTATTGTCAGTGACAGGTGGAGGACTAGACAGTCTTTTAATTATTGTAACAGAACATGGTAGTTGGAAAGTGATGAGATTTCAAGATAATTAGAAGAAGTCTGTAACTTGGTGGGGAACATCTACTCATCGAAATCAGGTGGATTCTACTGCTGTGTATCTAAGACTGAAAGATTCTTAAGAATACGGCAGGTAACCGATCTCTGATGAAAGCGGAGTTCAGAGCCAAGCTCTATACCGTTTCTTCTGAGTATTGTGGGCGAACATATTACATCCTCTCACATACGTCTCCCGAAGTGACTGCAATGAGAAAATTAGGGGCTAATACAACGGATTTTACCGAGAGACCGTCAGCAGAAGTTCTATCTTTTGTTTTCTCGACAAATAACAGACAACATTCTTCCATGAGTTTTGAGTGCCTGTAAATGGATGGACTTACATCTTACTTGGTAGACTAAATTTACATCTGCATCTGTATGCATATTTCACAAGCCATCGTATCGTGCATGGCGGAGGGCACCCTGTACCTCTACTAGTCATTCCCTTTCCTAAACCACTTCCAAATAAAGCGAGGGAAACAAAGACTGTGTATATGCCTCTGTATGTGTGCTAATTTCTCATATCTTATCTTCATGGTCATAACGCGAAATTATGTAAGCGGTAATAGAATCCTTCAGCAGTCAGCGTGAAATGTCGGTTCTCAGTAGCATTCCTCGAGAAGATTGCATTCTCACCCGGGATTCCCATTTGAGTTATCGTAGCATCCACTCACTGATTTGGTGGGAGCCAATAGGAACGCCTCACAGGTTTTTATTCTGAGGGAAACCCAGGTCTGCAGGCTCATACATGTTTGGGATGGGGTGGTCAGCAGACAGGTATTCTGCTTCCAGAATGAAAATTTTCACCCTGCAGAGGAGTGTGTGCTGATACAAAACATACTGGAAGATTAAATCTGTGTACTGGATCGAGACTTGAACTTAGGACTATTGTCTTTCATAGGCAACTGCTGTACCAACTGAGCTACCCAAGCACAACACACTCCCCAACCTCACAGCTTTATTTCTGGCAGTACCTCGTCTCCTTCTCTGAAGTTTGGACGGTAGGAGACGAGGTACTGGCGGAAGTAAAGTTGTGAGGACGGGTTGTGAGTCATGCAAGGGTAGTTCAGTTGGTAAATCACTTGCCTGCAAAAGGCAAACATCCCGATTTGAGTCTCGGTTGGGCGCACAATTTTAATCTGCCAGGAAGTTTCAGATATTCTGCTGATGTTTACTGAGTGACCCTTTCCAGATTCGGAAACACATCTCAAAACTTACTTCTACCAGCATTACAAGGCAACTGACAGACAGAACATAATTAGCGTTGAATATCTTCAGCTATTTAACAGCGGTTACCACCCATTTAGGGTGGAGGAGGTGACTACCTAGCCTGTGAGAAGACCCCAGAGACGTCACAGAAGCGTCTGTAAAGGTTATATAGCAGTGCAATTCGACAGCAGGACAAAAAATTATACACTATGCAAAGGGACTCTCGTGATCAATTTAATTAATTAAATTAATCAGCCAATCAATTTCACATAAATGATATGCCACCGGGGAGGTGGAAGTGATGGCGGAAGCAACTTGGATATGATTCACTAGTTGGAGCTGTAATCAGGCGTTTTGTCGTTACAGCTAGGTGTTTTAATGGAATTTCACTCTCCACCTACACAGGGAGAGATGGCCATCATAATAAAATCAGCTATATTACCGAACATATAAAGTAAAACGTAGTATTAACCTGAAATTATAACACCTCTGTGCTGCCACCTTAAGAGACTCCGTAGGTGATGAGGCATCTGGCTACTTTAAGAGAGTTTGAAAGTGGGGAAGCATCCTGTGACAGAGGTAGAGTATGCTCTTAGCACTCCGTCATGAGCGAAAAATGAGATTAAGCGTGATGCAGGGAGTAATAGATATTAAGCTGATAAGAACAGATATTTTTACCTGATGATGGAACAGTTAGAGGAAATATAACATATGCCACACAACACACAATTTTCACAACAAGTAAAGATTGTTTAGCGATGTGAAAACTCGTGTTTGCTCCAATTTCTTATGTCTTCGGAAATAACGAGTATAAAAGGGAGGAATCTACGTCTCACATGAGAAGTTCTAGGAGTATGGACAAAACAACATCGCCGTTTTGGAATGTGTATTGTGAATTTTTTAAACCGGGCCATCTATGGAGATCGCAGCTGCTTGTTCTGCAGTGTGCCATGGCCATCGGCTGGAGTGGTCATGAGAGATCGGCCACCAGAAGCCACGGCTTAAGCCTGCCGCCACCGGCGGTTACAGCTGGTCGGCCGTCCAGAGCACAATGCACTCGGTGGATGGCGCTGGGCTAGGCTGGTCAGTTTTTTCTTCTTGAGATGTCGTGTTTAAGAAAGATAATCAGCAGTACACTCGTAAAGAATGTCATTCGATATATTTCACATATTTCTTGTGTCTAGGAAGCGACTTGTAAATACGTATAAGTGTGTTTCGTTCCCCAAAGCGGTTGCTGCAGGAGTCCCATCCTCATCTCCCGCCCAGCAGTTATTCACTTGTAGATCCGCAGGTCCCTACTCCCTTGCACTTCAGTAATAGTTTGTTGTCCATTATTATTATTATTCTTTACTTTCTCAGACTTTTTAGAAGTCTGGTTAAGAATGGAGTGACGCGGACCTTTATCAAGCGTCACTTCCTTTTTGCTGTACGGTACATGTTATATTGCATTTAGGAACTTTCGGGTAATTGAACATGTATCAATAATTACGGATTTCTGTAATTGTATATATATGTTTGGATGTAGCTGTATTGCATTGATGTATTGGTGGATATTGTGTGGTATGACTCCTGTAGTTGATAGTATAATTGGTATGATGTCAACTTTATCCTGATGCCACATGTCTTTGACTTCCTCAGCCAGTTGGATGTATTTTTCAATTTTTTCTCCAGTTTTCTTTTGTATATTTGTTGTATTGGGTATGGATATTTCGATTAATTGTGTTAATTTCTTCTTTTTATTGGTGAGTATGATGTCAGGTTTGTTATGTGGCGTTGTTTTATCTGTTATAATGGTTCTGTTCCAGTATAATTTGTATTCATCATTCTCCAGTACATTTTGTGGTGCATACTTGTATGTAGGAACGTGTTGTTTTATAAGTTTATGTTGTAAGGGAAGCTGTTGATGTATTATTTTTGCGACATTGTCATGTCTTCTGGGGTATTCTGTATTTGCTAGTATTGTACATCCGCTTGTGATGTGATCTACTGTTTCTATTTGTTGTTTACAAAGTCTGCATTTATCTGTTGTGGTATTGGGATCTTTAATAATATGCTTGCTGTAATACCTGGTGTTTATTGTTTGATCCTGTATTGCAATCATGAATCCTTCTGTCTCACTGTATATATTGCCTTTTCTTAGCCATGTGTTGGATGCGTCTTGATCGATGTGTGGCTGTGTTAGATGATACGGGTGCTTGCCATGAAGTGTTTTCTTTTTCCAATTTACTTTCTTCGTATCTGTTGATGTTATGTGGTCTAACGGGTTGTAGAGGTGGTTATGAAATTGTAGTGGTGTAGCCGATGTATTTATATGAGTGATTGCCTTGTGTATTTTGCTAGTTTCTGCTCGTTCTAGAAAGAATTTTCTTAAATTGTCTACCTGTCCATAGTGTAGGTTTTTTATGTCGATAAATCCCCTTCCTTTCTGCTTAATGTGAATCTTTCTGTTGCTGAATGTATGTGATGTATTCTATATTTGTGGCATTGTGATCGTGTAAGTGTATTGAGTGCTTCTAGGTCTGTGTTACTCCATTTGACTACTCCAAATGAGTAGGTCAATTTTGGTATGGCATAAGTATTTATAGCTTTTGTCTTGTTTCTTGCTGTCAATTCTGTTTTCAGTATTTTTGTTAGTCTTTGTCTATATTTTTCTTTTAGTTCTTCTTTAATATTTGTATTATCTATTCCTATTTTTTGTCTGTATCCTAGATATTTATAGACATCTGTTTTTTCCATCGCTTCTATGCAGTCGCTGTGGTTAACCAATATGTAATCTTCTTGTTTAGTGTGTTTTCCCTTGACTATGCTATTTTTCTTACATTTGTCTGTTCCAAACGCCATACTTATATCATTGCTGAATACTTCTGTTATCTTTAGTAATTGGTTGAGTTGTTGATTTGTTGCTGCCAGTAGTTTTAGATCATCCATGTATAGCAAATGTGTGATTTTGTGTGGGTATGTTCCAGTAATATTGTATCCATAATTTGTATTATTTAGCATGTTGGATAGTGGGTTCAGAGCAAGGCAGAACCAGAAAGGACTTAATGAGTCTCCTTGGTATATTCCACGCTTAATCTGTATTGGCTGTGATGTGATATTATCTGAATTTGTTTGGATATTAAGTGTGGTTTTCCAGTTTTTCATTACTATGTTTAGGAACTGTATCAATTTAGGATCTACTTTGTATATTTCCAATATTTGTAGTAACCATGAGTGGGGTACACTATCAAAAGCTTTTTGGTAATCAATGTATGCGTAGTGTAGAGACCTTTGTTTAGTTTTAGCTTGATATGTCACCTCTGCATCTATTATCAGTTGCTCTTTACATCCTCGTGCTCCTTTGCAGCAGCCTTTTTGTTCTTCATTTATAATTTTGTTCTGTGTTGTATGTGTCATTAATTTCTGTGTAATGACTGAAGTTAATATTTTGTATATTGTTGGTAGGCATGTTATGGGGCGATATTTAGCTGGGTTTGCTGTGTCTGCTTGATCTTTAGGTTTCAGATAAGTTATTCCATGTGTAAGTGTATCAGGGAATATGTATGGGTCTGCAATGTAACTGTTAAATAATTTAGTTAGATGTGAATGTGTTGAGGTGAACTTCTTTAGCCAGAAATTTGCTATTTTATCATTTCCAGGGGCTTTCCAATTGTGCGTAGAATTAATTGCTCGGGTGACTTCATGTTGCAAAATTATCACTTCAGGCATTTGTGGTATCATCTTGTATGTATCTGTTTCTGCTTGTATCCACCGTGCATGCCTATTATGTTGTACCGGGTTTGACCATATGCTGCTCCAGAAGTGTTCCATGTCTCTTATGTTTGGTGGATTGTCTATTTTTATGTGTGTGTTATCTATTGTTTGGTAAAATTTCTTTTGGTTTGTGTTGAATGTTTGGTTTTGTTTCCTTCTGTTTTCACTTTTTTTGTATCTTCTAAGTCGTTTCGCCAAAGCTTGTAATTTTTGCTTCTTTTCATCTAATTGCTCTATTGCTTCTTGTTGTGAGATTTTACCTAACCTTTTTCGTTTTTTGTCTGATATTTCATTTCTTATAAATTGTGTTAACTGTCCGATGTCTTTTCTCAGTTTTTCTATTCTGATCTGTAGCCTGTGTTGCCATGCTGGTTTTGTGGGTTTCTTCTGTGTGTTGGTTGGTTCTGATCTCTGCCTAGTGTGTATATTTAGTGTAGTGAGTGCTCCTACATAAACCAGTAGTTGTAACTCTTCCATAGTTGTGTATTCATTTATTTTGTTGTGTATGATTGTGTTGATAGTTTTTATTGTTGTTTCGACTTGTGGGCTATTTGGTGGTCTATGCAAGAATGGTCTAATGTCTGTATTTGTGTCTTTGTATTCTATATATGTCAACTGAAATTTTTCTTCTATATCTAACATGTGTGTCACTTCGTGTTCTATTTGTGCTTGTGCTGGTGGCTGTCTTAAAATTTCATTTTCCTCTGATTGTTTAATTGATGCGTGTTGTTCTTTGTTTGTTTGCTCTGGGATGTTTGAGTCCATTACTGTATTTTCTTCTTCTTCTTCTAATTGCACATTATTTTGTTCCAGTATTTGTTGTACTTGTTGTTTGATGTTTTCTAATTCTGACTGGGGTATCCTGTTATTTTTTATTATTACACGAATCTGATCAGCTAGACGTTGTTCTGTTAAAAATTTTAATTCTGGGTATCTGGTAATAAATGTTGTGTATACTTGTGATCTGTATCCAGTTGTGTTGGTTCCTAGGTTTGTTGCTTGGTAATAACAGAACATGAGGTGTCGATTAACTTCATCTGACCATCTCATCCTCTGTCTTTGTTTTCCTTCTAGGGTGGTTGCAGGAAGCATATCCTGCAAAACACCTCTATTTGGATTTAAATCCTTTTCCAGTTGGCTAGCAGTGTCATTACCATTGTGGGCGGGCATAGGGTTCAAGCGCCGTCCCCGACCATGACGGCGCTTGTCCGAGGCTTCTTTAGTTCTGTCCTGAACCAAGTAATCACACTAAAAGGGGGGTTAGCCCTATTAGTGGTTTGTTCTTTTCGTCGCCTTTTACGACTGGCAGAACATACCGGAGGCCTATTCTTTTCCAGGGCCTCCACGGGGATTATTATTATTATTATTATTATTATTATTATTATTATTATTACTCATCCTTCCACATAGGATTATTGGCTAGACTGACTGGAGCAACTCTCTGGTGCTAGGCTAATAGCGAAAATATACTCTCTAATTTCAGCAGTTATTGACAAGAGTGGCTAGAGCTACTCCCCAGTGCTCAATCAATGGCTAATACCCCTCCCCTATTACCATGCTTCACAGCCAGAGGAAAAAAGATTGAATTTTCCCGCCCATTCTTGATTTTTCCGCCAGTAGGAGGAGGGGAATTAGTCTGTACCAGTATTCTGGGTCGGTCATCTTTGATTGTGACGCCATAGTCAGGCTCGTCACTATTCCAAAGATGATGCGATAAAGTGTGTACCCTACATCCTTCCACACCAAAGACATGCAGAATTAATTTTTGTAAATAAAGAATATATTTTTATTATTATTGCTATTATGTCCTCCACAATGCTATGTAATTAGCATTGTAATTTACCGCGAAAATTTGAGTTTACCACGAAAATTTGAATTTCCCGCTGATTTTTGAATTTATCAGCAGCAGGTGGTGGGCTGGGGAGGTCTGAGGATGTCCTAGAGGAGAGGGGGGAGGGGAAAGGGGATGGGAGGGGTCGAAGAGGGGGAGGGTCGGGGGGTTTCGCAGAAGGATGGATTATACCCAGAGAGTCATAAATTAATTGACATAACAATAGGTTAAGGGATTACATCATCAGTTTAATTAATTATCGTTTCAGTTTGATAACAATTTAATTAATTTGTGTATTAATTTTATATCAAAAGAGCACCAGGAACCGCTTTGTGTTAATAATATTTTCTCTCTACCACCTGCCCTAATCACTTGAGTCTCCTAGTTGTGATATTCGATATTTTTGACTTCATTAAAACAGCAAATACGAGTAGTTAATACTTTCAGCCAGAAGGCAAATACTTGTTTATAAATAATGATTAATGTACAATGAGGCGTCGCATGGCGACGGTGGAATTTTCTAAATAATGTAATTCGTCGTCTTTGGGCGGCAATATACAGTAAACAGAAAAATAGGGATAGATATGCGATCCTTCACTATTTTGTTCGCTGGAGAACAAATGAAGCCTTGAGCGCTAAAGACTTGTACTGTTTTTCTCAAGTAAGACGGACGTAGATTTGTGGCAGTCTGATCTAATTTTTACTAAATGTATAAAAACGTGTTATGTCTAAGTTAGAGTGAAGTGTAAAGAACTGTTATAACTTACCGTGACGACCCACGAGCGACTCAAAGAAGACAATGGCTATATAAAAGAGCGCTCAATGGACATGATACGGACATAAAAATCTACCGTCATTGTAGTACTAAGCTTAAGGTACGATATATGTTTTAGTTATAATAAATATTTGTTCTGGGAATACTGAATCATTTAGCAGTGCTCATTCCTATTATCTCCTCAGTATTATTTTCATTTTAATTATGCATTTTGCTAATATTACAGACACCAAGATCAGCAGTTCAATGTGCGTGTTACATTGATAAAAAGAAAACTGTTTTATCGTCTTCTTGCATCAGTTTTAATATTGAATTTCCCTTTTGTGTGATGTTACAGTTGTTTTTGCGCCCTTAAGAACTTTCTGGTACCTTAGGAAATTGTTTTGTCATAACAATAACTTCACAACCGGGTATGATCGTATCTACGATCATGGAGTAATTCGAAAGACGATAACGCAATTTCTTAATCAATAGCACGCTAGTTGTGACTGCCTCAAGCCACGCGAAACTGCAAGTAAAAACTATTCACATCTCATAATGCAATATTTTATGACAATGGTCAATCCATGATTCTTACGCCAATTGTGATTGATAAAACAGTAAGCTAAATCTCAATTTCCAACTTTCCATTGAATAACAACATCACTTTTATTTTGTAACATCACACTTGGCGCCCGAACAGGGACCTGACCAAAAATTAGTTCATATTCTTGGAAAATTTTCTATGTGCTTGTGTTAATAAATGTTCTGTCGTCTCATGTACACATCATCTCTGTGAAAATGACGGAAAATATGCTGGTCAATATTGCAGTTTAATTATCGAGAGAAAGGAAAAGAAAAGAGACGCGAATTTGCTGAGACAACATAGTGCTAACCAAGCCATCAAAAAGCCAGTCAGAATTTTGCATACGCAGTGTAGTGCTTCAGTAGCAACGTTGGTTTTCCAAGTCGATCGACATCCTTTCTATCTCCTTCCCGCTATAGAAAATCTGCTTCATTTTATCTTTGAAAGTAAAATTCTTCGTAGTCTGATAATAGAAATTATTTCTCCCCATTGTTAGTATAGCTGTATTACATTTTCAACATGGTGGATAGTGTGTGCAATTTGCAGTGAAGAGCATCTTCATTCATTTGTCTGAAACGTTTAGGTTTCATTTTGTCTTCTCGCCAGATAGAATTTCATTTGTTGTTCACGCGAGAGCGGTGCTCTTAGCGGACTCACCACGTCACTGACAAACGACGAAAGCCTTGCGTAGCACGTGATTTACTGACGAAAATGGCAGGTAGTAAACAGAGACAGGTGACAACAGGAGACGGGAGTGAAGACGTTAATAGTATTCCATACCCTTTACGATCGCGAACGGTAGGTTCCCGTGTGGAAACTGAACTAACCATGTCTGTAACAGGGGAAAGTGACCCTAAAGTCCAAACTCTTCCCGCTGCAGCTACAAATGACCTCGGTGCGTTAATGGAAATGCTGAAACAACAGTTTGACGCAGTAAATGAGACTATAAAAACACAAAATGAGACTGTTAACGCCCGATTAGATGCTGTAAGCGAGTCAGTAAAAACACAAAATGAGACTGTTAACGCCCGATTCGATGCTGTAAGCGAATCAGTAAAAACACAAATTGAGGCTGTTAACGTCCGATTAGATGCTGTAAGCGAATCATTAAAAACACAGCTAGGCACAATCAAAACAGATCTGCATAAAGAAATTACGGCTGAATTAAATACCCATTTGGGTGAGGTGCAAACTAAGATCAGTGATCAAATTCAGAAAATGCAGAAACAGGTGAAAAGTGAAATAGGTGAAGTATCTGGAACATTAAAGACAAAAATTCAGGCAGATACCAAAGAAATAAACTCAGAAATGCAGTATCTGACATTGAAGGTGTAGTGGAGGATCTGTCGAGGCAGATAGACTCAATCAATATTGAAGAACAGGTTAAGAGCACCGTGAAAGCACACGCGGAGGCATTGTCGGAACACTACGGTGAATGGATAAAGGGTAAAGATATTTTTATCGAAAAGAAGGTCAGGGAGGAGCTTAGGGAGACTATCAAGGATGTAACTTATGAAATCTTAGCTGTTCCTGGTAAGTCGGGAGACACAGTGGTTTCTGAATTGGAACAGATTCAGAGGACACTTACACGGGATCTTCCCGAGTGGAAGCAGCAATTAGTGGACGAAGTCAGAATGCTGAGAAACTGGGTAGAAAATCCGCACACGCATACGCAAACTATAGGGAACAACTCTTTAGACGGTGACGAATGTCAGTCAACTCCTTATCGTTCACCGCCTGATTACATGCAAAACAACAGTCCTGTTGAGCCCCGAGTAGGGAAAATAAATGATCCGCCCACAATTGTGAGTTTAATGCAAGAGGAAAGTGTGATTAAGCATAGCTCTTTTCCTGTTTTTCATCCGCAGAAGCGAGAAATACACCCCATCGTGTTCCTAAAGAATTTTTCCGGCATATTTCCCAGGAGCTGGACAGACAGACAGCGTATTCAGTTCGTCACTGGCTTTATTTCTGGTGATGCAGCATTATGGGGAACGGAAATGGTAGACACGTGTAGGAATTATGAAGAGTTTGAGAAAATGTTCTTGGCAAAATTTTGGAGTAATGGGGTACAGCAAAGATTAAGGAAGGAGGTGTATGGTGCGGAAATTTTCAATGAGAAGCATGGAAGTCTCCAGCGATACTTCGAGAAGTATCTAGCAAAAATTAAATTCTGGGATTCTCTGATTTCTTCCAAGGACGTAATTATGATTCTCAAAAGCAAACTCCCTGTGTCTATTAGAGAGAAACTAGTAAATGTGTCCGAAGAAGACACGGATGTATTCCTTTCTGTGCTGGATTCCTTAGATTTAATTAGCGAGGATGTGCGCTCCAAGGTTGGCAGCGGCAAATTCTTCCCTGGCAGCCAGCAGAATGCATCGCACGCGGACAACAATGCGCCGAAGGAGACAGTGCGCTACTGTGATCGCGGGTACCAACCTGCCAGCCGTTATGAAAACGCAAACGGCAATAACTTTAAACGGAAGCAGAAAACCAATTACAGTAATCAGCAGAGATACCACCCAATTTACAACCACCAGGTAGGTACAACATCAGTACGGAAACCCACCCTTTAATTCTGCGCCTGAGCAGTATGGAAATTCTCCACAAATGATTGGTAATTTTTCAAATGGGCCAGTGTACAATCAAAGTTATAGGTCGAAAAATAGCAACTGGCATGGGCAAGACGGAGGCCACCCAGCACAACATCAGAACAACTTTTCACAGGATAGAGGACCGCGGAACAATTTTCAAACGGCACCAAATGCGAACTTTCCTTCACAAGGAAATGGTTTTGCCGGCAACCAAAAGATCAGGCGACAGCAGCCATCTCAAGTATTCTATTCACAAGTGAATGCACCCAGTGGATTTTACCCCTTTACACCGGCATTTGTACCACATAACCAGCACCAATATGAAACGGAACAAACACTTAAGGCCATGAATGACAAACAGACTAAGCATCCTGCGGAAAATTAGAGGCAGCGCCTTTCAGTCTCCTAGAGGTCGCTGCCGGTTCCAGTGGGAGTACTGACGAATACTCTGAGTATGCTAATGCGATACGGTACGACCATGAGACCGACTTACGAGATGACCTTGCACCTGACATACAAGCTCAAGACATTAATGACATTTATGATGAACAGGTCCAGGCTTCGATTCAGATTTCTATTGCCAACGTTCCTGTCACAGCCATTGTTGATACAGGAGCAAACATCAATGTCATGTCATCATGTCTCTTCAGACAGGTGTCTTCTGTTTCAAAAGTTTTATCATTGCCGATTCAGGGTTGTTCCATATCGGGAGTAATTGGTCTATTGAAACAGAGAGTTAGTTTACAGACACAGCCTCAACTGCAGATAGAATGTTTTTGTTTCTTGCCTCTTGCTTACTGGAAATTTCCTTGTGTGAACTGTTAATGATAAGTATTGTGTTGAACAGCGCACTGACTACATGGTAACGGCTACTACATGTAAACTTTAAGTATTAAATGCTATGTATGGAAAAATTGTTTATAGTGATGGACATGAACTGATATTTCTTCAACAAGCTGAAGCAGGAAATTAAGGTTGCAGAAAGAATTACAATTTAGCTTTAAGTTAGTATTAAAAAAATGTGCTTGCGAGGTGATTGCCAGGATCTATATAAAATATGTAAAGGTGAGAAATGGAGGAGGATGCGTAAATAAGCACTGCTCTCAAGGTACAAGAAGATTTATAGATTTATTTTTAGTAATGTAAGTACTTGAAGTTCTGTTGTAAAAGCCCAAATTACATGCTTAAAAAAAAGGTACATGTTCAAACAGTCCAGACAGTGGACAGGAGTAGAAGAAATAGCTTAAAGTTCAGTTAAAGCGTGGTTAAATGGAAAAACAAGTGGTAACCCACATGTGTTCACGCAAGGAGACAATAAGATGTAGTAAACTAAGTTAGGTGAAATACAGTACAAATAGAGGCAAACCATGAAGCATCAATAATGTAGCGTAAGTACTCCACGAGGCCATTAATTGCTATAAAAGTAAACTATTTCCCTGTGATCTGAGCCCAATGTAAAGAGTATATGAGGAATGTTAGCTGACGAATTGATTTCAGTAGAATCAAGGTAGTAAATAACCACACAGCAAGCCCCCTGTATCATAAATAAGTCCAAGTAAAGATCTTCAGAAGATTTGTAGTGTAATCTAGCGACCATTCAGTACCCTAATTGAAGGCTAATCTAAAGAACAAGCAATGCAGTGATATTTAAACTTAATACTGACTATAACCAGAGTAAGACGTAGAAGTAGCAAAGCATGCTGTAATGAAAGAGGTTGAAATTTATATATGTGCCTATGTTTATTATGATAATTTTATTTACATGCAGATTTTATTGCAAAAGTGTCTCCTAAGACACTCCTCTTATGAAATCCATTTTCCGTGTGCCCGTTCCTTTTGATCCTGGTTCATTAACCCAGATCAAGGGTCGACTTGTAAAAGGCACGTGTGCTTCGAGGCAAAGCAGTGCTTATGAGAAATGAGACACGTAGCGTAATGAACTTCGCTAGCTTTGGTAATGTTTGTTATGGACCGGTTGCGTAAACCCAGTGAACTGTCGGTAATTCCATTCATGCGAAAAATAGTAGACACGCGTTACCCTATTTTTTTTTAACAGAGAACGATTGCTGAGTACATGAAGCGAAGAGGGAGACCTATTGTTATCCAGTCTGCCCTCAAATATAAAAAAAAAAAATTGACAAGCACAAAGGAAAGCACAAAAAAAAGAAGAAGATTCAGCGTTAAATGCGTACTCGTTAAGTAGTAGATATGCTGCGTGGCAGTAGAAAATGATCTTGGGTGCACTAAAGAATAAATGCAACGAGTGTTGCGAAATCTGTAGTTTTCATAATGAGGAGATGAGCCCTTAAAAGAAAGTTTGAAAGAATATTTTTAGGTTCACTAGTGAAAGTAAACCTTGAGATATAAAGAGTCCATTCATAAAGCAGTTGTTCACTGGACTTAACAAAAGGAGTAACCATTAATTGTAAATATTAGCTCGTAAGTGATCTTTTGTAAATAGTAGAATATAAGTCTTTCTGTACCAATGGAGGAAACCTGCAAAATTGATTGTTTTGTAAATGAACTCTATCGGCGAAGGAACTAAGCACGAATGCTGTGTGAAGATGCACACTAAAGTGCGACGTGCATAATAAAAATAACTGTTCACTGTATATTAGTGGTAGTGTTGTACTGCAAGTGTAAAAAGAAGTCAAGGCTACGACAACAGGTGCAACGCAAAGTTCAGTGTTGTTCTAAGTGCAGCGACAGCTACAACATTCGTCGTCACTTACCTGTGAGCCTCATGGGAGGCAGTTGACAGAGAAGTATGGAGGCAGCTTCAGTGTCCGGCTCCTCCGATGGAAAACGCGCGCGAGGTGTTTGTATCGATGCACTCGTGTGATACGAAGTTCACAAAAAAAAGGAGCAATCGACGACCAGCAGCTCTGCTACAGCCTGAGCGCGAACGGATACTGAGTATTGGAGCTCACGCAACACTGTGCAGCCGCTGTGAGTGGCTGACGTGTGGGTGACGAAACAATCCAAACTTTAAACAGCTAACCGCCATGACTTCCATCGTACATACTGGAGGAAAGACATTTGTACACTTGTGTGACTACATTTTCATACGTAAATTAAGCAATTTTCTTGAGCTGAAGTTAAGATGAGTGAGAAGTAGATTGTTAGATTACTCAGACCTTAAAGCCATTAATACCGGCACTCCTGAACACTGCTAAAATGAATTATAATCCTGTCTCTTGATGGACAAAGAAAATGAATGTGCACTATAGGAAGACCCTAAACTCCAGACCAGTCCCGATCCTTAACAAATGTATCCAATAGGTTGTAAGTTATACTAATAATTTTCCACTTCTTCTGTTTCATATTGTAAATAAAAACCCGGGAAGCCACTTGAATTCCTGGCACCACAGTGAAAAGGACAGATGTACTGCATGATGAACGCCGTAGACAGCTAACACAGAAAGTGAAAGCATCACGAAGTGTAGTGCTACGTTATTAAACTATAATTGAACCACAATGAGTCAACAGATGCTCGAACATTGTCCACTCTAGTTTAGTGAAAATAAGCACTCACTGTACTCATGTATTAGTTGTTAAGCTCAAGAGAAAGTAATTTCTGAATTCTATCCCCTGAAGTGCGAAATGAACGTTCACTTATTGTTATTAGCAAATACGGACCAAACTTAAATATGCACATAAATGTTAATCTTGGTATTATGGAATGAAGTGACTGATGAACAAAGAATGAAAAACTTTATTTTGAAAAATGATAAATATCTGATATATGTTTATAAATGTAATTTCAATTTATGTACATAGTACGCCAGTAACATTATGTAAATGTCACAACAAAAATCACGAATATCTCATGAGGGCATGAGGATCGAGGTATTCCTTCGGCATTCCCTCTCTCCTCATGGGAGGCAATGTGATATTCGATATTTTTGACTCCATTAAAACAGCAAATACGAGTAGTTAATACTTTCAGCCAGAAGGCAAATACTTGTTTATAAATAATGATTAATGTACAATGAGGCGTCGCATGGCGACGGTGGAATTTTCTAAATAATGTAATTCGTCGTCTTTGGGCGGCAATATAAACAGAAAAATACGGATAGATAAGCGATCCTTCACTATTTTGTTCGCTGGAGAACAAATGAAGCCTTGAGCGCTAAAGACTTGTACTGTTTTTCTCAAGTAAGACGGACGTAGATTTGTGGCAGTCTGATCTAATTTTTACTAAATGTATAAAAACGTGTTATGTCTAAGTTTGAGTGAAGTGTAAAGAACTGTTATAACTTACCGTGACGACCCACGAGCGACTCAAAGAAGACAATGGCTATATAAAAGAGTGCTCAATGGACATGATACGGACATAAAAATCTACCGTCATTGTAGTACTAAGCTTAAGGTACGACATATGTTTTAGTTATAATAAATATTTGTTCTGGGAATACTGAATCATTTAGCAGTGCTCATTCCTATTATCTCCTCAGTATTATTTTCATTTTAATTATGCATTTTGCTAATATTACAGACACCAAGATCAGCAGTTCAATGTGCGTGTTACATTGATAAAAAGAAAACTGTTTTATCGTCTTCTTGCATCAGCTTTAATATTGAATTTCCCTTTTGTGTGATGTTACAGTTGTTTTTGCGCCCTTAAGAACTTTCTGGTCCATTAGGAAATTGTTTTGTCATAACAATAACTTCACAACCGGGTATGATCGTATCTACGATCATGGAGTAATTCGAAAGACGATAACGCAATTTCTTAATCAATAGCACGCTAGTTGTGACTGCCTCAAGCCACGCGAAACTGCAAGTAAAAACTATTCACATCTCATAATGCAATATTTTATGACAATGGTCAATCCATGATTCTTACGCCAATTGTGATTGATAAAACAGTAAGCTAAATCTCAATTTCCAACTTTCCATTGAATAACAACATCACTTTTATTTTGTAACATCACATAGTCTACAGCTAGTAGGTTAAAATACCCATCCAAAGCGATAATATAACCAGGAAAGTTTACTCGAAGTATTCTTCAGTTTCCACTCAACCATTCCTCCATTGCCGGCCGCGGTGGTCTAGCGGTTCTAGGCGCTCAGTCCGGAACCGCGCGACTGCTACGGTCGCAGGTTCGACTCCTGCCTCGGGCATGGGTGTGTGTGGTGTCCTTAGGTTAGTTAGGTTTAAGTAGTTCTAAGTTCTAGGGGACTGATGACCACAGATGTTAAGTCCCATAGTGCTCAGAGCCATTCCTCCATTACTGCTGCTGTAGCAGAGAGTTCGTAAGAGAATCTTACGACCATGTTTGGACCACCTTTTAACACTTGTCTTTGTCCAAATTATTTCGTGTTCGGTATCTGTACTAATCTCATTACATATTGTGGTATCTTTTAAGGATATAAACACACCTCCATCACCAGCACTCAAGCTGTCTTCACGCTATACGTATATTCCAAAAGCAATCTGAAATTTCATTGCTACTGACTTCTGGTTTCAGCCAGCTTTCTTTCTCTAGTACTATGTGGGCATTGTTACCGTTTACAAGTGACATTAGTTCTGGGACTTTCCCGTAGAAGCTCCAGTAGTTAACTAATACTGCGTTAACAGTTCTTTCTCCAATTGTTGCGACGATTGCTAGCCTGTCTGGAGTCAGAAGGAATTTTTTCGGACCTCAGGAGAATCCCTCTGTCGTAAAAGGAACAGATGTGCAAGCCACAAGCCACATGTACTCCTCTACCCTAGTAGCAGCCTCCTGCATATAAGGCCGTGTCCTGTGTCCTACGTGAGCGACAGAAGCGAGCGACAGTGGCCGACTTCTGGATACGCGACACTCCAGCAACAAGAAGCAACACCGGGCGAAAACCTTGGGTGTCCTGCGTACGAGCGACCATGTCGCCCTACAAGATGGCTGCTGAGCCAACCAGCTGTTTCTATAAAACGGAGACCTTAACCTGTAGAATATTGTAGCTGGAGAGTAAGACTTCAGAATTAGTTTTACTTAAGAAAATAAAGCGAAAAGGAATGCTGTACATGAAATTTACAAAGGGAGGAATCTCCATGGAGAATTCCATAAATATCGTAAACTACGAACATCACCAGACAAGTTCTTAATACACGTGACTGAGCAGAGGAACATTCGACTATCTCATCAATAAATTAAATACGAATGTTTCTTACATGATCAAGAACTTTTAACAGCCAATAAATGGGGAGGAATGAGTATTACATGACTGACTACGCTAAATGCAAAAGCACACAGATTGAGACGAATGAACAATTGGTAGCTGTGGTGTAGGGGTAGTGTATACAGTTCAAAATTACATATGAGGGAGAGGTAGCCGTTTCTATTTTCGGCTGTTTTTATATTTTTGCTGACTCAGTTACGGTTCTTTATTCTAAATCATTTCATAAAATATTTGACTGATTTCTTCCATTTTTGAATTTCAAGTTTTATTCAGAAAGCATGATCTTACTGACTTCTTGTTTGCCTTCCTGATGTACTTGATTCGAAGGAAGCCTTTTTGACATTTAAATACCGCACCAATGTATCTATTTATATGCAAAATAGCTAGGTCTTGAACACATGACATTTTTGACTCTTCATTTACAGCTGCTTTTAGTGGAATATTTCAGCTTTTCCTCAGCTTATTTATTAAAGTTTCGTTCATTACTCTGATTACTTTCAAGCAGTTAAATATTTTCATGCCAAACTAGACCTCATGCTGGTCACTTTGATACCCCATTTTCCTGTTTATCTCCCTTTGTTTGGCTATGAAAATTTAGACAAAACCTCATGGTGTAAGTTACAGGGAGTCTTGTTTTCGCTCTACTCACATGTTTACAAAAACATATCGAGTGTTAATCATACGATAAAATAGTCCTTTCTGCGTGCTGTCATTTCCAAATTCGTCGTTTTGATGTCTTGAACCTTTTATGAGATACGACGATTTTTACGACCACTTGATTCGCGAAGTGCAAGAAAGGTTCGGACGTATCTCAAGAATGAAAAGAGATATCATTCTGGTCTCAGCTTTAAATACAATTTAGATATATTGGTTACATTTCACACGCAATAATGTATGGACTTAAATGAACTATACGGAAAGTCTACACAATGTGATTTTACCTCTGCAAATTCTTAAAAATTTCTTACAGCCATCTACTCAATTTCGTGCAGCACAGTAACTACGACGAATAACGAAAATAAATTCTGATCTTTACCATTTAAGCACATCAACCGGAAGGATTAAATTTTTTCACCGATTAGTTATCTTAAAATCGGATGTTAAATAATTCATAGCTGCCGTCTCGTCCGCTCCACTGCTTTGCCAAGAAGACACGTGGCTGTGCCTCTGTGTCGCCTGTGCTGCAGCGACAAGATTCAAACACGTTTGAATCCAAACGTCGCCAGTTGCAGCAGGAGACAGGCAGCGACACAGATGTCGCTCACGTAGGACACTTCCGTAACTACACCTGTGGTTGTGTTTTGTCGCCTGAAGCTGTCGCGCGCTGTCGCTCGCTTCTGCCGCTCACGTAGGACATGGCCTAATGCACGCCTGACCAATTAACGGAAACCCTACAGTTCTTTACCCGACAGCGTAGATCGAAAAATTTGTATCCGATTACGTCGCAAAATCATCAAAGTCTCTGGTTTATACCTTCCACTCTGCCTCAAACCAGAGAAACACAATCGATTCTGGGAACGATGCCGCAAAATGGTAGCCATGCTTTCACCCCATGGATGAGGCTAGCCGTCTTCATTAAATCATTCAGCCAATT
Source organism: Schistocerca nitens (assembly GCF_023898315.1). Taxonomy (NCBI): domain Eukaryota; kingdom Metazoa; phylum Arthropoda; class Insecta; order Orthoptera; family Acrididae; genus Schistocerca; species Schistocerca nitens. The sequence goes on along the minus strand of NC_064614.1, from coordinate 402,019,724 downwards.
GTAGGAATTGAGGACGGCCTATGAACCAAGACGGAAGCATCACTCACGCCTACATGAACCATGGGTGCACACAGTGCCTTCAATCGCTGTCGGCAGAGCCTCCATCACATCTCGGACAAGAACCCCCAGCAGGAAATCAGTGGTCAGGGGCCTTCTTTCCCGACCAACTCGTTATTGTCGTCATGGATCCAATCGCCCGCTTAACACTGGAGCTCCAATCGACAAGCAGTGCCACCCTCTGCATTTGTCTGGGACCCTCAGGAAGAACGGCTACAAACCCAGCAGGGGGGGGGGGGGCGTCCCGTGGTGGCTCATACTTACTTCCAGCAGCAGGCAGCACCTAAAACATGTTTCTGAGATATACGACTGGAACCCGCTTTCGCCTTCCGCTCAGGGACCTTCATGACCCCACCACTGCTCGCTAATCACTGTCAGGTAGGATTCGAGCGTCCAGGACGCGTGAATCGGAAGACGCAACGGCATCGGGGATCCCAGAGCTTCAGAGGTGCCTCGCCTCAGATGCCCCGACGCCACCGGAGACCAGGACAGCAGCCTGAAGTCTATCGATCACGGCCAGCACAGCTTCCAGTTGATTACAGACAGTGGACAATTACCCCTGTATCTATATGCAGTCCCTATCCATCTTTAATCAGTTGTTTTCTGAACTACAGTAAATATAAAACTAACCCTGGAAATTAAAGTCACTCAATACAAACCATCGAAAAATACGCAAACTCTTACATCAAAAAGAAATAGCACTATTAAAAACAACTAAATAGTCAGGTACTGTTGTTCACTTCTACTCGGAAGTAAGTTAGAATACCATTAACCAGATTATGTATACAAACTGTGTCCAACCGATAAGCTGCTGCTCCTGATCTTCAGTCTGTTAGGAGGCTGGAGCTGTCGCTGTTTCTAGAGCCGTCGTTTAAAGCTGGTTCTTGAAATTTTGTAGGTAGGCTTTCTTGGGATGGTGTACATCCATTTTTAGAGACTACCAGTTCAATTCTTTCATTGTCTCTGTGACACTTTCTCGCTAGTGAAACAAATTTGTGACAAATAGTGCTGTCCTTCTTCGTATACGTTCAGTATTCCCTATTAGTACAATTTAGTATTTGGTATGGGTCTCACACTCCTGAGCAATATTTTAAAGGGATTGCACGAGTGATTTGTAAGTAATCTTCTTTGTATACTGATTGGGTTTCCCCAGTAATCTACCAATAAACCGAAGTCTACCACAGGTTTTACCAACAACTGAGCCTGTAAGATAATTCTGTTTCAGGTCCCTACAAATCGTTACACCCAAGTATTTGTATGAATTGGTCGATTCCAATAGTGACTCACAGATATTATAGTCGTATGACGATATATTTTTTCGTTTTGTGAAGCGCAGAATTTTACATTTCTTAACATTTAGAGCAAGTTGCCAATCTCTGCACCACATTGAAATCTTATCAGGATCTGACTGAATATTTATGTGGCTTCTTTCAGATGGTATTTCATTATAGATAACTGCATCACCTGAAAAAAGCCTGATTTTACTATTAATATTGTCTGCAAGGTCATTAGTATACAATATGAACAACAAGGGTCCCAGCACACTTTCCTAGGGCACACCCGAAGTTATTTCCACATCTGTCGATGACTCTCCTCCACAATAACATCTTGCGTCCTCCTTCCAAAAAATCGTCAAGCTGGTCACAAATTTCGCTTGATAATCACATACGCTGGTACTTTTGATAACAAAGGTAGATGTGCTACTGAGTCAAATGCATTTCGGAAATCAAGAAGTACTGCTTCTACCAGACTGCCGCAATCCAAAGCTTTCAGTATGTCATGTGAGAAGCCGGCCAGAGTGGCAGAGCGGTTCTAGGCGCTACAGTCGGGAACCGCGCGACCGCTATGGTCGCAGGTCCGAATCCTGCCTGGGCATGGATGTGTGTGCTGTCCTTAAGTTTAAGTAGTTCTAAGTTTTAGGGGACTGATGACCACAGCAGATAAGTCCCATAGTGCTCAGAGCCATTTGAACCATTTTTTTGTCATGTGAGAAAAGTGCGATTGGCTTACACATGATCGATATTTTCGAAATCCATACAAAATTCCTGCGAAATCTACATTCCGCTATCAAGGACTATATTGAAAGAAATACATCGTTATTCTACTGAATATGTAAATGTTTTAAAATTGAAATCTTCCTTTTAAAAACTACTTTACAGAAATGTAACTAAACCGCAACGAAAAGTGCCTAAGAAGCTTGGAAATGTGAAATTGTTATGTAAAATAAAATATTATCAGTGGGCATGTATCATGAGGGTACAATCCTTTTTCGCTGAGTTTTCCACGAAACCGCACCTAAATGTGTGTGTGTGTGTGTGGTTTGAGGTTTTCGGGCGCTAAACAGCGTGGTCATCTGCGCCCAAACGCATAGAAACAGGAACACATGCGGTGTAGGGACAAAGACGGACGGCGAACAAGGAAAACGGCTAAAAGACACAGACCTAACGCAGTTCCAAATCCTCACATACAAAAACAAGAGGAGAAGAAACGCACTAAAAAAGGAAAGGAAACACAAGGAAAAGAGAACAGAAATCGAAGTAAGTAATCGTGACTGGCGGACCTCTTACCTAAAACCTAAATGGGGAGGCTTGTGTGATTCATATCATCCCAGTAGAAGAAAGAAATTAGTCACGAACAGCAAGACTCGGGGAAATCAGTGAATCATCGTTTATGACAAAAAAATCTTACAACAATAAAAAGCTAATAATAAGCAGAGTTATGTTCGAAAGATTAATACTTTACGAGTCATCATCACTTAATTGAATAAAATTCATATAAAGCAACATTTCTCGAAATACCCAAGAATATGAAAAATTTGTAAATCTGATCTTACTTAAAAAGAAGGAATAATCTTGTGCTCATGAGTGGAACTGTCATTGGGAGCAAATATAGTGCTACGTTTATGAGTGCGCACTTTCTGCCAGAGGCTTATCTGTGTTCAGCGTACATGAATCCAAGGAAATTACATCTGAATGATTTATAAGGGTTCCATGCCATATCAGTTTCACTTGTTGATAATCATGAAATTGTAAAATTTTAAATCATTGTCTCTTGCTCTTCCTGCTTTCTATTGTCGACTCTGGTGTATGAAAATCTTATGAGAAAGTATGACTGTATAACCATCTTATGCCACGTAAAACGTTAAAAGGAGTATTTGCGTGTTACATTAACTAGTAGCTCAGTCCTAATCTATACGATATTTAATCAGTTCAAGCAAAAAATACGAATACTTAACACTCCCATATAGGAATATATAAATTTATAGTTTGTCGTGCATTGGTATACGTCTGGTGTTAGCTAGCATTCATGATTTTTTTATTATCATTTCATTTAATGGCAATAGAACCTGCACTTCCGAAAAGAGTTCGATTCTAAGATTAACTTTCACTTTAACGTCATTTGCATTAATAATTAACTTTAATAAAAATTTAAAGACACCAGACACTACATGCATTCTATTCGTATAATGCATAGACATAATATACTATCAACCTCTCCCTTCATCTTCTCCTTGTTCTCCATATGTTCATTACTTCGCTAAATTCTACAGACAACCCCTCGTTTAGCATATCAGTATGCCGAATTTTCAGCATCCTTCTACAGCACCACATCTCAAATACCTTAATTCCCTTTTTTATGGTTTTCCCACAGTCCATGGTCAGTACCATGCAATGCTGTATTTCAAATTACAATCTCAGAAATTTCTTCCTCGTGTTAATGCCGAATTTGGATACCAGTAGAGATCTCTTGGCCAAGGAATGCCCTCTTTGCCTGTGTTAAACCGGTTTTTATGTCCTTTCTTCATCTGAACATGTCAGTTTGCTTCCAAGATAAAAGATTTTCTTAACTTCGTCTACTTTGTGATCACCAATTTTTATGTTAAGTTTATTGCTAATCTCATTTCTGGTACTCCATATTGCTGTTGTCTTTGTTCGATTTGCTCAGAATCCGTAATCTGTACTCATTAGACTGTTAATTCCATTCAATAGGTCCTGTAATTCTTATGCACCTTCAATGAAGGTAGCAATGCCTTCAGTGAATTTTATCATTGATATCTTTTCAGCCTGAATTTTACTTCCACTCTTGAACTATTCTTTTAATTCCATTATCGCTTTTTCAATGAACATACTGAACGTTACAGGCGAAAGACTGATTCTCCGTCTCACTCCCTTCTCTACCCAAGAAATTCTTTCTTGGTCTTCCACTCTTATTGTTACATCCTCGTTCCTTGCACATCATGTATATTACACGTCTTGACCTATAGTTTAGTGCTCTTTTTCTCAGAAATCTGAACATCTTGCAACATTTTACACTGCCGAACAGTTTTCCTGGGTCGACAAACTATGAAGATGTTGTAAGACGTGTATATTTCTATTGTTTATTGTCAAATTACAATTTATGAAAGATGTTTATATTTTATTAATAGGATTAAGTAGGAATAATTAATATTTGACATATTGGAAACAATTGTGGTAGCAGGGAATGTCTGCACCAAAGTATTGTTGACAAGAGAGACCGCAAATTCATATAATTTTAAAAAGGGCGGGAGAAACCGCGTACGGATATATTTTAAGAAAAGAGCGGGAAAGACCGCGCATTGATACATTTTGAAATGGTAGCAGGCATTGTCTGCACCGGAAAGCATTGTTGGCAGGAGAGACTGCACTTTAGCGTTCGTAGGATGCCAGTAGTAGTGATGGGCTAAACTGCAATTTTCCGATATCAGTGATTTCTGTGAATGCTACTTTTCAGTATCTGTTATTCTTAACTGTGATTTGTCGCAGTTAAGAGTCGCAGTTAAGGAACATAGGTCGTGTATCCCTCCGCCACTGCTATTTCTGTGATTTCTGCTACTTCCGCGATTTCTGCGACTTCTGCGATTTCTGTGACTTCTGCTACTTCTGCGATTTCTGTGACTTCTGCTACTTCTGCGATTTCTGTGACTCCTGCGATTTCTGCGACTTACCACCGTATGAAAAAGTTACATCTGTCAACACAGAAAATTGCATCTCAACAAACCTGTCATTGGCAAGTATGTTTTACGTTTTTTCTTCCGTTGGCTTTAATTTTGTATTAAAGAAACAACTGTGAAAATATTAATAGTGTAATTAATATGTAAGAAGCCGTACAGTACCGTAATAGTTTGTGTTTAGAAAATGAATTCTAACATATTGTTATGTTGACAGGTACCTGAACTACATTTCAGTCACTCAGTAAAGTGATAACTCAAAATATCATTGTCAACAGATCTGAAGAAATTGCCACTGCGTCTTTAGACCGTTTTCGTCAGACGAGAGGTTAGTTTCTAAGCGTTTCGATGGACTTAATTACTTCAGTGAGATCGTTCTTGCAAATGTGATATTCATTGTAGCAAATATTAGCAATCTACTCTGTTAATTATATTGCTAGTAATTAGTGACAGGAAAAATTGTTTAATAATCCTTGTGTTTTTACAGACGCAGTTCTGACTCTGATTACTGGTTGCTGTATGTATCTATCCACATCAAGGCTGTTGAGAGAGACTCGTGAAGATTCAAGACAGCTCTTAGAGGATTTGCAGTTTAAAAGTGAAATAATTGTGAAATAAGTGTGTGAATGATGAAACTGTGTTTTTTTGAAGTTGTTGTGCGATTTTAAGGGAATAATAAATGTTAAATACAGTGAGTGAATAATAAAAATCTCATTTTCCACATGTTAAGCCGTCCAATACCCGTAATTTTCCGCCACTTACTTATAGGTAAAAACTTGTTGGATAGTGACATGCCGCCCCCCCCCCCCTTTCTCCACAATCTTGGTGTGACACTGACATGTAACATATCCCGAAGTCTACAATATGCATTTTGAGGCTGTTGATATGAAACTGGGAAGTACAGATCTTCCAGTTAAATCAGGAATAGCTTAAGTGCATTACTTGAAAGTAACACAGGAAAAGCTTACTTATGTAGGTGGTAGTAGTGTCGGCAAAAAGTTCTTGTGTGTGAAGTTGCCATGTAGAACACCAGGTGTAAAACTTTTCTCCCGTGTCTTGAACTGTGTCGGAACAAAAGTGAGGCATTCATATGACTGTTTTCATTTCACTACACGTATACAGATGTCTGAGTTCTGCTGTGTTAACATTGCAAAGTCCTGTAGGCATGTGGAGTATTAACCAAAACTGTCATATTGGAAGCAGAATCAAACACATTTGTTACGTTACTTAATATTTTCAGGAGAAAAAGGCAATGTTGCTTCTTATTAATATAATACATTCAGAGTCACAGCAGTATTTGCCCAACCATAACTGATGCTGAATGCGCATATCGTCATATAATATGAAGGGCTTATTTCAATAGTGGTACAAGTCCATTACCTCCACTTTTCTGTCTATAATGCTTCTGAAATTAATGATCCAAACAAACATAAATAAAGGTTCATCCCCAGCAAGAAGCCATATGCTTGAATATTTCTGGTATCTCAACTGCAGATTTTTCAGCGCTCATTTAACTTTACGACTCTGTATCTCAAGATGAACAAAAATGGACTTGTACGACTATTGAAATAAGCCCTTCACATGCACACACACCACACACATCGATCTCGTGAGGCACAAGGCTCTCATAACGAAGTATGTACGTCGGTCAACAGATGGCACTAGGAAAAGTATGTTAACTGCGCTTTTTAGTTGCTACTTGCGACTCTTAGTTGCGACTTGTCACGGAAATCGCAGTTTGACACGATAGCGTTACAATCCACCCCAAAAACCATCAACGTAAAACTTTGCAAAAGTGTATTGTTGTCAAGAAAAAGTTTTAACTATGAATTACGTCATTTCAGTCAAATTAATTAAAGAATAACGTCAGCTTTGCTATTAAAGAATAACGTCAGCTTTGGTAATAAATATAGCCACTTATTGTGAAAGCCCACCAGCAGCTAATAGAGTATACTAAAACAGAGTAAGTATATTAATGTCGCAGTTCGATGTAGTAGTCAGATGGCGATCCAGTAACAGTAAAAAAGGTAAGGAACAGTTTTGGGTTATTGCAAATAACGACTGAGGGCCACGACGACGACACATTCTATGTTTCGTCGAAATAATCAGGAAATCACTTTTAATAAGCAGCAACTAAATTTGTACGCAAAGATAGAGAAAGAGAATAAATTTCAAAGGGAAGATTTCATTTGTTATTATTAAGCAAGAGATAGAAATCCTAAGGGAAGGTTTCATAGTTTATTGTAACAGGGAAGGTTATCATTAACAAAAGAGTTATAAAGGAGACGACGGGAAGGTTTCAATGTCTTGGTTTTTCTTATGTTTTGCTTCCAGTATCAATCGCAACGTCAGAAGTGCCATTTCCAGCCTATTTGTGACGTAAAAGATATTGTTTGTAACACTACGCTACTGCGCACGATACTTATTAAAGCCTGTACTATGGTAAGTTGACGGGTTTCACCTTATAAGAAAGGATTTTGGTATATATGTTGACCGCGTGTACCTGAATGGAGGCAAAATCAGACTTTCACCCACTCAGTAACAACAATGATACGTCAAGCAAGTCTGAAGTGCAACTCCACGTTAGGACGGACAAGAAACAACACAGCAGTTGCTACCAAATTGTTAATAATACGGTCGCCAGCCTAATTAGGCATTAACTGAGTTTCTTCCCAGTACAAGTTGATGTACGTTCATACAAAACAACACGTAATAACACTGAATAATATGGTAAATTTTGGAACCAGAAAAATCTATTGAACTAATAATTTCGCTCTCTATACTAATGTGGACAAGCCATAAATACACAACAATACATCATAATGTTTACTACAAACTTCGTACTGTCTATTGATCTGATTAAAATCGGGCATAGGTTACCCTAGAAATTGCACTTACGAAACACACATACAATGTCAATTTTGAAAAAGGTAAAACACTAATAAATTTTGGTTTTATATTGACTTTAACTTTGCTGGTCAAATCAGTTCAGTACACTTCAGAATTTAAATTAATAAAAAAAAGGGGGGGGGGACCTTGAAACTGTTATGATCACTGTACTGAAACTTTGATTATTGAAATTCTTAAGCACTCAAGATTTCCAATATATGAGTTACTACTCTTTTTGTCTTATTTCCTGCTCATTTAACTACCATTATTTTTGTCTCAAATTAACTAAACTTCATTACTAAACCAAGTTCAACATTATCTTCCAACTTTGTCAGACCTTTGTTCTTTACTTATTGATTCATTAACAATAAAGTTCTTTAAACAATTTTCTAACATATCTAGGTCTGCAGGTAATTATTATTAACATAAACTTTAAATCTTCATTTCGGGACACTCTGGTTGCACAACATGTGGAAAGGACCCTGTCTAGGTTAGTGATGAGGATAAATAAATGATAGGACAGTTCTGGTAAAAGTTGAGTTGTTATTGAACAGTAAGGGACAAAAGTAACACTGGTCCACACGAATACAGTACTAAAAGTTTCAACCAGTTCGTATCGATGTGACGGTTGGCGGGCGGCGAGATGGCGAAGCGCAGAGCACACATACAATCACAGCTATGGCTCTTGATGTATCGGCACTTTACTTCTTCATAGCGTCACAATATTTTTCCATTTAGTGCCTATGTAATTTTGCCATGCTGTATAGTCGTCGGAAACGGCACATCCGAGGCTCAATGAAACTACGTCTTCCAGGAGAGCCTCCTCGATCCAGAACGTGTTACTTAGACCGATGCCCAACTCCGACTACTACTGCTGAGCCCTTTATGCCGTGCCGCGCCCGTGTGCATTTTCCCGCGCTCGCCTGCCATCCACCTTTTACCGCTCCACTACAGACACGGTATTCACCAAAGGTTTTGCATTCCACATATCCTAATACATTGCCTACGTATGGACCAGCTGCACAAGTACAACTTTAACATCTTACAACAGTTTCAACATTTCTTACATTTCAATTATGTTATAATATTACTTGCAATTAGACATAAACATTAATATTCACATCGAAAATTGTTCATAGTTTCCTCAACACAATGACATGAAAAGAAAAAGAAATGAAAACAGAACATCGAATACACTCATTTACCAAAATCAGAAGAAAATATTATTATATGTACAATAGTACAGCGTTGTTGTTGTTACAAGTTTTTTTTTACAATCTACTGACTCTAATTCTGGATCCTATATATCTTCTTCCTCAGTATCGTCATCATACAGTTCCTTACTCTCATACTGTCATTCATTTTAATCTTTCTACCCATCCGCTCTTTCCCCTGTGTTTAACAATGGAATGCTTCTTGCACTCTTTGTGTTGACACCTTTCCTCTAATCATCCCAAAGTTTGTTTTGACCTCTCTATATGATTAATCAGGTCTTAAGACAAACATTTCTTTTTTCGATTTCTTCACATTTTTGCTGCATCGATTTCACCGAGATTTCCCTGTACTTCCCACTTATTTCATTCCTAAGTATATTGTAGAATTAATGTCTTTCCTGGGCATTCCCTCTACCTCTTTCTTTCGATTATAAGTTGAAGTGCTTCTTCCGTTAACCAAGGTTTCTTAGCAGTTACCTATATCTGTCAGGCCAGCTTCTTTGTGTATTCTTTTTAGAGAGAATATTCCACTTCAACTTATTAATCTGCTGTGATATGCACTATCGCTGTATCTTCAGATTTAAAAAACTTCAAACGCGTGTCATCTTTCCACAGTCGTCAAGCATCCTACTTCATTCCACCATTGATCATTCTGGGCGATTCTCTTAAACTTTACCCTGATATCAATTTTTTACTTACTTTATTAGCCTCCGTATTTAGGGATAACGCCTCCTAGCACGTATCTTTTGCAGTATTCAGTTCCCAGTATCACCTAATCGGACCAGCGAGTTGGCTTCGTGTTTTGTTATTAGACTAATGAAGAGGCTGTACTATACTTGTTGCAAATGACATTTTGCGACGGCGAATATTTATTTAGTTATTGAATCCGTAGTTAGAACCCGAGGACGCAACATTCTTCTGTGACATTCAGTTGCCAGTATCATCAAACCGGACCCCTAAGATGGCTTCATGTTTTGTTATTAAACTAAAGAATGACGATACTATGCATGCAAGTGCGACGGCGGCTATTTATTTCGTTATCGACCTACCAATTTAGGAGTCGAGGATACTCAGCGCATTTTTTCTGCGACATTCAACTGTCAGTATCTCTTAAGAGGGCCAGTAAGCTGGCTTCATATTTTTTTTTTAGCTAAAGAAGGGTGAAATAGTAGCAAGCTATTTCCATTAATTGGTACATTGTGAGGGAATAAGAGCAAAATTTTTGAAACAAACTCCAGGATGCACTTACACAAACTCAGAACCCACCAGCGTGGATGAAATCCAAAATGTCATTACAGATTTAAGGGATGATGGGCCGTGGCAAGAGATACAGAAACTACTGAAATGTGGAAGCTTGCACGTGCTGGAACAGGCAAGAAGCTACATGCAGTCTTTTAAAAAAAAAAAGTCAGGAAAGCAGAAACTATACCTGAGGATTGGAAAACAGCATTATATTCGCTCAATTCAAGAAAAAGGAGACAAAACTGACACCAGCAGCTGTAGAGGAATTTCCCTTCTTGACTTACAATGGAAATCCAGCTGGATCAGTAGTTAGGAGAGTCTCAAAAAGGAAGATTATGTGCAAAACAAATTTTAAATCTGAAGTTTATATTCATGTATGAGAATCATGAAGAATACGTTAACAAATACAAAATGCAAAATTAAATTTTTAAATGAAACCTCTAAGTCTTTTGCTATCAAAGCTGGTGTAAGACAAGGAGAAGGATTTATCCATATTTCTGTTCAATTGTGTACTCGAAAAGGTAATCTGGGAATTAGGGTGGCCAGAAGAAAAAGGAACAAAAAAAATCACAACTGGGAGGAAAGAGGATAATCTGAATACTTAGTGTTTGGCTTTTACAGATGACCATGCCATCTTAGCTGAATCTATAGAAGATAAAACAATGCAGTTAAATCTCCCATATGGGAGAGCTTCTAGAGCAGGCCTTCGTATATCTTGTGAAGTAACGGAGTATAGGACAGATGCGAAGGTTGCACCGAAATACATGGAAACTGATTATGGAAGAATAACAGAGACTAAAAAAATTTAAATGTATAGATGAAACAATACAACTAAATGCTTTCCACAAAGAAGCTAACTTATCAAGGGCAAGAAAAATGTAGGTGGTTTTTTATTTAACAAAATACTTGTTTTTTATGTGTAAAGACTATAGAGGCGAGTTAAAATTTGTACCAAGGCTTTAAATGGAACCCGGGTTTCCTGCTTACTATGCAGGTGAGTTAACCACTGAGCCACCATGGAACAGCGGTTCAGACACTTGCATTGATAATCCTGATACTACTCCCTCCTTGGTACAAATTCTCACTGCCACCCCAGTCTGCTTTAAGGATGCAGAGTACTTATAAATAGTGGAAAAATCGAAATTTTTATGACTTTTTTCTATAGCCTTTCCTGATTACATATTATAGGGTTTCAAATGAAGAATGACCTATATATACCAAATTTTAGTTAGGGTCATGTATGCCACCACGCCCCTTTATTTCTGTTACAGAAACCAGTATTATTTCGAAAAGAACTGTGAACTTTCTGTTTCCAGCGATTATCTGTAAGATATATTGTATATGTTGATAACAGTGCAGGTTTCTACTGTCTGTAAATGATTATCTTTGCTAGTATCTACTTTTGTTTTGCTGCAGCAGTTTGTTCAGGTGTTACTGAATGTTTGTTGCCCAAGTGCTACATACATTTGTGGAAGTTCATATCATTTAGCGTGCAATAAATATGAACTATGCCACGCATCACGAAATTTAATAAAAGGAAATTCCGTGGTAACCAGTTCACAAACAAAGCAAGCCACACTGTTGAAAGTAACCTATGTATCAGTTCTGCAGGGAAGAAACTCCCACATGCCATGCATCCTGGTGATTCAAATTTTTGTGTTAACAATGACACTGTTTGTAGTGGATTCGTTGTTGTTGATGTGGGCATCTTATCTTCTTTGATAAAGGAAGTTGCGAAACGTAAACATTGTGATGGTGTAGGCTGCAAGGAAATAACTGTACAGCAAAGTAGCAGGAAGGGTTCAGCGTCAAAATTAGTTGTTCTTTGTAGATCCCGGCAATAAATCAACCTCGAAAATGACTTAGAACATTATGCGTAATTCACATGATGTGAATTTGAAGTTAATGTATGTAATGCGTGCAATAGGAAAAGGAAAAAAAAGGGTGCTCAAACGTTTTGTGGTTTGATGGACCTTCCTCCTCCTTCCAGTAGGTTTAGTAAGTACATAAAACTACTTTTAGGTGCCTTGATGGTTGTGTCTAAAGCACCTATGAAACTTGCAGTAGAAAAAACTGTAAATATTAGTGGAACCAGAGCTATACCTGTTGCGCGTGATGGGACATGGCAACATCGAGGATATCATTCCTTGAGTAGTGTTGTAAGTGCTGCTTCTGTGGAGAATGGAAAAGTTGTTGACATTGAGTGCTTATCTAAGTACTGCCACACCTGCCATGGTAACACTGAAGGACATATTGAACATCAGTGTTCTAAGAATTACGATGGTTGCAGTGGAGGTATGGAGTGTGATGGGGCTCTAAAAATATTTCAGAGGTCGGTGCCCATTTCGATGTACGAATTACCTAGGCGATGGGAACTATAAAGCTTTCAATAAAATTAATGAGTTCAACGTTTGTTGTGGTACCTTGGTAATAAAACTGGAGTATTGTGGACGTGTGCAAAAAAGGATGGATGCTAGATTGAGGAAGCTACGAAGAGAAATGAAACGAAAGTTGCTATCTGATGGAAAATCTCTGTCTGGCCGAGGCAGATTGACAGAAACTGAAACAGACCTTCTTCTGAGTTGTTATGGACTGGCTATTATATGAACTGCAACTCTGAATGATGTTACAGCAATGTGAAAGTTTTATGGGCCACCTACTTTCATAAAACTGCCCATTGATGACCACCCTGTTCATGGACTTTGTTCTGAAGGAGCAGATTATTGGTGTGGTTACCAAAAAGCAACAGAAAGTGGTCAAATATACCAAGCCAAGCATTCTTTTTGTGAGTATGCTATAAATGAAAAAAAAACAATTTTTAGAGACCAGAGTGACTCTGTTTTGCTTACCATAGTAAATGTCTTCATGGGAGCACTAAGATTACAAATGAAAGTTTCAACCATCGCATATGGGAAAGATTACCCAAGAATGTTTTTAGAGGACTAAATAAGTTAAAAGTGGGTGTACTAGATGCAGTGATATGTTTCAGTGCTGGATTGATAGGAAGGTTGGAAGTCCTGAGCAATTTAGGCATGAAATGTGGCTCTAATATGGAACATCAATTGCTTGCATGTGATAGACAATGGGTGCATGGAGCTGAAAGATTCGCTCTTCAACTTACCAAAAAGACAAAAAGTGCTAAGAGGAATGCCAAGAGGAAGCTTGAAGATGAAGAAATGCTGCAGGATGAAGACTATGCTTCAGGAATGTTCTGAGGCACAGTTTAATTGGACTCATATCTTCATTCACAATTTCCTGCAAGTTGTATTTTTCAGAATTCAGTTATAAATATTTCCTAAACCTTATAAAGCATTGCTCCAATTTTTTCTGTTAACTTGCAATAGTCCATAATTATGTAGTAGACCTAAGCTTTAATGCAGAATCAACTAAATTATAGAAAAAAATAACATTTTTATTAGGAAAAAATTATAAAAATTAAAATGTAAAACGTAATGTTCTTATCCTTGTAATATACATAATAGGTGGAATTAAATAGGTCTAGTACCTCAGCCATCATGTCATGCACATCTGGTAAAAATTTGGTCTCCTGCAAATGTATAACATTGGATTAAATGGTACCTCTATTTCAGGAAGCATTTCAGAAAAAGAAATTGCATCAATTTCTTTGTAATTTTTTTGACAACCCTAAGAAGGTTCAAAAATATTCAAAATACTTATAATTTGTTTAGAAAGTGTGCTGCATTAAAACGTATGCAAACAGTGCCTGAAAGAAATAGGTGTTGATTTTTACATAATATTGAGATGGAAGAGTATCCTGTATCCTTAAATTCCTCCTCACATAGAAACAGAATTGTCGAGGCTCTCCATGTTCTGGAATAGCATCTCAGCCTCGAACGTAAATGAGGGATACAGCCTGAAAGCCAAGAGCAGGTACTAATACAACGTAAATGAAATAACGGGGTGATCCATGTAGATGTCTGAACTGCTGTGCCAAGGTGGCTTAGTGGCTAGTGCACTTGCTAGTAAGCAGGAGGCCTGGGTTCGATTCCCAGCCTTGGTGCAAATTTTCACTCGACGCTTGTCTATATACATAACATCATATCTGTATGAGACTGGTAAAGTCTGAAATTGTGTCACATCATTTGTATAAAATACGATGTACAACAAAAAATGACTCCAAAATGTAACACTAGAGCACTGTGATCAGATCAGAATGTGTTTATGCTTCAGAATGTATTTCGTTAAATATTGCCAAACAGTTAGGTAAAACAGAAAAGGAGAAGAGAAAAATAGCCAGGAAACTCTGGTGCCTTGATATGACAAATGGAAACGGAAATTGAGAATTAATAAAGAATTATAAAATAATAGAATGGATATTGGACACGACGTGGAAGGGAAGAGATACATTATATGGATGCCTAAAAGGCTAGACGAAAAAAATGTAAAAAAAAAAGAATTTTTCAGTTTCTGGACAGAAATCCAAAAACATCAATGAAGTGGATCAAAGAAGACAAAGCAGACATCATGAAAATGGAAATAACAGAGGAAGAAATAGGACAAAGAAGGAACTTCGGAGTAAAAGTAAAATCTTTCAAGGACTTCCAAAAGAAAATGAAGAAAAAGGCAGGTGCTATACGTACAGGAGAAAGAGGATATAACATAGGGTGGGAGTGAAAATTCTGTTCAGTTGGTATCTCCTAACCGGATTCGTCATCTTGCATTATGTTTCGTTACAAATTAAAGAAGGAGTGTACTCTAGATGCTCCAGTGAGCACATTGTTACGGCGGATATTTATTTAGCTATTGCCCTCAAAAGTTAGGATTGTGAGTGAGTATGGCATCGTTTCTGAGATATTCACTTGCCGGTATGTCGTAATTGGTCCGGTAATCTCGCTTCATGCCTTGTCATTAAAATGAAGATCGTGAATACTATGCTTGAATGGGTCTTAAGGATATGACCTTTGTCCTGAAATGAAAAACCACTGTTGGATTTTGGGATTTAAGAACATTAGGAGAGATGGGCAGGTTAAGACAAGTCGAAAAAAAGACGTACAACCAGGTGGGATATAGTGGGACCAAGTGAAATAAGGTGGCCACAATTCCGAGTAGTTCAAACACAGACTGTGGATTGCTGTTGTATTTAGGACAGACAGGTGAAGATTCAGTGCATAGAAATGATGTACAGGTCTTACCATTTAAAAGCTGTAAAGCGAGGTTACTAGAGGGGGAACTAATCTTAGAAAGGATAATAACCACACGCTTTAAACCATACGTGCGAAATAACACTGTAATTCAATGCTATGCTCCTACTGCAGAGGCTGAGGTTGAATTAGGCCTAAAAGATGTATTTTATATAAAGCTAAATGGATTGCTTAGGTAAGACATAAAATTTTAATGGGAGTCTTGAAAGCAAAAGCTGGTTCAGAAAAAGAAGGCCTTGAACATGTAATGGATGTACAGAACATCGGAAACAGAAATACAGGTGTTGAACTGCTGATAGATATGTGCGCTGAGCGTGACCTTCTCATTGGAAGCACACTGTATCCGCATCGAAACTGTCATAAGATAGCGTGCGTCTCGCCAGATTATGTTACTGAAGATCAAATAGATCACATAGCTGTAAGTTTCGACACTCTCTGCTAAATGTCAGAAATAAGAGAAGAGCGGATGTTGGACGTGTAAACCATCTACTTTTTAGCTAAGTTCAGATTGAAGATAGTGGCAAATAGAACCAAGCTCAATCACAGGAGCAAAAAATAGATGTGGTAAGGTTAAAAGACCACCACATCAATGAAAGATTTGTCCTTGAATTACAAAACAGGTTGTAGATCCTCTCTGACGAAACCCTTTTGCAGGGAGGAATTGAAACAGGTTGGCAAAAACTTAGACAGCTCTCTAGACGTTAGGAGAACATGTTAGGATTTAGATGCATCAAAGAAAAGAACAGATCTCTGATGACGTGTGGATTGAACTTAAATGCAGGAAAGAACTAAAACTCAAGTTAAATCTTTGTAAGACAAGAGGGGAGAAAATCGAACGCATAACGAATACATAAAGGCAAAAAATAATTGAAAAGCGGGATACGGATATATAAAAGGAAATAGACAGATGGGCAGTCACAGTTAGCTCTCTAGACGTTAGGAGAACATGTTAGGATTTAGATGCATCAAAGAAAAGAACAGATCTCTGATGACGTGTGGATTGAACTTAAATGCAGGAAAGAACTAAAACTCAAGTTAAATCTTTGTAAGACAAGAGGGGAGAAAATCGAACGCATAACGAATACATAAAGGCAAAAAATAATTGAAAAGCGGGATACGGATATATAAAAGGAAATAGACAGATGGGCAGTCACAGTTAGCAGAAGAGTCAGCAAGATGGAGGAACATAAAGAAGATGTACAACATCACCAAACACTGTCGATGAAGAACTTTAGATGCGAAGCACCAGTTAAAAGGAAGGATGGGGTGTTAACTACAATTCAACGGACACAGCTATAGAGATGGGAGGAGCATTTCAAGGAGCTGCTAAATGGCAAAGAAAACCAAGAGAAACCGATGGCAGAAGTTCCAGAGGAAGTCGAAGCAGGTCAATATATCAATCTGCAATGTCGCAGTTTGGAATTAATTACGAGTGCTTTGAGAAGCCTAAAAAACGCAAAGGTTCCAGGCATACACATAGGATCGGAGCTCTTAAGAACCGAAAGCCCTGTTAAAATGTTTTACCTCTTCGTGAAGCATATACACGGAAGAGCCAAAACTTTATGACCTCCCTTTCCTGTTCCAGTCGCGTATGGTTCGCGGGAAGAACGACTGCCAGAAAGCCTCCGTGCGCGCTCGAATCTCTCTAATTTTACATTCGTGATCTCCTCGGGAAGTATAAGTAGGGGGAAGCAATATATTCGATACCTCATCCAGAAACGCACCCTCTCGAAACCTGGATAGCAAGCTACACCGCGATGCAAAGCGCCTCTCTGGCAGAATCGGCCACTTGAGTTTGCTAAACATCTCCGTAACGCTATCACGCTTACCAAATAACCCTGTGACGAAACGCGCCGCTCTTCTTTGGATCTTCTCCATCTCCTCTGTCGACCCAACCTGGTACGGATCCCACACTGATGAGCAGTACTGAAGTATAGGTCGAACGAGTGTTTTGTAAGCCACCTCCTTTGTTGACGGACTACATTTTCTCAGGACTCTCCCAATGAATCTCAACCTGGCATCCGACTTACTAACAATTAATTTTATATGATCATTCTGCTTCAAATCGTTCCGTACGCATACTCCCAGATATTTTACGGAAGTAACTGCTACCAATGTTTGTTCCGCTATCATATAATCATACAATAAAGGATCCTTCTTTCTATGTATTCGCAAGTAACTGCTTGCATAAAGGTCAGAGGTGGACCAATGAGTTATTGACTTGCCCAGTTTATGAATCTCTTTCTCTTGAATAAATCATTCCATTTTACTGATATTGAAGTCATTCGTTTGTCTGTACATATATGCCACATCTACGAATTTCTGTCCCATTTGGATGATTTCTTCGTGGTGCGTCTTTTCTTCCTATTTTAGAGTATAAGTGGCTGACTTGGCGAATTATCTGTCGTACTGTTATAACATGTCTATACGGTCTTTTGGAGGCTTGCAAGCCGTAATGTACAATTTATGCATTTGTGTGAAGGCTTAAGCTGTAGAACTGCACTTCCCCTACGGAGCTGTCCAGTCCATCCTCAATACTAATGTTGTCCCTTCCTCTACCGCGACTGCTTTGCAGTTACGGGCTATGTGATATTGCAAGCAGTCGGGATACTGCCAGTGGGATATTGCGAAGGCGGATATTTATTTAGTTACTGATCTCCGATATTAGCGGTCAAGGGCGTCCATTGCGTATTTTCTGCGACATTCAGTTGCCAGCATCTCCTAATTGAACAGGTAATGTGGCTTCATGTTTGTTATTGAACTAAAGAAGACGTGTACCGTGCATGTTTCAAGGGGCATATTGCAAAGAGGGATACTTATTTAGCTATTGATCTCTGAATTTAGGGGACGAGGGTGCCCAGCGTGATTTTCTGCGATATTCAGTACCGGTATGACCTAATCGGACTGAGAATATGGCTTCTCGTTTTGCTATTAAACTGCAGGACTGTTATGTATGCTGCAAGTGACATATTGCGTCGACAGATTTATTTCTAGTTACTGACAAATTTAGGGATCGAGGGCGCGCATCGTGTATTTCCTGGAATTTTCAGTTACCAGTATATCCTAACTGACTAGTAGATGTAATTCCTTTATTCCACATAAAAATGAAAAATAACTGATCTACAGACACCTAATTTAGTTTGTTGGATCAGTTAATAGTTTTGTAGTTACAGCTTTCCGAACGTAGTATATGCCGAGTCCACTGTCTAGATGTAGATCTTCTAGTGAGTTTAATAAATTGTTTTCGAAAATATTTTTACGTTCTCTCCGGCATTTGTTCGTCATGCGGCGATGATTCTGTGTATTCTGTTAACTGTGTACCTCTCCGTAATGTGCCGTGACGTTACGCATAAGCTTTGATATGTTTCCAACAATTGGCACTAGGGCGTTTTGCGCCTTTTGGTTATACTGCCCCGCCGGGGAAAATGAAGCTAACGTCAGGCCCTCAGATGATTTAACGTTTTCAGGAAGTTTTTGTTTAATTAATTCACAAACACACTCCTCAAATCTTGTAAGAGTAGAGCATGAGTTTTCAGTTCCGTTGGAATATTTATTTCGCTCTGAAACACTTAACCTTTCTGTAATTTTTGAAACATGTAGGGGAGAGTGGGGGAAATACACGCACCTAAGGAAAAATCGATGTGAAACCATTCGTTACGTCATTAAAACCTGCGAAAATAAGTACATACCATACAATGGACATTTCTCCACATATTCCAGTCGTCTGTAAATTGTTATATACAGTACCTTAATTTTGAACATTAGCCTGTATGTGCGTCCATAATTTCGTGCTCAGCAAACTCTTCAACCTGTGTTTTATATTTTCTAACACGTGCGAACTGTTCATTATCCTCATTCCTTACTAAGTCGTTTTCTTGAATATTCGCGGAATAAATTCCCCTGTTAAAGCCGAAAGATTGTCGTACAGTATTTATTTTTAACTTTTCCTTGCAGTAATCACTTATGTGCTCATCTACTTGATGATAAGTTGGTAGTAATTACGCTTTTAAATTATCTCCTTGAACATTTAAGTCAGCTATTAATTCCTTTTTAAGTTAGTATTTGCACTGTATAACAAACCAAGATTGACATTAACTTCTTGAATTACAGGAACTTGCGATACCACTTTATTTTCCGTAATGTTTATGCCAATATTAGGTTATAAAGGATCACATTCATGATTCTCAGTATTGTACGATGCGTTAGAACATTGCCGAAGTTCTCTATAGTTCAGAGTCGGTGTTTTTATGTAATAACAATATTACCCCTCTCTGTGTTTTGCTACAAAAGCACTTATCCTATTAATTTCGTCATAAACAACAAAATTCAATCTTATTTGTATTTTTTCGTCATGAAAGTGATGTATTATCAATCACAACAAATACCACTTGTGTATGCTAAGTCTTCAGACTTAACTTATGTGAACACTGTGACACAGAATATTTTGGAAAATTATTTGATTTGTTTTAATAACTATATAAACACTTTTTGTTCCTCTTACATTTTTCGAAGTTTTTCATTAATCATAAATACATTTTTATTAATAGCTGTCTTTATTACTAAAAACTTAAGTAGTGCTGTTACTTAATTTGACTAACAGACCATTCGAGATACTTCTAGTAGGAATAGTGTTTTACATATACGATGAAATTTGCACCAAAGTGTCACCTGTATTCAGTCAGTTCAGCTCATTACTTCAGCGTAGTCCCTATTTGTGATCTCATAGACTGATAAGATACGTCACAGTTATTCTTTGTTTGAACATTACAACAAGGTACGCATGAAATTATTTCTGAGTTATGTTAAAATATTATTTTTGAAATTCGTGATGAATGAACAAAAAGTAAAAAGTGTTGACACAAACAACACGTCATTAATCTTCAGGCTTATCAGAGAAATCAACCCAGACCAACTGCAATTTCATTAAGGTTCCGAAATGGAAGTCAACTTCGGATGCTGACGCCATATTCAAGATAAGGAACAGCCAGTGGTGAATGGCAAGGGAGGATGGGCCTCCTCACTTTTCTGCAGCAGTAGTAGTAGCAATAGCAATAATTATTTATACAAGCCTTTACACGCTTTTGTCAGTGAGGTCGAAAGATGTTAGCTTATGTTGTTTCTTCTAAACAGACAGCACTAGAGATCAAGTCAAAGTGCTGAACCTTAACGCGAACCAACGGCAGATGGAGGAATGAAGCACATGGCGAGGAGACCAGGCACATGCCAGGCTACTGTAAGCGCTCGGTTGCCGTGGTAACCATGATGTCACTACTAGAAACAGTAGGAGGTACGCCCGTCTCTTTGATGCGACCTCCCTAGGTTTCATTTACTTTAGTTGACTCGTGTGCAGCGGTTATTCCATAAGCATTGATTATGGGTGAAGTCCAACCTTGTACAAGTACTGATGTAACGCTTTCGAGTGAGGACATCATTACTTGCTTGCCAGAGTTGTCGTTTTCAAAGAGATATGAAACTGAATGATACGAAATTTTGAAGGAAGGACGCCCAACAATGTCGCTGACCGTTCTTCAAAAAAAAAAAAAAAAAAAAAAAAAACTCAAAACACATGCATTCCTAAGCTCACAGTACGAGCAGCGTAAGTGGTTATGTGTTAGTCCTACGAAAGGAAAATTATTCTGTTGGCCACGTTTGCTCTTAAGCACAAGAATAACTGTAACGTCCGCTGATGGTTCTGGCGATCTGAAGAGTCTGTCTGGAGGTTCAGCATGACACGCTATGTCTAAACGTCATCTAAGTTCAAAATGGTTCAAATGGTTCTGAGCACTATGGGACTTAACATCTGTGGTCATCAGTCCCCTACAACTTAGAACTACTTAAACCTAACTAACCTAAGGACATCACACACATCCATGCCCGAGGCAGGATTCGAACCTGCGACCGTAGCAGTCGCGCGGTTCCGGACTGCGCGCCTAGAACCGCTAGACCACCGCGGCCGGCGTCATCTAAGTACTTTATTTCATATAAAGAACTAACCAAACAGCTGCTTAATATTTCAGAGCTGCTTAATCACTTACTGATGAAAATCAGACACAAGAATGAAAGTGAAAGTTAACAGGGGCATCATGAAAAATGTAACTGGTGTCACAAGTCTTTTGTGTAAGCAGGAACTAACTTTCAGAGGTCATGATGATACAGAAGATTCACTGAATTCCGCAAATTTTAGAGTCATTTTTAAATTTGTGCTAAATAGAAACGAAGATTTGGTACCACACTGGAAGAAAATGAACTGTTTCCGGCGATTTTCAAAAACTATACACAACAAATAGATTCAACGTGTAAATTAGGAGATTTGTAAATACATACACTCAAGTTCAGACAGAACCTCATTTTATACCTACATTTTGGACGAAGCAACAGACGTTTCGGACAAGTCACAATGCCCTATTAGTAGGGGGGACAACCTTCGCGTCAGTGCACGTTGCATTGTTGAAAATTTATTCAAGATGGCGGCGATCATCCAAGATGTCGGCATGTAGACTTGGAAACAGCGCATGACGTCATCCAAGATGGCGGCTTTTGGCGGGAGAATAGGCCAATTGTGCTATGTCCACTAACCTAACCTCAAGAAAAAATGGTGGGAAGTTTGAATTTTGGCGGGAAAATAGTCCAATTGTGCTATGTCCACTAACCTAAGCCTCCAGAAGAAAAAAAAATTGCGGGAAGTTTGAATTCCAACAGGATAATGCATGCAAAGACCGTACTTGTCTTTATTATTATTATTGATTATCATTCATTAACATTCATTATCATTCACGATCATTTATTAACATTCATTATCATTCATTGTCATTCATTAACATTCATTATCATTTATTATTATTTATTATCATATATTATTATTTATTATTATTGACATGTCTCTACAAGAAAATTCTCTCCAAATTCAAATTCCAACACGATAATGGCTGCAAAACCTTACTTTTGTTTATTATTCATTATCATTTATTAAGATACATTATCATTCATTGTCATTTATTATATTTCATTATCATTCATTATCATTTATTAACATTCATTATCATTCATTGTCATTTATTATCATTCATTATCATTTATTATCATTTATTATTATTTATTATTATTGACCTGCCTCCACTAGAAATTCCCTCCAAATTCAAATTCCAACTCGTTAATGACTGCAAAACCTAACTTTTGTTTATTAGTCATTATCATTTATTAACAATCATTATAATTCATTGTCATTTAGTATCATTTATTATCATTCATTATCATTTATTATTATAGGCCTACCTCCACTAGAAAATTGCGCCAAATTCAAATTCCAACACGATATTCTCTCGAAAACTGTACCTCTATGTATTATTATCATTTATTATTTATTCAAGATGTCCGATTTCCTCGGTGAGAAAGCGATTCTCCTTACATCCATAACAAAAATATATCACAAGTTCATATCCCCAACACCATAATTGATCACATGAACGTTCTTTCTCCGTCACTAATTATTTTTTTTCACTGGTAGCCTATCATGATCGTGTCAAATAACAAACTGCTCTTATAGTAACATAATTCACGTCCTTTGATTTTGCAGGGGGGAAGGGACAAGACTTTATTTCAAGCAGTACGGTCATCACTTGTTCTCCAACACAGTCAGTCAGCACACAATTAGTTCAAATCCTCGCCACCACCTGGCCATTGCGCGGAGACACTGCCTATGCCTGTCACGTGAGGCGACCGGCCACAAGCCCGGGGGGGGGGGGGGGGGAGAGGGGCGAGCCCAGCGATTGCTCCCACGTCGTAAACATGTTTTCGCTGGACACGCTGGAAATTGTCGAGTTTGATGTCACAGCGGCCCCTTGTCGCCGTTTCCCTGCAACACTTCTGGCACCACATTCAAACCTGTCGATGCCGACCTCACACAGACCGAGAACGCAGTGCTACACTTTTGGCGGCAAAGTTTGCTCGACCGTGGAATCCGCCATGACTATATAACAGCACCTTTGGACCGTACTAGAATGCCCGCTAATTGACTCACCCTCGTGCGCGCGTAATAACTGTACAATCGCTGTGCCGCCGCCCCGCTTACGCCACACACCCTCCATACACGCGACGGACATAGCCTTCTGTAAATACCTGGAAAATGACTCTTTATTTCAGACATTACGGTCATGCAGATGTGTCCCAACTGACTTCGCCATGCTCTCACAGTGAAACTCCAGAGCGCAGCTGACGTACGCGTGGCCAGCTGAACCCGCTCCCTGGCCCGCTGACGTCAAGCACACCCCCATGGCCAGCGCGCCAAGTAGACAGCGGCGAGCGGCACCTCAGAGTCCTGCCACAAATAGTCGGCCGCGCCCGTGAGTACTTAACACCAGATATGATGTTTCCTGTGGACCGCGTGCCGTACAAAGGATATGTTTGGGCCAGAGTTTGACCGACAGTGGAATCCACCATGACCATATAACAGCGCGTTTGCTCGTCGAGAGAACGCTCGCTAATTCACTCTCACCACCCCGCTATATTAAATAATTCTATTTACAATTTCATATACATATTCAAACGTGTTCAACTCCCTAATTTCAACTACTTTTCGAGGACCAGACCACCACCACCACCACCTCCTCCTAGGAACCAGCGCCAAGTTTGAAATCTGCCAGTAAACAAAGCTCACTTGCGCTTCCGCCACCAACCTAAGATAATTGTTTCAAACTTAGCCGCCAGCACTCAAACTCTTCCTACACGTTTCTGGTAAACGGAATGTTTTTTCTACCGAGTTGGAAACTTCCTTGACGTCACAACGAGCGATCGACCACGTGGCTCTGTCAGACAAAGAACGCTCTCACTAAGTTAACTGATCACCGGACTCTTATTATTCAGCACACATGCTTCGATTATCTAATCCAGGATCTTGGTGAAAGCACACGTCCATACACATGAGCCATCGCGCAAACCTAGCTCAGAATCTCCACAAGTGAATGTAACAAAGTCCGCATAACTATTTAATTAATCTGATCAATTAATTAACCTCTCTGATGCGAAAACTGCGACGTCCACCTAGACTTGGAATCAATTTTCGCCACTGCCACACCCACCTGGACTTGAAATGAAATAGTGAAAGTCCCTACCGACCACCACGTCCTTTTACCGACTATGTTCGTTGACTAACATGTACTAATGCTTGCTTCCGTTTACTAACGTGCACTAACGTGTACTAACCCACATTAACTTATACCACATTCTGTCTATACAAATAAGCCAAGCTTCAATTCTGATAGTCAGTTCGTGTTTCACTACCAAACACAAGAAAATTGTGGCAAACGAAGCCTCTAACCTAAGTCACCTGTGATGACTCAAAAGCGTGTGTTTCGCCTCTCTCACACACCACGAACGCGAGACCGGCCACATCACAGTCTGGACCTTTATACTAGCGTCGGACATACTGCTGTATAAATATTCTAGCTAAACTATGACCCTAATACTGTTATTCAATCCACACAGTCTAGCACATGGCTAGAGCACACCCCCAGTACCTAAGCCGAGAACATTGCTCGCCCCATCTTTAGTTAACCACTGAGAGACGGAGATATGCTGCAATCACATCCCTTCCACTCTCGTAGCTACTCACCTCAGCAATTCGATCTAACAAACCCTCCAAGTAGAAAAAATAACAACCAACTCGAACTCTCTCATATTCTATATCATTCCACAAATATTTCACGTACATTTTATTTACGCATCGAGTATACCTATCACTCTCATACAAAAAACACTTGTCCTGATATACCTGGTGTCATGTTGCACAGTCGGCAGACACGCATACAGCTCCTAATTTCAGTGCACAATATCAAACTGCTCCTAAATAATGCAGTACACATAACTGTAAACACCATCAGTACTCGTAATCTGTCCAAATAACGCACAGCAAACTAACTCAACAGACGCGCGCAATCAACCTGTCCCACATTAAGTCACACGTCCGACAGCTCTCAATTCGCTCAAAGGCCCTTGCTCGACCCTTCAAACATGACTTGATGACAGCCTCATTCACACCTAACACCTGAGAAATTCATATCACCTACACGCCGAACATGACTATCCAAGTCAGGCCACGCTAGTGGTCTGTCACTGTCCTAACTCAGTGCGGTCCAACACACATGTTAAGGCCGCATTCCATTGCTTGCCGGCCTATATGCGACACATCGCCACCTTCACGTCTGTTGTCAGAATAGCCGAGAGCGAGTTCACACACACACCGTCCGCACACATCCCAGCGCTTCTCTCCCCCCTCAATATAAAACGATCATTTGAAAATTAAAAAAAAAAAATAACAGCCCAATCAATCTCTCCGAAATTGTATAGTGCCCCCCAAAAACAGTTAACGCTCGCTTTCGTGTTTTCTAAGCTTATTTGTAAATTCAAATTCTTACCATAACAGAACTTGTTCACCAAAATAATACTGAATGCGCTCCCCACCTCCTACCTTTCCAGCTCTGAACGTACGCAAATGTTCTCAACCCTCCTATATCCCAGCACAACCGATTAATCATTCTTATTCCTTCTTATCGAATTTACTGGCCTAATTTCCTAAGGACCCGTTATCGAAGTACCATCCTGCTTTTCTTTCTGATGCTTCCTGTGCTTACTTTTACAGAGATTGCTAAATTACCTCCACAGCCCCCTCAATCTACACACACACACACACACACACACACACACACACACACACACACACACACGGTCATCCTCTCTACTCGTCCCATAACATAATCAATATTAACTTTACAGTGCAGTATATACAAACGCTACACAATGTAAACCACATTAACTTCACAATACAGTATATACACATTTGACACAAAACAGTGCACTTATCCAGTATATCTCTACAGCATGCGAAAAAAAATATCCTATCCCTACAGCATCTATATACAGCAATGCTCCCCAATCCTAGGAAAGCACCGTCAACCTGTTCTCTCTACAGACCCGACACACACAGCTAACCTTCCCTCTTACATCAGTGGACCTAAGTCACCCTCAGAACTCTTTTTTACAAATTCGGTATCGTCCCCTCCTCAGCACAAACGCCTTACTGTCTCTCCTTCCTTATCTGTTTGCTTTTCTACAAACATCCTCAGACTCATAGACTGCAAGAACACATGTACTTTCTCCATAATACACTCCTGGAAATTGAAATAAGAACACCGTGAATTCATTGTCCCAGGAAGGGGAAACTTTATTGACACATTCCTGGGGTCATATACATCACATGATCACACTGACAGAACCACAGGCACATAGACACAGGCAACAGAGCATGCACAATGTCGGCACTAGTACAGTGTATATCCACCTTTCGCAGCAATGCAGGCTGCTATTCTCCCATGGAGACGATCGTAGAGATGCTGGATGTAGTCCTGTGGAACGGCTTGCCATGCCATTTCCACCTGGCGCCTCAGTTGGACCAGCGTTCGTGCTGGACGTGCAGACCGCGTGAGACGACGCTTCATCCAGTCCCAAACATGCTCAATGGGGGACAGATCCGGAGATCTTGCTGGCCAGGGTAGTTGACTTACACCTTCTAGAGCACGTTGGGTGGCACGGGATACATGCGGACGTGCATTGTCCTGTTGGAACAGCAAGTTCCCTTGCCGGTCTAGGAATGGTCGAACGATGGGTTCGATGACGGTTTGGATGTACCGTGCACTATTCAGTGTCCCCTCGACGATCACCAGTGGTGTACGGCCAGTGTAGGAGATCGCTCCCCACACCATGATGCCGGGTGTTGGCCCTGTGTGCCTCGGTCGTATGCAGTCCTGATTGTGGCGCTCACCTGCACGGCGCCAAACACGCATACGACCATCATTGGCACCAAGGCAGAAGCGGCTCTCATCGCTGAAGACGACACGTCTCCATTCGTCCCTCCATTCACGCCTGTCGCGACACCACTGGAGGTGGGCTGCATGATGTTGGGGCGTGAGCGGAAGACGGCCTAACGGTGTGCGGGACCGTAGCCCAGCTTCATGGAGACGGTTGCGAATGGTCCTCGCCGATACCCCAGGAGCAACAGTGTCCCTAATTTGCTGGGAAGTGGCGGTGCGGTCCCCTACGGCACTGCGTAGGATCCTACGGTCTTGGCGTGCATCCGTGCGTCGCTGCGGTCCGGTCCCAGGTCGACGGGCACGTGCACCTTCCGCCAACCACTGGCGACAACATCGATGTACTGTGGAGACCTCACGCCCCACGTGTTGAGCAATTCGGCGGTACGTCCACCCGGCGTCCCGCATGCCCACTATACGCCCTCGCTCAAAGTCCGTCAACTGCACATACGGTTCACGTCCACGCTGTCGCGGCATGCTACCAGTGTTAAAGACTGCGATGGAGCTCCGTATGCCACGGCAAACTGGCTGACACTGACGGCGGCGGTGCACAAATGCTGCGCAGCTGGCGCCATTCGACGGCCAACACCGCGGTTCCTGGTGTGTCCGCTGTGCCGTGCGTGTGATCATTGCTTGTACAGCCCTCTCGCAGTGTCCGGAGCAAGTATGGTGGGTCTGACACACCGGTGTCAATGTGTTCTTTTTTCCATTTCCAGGAGTGTATTACACCGTTTTAGCTGTACTCCTCAATATCATGCACTAGGCTACACCCTACCGATCACTAGTTCATCATAATTCCCAAGATATAGACTTCAAATTAATTCTAAATGGTTCAAATGGCTCTGAGTACTATGCGACTTAACTTCTGAGGTCATCAGTCGCCTAGAACCTAGAACTAATGAAACCTAACTAACCTAAGGACATCACAAACATCCATGCCCGAGGCAGGATTCGAACCTGCGACCGTAGCGGTCGCTCGGTTCCAGACTGTAGCGCCTAGAACCGCACGGCCACTCCGGCCGGCCAAATAATTCTCTACAAACGCCCGTGTTGCCCGGCATCCTCGCCAGCGGGTAAGTCCGCTTCAAGGTCACCCGCCTAGCACGCAACCAAGAGCGGCACGGCCACCAAAACAAAAAGTGAATACATTTTTTTAATAAAAAAGGGGAGGGAGATAAGGAATAGAGATAAGGAAAGGACAGAACAAACTTATTGTCTACAATACAGCATACAATCACCATTGATCTTTATTTTACAATTGACATTACCAACTTTTGCTCATATAAACAGGTACTCATCGGCATTTAATTTCTTCTTCCTTCTCGTACTCAAAACAAATGGCATACTTGGAACAAGAGTACCATAAGGCTGTTTAGCCAAGAGCCCTGTAGTCTCAGCTATGCTCCATGTCTTCCAAGCCAAAATGTTAGCATCTGGAAATGCTTCAAGGCCACCATAATCTGCTTGATTGCCCCATACAACAGCAAGTGTCAACCAGGTACTACCTCCAAACACTGCTTGTACATAACAGGTAAAGTTCAGATGGAGTCCACGAAAAACATTTGGACCTCCAATCAATTGCTGCTTATTAAACTGCCCAGCCAAGTCAATATCAATCGCCTTCAAACTGCGATACACAGGAACGCTGCGCCGCCAGCGACGACGCCATGCACGTCGCAGAGGCATTGCTGTGGCACGTTAACACAAGTGAACGTAGCAATCCAACGCCCAGCGAGACACCCAGAGCTATGCGTCCGCACTCCTCGACGTTCGCAGAGCGAATACTGTAAACCACTGACTGACATGCTGTAAACCACTGACTAACTAGAAACAAACATACGCAAAATGATATTTCCACTCTCGAATACCGGTCTCAGTCATGTAACATTTTCGAGATCTTGGCTATAATTTACACATCAACTAAGGTCTGTCCCAGGTCTAGAGAATAGACAAGCATGTATCCAACACACCACAATCGATCTTCACTCAGCTAAATAAAGGAAGCGAATGTGCAGAAGTAGTCAACGGAACAATCTACATCCCATCTAATAACACTCCAACCCAAATCAATCATCATGTCAAATTCTGACTTGATCACCAAAGCCGCCCAACACATAATATTACTTCACTTACTGGTCATCTGGAGGACATCAAAGTTCGCTCTTACAGATCCATACACCCCAACAGGTCTCTGCATTCGGACAGCTGCTCCAGTTATTTATTATCATTTATGATCATTTATTATTATTTATTATGATCTATTATTTATTATTATTTATATCATGTTACCTAACAAAAATGGCTCCAAGTTCAACTGTGTTTAGCTCCTATGACAACCACCAGAGCGCTCTGTCATCACGTCAGTTGATTACGCAATTACCATTATTCAAGACGGCTGAACCCAGTGTGAAACGTGTCACCTTTCCCGAACCTGCATGCTACATTAAAATTCCAACTTAGCTTTCGTCACACCCTACACATCGTTCAGCTGATCCCATTTCCAGATCTTTGCGCATCCGATATATGCAATTTAAGTCAGAGAAAGACATATTAGTTACCTTCTGCAGCCTGTCTACAAGCAGAATGACCTCAGTTACTGCAACAGGACCTTGTCTTGACCATTCGCCTGAAATTCAAGCGCCATCTAGACAGCCATCCACTAAGCCCCAGGACCAGCATGCCGTAGTGGGCTCTCTCTCTATACCTGCTCTCCAGCTATTCTCTAACGACATACACTGCACAGACGGATTCCTGAATAGCGCAGATCTCTATCCTCCCCTGCATCTCCAACTCGACGTGTAAACAGTGTCTCCCCCAGCCAGCGAACCTGTCCTCATTCACAATGCGCCGACAATTCTGTCAAAACTCACTTTCTAAGCAAAGATGAGTATTCATTTAGAACAAATAGACAAACATAACTCCAAGCAGAAGTCATACATATGATTAAAAAGAAAAAAAATGACCTCAATTTAGATTAATCGACATTTATTTACATGTCCTAATGATACAGTCGTAGATGAGTCGTGTCATCCACTCGCTCACTCCTTCTACACACGCTTTCACAGAACTTGTTCTACTTATATGCCACCCACCCTGTTATGATAATTTTTGAACAAGCATTTACGCCCCCACATACAACCCAGCTCAATAGAACATAATAATCCAGAATGAGATTTTCACTCTGCAGCGGAGTGTGCGCTGATATGAAACTTCCTGGCAGATTAAAACTGGTAGAGCACTTGCCCGCGAAAGGCAAAGGTCCCGAGTTCGAGTCTCGGTCGGGCACACAGTTTTAATCTGCCAGGAAGTTTCAGAACATAATAATTCCTTTTTCCACAGACAGCCATATTGGGTGGACACTTAAATGTACTAAATTCCGCATACATGTAATCAAATAGGCAAATACTTTTACCGACATACACACCCCTCTCACTAAGGATAGGGCATTTAATATTATATACTTAAACACAAACCAATGATAACCATATTCCGACGCGCACCTTGTCCTCATAATAAAGCACACTGGCCAATCATGTGACAGCTTATTTTCCTAATTTCAATGTCATAGCTAAACCATACATCATCTACTTTGCAAGTATCATTGCGAGCATTGATAGATGACTGCTCAGTACCTCCATTCACACTTAATTCTCGAACACATAAAAACGGCCAAAGTATACCAGACAACGATATACATATTTCTAAGACCTCGCGCATAGTACTCGATCAATCTCTCTGGCTATGGCGGTCACAGAGCAGTCTCGCTCTCTCAGGTTGAAAGACCATCCTCACTTCGGCATTGACCACTATACCCCGCAACGTCGCTACTCAATTAATTCTCAACCGAGCAGAGGAATATAGCTACACTTCACCTCTCTTGTCTGAATAGAGCTTTCCTAGGCCTAACCCCTCCAAGTGCACCACGTTTCTCGAGATGCACCCAAGTATTGGAGCTTAGCACACCATATCGATCTATAGTAGCAGATCTCAAAGTGCCTTAATTTAATAGCATACAGTTAATAAGAACAAGAACGGAGTGATATTTATACACAACGTAGTTCGACACATATTCACGTAAATCATCCAATCTATCATGTGCAAAGCACTGTAGCTGCATATGGCTAGAACGCAGGCTATATCACGTGACTAAAGCATCCAGATAGAACACAGGAAAAAAATCGCCCTTCAGCAACTTGTCTTCCTCCAGAACAAATGAGTCAATGTTTAAATCCTACCTAGTTACAGCTCTGTCTCAATCGATCATCCCGTACACTCTCTGTTATCATTTAACACAGAGGTGAGTAAGTTTAGACGTGAATGATTCTCTGTCCTCCTCAAAAGCATCAAATACAATGTTCAACTCGCGTGTATCACTGCTACCTCAGTAGACATACACTATAATACGAACTCAACGAGAAAAAATTGACTACCTTCCTTAGTCCGCTCCCTTCGATGTCGTCGTTTTCCTGCATTCCTCTTGTTGCAGTATACTTGACTCCATGTACAAATCCCCCCCTACGAACCAGAAGATAAGCAAGTACGTTCTCATTTTCACCGCATTTTGGTGTATATTAGGTTAGTTTATATCCATGCGCTAATCAGTTTTCGCATTTCTTTCGATTTTATGTCAGATCCATCCATGCGACCGTGACATAAGTTATCGTTCTGTGTTCTAAAATTGTCTCTAAATATAACCAAGGCGTATCCAGTCACCTCCACATTCGGAGAGCGCTTGCTCTGTTTTCTGTATCTCTTTGCACATGCACACCTCGCGGAAGGCTCCCAGGACCCGGTCCCATAGGCTGGTGGACCAAACTTCGAGCATAAATACGGTAGTATAAAGGTGCAGACTGTGATGTGGGCGGTCTCGCGCTCGTGGTGTGTGAGAGAGGCAAAGCAGACGATTTTGAGTCATCACAGGTGACTTGGGTTAGAGGCTTCGTTTGCCACAATTTTCTTGTGTTTGGTAGCGAAACACGAACTGATCACCAGAATTGAAGCTTGGCTTATTTGTATAGACAGAATGTCATATAAGTTAATGTGGGTTAGTACACGTTAGTGCACGTTAGTAAACGGAAGCAAGCATTAGTACAAGTCAGCCAACGAACATAGTCGGTAAAAGGACGTGGTGGTCGGTAGGGACTTTCACTATTTCATTTCAAGTCCAGGTGGGTGTGGCAGTGGCGAAAATTGATTCCAAGTCTAGGTGAACGTCGCAGTTTTCCGCATCAGAGAGTTTAATTAATTGATCAGATTAATTAAATAGTCATGCGGACTTTGTTACATTCATTTGTGGAGGTACTAAGCTAGGTTTGCGCGATGGCTCATGTGTATGGACGTGTGCTTTCACCAAGATTCTGGGCCGGCCGAAGTGGCCGTGCGGTTAAAGGCGCTGCAGTCTGGAACCGCAAGACTGCTACGGTCGCAGGTTCGAATCCTGCCTCGGGCATGGATGTTTGTGATGTCCTTAGGTTAGTTAGGTTTGACTAGTTCTAAGTTGTAGGGGACTAATGACCTCAGCAGTTGAGTCCCATAGTGCTCAGAGCCATTTGACCCAAGATTCTGGATTAGATAATCGAAGCATGTGGGCTGAATAATGAGAATCAGGTGATCAATTAACTTAGTGAGAGCGTTCTTTGTCTGACAGAGCCACGTGGTCGATCGCTCGTTGTGACGTCAAGGAAGTTTCCAACTCGGTAGAAAAAACATTCCGTTTACCAGAAACATGTAGGAAGAGGTTGAGTGCTGGTGGCTTAGTTTGAAACAATTTTCTTAGGTTGGTGTCGGAAGCGCAAGTGAGCTTTGTTTACTGGCAGATTTCAAACTTGGCGCTGGTTCCTAGGAGGAGGCGGGGGTGGTGGTCTGGTCCTCGAAAAGTAGCTGAAATTAGGGAGTTGAACACTTTCGAATATGTATATGAAATTGTAAATAGAATTATTTAATATAGCGGGGTGGTGAGAGTGAATTAGCGAGCGTTCTCGCGACTAGCAAACGCGCTGTTATATGGTCATGGTGTATTCCAATGTCGGTCAAACTCTGGCGCCAAACATATCCTTTGTACGGCACGCGGTCGACAGGAAGCATCATATCTGGTGTTAAGTGCTCACGGGCGCGGCCGACCGTTTGTGGCGGGACCCTCAGGCGCCGCTCGCCGCTGTCTACCTGGCGCGCTGGCCGTGGGGGTGTGCTTGACGTCAGTGGGCCCAGGGCCAGGCTCAGCCGGCCGCGCGTATGTCAGCTGCGCTCTGGAGTTTCACTGTGTGAGCATGGAGAAGGCAGTTAGGACACACCTGCATGACCGTAATGTCTGAAATAAAGAGTCATTTTCCAGGTATTTACAGAAGGCTATGTCCGTCGCGTGTATGGAGGATGTGTGGCGTAAGCGGGGCGGCGGCACAGTGATTGTACAGTTATTACGCGCGCGCGAGGGCGAGTCAATTAGCGGGCATTCTAGTGCGGTCCAAAGGTGCTGTTATATAGTCATGGCGGATTCCACTGTCGAGCAAACTTTGCCGCCAAAAGTGTAGCACTGCGTTCTCGCTCACACAGGGTCACGTGGCAAATGGCTGTGTGAGGACGGCATCGACAGGTTTGAATGTGGTGCCGGAAGTGTTACAGGGAAACGGCCGACCATTGTGTGATTCAGCTCCGAGGGGGACAATTTTGGCGGGAAACGTGTGGAGGCGACGAATATACACGCTGCAGCAACGGAAACGTATTGATAGTGTCTTATAATTTGTGTGTACTGTCAGTAATGACTTACGGCGGCGAGAAACAGACTTTTAATATGAAAACCTTGGAAAAACTGAGTGTTGAGCATTGGAGAGATGGATGTTGGGAAATACTGGGAGAAACAGGAAAACAGACAAATAGGTCAAGGAACACTAACTATAACAGATCGTGAAAAAAATCTGTATGGAATAAATACACGAGTAGTGGCAAAGAATTAATTTACATATATGAGACAGTCGTAGGAGATAATATCTCAGGTAATTTTTGTTTCTAAGGCAAATGACAAAAACTTCAATAATGATTATTCTTCTGTTAAAGTTTGGAGAAGAAGGTATCACCGTAATCGAGCAGACGGTGTTTAGATGATAAAGTAAGTCACCAAAAATGTTGTTTTTCATTTAAAAAGACTGTATCACGACTCTATTTGCTTCTGTCATGACGAGTTTGTATTTTTACATTAATATATCAGCCAAGATCATTGATATAGTAGCATTATGGCGCTTAACTAACATTTTATCTGCGGTCTCGTATTGTTGTATGTGTTCTTTCAGACCAGCAAACTGTGTCTTCTAAATGTCGACGTCTGATGTTTCGTCCGGCGACCGTAGAAATTTTAATTTGTGAGACTGCTACTCAAAAAAAAAATGGTTCAAATGGCTCTGAGCACTATGGGACTCAACTGCTGAGGTCATTAGTCCCCTAGAACTTAGAACTAGTTAAACCTAACTAACCTAAGGACATCACAAACATCCATGCCCGAGGCAGGATTCGAACCTGCGACCGTAGCGGTCTTGCGGTTCCAGACTGCAGCGCCTTTAACCGCACGGCCACTTCGGCCGGCAGACTGCTACTCAGACCTGTGATAAGTATAATTATGTCATTTTGTCAATAAATGTAAAATTCCGTTTCCGCATGCTCTCGCGTATTGGCGTAACGTCACATGTTTTGAACACTCGAGCCCAGTTGACCCTTGTCGTTTGCTGTCGATAGCTACTCCTATTACCCCATGGCGGAAGACTGATAACATCCTCTTCAGCACCGGGATCGTGATACTATTTCTTTTCATACATTTCTCGTAACTGCGTAAGTTACTAGGGTCTTTAGTACTATCTGTGGCCTCTCTCTCTCTGCCGTCTAGGAGGAGAAAGAGATTCTTGTTTAACGTCCCGTCGACAATGAGGTCATTAGAGACGGAACAGAAGCTCTGGTTAGGGAAGGATAGAGAACGAAAGCGGCCGTGCCATTTCGAATGAATCATCCCAGCATTTAATTTAAGCGATTTATGGAAATCACAGGAAACCTAAATCATGATGGCCTGATGCAGGTTTCAACCGTCGTCCTCCCGAATGCGAGTCCAGTGTGCTAACCACTGCGCTATCCACCTCAGAAATTTGGTATCTGCGCGCTCCTCCATAACAACTGAATCTTCAGATTAATTGCACAGAGATGTTTATCAGAACGATCTAATGCCTCTCTGCCTCCAGAGCACAAACGTTTCACCCATGTAATGGACTCATAGGCAAAGTTTTCTTTTTCCAGTTCTTAATGCTTGTTTTCCTAAATAATTTTGCTACGACCAAGATTAAGGGGATCCACACTGACTCACTAACTGTATGTTCGTAAAATTCGTGTTAGAAGCGGAGTGTACATCGGAATATAACAAAAATCAATAACACGACTTAGGGCGACTTCTCAGGGAGACGGGGGGGGGGGGGCAGGGGGCTTCGGGTTATTTTTGGGGGAGGTGACCAGACAGCGAGGTCATCGGTCTCATCGGATTAGGGAAGGACGGGGAAAGAAGTCGGCCGTACCCTTTCAAAGGAACAATCCCGGCATTTGCCCTGAGCGATTTAGGGAAATCACGATGGCCGGACGCGGGATTGAACCGTCGTTCAAGAGGAAGAGAAGTTCGGTGTCAACAAGAAATTCATCCGAACACGGCATAATAGCTTGAATAGCCTGGAATATTCCAGTAAGTGTGACTGACCGCAATTGAATCGAAGTGAGGTAGAGCTGGGCAAGCGGCCAGGAGAACAAACGATTTATGAACTGATAACGTTAAGTTGCTGGTGACATTAGAAAACAAACATGACCAACATTAATGCTGTAATGCACAAAAAGTCTTGAGGAGGCCTATATCAAACAGAGGAAGTCGAATAAATGACGACGTCGACGTCGATATTCATGATGATGATGATGATGATAAAGATGATTCTCTATCTCTCCTAATGTTTCTCAAGTGCCTTTCTCTGTGTTGAAGTATATTTTCAATTTCGTTTTTGTGAAATGGTACGAGAAGCGAGCCAGAAACTAAGACTACCCATGGACTGTATAATTTATTACCCCTTTACGAGGGAAAGCGAATAACACATAAAATGATTCCTACATTGCTATCTGTTGAGCCCTATCGGCAGAGCAATCCGAGAAAATATGGGATGATAGTTGTGGGTCTGTTGTCAGACGGGAATACGACGGCCGAACGCACTCACTGTTGGTATATGCTCTTCGTGTTTTCCTATCGCCGTCAAACTATCCTAGATTTAAATATCGCACCAGAACTCCCAACTACAGTTTCATTATCCTCCTGTATTGCGTATATGGGAAATAATATGCTGCCAACAAATAAATCTGTAGTAGAATATGTTAGCCTTTCTTTTTATACATCATACAGATAATGTTGAACGTACTGACGATATATTTTCTCATGTATTCATTTACTACACCAGACCTATAATATTAAATACATTGACATTTTCTCATGAATTCAGGTTTTTGTGGTCAAGCGACAGTCACAGTAGAAGCACACTTAAAAAGTGATTCTCTTATCCGAGGAGGTACTGGAAAGACTAATTAACGATAACCCTGAAACCTACGGAGGCCGACCACTGCCTGGTTCAAGTCTCTGTTCCACCATGCCATGAAAGCAAATCAAAATTATTACATCAACGTCCAATCCTTGAGACTACGGAGCTGTATAGCAACGCGTCTCTCGGAAATTAAGGTGGCCACTGCATATATCTCTGGAATAACGGCGGAGGTGTAGTATGTATAGTACGTTTACGAAGTGCAGTGTTTTCATAAAAGGTGCATCGTACATGTTTGAAGTGTACAGTTACAGAAGTGGTTAAACACAGTGAAGGAGGTATACAAGGTATACATATTGCGATGTATGCAAACGTAATTATCTGTTACATATATCTGTGTTTAAGTTCGGGAAATCAAGTAAACGGTTGGAAATATGCTTGTTGAAATTACATACTTCTGTACACATCGAAATACAATTGCGAGGAAGTTTGTTAAAAAGCTTACCTTTCTTGAGGTACTTAATGCCCATCTCAAATGTCTCCCCTAAACAATGCACGGAACCCGGAACGCGTAGTACGCAGTTGACAGCACTACGGACAACAGCCACGAGTTGGACCTCGTCCGCAAGCAGCGCCACTGTCGAAGCGGGGCCGCTGCGTCACGGGCTGTGCTACTAAACGCTGCTACTTCTTGTTAAGTTACGCCCCGAGTTAGATCTCGGGGTCGTTAAGTAGCTTAACACTTTGCGAGCGCAGCTCTCGGGCTCTCTCTTTCTGCACATAATTTTATTATTGCTTTGAGCGAGTGCATAAATTAACTAACCAAAATTGTAGTAACACGACGTCGAAGGTACCAAAGTTTGGACAGCTACGTAAGATGATAGCATATGTTATTTTTCCAAGGAATCATGTTTTCCTCGCACATGGGCTCTACCGCACGATGTTGCTCAACAGCAGCCAACATTACGATAGGACGGGCATCAGAATAGCTCTGTAAACAAAGGGGGGGGGGGGGGGGGTGGTCTAACCGCTTAACGCTTAACTCACTTGATTTACATTCAAGAGAGTGTCTCAAACTTCTGTCATCTCCTTGTCTGTACCGAGAGAGGTAAGATACTAGAATTGCATCCCGAAAGACGGCGGTTCAAACCCGTACATGACTATTCAGCATTAGATTTTATGTCGTTTGCCTAAAATGCTTCAAGAAAATGTCTAAATAACTCCTTTCAAAGGGACATGACCTATTAGTTTCCCGCTCCAAAATTGTGTTCTTTCTCAACGGAGCTTGCCGCCAACGGGACGTAAAATCAAATTCCCCTTTTCCTTTTTTTTATTTACTGTGGTTTCCTTAAATGACTTCGTGTGGGTGCTGAGAAGGTGTCTTCAATACGGCCACGACCAACCCAATCTGCAGCCCTGTCCGTCTAACTGTAAGCTGCTACTCTGTCTCTTACGGCCTCTTTATCGACGGAACTCTTGCTTCACTTAATGCTGATGGCACATTTAACAAAAGCAATGAGGGTCGAGTGCGGCAGCGACTGCGGCAGTAGTCATATTATTCTCTTGTTATGGTTCTGCACGTAATACGTCGGCTTTACTTGTGGAATACTTTACGGCAATGGCACTGTCTAACGTCATTCATAACAAGCTCTAGATCGATGATACACAGATTCCGAAGAGAATACTATTCTTAGTACGTGTATACCACTTTCCTAATATTTCAACTTTGTAGAACGAAACGACTCTTCAAACTATATCTTATGATCAATTTTGACTTTCGTACCATGAGTGAATCATCTGCCAATGGTTTATAGTCCTCTCATATTTTCTAATTACACAATAATCCTGAAAAAATTCTAGAATCGTTTCTGAAAATGTGGGACACTGCTCAGGGGGTGTAAACTTCGTTTCATTGTACGGGTGCAACCAGTTTTCTCAGCACGATGGCATAACAGAACAGTTCAGAAGAACGCGAAATCCCGAAGATTGGCTAAAATTTACAGACGTGCGAAATTTGGCACGGACTTCAATGCGAGATGCCTTTAATAGGTTCCACAACGAAACATTGTCTCGAAATTTGGCAGAAAATCCGAAGAAATTATTGTCGTATGTGAAGTACACAAGCGGCAAGACGCAGTCAAAACCTTCGCTGCGCAGTACCTATGGTACTGTTACCGACGGCTGTGCCGCCAAAGCGGAGTTATTGAACGCAGTTTTCCGAAATTCCTTCACCAGGGAAGACGAATGGAATATTCCAGAATTCGAAACACGAACAGCTGCTAGCATGAGTTACTTAGAAGTAGATACCTCAGGGGTTGCGAAGCAT
This sequence comes from Schistocerca nitens, assembly GCF_023898315.1. Taxonomy (NCBI): domain Eukaryota; kingdom Metazoa; phylum Arthropoda; class Insecta; order Orthoptera; family Acrididae; genus Schistocerca; species Schistocerca nitens. The sequence goes on along the minus strand of NC_064614.1, from coordinate 401,980,471 downwards.
CTCAAATCGCTTGACACGGGCAAGTCTTTAGGTCCAGATTGTATACCGATTAGGTTCCTTTCAGATTACGCTGATACAATAGCTCCCCACTTAGCAATCATATACAACCGCTCGCTCACCGATAGATCTGTACCGACAGATTGGAAAATTGCGCAGGTCGCACCAGTGTTTAAGAAGGGTATTAGGAGTAATCCATCGAACTACAGACCTATATCACTGACGTCGGTTTGCGGTAGGGTATGGAGCATATATTGTATTTAAACATTACGAATCACCTCGAAGGGAACGATCTACTGATACGTAATCAGCATGGTTTCAGAAAACATCGTTCTTGTGCAACGCAGCTAGCTATTTATTCGCACGAAGTAATGCCCGCTGTCGACAGGGGATCTCAAGTTGATTCCTTATTTCTAGATTTCCGGAAAGCTTTTGACACCATTCCTCACAGGCGACTTCTAATCAAGCTACGGGCCTATGGGGTATCGTCTCAGTTGTGCGACTGGATTCGTGATTTCCTGTTAGGAAGGTCGCAGTTCGTAGTAATAGACGGCAAGTCATCGAGTAAAATTGAAGTGATATCAGGTGTTCCCCAGGGAAGCGTCCTGGGACCCCTGCTGTTCCTGATCTACATAAACGACCTGGGTGACAATCTGAGCAGTTCTCTTAGGGTGTTCGCAGATGATGCTGTAATTTACCGTCTAGTAAGGTCATCCGAAGACCAGTATCAGTTGCAAAGCGATTTAGGAAAGATTGCTATATGGTGTGGCAGGTGGCAGTTGACGCTAAATAACGAAAAGTGTGAGGTGATCCACATGAGTTCCAAACTAAATCTGTTGGAATTCGATTACTCGATAAATAGTACAATTCTCAAGGCTGTCAATTCAACTAAGTACCTGGGTGTTCAAATTACGAGCAACTTCAGTTGGAAAGACCACATAGATAATATTGTGGGGAAGGCGAGCCAAAGGTTGCGTTTCATTGACAGGACACTTAGAAGATGCATCAAGTCCACTAAAGAGACAGCTTACACTACTCTCGTTCGTCCTCTGTTAGAATATTGCTGCGCGGTGTGGGATCCTTACCAGGTGGGATTGACGGAGGACATCGAAAGGGTGCAAAAAAGGGCAGCTCGTTTTGTATTATCACGTAATAGGGGAGAGAGTGTGGCAGATATGATACGCGAGTTGGGATGGAAGTCATTAAAGCAAAGACGTTTTCCGTCACGGCGAGTTCTATTTACGAAATTTCATTCATCAACTTTCTCTTCCGAATGCGAATATATTTTGTTGAGCCCAACCTACATAGGTAGGAATGATCATCAAAATAAAATAAGAGAAATCAGATCTCGAACAGAAAGATTTAGGTGTTCGTTTTTCCCGCGGGCTGTTCGGGAGTGGAATGGTAGGGAGTGGAATGGTAGGGAGATAGTATGATTGTGGTTCGATGAACCCTCTGGCAAGCACTTAAATGTGAATTGCAGAGTAATCATACAGATGTAGATGTAGACATACACTCATGCTAATTAAATAAGGATAATTGCAGAATGTGGTGCCATACAACGTGGCACTACACAAAACTGGCGCTAATGGCATAGGCACATAGGGAACACACGCGACACAGATCTGTAAGTCCCCGGTATTGATGATAAATTGAGAAAACCGTCCCGAAACACGTGCTACAAAACGCCACTGTTTCCTGCCCATGTACCCCGACATCAATACGGGATATGATCACCATGTACACGTACGCAGGCCGCACAACGGGATGACATACTCTGGTTCAGGTGGTCGAGCAGCTGCTGGTGTGTAGCTTCCCATTCTTGCGCCAGTGCCTGTCGGAGCTCCTGAAGTGTCGTAGGGGTTTGAAGACGTGCAGCGATACGTCGACCGAGAGCATCCCAGACGTGCTCGATGGGGTTTACGTCAGGCCACTCCATTCTCCTGATATCTTCTTTTTCAAGGTACTCCTACACGATGGCAACTCGGTGGGGCCGTGCGTTATCATCCTTCAGGACGAAGGTGGGACCCACTGCACCCCTGAAAAGGCGAACATACTGGTGCAAAGTGACGTCTTGATACACCTGACCTGTTACAGTTCCTCTGCCAAAGACATGTAAGGGTGTACGTGCACCAATCATAATCTCACCCCACGAACCACGAACTCCATACAGGCCTTTTTCAAGGACATCAAGGGGTTGGTATCTGGTTATTAGTTCACGCCAGATGAAAACCCGGTGAGAATCACTGTTCAGACTATACCTGGACTCGTCCGTGAACATAACCTGGAACCAATTGTTCCATTGACCATATACTGTGTTCTCGACACCAGGCCTTACGCCGGCCGGAGTGGCCGTGCGGTTCTAGGCGCTACAGTCTGGAGCCGAGCGACCGCTACGGTCGCAGGTTCGAATCCTGCCTCGGGCATGGATGTGTGTGATGTCCTTAGGTTAGTTAGGTTTAATTAGTTCTAAGTTCTAGGCGACTGATGACCTCAGCAGTTAAGTCGCATAGTGCTCAGAGCCATTTGAACCATTTTTGAACCAGGCTTTACGGGCTCTCCTGGGACCAGGGGACAGTGGAATACACATTTCAGGACTCTGGGCGAATAAATCATGTGTGTTCAGTCGTCTGTAGACTGTGTGTCTGGAGACAACTGTTCCAGTGGCTGCGGTAAGGTCCTGAGCAAGGCTACCTGCAGTATTCCGTGGCCGTCTGCGGGCACTGATGATGAGATATTGGTCTTCTAGTGGTGCTGTACACTGTGGACGTCCGGTACTGTAGCGCCTGGACACGTTTCCTGTCTGCTGGAATCGTTGCCATAATCTTGAGATCACATTTTGTGGCACAGGAGGGCCCATGCTACCACCTGCTGTGTTTAACCAGCCTCCAGTCGCCCTAGTATTCTACCCCTCATAACGTCATCAATATGTGTTCTTTGAGCCATTTTCAACACACAGTCACCATTAGCACGTCTGAAAACGTCTGTACACTTACTCGCTGCACCGTACTCTGACATGCACCAACACACCTCTGCGTATGTAGACTGCTGCCAGCGCCACCGTGCGACGACCCTGAGGTGATTTAAACCCGCAAACCGCCCACTAGAGCGTTGTTTCACCATGTGTCAGCATTATCCTTAATTTATGAGCAAGAGTGTACTATTAGGCATATTGTGCTGCGATTAAAAGCGGTGTTAATCTTTTGTGATCGAGACGACAGTGGACATCTGTAAAAAAAACGATACCCAAAGAGCAACTGCTCCTTACTTAGTTGTGAGGTGACAGAAGTCTGGGATAGCGATATGAACATATACAGATGGTGGAAGTATCGCGTTCTTTTGTGTGTGTGTGTGTGTATCATCGGTCTTCTGACTGGTTTGATGAGTCCCGCAACGAATTCGTCAACCTCTTCGTCTTAAAGTAGCGCTTGCAACCTATGTCCTCAACTATTTGCTGGATGTATTCCAGCTCTGTATTCTTATACAGTTTTTACCCTCTACAGCTCCCTCTAGTACCATGGAAGTTATTCCCTGACGGCTTAACAGATGTACTGTCATCCTGTCTCTTCTCCTTGTCAGTGTTTTCCACATATTCCTCTCTTCCCCGATTCTGCACGGACCCTCCTCATTCTTTGACTTCTCAATCCACCTAATTTTCAGCGTTCGTTTGTAGCACCACAATTACAGTGCTTCTATTCTCTTCTGGGCATGTGTGTGTGTGTTTGTCCTTAGGTTAATTTAGGTTAAGTATTGTGTAAGCTTAGGGACTGATGACCTTAGCAGTTGTTCCATAAGATTTCACACACATTTGGACATTTTTATTCTCTTCTGTTTCGGTTTCCCACAGTCCATGTTTCACTATCACATAATACTGAACTCCAAACATACATTCTCGAAAATTTCTTCTTCAAATTAAGGCCTATGTTTGATACTAGTAGACTTCTCTTGACCAGGAATGACCTTTTTGCCAGTGCTTGATGTCCTCCTTGTTCCGTTCTCCATTTGTAATTTTGCTGCCTAGGTAGCAGAATTCCTTAACTTCATCTACTTTGTCACCAGCAATCCTGATGTTAAGCTTCTCGCTGTTCTCATTTCTGCTATTTCTCATTACTTTCGTCTTTCTTCGATTTACTCTCAGTCCATATTCTACAATCATTAGACTTTTCATTTCATTCATGACATCCTGTAATTCTTCTTCGTTTAAAATGGGGATAGCGATGTCCTAAGCAACTCTTTTCTGAATTTTAATTTCACTCTTGAACGTGTCTTTTATTTCCACCATTGCTTCTTCGAAGTGCAGATTGGCATGTTGGGGAAAAAGACTACACCACAGTCTTACACCCTTTTTCCACACTTATTATTCGGTCTTGACTCTTGTACATTTTGTATATCACCTGCATCTCCCTATAGCTTACCCTGTTTTCCTCAGATTTTCGAACATCTTGCAGCATTCGACATTGTCTAACGCTTTTTCCAGGTCGACAAATCCTATGACCATGACTTGATTTTTCTTAGTTTTGTTTCCATTAACAACCGAAACGTCAGAACTGCCTCTCTGGCGTCTTTACCTTTCCTAAAGCCAATCTTATGGTCGTCTAAGACATTTTCGATTTTGTTTTCCATTCTTCTGTATACTGTTCTTGTCAGCAACTTGGATGCGTGAGCAATTAAGCTGATAGTGCGATATTTCTCGCACTTTTCAGTTCTGGCAGGCTTCGTATATCTGATATATATCGAATTCCGCAGCTCCTTGAGGGTAATATGGTAACTCTCTCTCCAACCTTATAACCAAGTCCAGCCCAACTAGACAAGTTTTTTCTTGTCTAATTTGTGTGTTGCGCCATTTCTTTCTGATAGTTAATAGGCTAATGATGTGACAATGCGACGTTTCATCGTTGGACTAAAGAGTCTGCTCTCCTTATATTCAATTTACATGTAATGTATCACAGCTGCGGGTTCCGCGTGGTATCTGTTCTTTCGAACATGACCGAAAGAACAAACACGACGCATTGATATAAAAGCCTGCTCTCCATTGACTCCAGGTGTGCTACCAGTTCGTCCTCATGTTCTGCATTTCCAATTTTGCATCTGATATGGCAGCTGTGTCGGGATAATGTTTAGCTTTACCAACCTATCTTTGCAACGTTAATTTAGATACTTTAAGCCCCTTAGACACTTTTAAAACTCCCGTTTCAGAAGATGAAATGACTGAAACTGTCATTTCCATTGATTTAACATTCCATTGCTATCTGTCAGTCCTCCTAATGTAAGTGCACACGAAATGGAAAAGCTAATAACTGACGCATATTATATAACTAACATGTAGCGAATAGCATGCACTTTACGATTACATGTCATTTAAGGTTGTGCAATTAACAATCAACGGCTTATCTTGCGTTGAAATTCACCAGACGTTATAGAAACTCTCTGGAAACGCGAAGGACGACCGTTCATTTATTAATCGCACTCCGAATCAAGTCAAAATGTCAATCGCACCTTTCCTTCCAGTCATAGACACGGTTACATGTCACTACAATATTGTGCACCGCTCTCCAGTTTAAAATGCATCGCTATCCCGTTCAGCCCCGAGTTCCCCTATATGTTAAATGTAAGTGTAGTTTGTCCGTGCGCGCCACTATAACTCCACAACCCACCCCCGCAATCCCGAAGAGGTTATATGGTATGGTAGCCCAAAAGAGGGAGTCACTCTCATGGAGTTCTTATGGGAAGTCTGTGAAGCGGCTGGGATTCGATTGTCAAAATGGTCGTGACTGGCCGAAATGTTCTTTCCATAATATTCGAGAATGTTGTAGAATGTACTAATATGTTGTAGAATCTTCCAGAAGGTTCTAAAATGTTCTAGAATTCCTCAGAAGGGTATGCAGTGGTGGTGAAACACATACGTGAGTATACTTTCGGAAACTGATAAGAGCTGTTCAAGAAATGTGAACGTTATAGGAAGTGTAAAAAGACAGTGAAGAGAAGGAGTTCTTTCAAGCTGTGAATTGAAAGGAAGAAAATAGAAGGAATAGCAGAGCAATAAAACAGATGAGGAGCGAAAAGTACATTTAGTTTCACAATGAAAAGAAATGAATAGACTGAGAGAAAATTTAATTGAAGAACAACGAGATGAAATTAGAGAAGAGGAGCAGCAAGCAGACAGAGAGAAACTGCTGTAGAAACAAGATTATGAAATACACTGAGGTACAATGAACGAAGTTCATGAAAGACAACGATTGCAACGAATGAACAAAACATATTATACGGAGTGAGACAATTAAGACAGACCGCCCCCAATATGACGAATTTTCTGATATTTGCAAGTAATTTTTATCGTTTATAGTCGCCGAATTAGTATGCCAACTTTTTTTTTCTTTTTTTACTTTTCCTACTGGAACTATACCGTTTCTCTGTGGCACTTGACAGAAGCTTCTAAGAGAACTTCAACGACATAGGACATAGCACGTATGGAACCTGGTCAAATATTATCAACAAAACAGAGCCGTAAACCTCTGCCCCGCTGTCAGGGGAAGAGGTTCCACAAACATCTGCCCTATTATACCTCTTGTTTTAATTTTCACCACAGACAAAAATATAGAACCGTTAAGTTTGGTGTGTGTGCAGAGCATTTTGTGTTTGCTGAACGACTGTTCCAATGGTCTCCAAATGTTCCCTTTAGAGGGTCTATCATTATATGTGAGGAATGGGAGGGACATCTGTCATGTTATTACCACAATGACTGGCTTGTGTCCAGTGGGACATCTTCCAATAACTGTGGAAGCAGCATATCTCAAGAACTCGAGATATTTGAGTGTATTTAGGTCCCCATAAATATAACAGGGATGATATCGGTCTTGGAAAACACGCATCAAACTTTGATAGATCTAGAGCATCATTTGTATCCACTTGAATCAGCGTGAATTTTCCATTGACGATTAGTGCATATTGCGAAGTTTGACTCATTTCTTTAACAAAATTTCGCACAGGTATGTCGCATCGCTTTGCACATTTCGTACATAACATTAGGAGAACAACCAACTTGGAAAGTCATTGCCATAAAGATACAGATGCAAGAGATGAACTACAGTGGGCTGTAGTGTTCGCAGAACACTCATTTGGTTAAATCTTCTCGTACTTCCGTGATGCCTCTAGTGACATTTCCATTGTGTATTACTGCTACTATAATGTTAGTTTCAAATCTTTCATAAGTAGCTCATTCTTTTCCTTGTCGTATTTTAATCTCCACGCTCTCTGTTTCGAGAACTTTTTTTATAATATTTGCAAAGGCAGATCCTGAGTGCTGGGCGCAGTGTGGATACTCTTCAGCGTAAAACCATACTGCTGCTTTAATAGCTTGGCGACATTTGCCATAAACGATGTTCATTTTTTTGATTATCGTATGAACTGTGAATGTCTCAGTATCTTTACTATCAAGTTATCTAATTTGAGACCTGAGTTTCTCCTGGCGTATACAACTTTCAAATAGCTTCCGGGAATTCAGCCAGGTAACACTTTCAGCGACCGCCGATATTTCGGCGGGAGAACACCCCGCCATTTTCAAGGCAAACTGCAACGGACAGGCGGCGTACATGCAAATTTAAAACCTCGGTTCTCGGACAGAAGCAGGAAAGATAACACACACACACACACTGAACAGTAGTGCAGACAAAGATGACCAAAGTCAGAGCTATCGATAGTGAGACTATGAATTAGCAGGTGAGGTACCACTGACTCCGTCCCTCTTTTTTTTGACAAGGAAGAGAGCCGGATTCCAAACAGAGTTTAAACAGAAACCTCCATCCCTGTTAACGAGGTTGCTCGCTAATTTAATCTCAACTGCCTCCCTAATAACACTGTCCCAATAGCTGGACGTGCATGCCAATATCTCGGTGTTATTGTATAACATGGGGTAACCAGTATCCAATCAATGTTCGGCAATAGCAGATCTATTTGGCTGCTGTAATCGTGTGTGCCGTTTATGCTCAGTACATCGGTCCTCCACGGTCCTGATAGTTTGACCAACATATGCCATGCCGCAGCTGCAAGGTATACGATATACACCCGCCCTACGCAGTCCGAGATCATCCTTAACGGAACTCAAAAGTGCTCTAATTTTAGAAGCAGGTCAGAAGACACATTTCACATCGTATTTCCGTAAAATACAACCCATCTTGTTGGACGTGTTTTCTACGTAAGGCAAAAAGGCTGTAGACTTAGGCGTTGACTCAGAATCATCATCAATCACCCGATGTACAGTTGGTCGATAGCGCAACGCACGTTCAATTTGTCTATCACTACAACCATTTTGACGAAAAGTAACTTCAAGATGGGACAGCTCAGCTGGCAAAGTCTCAGCGTCAGAAACGACATGTGCCCTGTGTACCAAGGTACGAAGTACCCCTTCACGCTGAGCCGGATGGTGACACTATCAGGACCGTGGAGGACCGATGTACTGAGCATAAACGGCACACACGATTACAGCAGCCAAATAGATCTGCTATTGCCGAACACTGATTGGATACTGGTCACACCATGTTATATAATAACACCGAGATATTGGCATGCACGTCCAGCTATTGGGACAGTGTTATTAGGGAGGCAGTTGAGATTAAATTAGCGAGCAACGTCGTTAACAGGGATGGAGGTTTCTGTTTAAACTCTGTTTGGAATCCGGCTCTCTTCCTTGTCAAAAAAAAGAGGGACGGAGTCAGTGGTACCTCACCTGCTAATTCATAGTCTCACTATCGATAGCTCTGACTTTGGTCATCTTTGGTGCACTACAGTGTGTGTGTGTGTTATCTTTCCTGCTTCTGTCCGAGAACCGAGGTTTTAAATTTGCATGTACTCCGCCTGTCCGTTGCAGTTTGCCTTGAAAATGGCGGGGTGTTCTCCCGCCGAAATATCGGCGGTCGCTGAAAGTGTTACCTGGCTGAATTCCCGGAAGTTATTTGAAAGTTGTATACGCCAGGAGAAACTCAGGTCTCACATTGTTTACCTCTACGGGGAGGAAATGTATCGGTGTTTACGTAAGTTGGATAAACTTCGTATCTGTCGAGTTAGACTACAGTGTGCTTTGTCGTTTTTATTGAGGTGTGATGAAAATCATGTCCCAACATTTGCTAAGGTTGTGCACCATATTAATTCTCCTGCCGCCAATCGTATCAAGCAACGTGCTGGCTTGGCTCTTGTTCGCGAAAGGATTCGTTTTACTCGTCGACGTTTGGATTCTGTTTCCAAAGAATTGTATCGTCTTCATTTAATGGTTGCATCTGAAGTGTCTGATTTCACTTGGGATTGGTTGGACGGTGCCAAATGGACCCAAGCTGACTGGGAATACAACTCCGTCACTGCCCGGCATTTGGCAAAGTTTGAACGTTTTCATCGCGCAGAGTCGGATGTTATATCTCGACGTTCTGTGATAAATCTCACAGATAAATCTTTTGACGGAGCAACCTTATCCGTGCTAGGGAAGGGTTTAAATTTTGCACCCACTCCGAAGAATTTGCCGGTAGTTGATTTTATTAGTTCAATTGAACAGGCAGTTTGCAAACTACCTCCTGACGCTGCATAGGAGGTTAGGAGGGAGGCATGCCGTGTTTTGACTAGGGCTCGTCCACCCAAGAGTAAAGTAACAGCAGCAGAGAGGGCTGCTTTACGCTCTGTCAAAGTTGATTCTAGTATTGTTATTTTACCTGTTGACAAGGGCAATGCCACCGTTGTTTTAAATAAACATGATTATGTACAAAAGATGCAACGTTTACTATCTGATTCAGCGTATCGCAGAATCGATGCTGACCCCACAAAAAGTGTTGAGAGAAAGACAAAGAGCCTCCTGAATAAAAGTGGTTTGTCGCAGGACACTATCAAGAGTCTTGCCACATATAGTGCCGTTCCCCCTAGGTTATATGGCCTTCCAAAGGTTCACAAGGAAGGGGTTCCTTTCCGTCGTATAGTGAGGTTACATCGGCGCTCCGACATATCGTGTATCCAAGCATCTTGCTTCTCTGTTGAGTCCACAAGTAGGTCGGTGTGAACATCATATCAGGTACTCAGCTGATTTTTTACGTCGTTTGGTGGGGCTGAGGTTGAATGACTCTGATATTTTAGTGGTCTCTGTCTTCACTCGTGTTCCTCTGTCTGATACGTTGCGGTTAATTGAGGCCAGGTTTGGTGTTGAATTAACTAATCTCTTTAGGCATGTGTTGACATCCACTTACTTTTTATTTAATGATCGCAAATTTGTTTATGGAAGACTTCGAGGAACGTGCATTGGAGTCGGCGCCTTTGAAACCCGCCTGTTTCTTTAGATACGTTGACGATACCTTCGTTGTTTGGTCTCATGGTAGGGAGAATTTGAATGTCTTTCTAGAACATCTGAACTCGATCCACCAGAACATTCGTTTTACGATGGAGGTGGAAGAGGATGGTTGCCTTCCCTTTCTTGGCGTGTTGGTTAGGAGGAAGGATGATGGATCATTGGGACATGCAGTCTACAGGAAACGTACTCACACCGACTTGTACTTACAGGCTAATAGTTGTCACCATGCGGCTCAGCGTGAAGGGGTACTTCGTACCTTGGTACACAGGGCACATGTCGTTTCTGACGCTGAGACTTTGCCAGCTGAGCTGTTCCATCTTGAAGTTACTTTTCGTCAAAATGGTTATGGTGATAGACAGATTGAACGTGCGTTGCGCTATCGATCAACTGTACATCGGGTGATTGATGATAATTCTGAGTCAACACCTAAGTCAACTGCCTTTTTGCCTTACGAAGGAAACACGTCCAACAAGATCGGTCGTATTTTACGGAAATACGATGTGAAATGTGTCTTCCGACCTCCATCTAAAATTAGAGCACTTTTGAGTTCCGTTAAGGATGATCTCGGACTGCGTAAGGCGGGTGTATATCGTACACCTTGTAGCTGCTGCATGGCATATATTGGTCAAACTATCAGGACCGTGGAGGACCGATGTACTGAGCATAAACGGCACACACGATTACAGCAGCCAAATAGATCTGCTATTGCCGAACATTGATTGGATACTGGTCACACCATGTTATATAATAACACCGAGATATTGGCATGCACGTCCAGCTATTGGGACAGTGTTATTAGGGAGGCAGTTGAGATTAAATTAGTGAGCAACCTCGTTAACAGGGATGGAGGTTTCTGTTTAAACTCTGTTTGGAATCCGGCTCTCTCCCTTGTCAAAAAAAAGAGGGACGGAGTCAGTGCTACCTCACCTGCGAATTCATAGTCTCACTATCGATAGCTCTGACTTTGGTCATCTTTGGTGGCACTACTGTTCAGTGTGTGTGTGTGTTATCTTTCCTGCTTCTGTCCGAGAACCGAGGTTTTAAATTTGCATGTACTCCGCCTGTCCGTTGCAGTTTGCCTTGAAAATGGCGGGGTGTTCTCCCGCCGAAATATCGGCGGTCGCTGAAAGTGTTACCTGGCTGAATTCCCGGAAGTTATTTGAAAGTTATCTAAATGCTACAACAGCAGAATACAGACTAATGGGCTTCAAGTGCAGAGGTGGAGACAACAGTCATACCTGTGTTACGTGTTTCTTTACATTTGGTGGGCAAGCGTTTGTGGAATCTCTCCTCTAACAGCGGGAAACAAGTTCGTTGCACAGTTATCTTCATATTATTTGATCAACTCACATACGTCTTATGTCGTTGATGTTTTCTTACGAGCTTCTTTTAAGTATCACAGAAAAAGTGTATAGTGCGATTATAAGCCGCGCGGAGTGGCCACGTGATCTAGGTCGCCATGTAACGGGTTGTGCGGCCCCTCCCGCCGGAGATTCGAGTTCTCCCTCGGGCATGGGTGTGTGTATTTTCTTAGCGTAAGTTGGTTTATATAGTTTGTAATACTAGGGACCGATAACCTCAGCAATTTGGTCCCTTAGGAATTCACACACGTTTTAACATTTTGCGATTATAAAAAACACAAAGGCAACGTCGTAATTCGCCTACTATAAACGATAAAAATTACTTGCGAATGGCAAGAGATTCTCCATATCTGAGCAGTCCTCTTAGGTTGTTAGCAGATGATTCTGTCACTTACTTCACCGGATTATCGAAGCGAATAGCAAAATGATGTAGACAAGACATCTGTACGGTGCAAAAAGTGACAGTTGACTCTAACTCATGAAAAGTGTGAAGTCATCCCCATGAGCACTAAAAAGTATCCGTTAAATTTCAGTTTAAAGTTTGCAAACTCAACTAAATACTTAGGGATTACAATTACGAATAACTTAAATTGGAACTATCACACAGCTAATGTTGCGGGGAAAGCAAACCAAAGATTGCCTTTTATTGGCAGAACACTTAAAAAATGTAACAGGTCTGCTAGAGAGACTGCTTATACACTACAGGCCATTAAAATTGCTACACCAAGAAGATGACGTGCTACAGACGCGAAATTTAACCGACAGGAAGAAAATGCTGTGATATGCAAATGATTAGCTTTTCAGAGCATTCACACAAGGCTGGTGCCGGTGGAAACACCTACAACGTGCTGACATGAGGAAAGTTTTCAACTGATTTCTCATACACAAACAGCAGTTGACCGGCGTCGCCTGGTGAAACGTTGTTGTGATGCCTCGTGTAAAGAGGAGAAATAGGTACCATAACGTTTCCGACTTTGATAAAGGTCGGATTGTAGCCTATCGCGATTGCGGTTTATCGTATCGCGACATTGCTGCTCGCATTGGTCGAGATCCAATGACTGTTAGCAGAATATGGAATTGGTGCGTTCAGGAGGGTAATATGGAACGCCGTGCTGGATCCCAACGGCCTCGTATCACTAGCAGTCGAGATGACAGGCATCTTATCCGCATGGCTGTAACGGATCGTGCAGTCACGTCTCGATCCCTGAGTCAAGAAGATGGGGACGTTTGCAAGACAACAACCATCTGCACGAACAGATCGACGACGTTTGCAGCAGCATGGACTCTCAGCTCGGAGACCACGGCTGCGGTTACCCTTGACGCTGCATCACAGACAGGAGCGCCTGCGATGGTGTACTCAACGACGAACCTGGGTGCACGAATGGCAATACGTCATATTTTCGGATGAATCCAGGTTCTGTTTACAGCATCATGATGGTCGCATCCGTGTTTAGCTACATCGCAGTGAACGCACGTTGGACGCGTGTATTCGTCATCGCCATACTGGCGTATCACCCAGCGTGATGGTATGGGGTGCCATTGGTTACACGTCTCGGTCACCTCTTGTTCGCATTGACGGCACTTTCAACAGTGGACGTTACATTTCAGACGTGTTACGACCCGTGGCTCTACCCTTCATTCCATCCCTGCGAAACTCTACATTTCAGCAGGATAATGCACGACCGCATGTTGCAGGTCCTGTACGGGCCTTTCTGGATACAGAAAATGTTCGACTGCTGCCCTGGCCAGCACATTCTCCAGATCTCTCACCAATTGAAAACGTCTGGTCAATGGTGGCCGAGCAACTGGTTCGTCACAATACGCCAGTCACTACTCTTGATGAACTGTGGTATCGTGTTGAAGCTGCATGGGCAGCTGTACCTGTACACGCCATCCAAGCTGTGTTTGACTCAATGCCGAGGCGTATCAAGGCCGTTATTATGGCCAGAGGTGTTTGCTCTGGGTACTGATTTCTCAGGATCTATGCAGCCAAATTGAGTGCAAATGTAATCACATGTCAGTTCTAGTATAATATATTTGTCCAATGAATACCCGTTTATCATCTGCATTTCTTCTTGGTGTAGCAATTTTAATGGCCAGCAAGTGTACTACGCTCGTCCGCCCTCTTTTGGAGTACTGTTATGCGGTGTGGAAACCACATCAGACAGGATTGACGAAGGACATCGTATTGTATAAAAGTGAAGCAGGAGAGAGAGTGCAACGGATATAATACACGAATTGCAATGGCAATCATTAAAGCAAAGGCATTTTTCCCTGGGGTTTGACCTTCTGATCAAATTTCAATCACCAACTTTGTCCTTGGAGTGTGAAAATATTGTTTTGGCTCATATCTATACAGGGAGAAACGATCATCGTAATAAAACAAGAGAAACAAAGCTCACACGGAAAGATTTAAGTCTTCGTTTCTCCCGCGCGCTGTTTGAGAGCAGAGCGATAGAGAAGTTGTTAAATGTGGTTCGATGAACCCTCTGCCAGACACTTAAGTGTGAATTGCAGAGTAATCATGTAAATGTAGTTATTGTCCACTATAACTTGGCGAAACCGCACCTCGATATATTTATTCATTCTGGATATATCTGGAGTGGAGTGACCTGTCTTACCTGACTCATCCAGTACACCACCGCTCAATCACTACAGATCACAACGGAGAACCATCGGTAGCAACAGAAAAAAAAAAAAAAAACAGAAAAAGAAAGTGATTGGCGCTTGATGGATTTGAAGGCATCACAAACTTCTCCCACAAAGACTTTAATATAAATAAGTGAAAGTGTTTGTGGGAAGCGTCTATGACACTTCCAAACCCACCCAATGCTGATCACTGGTTTGTGTGCCTGCTGCTGTTCTTGGTTACCTGTTGTATTCTATAGTGGGTGTTAAAGCTGTTGTAGTTGTGAGGTCGCTGTCACTGTATGGTGGTCACCACGGCGTTTTCCAAATCTTTCGTATCAATGTATGGAAAAAAATTCGAGATTTATCTATAATATACTCGACATTTTATGAATATTCTTGAATATTAACGAATGTTTTTCAGTGTCCAAAAATATTCTTGAATGTTCTACAAAACTCCAGAGTTTTCTTGACTATCCTAGAGTGTTCTTTATTGTTCTCGAATACTTATGAATGCTTTGGAATGTTCTTGAAATTTCGGAACGTTCTCAGTCTTCTATAAAGAAATGAAGAAGTGAGTGACAGAGTACAGTGTTTCAAATTACGGCATTGTTGAGTGCTTTACAGTATTTTTGAGGTTTCGAGAATATTTTTGAGTGTGAAACAGTAACATTTTTACATTTTATTGACCTCGAGAAATCTGGAATGTTCGCCAAGAACAATGAAATTAAAGACCAAGAGAAGCAGGTCTTTTCAGTTAGTTAGAAAATAAAAAGAAGTTGCACCTAGTACTCTAACTCAAATATTTAACGCAAGACTCTACCCACAGCACTAACATTTTTTCTGTCTTTTTTCTGTTTGTTTCTTCGTCACAGTTTCTGTGCGGACGTCGCATGACAATATAAAAAATCCTTCGACGAGAATTTCACTCAGATTTTTATTCTAGAGGGCGGCCAGTCCCTTGACAGAGCACACTGAGTTGTGCGGCCCGCTTAATTGGTAACACTGCTACAGAAGCTTAAGTGGGGATATTTGTCGTACCTGTGATTACGGTGTTTCTTTGACGTCCGATTTTTGTGGAAAATATACACAGGACGAAATTTTATTGGGGATATTTCTATGCCGTTAGTCAGCAAGGATTCGTTCTGTTTGTTTCATCTTGAATTTGAGCAGCCTTCTAATCCTGTGACGTGACTTAACAGCTACTGAAAGCAACCTAAGATCGTCGTACAGCTTGTGGTAAACACGTGTACATGTCCTTCTTGACGATGTGTAATGTTTAATAAATAAGTCCACTGATGATGACAGTGTTTTCCGTTTGATAATAGAACCGTCTGCTAGAGCGATTGAGGTTGGTCACGAAAGCTTCTTGCACCCTGCACAAATTAACTGGTTTTTACCTACAAACTTGTCTCATTCAGTGGACTAATGCTGAATTGTGTACTTATTAGCTACTTTAAGGTATTTTCCACAAAAATCATAAATTCAAAAGCAAGCAGAACAAGATGCATAATAACACCCAAATGTTGTATCTAATATTTCAACGGAGCATAAATTCACGATCATAATCCCGAAAACTGTTCTTCACAAAAGAAGTAAACGTACTCATTGCTTATTCGAGGATGACATCTTAGTGTGATTAATCTTGGTCACAAATAACTAAAATTTTTACAGATAAATAATTATATACGTTCACGACAAGACATGTAAGTGCTGTGAAGTTGTAACTGTAACATGAAGACAGATATTGTAGAACTACACATTTACAAACCGTACCTTGTAATTAATTTCAATATTGAGAATTTTTTCGTAGTTTCCCTTCCGCTGAGGTGATTTAAAACTTGTTCGATGCAAATATTGAGCAGTTTGACATTTAGGAAAACTATCTACCAAGATTCTTGACAACTGATGCAAAATGGAAGTTTCGTTTCTTTTTATCATTCTCTTAAGTTGCATAAACCGAAAGGAAATATTGATGTAGAATCAATGTAAAGTAAATTTATCTTCAGCACAAAAGTTGTTTCTACGTAGCTATCAAATTTTGGTTTTCGTAATAAGCCAAAAATTTTTGTTAACAGGGAAAGTACGCTAATAGTGACACTACATAATATGCTTTTCTTTTTTGAAAAATGTTTACTCAGCTGGCAAAGTGACAGCTGTTACTCTGCGTTACTAATTTCGAATGTCACAGAAACAATCTTCGTATTATATTGCTGCCATGGCAATACATCAGTAAAATGTTTCCTGCTGTAATAGTTGTGACATTGAAATTGAACAACAACAAAATATTAATATTGTTGCTGTGACAACCGAAACTGAGGACCATGCAACAATTATGATTTTTATAGGTTGAATAAAAATTTTAAAAAAATCAAATCAATGTACATCGTGACGAAATGTTATTCTCTACGTTCTTGGAATTTACGAGTTCTTGTATGCGCATTTAACTTACACAGGATGAACCAGAACTCCAGCGACAAATCCTCAAAGCTGGTAGTACGAACGAAAACAAGAAAAAAGTCTAGTAAACATGGGCATTAAAATGTACTGGCTAAGAGGTACGAGCATTTGTTCATTTTAGATAGTATGAGGCACGTCTTTTCTGCTGCAAGCTCTTTGCTTTCCATATTTTGGGAGGAGGTAGGTAGAGCCAAACCAAGGAAAAAAAGTCTGGTAAACGTGGGCACTAAAATGCTTACCCTAAAAACTAAGAGGTCTTGTTCAGCAGGAGAGATGCGTTCCAGAGTAGCGTATATGAACTAGTGCTCATAGTTCTTAATGTATGCACTGTAGACCCCATGTTCACTGGATATTGTCTTATTGTTTTGTTCCTTGCTACCAGCTCAGAAAGTTTTTTCGCTGAAGTTCCGTATCACACTTTATACAAGGGCGACCTTTGACTACTGAGTGTCATGATGACAAGCAAGGCGACGATAACGGTCGATATCTTATCAAGCGTGCTGTGTCACGAAGATATTCCGTCCGAAAGCGTGCTGCAACTGATCTGCAGTGAAAACGAGAGCTAGCAGTTCCGGGATTGTGAAGCGTTATACTTCTCATACATTACTGAGTATGGTGTTTATCCTACCAGGACCCTAACAAACATAGAAAACTTAAATATTGTAGTATACCCTGATGATATTGTTATGCATTTTCAGCAGATATTTGGAAATATGTACATCAAGCGCGTCGTACTTACCACATGCCAGTTGTACGAGTAAAACATTATCACTTATGCTCTAACATTAGTTGAAGGACCTATATATTTGAAACCATCGTTTAATTGGATTTTGATATTGCATAGTGAATTCCTTTGTCCATACGTAATACAGTTTTGTAATTCGTTAGAAGAATAAATCTCCTATGAAATCTATTATTCTGTTGCGATCTTTAGAGCTTACAGATCCTCAGTCGGGCATGCATATTCACACACATGCAACTCTGACAAGTGTTTCTTCCAAGACTTCTGCACATAGTCCACAATTTGTAAATAAACACACAGCTGCACAAACTCAGTCACTCACTGAGTAGTGTGAGTATTCTAGCGTGCTGATACTGTCCCCACACATTTCTCATCATGATATGCAGTCCTACTTTCATCTGCGGTATAGTATGTACCTCACGACACCTCGGTAGAAAGACTACCTGGCGCACCATATATGGAGCTGAATCAGCACCCTAAAAGAGGCACCTGTTCTAATCAGCTATCGAGATAACCTATGATGCCACAAAAGGCACACCCTTAGCCTGCCTCTGGGTGGCACCTGTGCCTATGCGGTAAGCATACATCTTTGACTTGAGGCCTACAAACTCCACAATTTGCGAACCACTCGCCTTGTCTTTCATCAGGCAGATAATTTTCTAGTTTGGTGGTGTTATCGCCCGCATATCCAGAGGTGTCGAACCTAATTACTTCATATGGATTTTAAGTAGGCTGTTCAGGTTTTTATGTTGGTAACGCCACGTAGCGCTCTGTATGAAAATCATTGGCTGTGCTGTGTGAAGTCTGTGGCTGGTTGGCATTGTTGGAATAATTGCTATTGTAGTGTTGGGCAGTTGGATGTGAACAGCGCGTAGCGTTGCGCAGTTGGAGGTGAGCCGCCAGCAGTGGTGGATGTGGGGAGTGAGATGGCGAAGTTTTGAGAGCGGATGATCTGGACGTGTGTCCTCCAGAATGAGTAAATTTGTAAGACTGGATGTCATAAACTGATATATATATATATATATATATATATATATATATATATATATATATATATATAATGACTTTTGAACACTATTAAGGTAAATACATTGTTTGTTCTCTATCAAAATATTTCATTTGCTGAATATGCCTATCAGTAGTTAGTGCCTTCAGTAGTTAGAATCTTTTATTTAGCTGGCAGTAGTGGCGCTCGCTGTATTGCAGTAGTTCGAGTAACGAAGATTTTTGTGAGGTAAGTGATTCATGAAAGGTATCGGTTATTGTTAGTCAGGGCCATTCTTCTGTAGGGAATTTTTGAAAGTCAGATTGCGTTGCGCTAAAAATATTGTGTGTTAGTTTAGCGTTGATCAGAATAGGTAAAGAGCGAAATGTCTGAGTACGTTCAGTTCTGCTCAGCTGTTTGAAAATCAAATAATGTAAGAGGTTTATCAGCACAGTCATTCATAAATTTTTCTAAGAGGACGTTTCATATGTCGACCCTTAGCCGAGGATACCTCACTGGAATCTTTTGATTTTTTCTTGTAGTTTGTGTAACTAGTGTAGGTATTGTTTATTGCTAGAGCATAATTCCAGAGAGAATTTCCTTTGTAGTTGTAGTTTTTCATTGTTGTACAGTAAAACAGTTGTGGCATGCATGTAGATTTGCACCAAGTATTTTGCAGCTGCGCTTTCAATTAACTAGATATTATTTTCAGTACTATGTGAATGTGTTTTCTTATTTTTGCTCTTCAAATTGTGCTTTTCTTGTTATCGTCTAAAATACGTGATAACTATGGCGTGTGAAAAACGTAACACTAGGCTCCAAAGTAAATTGAAAAATGATAGTGACGACGAGCGTAGCTTATCAGCACCACCGTGTAATGAATTAACGGACATTCAAAGTAGTGGGTGGTTCAAATGGCTTTGAGCACTATGGGACTTAACTGCTTAACTGCTGAGGTCATCAGTCCCCTAGAACTTAGAACTACTTAAACCTAACTAACCTAAGGACATCACACACATCCATGCCCGAGGCAGGATTCGAACCTGCAACCGTAGCGGTCGCGCGGTTCCAGACTGTAGCATCTAGAACCGCTCGGCCACCCCGGCCGGCATTCAAAGTACTAATTTGGTAATTGTGCATAGGGAAATGAAGCGGGCGGCAAATAATGGTGTAGACAGTGAAACAATTAGTGAACAGGGAAGCATTATCGATCGATCGGTCAGCAACAGATCGCCTCAGGAATCCAAAATGACAGGACACAACCTTGCAATTACTGTAGATTCAGGTTTTGCGACCTCACTGTTTTCTGCTTTTCAAAATGCGAATATTGCCGGTTCAAATGCACTGCCGAATAGCACTGGGGAACATGTTTCAGACACCAGTGCATTGTTATTACAATTAATGCAACAAATGGGACAAAAGCTTCAAAAGTTAGACACGATGGAACAAAATCAGAGACAAACACAGCAACAGCATCAAAAGTTAGACTCAATGGAACAAACGCTTAAACAAACACGTGAAGGTTTAACTGCTGAGTTACTTAAAGTCGAATCTAAATGTCAAAAAGTCTGTAATGACGTAAAAACACAAATTTGTGGGCATTTTCAACCTATTTTTTCGCGTCATGAAAATGCATTACAGAATCACGAAGTAGCCATAAAAGAACTGCAAACTATTGTTCATGAAAATCACGACACCTTGCAAGCTAAAACTGACTCAGTTGCATCTACCGATTCGGTTACGCAACTTGCAAAAACTCAGGAAAACTTAAAGGACAAAGTAGATACGATTTCAACACAAATGGACATTCTGAAAGTGGTTCAGAAAAACACACTGAGGAAATCAGTTCACCAGCGGAGAAAGTAGCCGAACTTTCTCATCAGTTCACTGACTTATCAACAAAGGTAGATGATGATCTGAATGACACAAGACCCATAACCTTCACTGACACAGAAGAGTATGAACAAATTAGAAAATTCAAACAAAATCAAAATCAAATCAATACACAGTACAAAAGAGAAATCCGGGAAGTACAAGATCAGTTGGCACAAGTAATACAAGAATTACATATTTCAGAGGAGACTCGCGCTCCAATACGGGAAGAGGGACTTAGAAATACGGAAAAGTCACAAAATAATAACACAGGGCATTTCGGAAATTATGAAAGAAATTGACAAGGTGCACCGAATCTTGAGGTGGAATCGCCGAAAAGAAGTAACAATGACCGATATGCGAATCGTCGACATGATGATTTTGACTATAAGCTGTTCATTACTACACGTAAATTCAAAATATTTAAGAATTCTGGCAACAACATTCATCCACAAACATGGCTTCATCAATTTTCTCATTGTTTTCCTCCCAACTGGTCATTGGAGCACAGGTTAGAGTTTATGTGTGGCTACTTAGAGAATGAGCCAGCTGTAAGAATGCAATCGGTCATTCACGATTGTCACAGTGAAGGAGAATTTTATCATGCCTTCCTCTCAGCATATTGGTCTCAAGCTACTCAAGACCGAGTAAAACATAGCATCATAATGATGAAACATTGAGAACAATCTGAATTTTCCAGTCTCGTGAAATATTTTGAAGACATGTTGCACAAGAATCAGTACCTGTCAAACCCATACAGACCCTCAGAACTCATCCGCATTTGCTTAATCAAATTGCCTGAACATTTACGACATATTATTTTGGCAGGACGTTGCAAAGACGACATTGAAGCTTTTCAGGGACTGTTACAAGAATCGGAAATTGACACTGACAATCGCGGGACGCGAAAACAGGAACACAACAATTACAGATCACATCCATCACAATTCCGCGATGACAGAAATAATAACTGGACACGACAAGGCTATTCTTACAACGCAAATCGTGACCAAAACAGACAACAACCGTATGAAAATCGTTGGCAAAGCAGCCATAGTAGAAAGATCGCATTTCCATAGTAATGAATATGACAGAGACAATCAGAGAAACAGACAATATGGGAACCAAAATAATTATTATCAAGGGAGTCCGAATAACTTCAGACGCAACAGTCCACCGCGCAGTTACGATTCCGGAAGAAATTCTCCACCACATGACCCACAAGAAAAACATTACAGAAACTACCGACATGACGACAGACGATATAATCTTAACAACAGACCACAATTCAACCAAAATTGGCGTGGTTCAAACAGGGCAGGTCCCTCTAGACAAGGTGAATTTGTAAAGTTAGATCTCCAAATCCCAATAACGACACGCGCCAACAAAGAGACAGACAATGACTCGCACCTCAGGCAGCCACGTGCGCCAGCTGGCTCAGAGATAAATAACATAGACGCTAACCTTGAGAAAAATTGCAATATTCTTTACCGACGTGTACCACATGATAATTGCGTTGAAGTTGAAACTCTACGTACCAGGAAGAGTAAAGGATTGCACCACATTTCTCATGTAAAACCGTTTATTGAGAGATAGTCTGTTTATTAACTTAGTCTTTGCTATAAAATTTTTCACTTCACGTTACTAGTACTCTTTGTCACACTTAGAAACTGTTAACATGCAACTATGTTTCAAAGATAACTATCCAGTCAAGAACCTAGGCAACTTATTTAGACAGTAATTACGAATGCATTTTTATAGTGAACAGACGACACAGTGTTGTTGTGTGTACATTCTTCCTTGTTCGTTGCATGATTACGTAACGACTATAAGGCTTACATACTTAGAACATATACCGGTACTGCTAATGACATTGTAATGCAGCAATTTGGTTTACTTGAAAATACATTATGGATTTAAAGTGCTTTCTGAGAGATACCAGATGACACAGTGGTTAGTTTATTTGACAGCTACACGATTATATCACGACGCTACTAATGTGTGACACAATTTACATTTATGCTTTTGTGCTGTATCTGTTCTATATCTGCACAGTTTTTCTGAACTCTTCTGGAAAGTAAAACATGTTTTAGTAGTAACTTTTGTGGTATAGCTACAGTGAGACAGCCTTTTCCGTAGCACAACAATACGTTACAGTATAGTACTTTCTTGATCACGGTAAGGTACGTAATAACTATGATATCTATACGCATAGCATTTCACTTTTGTTTATTACGAGGTAAGTACATTGACTTCTAGATAACTTCGCTTACGGACGATGATAATTACCACACTTGGCACATTTTTTACCCTTAAGTAATGACAGAGATTATCTTCCAACAAGACGCACAGGCTAGCGCTACAGTACACGCATTTGAGTGATTGATTTTGTACTTAAAATATTTATTTTTAAAGATTTTTGAATTACAAAGATACAAAGGTTTTCCGTGATACATTTCATTCCATTGCTGTAATCTGTAACACCTGAGGGTATAATTACATTAATCCTCAGGGGGTACACACTTACTTTGTGTACCATGTGTTTGGCAAGCACAAGGAGCCCTAGGTAATATGGCATTTGCTTATACAACTTTACACATTGGTACCATATTTCTCTAACACAAAATTACAAAGCTGTCTGATCATTTATCTAAGAGAGACAAACATTTATTTTACTACATCAGTGACACATGTTTACACAAGTACACAGTTGGATAACTTCACACTTACGAAATTGTATTTTGTCTGTACTTTGTGAACTGTTCATATTTTTTCGGAACCATTGCGACACTATGAGAGCTTTGAATGATGTATTTGGTATGGAATCATGATTTTTAAAGTACGTTTGAGGTAGATGACACAACTGAAATGAGTAGTTAATTTTTTTAGGTTTGGAAATTATTGGAGGAAGCTACGACGATTTTGAGATTTGGCTGAGGTTTTATGACAACGACGATGTGTATTATGCTGTTGAGGTATGTTTATGATCAAAAAGTTGATGCTGTATGAGGAATTTGATTATGCTACGTATTTATTATGATGAAATATTGAAGAAGTGTTGACGAATATGTATATGTGTAAGAACAGAAGGAATAATGAGTAGTGGTTAGGGACTCTGATTTGTGTTGGAAACCAAGAACCGTACTTTAAGAGTTATGAAATGTGTGTAAATGTGTGAATGTATCACAATTCCAGCGAAAATCTTTTGGACACTGTTATATTTATAGGAATTTGTTTCTACACATTTGTAACGCAAATTCTCGACCTGTGAAATTTTTTATATGAGACTGTCACTCTAGTGCAAACTGCTGTCGTAAATATTTCGGTAAGGAAGCTAAGTGACTTTGATGTAATGCATTATGGGCGCCCAGCTGAGCGATAGTCTCCTGAAAAAAGAAAGCCATTAGGTGGAGAAAAAAAGGGGCCATTATCCTCGCTATTGACATTTCTTTGTAGAAAGCATTGTAAATACGACACACTCAAACTTGAAAACATGTGATTACACTGTGGAGCTCTTAATTTATGATATTTACTAAAATGCCTAATGAAATGATGAGAAACATTTTACATATATTGTCTTTCTAGTTGTGAGACTTTTTTACTGCCTTTGGAGACGTCATTTGCCTAGTGAATGACGTTTCATGTCTTGCTTTATATACATATATTTGCACATTTTGTTGAATATCTAGTTTCTAGCTGCACTGCAGCATTGGTTAAAATAAAATTTAATAGATGTACTAATATAGATATTTTATGCCTACAGATCCAGTAAATAATAATCTTATGATCTACTTTCAAAACAACGAGGGAGCACAAAAAGACATTTCCCTTCACAGGAATTGCAAATATAATTTTTTCAACGATTTGGTAACTTTTTAATAGTAGTGTAAGTTAAGATGATGCATCTTTCTAGTGTTAAGATGTGACATAGGTATTAGACGTAGCCATCTTTACTGTAATATTTTTCTGCTGTGGGTTTGTCATGTTTGGGTATAAGTTATAGCATTTGCTGCTGCTGTTTGCCAGGCATAGTGCTACTAAATTTCACTTTGTATTAATCTGTTAAGCCAGTTTTACTACTGAGTTATTTTTCTTGTTTGATGCACAGTGTGTTATATTAGCTGTAATATTGCATTTGCTTTGCTAATTTAGATATACTGCTGCTTGCTTTGCCAATTTGCATTTTTTTTGTCATTGCTGTTTGTGTTAATTTGATGAGTGTTGTTGCATTGCCTCGTCCCTTAGTGTATATATATGAGCTCAGTAGATTTAAGTTAGCTTAAGAGGGGGTAGACTATATAAGAAACCAACTATGAAGAATAGGGAAAGAATGCATTGAGAAGTTATATGAAAAAGATTTGGGCAAAAATGAGTATCATACAATGAGAAATATTTATTTTGAAAGATGATACGAACAAAACAGTAGGGTTTAGGGACAACAGGGTTAGATAGGATTTTTTTTTTCTTGAAAGATCTATGGAATGAAGTTTTGGGTTGGACTGCAGTACTAAATGTTACACTGAAAACGAACCCTGTCCTTTCCTTTTGTATTATTCCGCTATGTGTTTGTGTACCCTTGTCAATTTGTGTTTTTCTACATCTACATCCATACTCACCAAGCTACTTGACGGTGTGTGGCGGAGGCTACCTTGGGTACCTCTGTTGGTTCTCCCTTCTATTCCAGTCTCGTACTGTTCGTAGAAAGAAAGATTGTCAGTGTGCCTCTGTGTGGGCTCTAATCTCTCTGATTTTATCTTCATGGTCTCTTCGCGAGATATACGTAGGAGGGAGCAATATACTGCTTGACTCCTCAATGAAGATATGTTCTCGAAACTTCAACAAAAGCCCGTACCGAGCTACTGAGCGTCTCTCCTGCAGAGTCTTCCACTGGAGTTTATCTATCACCTCCGTAACGCTTTCGCGATTACTAAATGATCCTGTAACGAAGCGCGCTGCTCTCCGTTGGATCTTCTCTATCTCTTCTATCAACCCTATCTGGTACGGATCCCACACTGCTGAGCAGTATTCAAGCAGCGGGCGAACAAGCGTACTCTAACCTACTTTCTTTGTTTTCGGATTGCATTTCCTTAGGACTCTTCCAATGAATCTGTCTGGCATCTGCTTTACCGACGATCAACTTTATATGATCATTCCATTTTAAATCACTCCTAATGCGTACTCCCAGATAATTTATGGAATTAACTGCTTCCAGTTGCTGACCTGCTATATTGTAGCTAAATGATAAGGGATCTTTCTTTCTGTGTATTCGCAGCACATTACACTTGTCTACATTGACATTCAATTTCCATTCCCTGCACCATGCGTCAATTCGCTGCAGATCCTCCTGCACTTCAGTACAATTTTCCATTGTTACAACCTCTCGATATACCACAGCATCATCCCCAAAAAGCCTCAGTGAACTTCCGATATCATCCACAAGGTCATTTATGTATATTGTGAATAGCAATGGTCCTACGACACTCCCCTGCGGCACATCTGAAATCACTCTTACTTCGGAAGACATCTCTTCATTGAGAATGACATGCTGCGTTCTGTTATCGAGGAACTCTTCAATCCAATCACACAATTGGTCTGATAGTCCATATGCTCTTACTTTGTTCATTAAACGACTGTGGGGGAACTGTATCGAAAGCCTTGCGGAAGTCAAGAAACACGGCATCTACCTGGGAACCCGTGTCTATGGCCCTCTGAGTCTCGGGGACGAATAGCGCGAGCTGGGTTTCACACGATCGTCTTTTTCGAAACCCATGCTGATTCCTACAGAGTAGATTTCTAGTCTCCAGGAAAGTCAATATACTCGAACATAATACGTGTTCCAAAATTCTACAACTGATCGACGTTAGAGATATAGTTTTATAGTTCTGCACATCTGTTCGACGTCCCTTCTTGAACACGGGGATAACCTGTGCCCTTTTCCAATCCTTTGGAACGCTACGCTCTTCTAGAGACCTACGGTACACCGCTGCAAGAAGGGGGGGGGGGGGGGGGCAAGTTCCTTCGCGTACTCTGTGTAAAATCGAACTGGTATCCCATCAGGTCCAGCGGCCTTTGGCCTTTCCTCTTTTGAGCGATTTTAATTGTTTCTCTATCCCTCTGTCGTCTATTTCGATATCTACCATTTTGTCATCAGTGCCACAATCTAGATAAGGAACTACAGTGCAGTCTTCCTCTGTGAAACAGCTTTGGGAAAAGACATATAGTATTTCGGCCTTTAGTCTGTCATCCTCTGTTTCAGTACCATTTTGGTCACAGAGTTGAATTGCCCCTTCTGTTTATTGATTGGATAGCCACTGAATTGCTATTTATCTATTTAATGGGATAATAATAATTATTAAAAGGTGGAAATTTTATTTAAGCATTGATTTTACTCTTTCGAACGTTGCGAGTCAGCGATAGTGCAATGCTGCTCGTTTTGGAGAATACACATTTTATAAGAATTATTTGGTCCAGGAAACACTTTTGCGATCACGGTTGTGATTTAGACGGTATTCACGTAATTGTACTGATTAAAAGTTATCGTTTCCGAAAGACACAGGTTCGATTATAGCTGTGTGCACTTTTGCGCGTATAATGAAAATATTCATAACACATCCCATAACAAAAAGAAACATGCGGATCACAACCGTGACCAAACGAAGAAAATATACGAGTAAAATATATGATAACATAAATGTTCTTCGCTGTTATTCAGGACAGGCTCAGATTAGACCTTGAAAGTTTTAGTTATAGGAAATGACAAGACGTTACACCTCCGAGATATTTGTTTTGAATAACTTGTATTTACCTTATCTCTCTCTCCTTTTTACAGCCTTTATAGCTTCACATCGATTAAGGAACTTTTCCTTTCTACCGACCAGTACGAGAGCAAAATTCAGACTCAACAAAATGTCTTACACCGAATTATTATATGCTTAACCCTTAACAATCATATATAGTTTCGTAGTACAAACAATGCTAATTTATTCCGTGCACTGGAAAGTCTTTGATACACTGAGCACAAAAATGAAAATAATAAAATTATAATTACATTTTAATATCATGAATACTTCTTTAAATCATGAAAATAAGTTTTGACATCGTCGTAATATTAATTTTCATCGTTGTAGCACTACATTGTCCCCTTTGGATGTACAGTCACACTTATTTGACTGGACATCCAAGCAGGCTTATTTTCCTTGTCTGTTCTGTTTAAAGTTCACTGTGTTCTTTCACTTGGAAGCATGTGCTTTGTTTACTTTTAAGTCTCAGGGATTTTAAGTTACACTCCCCCATTCGGGCAAAGGCCAATGGGAAAAACCCCGGAAAAAAACCACGGCGGAGCGAGCAAATCTTCCACACCCTCCTTTTTAATTTTCAACATTTGAATATTCACTTCGTATGACATTTAATAATGGTACAATTTCGTGATAGTGCTGCTGGTGACGACGGCTGGCGACTTGGTGTACTGCAACACCGATGTCTTGCCCCATCAGGTAGGTCAGCGATGGACTGCGATGACGTGGCAGGATGCGGCAAGGGATGACGGATGATGTGGCTGCAGTATGCTGCCCTCACCGACACGTGTGCTCAGTATCCCAGCATACAGTCACATGAAATTCAAACAGCAGTATCAGTTCCTTAAATTAACATCTAAATTACATCGTATTTCAAGCACTCTTTCACTTAACAAGAAGAATGTTTTTTTTTTTTTTTTTTTTTTTAGGTGTTCGACTGTTTGTGAGTTTCTTTATCATGATGCAAGTCCATTCGTCCTTACGACGTAACTGACTATCTGCAATTAAAGGTTCATGTAATTACGTTCCAACATTGATACAGTTCTGCAACGGGTTTAATGATATAGTCAGTAGCAGTTCCCAACACTGTTACGACTCACCACTGTTGCTGACTGATCGATAAAAACACTTGCTCTAGAGTTTTAGTTTGCCTGGAATGTTACGTCCACGCATGTGGTCCCAATAACACTCTGAAGACTTGGCATTACTAAACACTCGTAGCACAAAATTTGGAAACGAAATCATGGTAACACAACGCACTCATTGAGCGTCCACTTTTGTGTTAAATTCCACTCTTTCGCCAGTGAAATAAAGTTCGTACGCTTAGAGGATAATTTTCACAGGAAGTCTTTGTTCATAGGTCATCTGTGACGTGTTCACTCCACCACGTAGTCACTTGATCACAGTTATCAAGTCTGACAAGGTAAAGTCCTTGTACTACCCATACGAATGTCTTTACACAGTCTAGTTACATAATGATAAATAACTGAATGATTGTACATATCAATGAAGTACATAATTGTAGTCATTTACAATATAAAAGCAAATCCTAAGTCATATATTTTCTCGAAAAGGTGCTCCTGGACTTACAAAGAATTGTGCAGTGATAAACACAAGTCTGTATATGTTTGTCTGTGTAATGATCTGTTCAGTCATGGAAAACATCATGTTCGACCTGGTTTATAGCTCATGCAAGTCCGAGCACTAACGTACGGTGGAAAATTTGTTAAACCTATATGTAACTCGCGTAAACTTTACATGTTGTAAGTGTATCCTGTACACAGTCTGAAAGAAAAAAAAGAACATAACCTGCTCAACCTAGTGAGTTAAAAATAGTTATCAATCAACAAAATGAAACGTTTATTTTCTGAAGTCAATATATCCTACTGTTGTGTGAAATATGCAGTTCTGTTCACTGTTCGTAGTTTCACACGCATAAGTTCCTGAAAGTTTACTAAATCTCAACAAGTTTGTATTATGTTTGATTAAGTGTCTTAGGGTGGAATCATCTTGAAGCAATTCTTCTTCTCCTTGCTGCAGCTCGGCGTCCTCTTCTCCGTCGAACTGGAGCTGAAATTTTCTTACAACTAATTGGTATTCTGTTACTGCTTCCCTTTTCGCGCTGGGTATTGAGTACGTTCGATGACAGTAAATTTCATGGGGAAACACTTGCATGTCGTACACGTAACCTTTAATTAGTCCAGTTTTTTTCAAAAATACTTTACGATAAATAGTAAGTGTGTCTAATAATTGCTTTTGTTGCAGACTGTCAAGACCAGAGGATTGTTGTACTTTTTCTACTATTTCAGAGAGGTGGATATTCTCCTCGTCCTTCACATCTTCCATGACCGGGAATGTACGGCAATTGAAACTATCTTGAAGCCGCCATAAATGTGCGCGAATCGGTTCTATCTTTAAAATTTGACAATATTTGCCATGCAATTCTTTGGTCTTTACCAAGTCTAACCTGACTCTCGTGTCACCGAAACACATGCTGCATTCACCCTTTGCGAGATCGATTATAGTTTCCATCTCTCGCAAAATATCTAATCCGAGGAGACAGTTCACGGCTAAATTCTTTACAATAAGGAAGGTGCACTCTTTGGCCCCCATTCCAAAATTATTACAAATCCGTGTCTGTTCCCGAACTAGTTGGGCTTTCTGACTAATGGCTCCCGTAACTCGACAATTAGTGACTGGAAAAACCGGAATCCTTCTAATCTTCTTTAAGTGAAGAAAGAACGATTCATTCAGCACAGAAACAGATGCTCCAGTATCTGAAATCACAGTAGTTAGAATACCATAAATATTACAAACTATAGCTGCTTGTACAACTTCCCGTTCAAACAAGTTACACTTCTTCCGAAAATCTTGACATAATTCCTCTCGTATATCGACTCCGTCATTATATCTTAACATCTGCATAGTTGAAGTACGTTGCTGAGCAACATCAACAGAATTATTCCTACACACTGCATCTTTTGCGTCGTTCGACCCGATCGCTGCTGATTCTATGCGACACACATTCTCATTGTTACTACAGCTGGTTGTCTGCACGCTTGGTTGTTCGTTATTACTAACATCATTCATGCAAGTGCCCCCTAGACACCCTACGACTGGCACACGGGAGCAGAATGTCGTCGCATCTAATTTGACTGACTGGTACTGGTTGATGGTTGCGATTCACTTACCTGAATGATCTTGATATTTTGATTCGGTGGTTGCCATGGCTGCGCATTCATATGCTGCTGCATGTTATTTGACATATTTGTATTGTACGGGGGTTGTACATGATTGTTGTTGTGATATTGCGGTGGCCTAGGCTGCTGCCATTGTTGTTGTGCATAATTCTGTGTTGACCAGTTATGTGGTGGTTGCATGTTTTGCTGATTATTTGAAAAATTACCGTTATTGTAATTGGCGTTAGCTCTAAAATCTCGTTTCCGTTTCTTTGAAAAGTTTACGTTATTGTTTTGTCCACTATTGTTCTGTGGATAATAATTGTGATTCGGTGCATTACTGTACTGTCCATTTGTGTTCATATTGTGGTTCTGCCCTCCTGAATAATTCGGACTATTCCAATGATTTTGATTCCCATAGTAGGCGTCTCTATTACTATTGTTCTTGTGGTTTCGCCCATTGCCATTACCATTACCATTATTCGACGAATTATTCCCATAATGGTGTCTGTCCTCTTCGATAACCAAATCTAAAGAGTCCAGTACAGATAGAAAATGTTTCACGTTGTCTTCAGGAATGTGAAACAATTTCTCCTTTAGATCACGCGGTAACTTCTCCTTTAATATCTTTAAAACATCACACTCAGGAATTGGTGTGGATAAATATTTCACTTTGTCCAGATACTTTTAGAAATATTTCCGCAAAGTACCGCCTTTTCTATTAAATGGCTCAGGACTATAAACTTCTTTTCTTAATCGTTCTTTTACCCCACGCGACCAATACTTGTTTAGAAAAGCTTGTTGAAATTCATCGAAGGAGCTCCATTGTTCAGCTTTCTGTGTCGCGAACAACGCTGGCTCACCTTGAATATGGGTAATGGTAAAGACAATTTTCTCCCTTTCGTTCCAACTTTTTGGCATTATTCCGCGGATCCCTTTGATAAACACAATTGGATGGGCTCCGTTCTTATCATTGGTAAACTTCTGAAACTGTGAATTCTTCACTAAAGCATCCTGAGTCACCAATGATTGTTTATGGTCCTGATAAACGGATGTTACTCCACGTGTTGGATTAAAATTATTGCCCGTCTGCCCCCTACTTTCAGTTAAAGGCGTTTCATAATGATCAGGGTGTGTTTCTGTGATACTAACACACTCCGGTGGACTGTTATGAGATGTTTGCATACGTGTTTCATTAAGCACTTTCTGCACGTTTTGTAATTCAGTCTGGAGTTCATGAATCTTTGTGTTGTTTTCATGTATCAGTTGTGTTCCTGCTCGTTGTAACATCACAGGTAGTTCCTTCTGTATAACAGTACTAATTTGTTTGTCTTTGTCATTTAGCCATGTGTTGAATGTGATCACAACGCGTTCTTCTTCTTCTTTGCATTTTTGTTCTATTACGTTCTGATTATTAACCGTAAGGTTTTCTATACGTGTACGTTTGTTGTAATTTGTCCACATCCTGGGTTACTTCCTTTACATTCTGTGGTAAGTCATGGTATGTTTGTTGCATACTTGAAATGTTGTTCTGTATAGCAGACAACTGGGCATCTATTTGCTGTCGCAGCTGGCGATCGTGTTCTTTTAACCGGTTTTCAAGCTTTTGATCTATCTCTTTTGAGAACTGTGAAAAGCTTAACTGCGTACGCTCGTCTAATTGACTGATGCGTTCATCCAAGGTCCTAAACCGTTAATCTACTCTGCTAATACGTTTACCTAAATTATTATTAATCTCAGTTGCAAGCTGTTTAGCAGTTTCTTGTTCTCGCTGTATCTGTGATTGTTCCTGTATTTTAAATATTTATTCCTGTGATTGTTCGTGTATTTTAAACATTTGTTCCATTTTCATCATTAAGAGAGAAAATGGATCCATAACTGTTTGTGTTGGCTCTAAAATCGACTGTAACTGGTGTTTCGTGTGGTTCTGCTTCAGTATGCTCTTGAACTACCGTCTGTATTCTGCCTGAGTGTTCTACAGCAGATGGATCACTGACTTTAGTATTAGTGTCCTGTTCTATATCCTCTGTCTGATCCGAAAAAATATTATCAATTTCTACATCACTAGTTATTCCTTCCTCCTCTGAATGTTCTACAGTTACTTCCTGCTGTGTAGCTTTTCTTACACGTCGCACTGTTTTCACTATGTTTGCAAATGTCTGGGTGCAAGTCTAATCGGGATTACGTCACACGCAACACATCAATTATTCCGTCACACAAAACATAAAATAATTACTACACTGCACCAGATTGGAATCAGTACTATAAATGTTCACTTTCGTTTGATTAAAATTCAGTTCCAATCTCGTTCAGTTAACCTCTACTGAAAACACTTGATGCTGTATTTTACTGATCCTTCTCGCAGCTATTTAAATATAATTGACTCTTATAGCTTCCTAAGAGGACACACTCACAAAATATAACATTTTTTTTTTCGTTTGTTTAGTAAGATACAGAAGCAGGTTGAAGAAGATGTTGTGCCTAACTTACGCAGTGCTTCGTTCTGCTGCCGCTGGAATGGAATGGTACAGCAAAATTATCGTGCTTAGGGTCGTCGTAGTTTCCGCTCATTACAGCATGAAACAAATAGAAAAAACACACATTAGCACACACATATAAGCTAGTCCTGTCAATAGGTTGCCACTGAATTGCCCCCTCTGTTTATTGATTGGATAGCCACTGAATTGCTATTTATTTATTTAATGGGATAATAATAATTATTAAAAGGTGGCAATTTTATTTAACACTCTTTCGAACGTTGCGAGTCAGCGATAGTGCAATGCTGCTCGTTTTGGAGAATACACATTTTATAAGAATTATTTGGTCCAGGAAACACTTTTGCGATCACGGTTGCGATTTAGACGGTATTCGCGTAATTGTACTGATTAAAAGTTATCGTTTCCGAAAAACGCAGGTTCGATTAAAGCTGTGTGCACTTTTGCGCATATAATGAAAATATTTATAACACGTCCCATAACAAAAAGAAACATGCGAATCACAACCGTGATCAAACGAAGAAAATATATGATAACATAAATGTTCTTCGCTGTTATTCAGGACAGGCTCAGATTAGACCTTGCAAATTTTAGTTATAGGAAATGACAAGACGGTACACCTTCGAGATATTTGTTTTCAATAACTTGTATTTACCTTATCTCTCTCTCCTTTTTACAGCCTTTATAGCTTCACATCGATTAAGGAACTTTTCCTTTCTACCGACCAGTACGAGAGCAAAATTCAGACTCAACAAAATGTCTTACACCGAATTATTACATGCTTAACCCTTAACAATCATATATAGTTTCGTAGTACAAACAATGCTAATTTATTCCGTGCACCGAAAAGTCTTGTATACACTGAGCACAAAAATGAAAATAATAAAATTATAATTACATTTTTAATATCATGAATTCTTATTTAAAAAAAGGAAAATAAGTTTTGACATCGTCGTAATATTAATTTTCATCGTTGTAGCACTACAGAGTGTCTGGACATTTTGTTTTGATCCACCTACCGTTTTGACATAAGACCAAAATTTCTTAGGATTTTCTGCCAAGTCAGTGCATAGAACATTACTTTCGAATTCATTGAACGCCTCTCGCATAGCCCTCCTCACACTTCATTTCGCTTCGCGTAATTTTTGTTTGTCTGCAAGGCTTTGGCTATGTTTATGTTTGCTGTGATGTTCCCTTTGCTTCCGCAGCAGTTTTCTAACTCGGTTGTTGTACCACAGTGGCTCTTTTCCATCTCTTGCGATCTTGCTTGGCACATACTCATCTAACGCATATTGTACGATGGTTTTGAACTTTGTCCACTGATCCTCAACACTATCTGTACCGAGCGAGGTGGCGCAGTGGTAAGACACTGGACTCGCATTCGGGAGGACGACGGTTCAATCCCGCGTCCGGCCATCTTGATTTAGGTTTTCCGTGATTTCCCTAAATCACTCCAGGCAAATGCCGGGATGGTTCCTCTGAAAGGGCACGGCCGACTTCCTTCCCCATCCTTCCCTAATCCGATGAGACCGATGACCACGCTGTCTGGTCTCCTTCCCCAAAACCAACCAACCACTATCTGTACTCGAGACAAAACTTTTGTGTTGAGCCATCAGGTACTCTGAAATCTGCTTTTTGTCACTTTTACTAAACAGAAAAATCTTCCTACCTTTTTTAATATTTCTATTTACGGCTGAAATCATCGATGCAGTAACCGCTTTATGATCGCTGATTCCCTGTTCTGCGTTAACTATTTAAAATAGTTCGGGTCTGTCACCAGAAGGTCTAATATGTTATTGCCACGAGGCGGTTCTCTGTTTAACTACTCAAAGTAGTTTTCAGATAAAGCACTTAAAAAAATGTCACTGGTTTCTTTGTCCTGCCACCGGTTATAAACGTTTGAGTCTCCCAGTCTATATCCGCCAAATTAAAATCTCCACCCAGAACTATAACATGGTGGGGAAATCTACTCGAAATATTTTCCAAATTTTCCTTCAGGTGCTCAGCCACAACAGCTGCTGAGCCAGTGGGCCTATAGAGACATCCAATTACCATGCCTGAGCCTGCTTTAACCGTGACCTTCACCCAAATTGTTTCACATTTCGGATGTCCATCAATTTCCTTCGATACTATTGCACTTCTTATCACTATAAACACGCCTCCCCCTTCACTGTCCAGCCTGTCACTGCGGTATACATTCCAGTCTGAGTTCAGAATTTCATTACTGTTTACATCTGGTTTCAGCCAACTTTCTGTCCCTAGTACTATGTGGGCACTGTGACCGTTCATTAATGAGAGCAGACCTTTCTATAGATGCTCCTGCAGTTTACTATTAGCACATTAATATTGTTATTCCCTGTTGCATTTTGCCTACTCCTACCTTTCCGCGTCTCAGGAGGCGTCTTGTCGGGCCTAGGGAGGGAATTCTCTAACCTAAAAAACCCACATGTGCACTCCACACGTACTCCGCTACCCTTGTAGCCGCTTCCTGCGTGTAGTGCACGCCTGACCTATTCAGGGGGACCCTACATTTCTCCACCCGATAGCGGATGTCGAGAAATTTGCACCCCAGATCTTCGCAGAAACGTCTGAGCCTCTGGTTTAAGTCTTCCACTCGGCTCCAAACCACAGGAAAGCGATCGGTCTTTATGTATTTAGCTAATAAGATTTATGTTGTAGAATTTTTCTAGTACTAAGCTACATTCACTATGATGAGGAATACTGTTATCCTCAAATATAATTTGCATTAATAATATGTTATTTACTTTGTAAAGATGTTTAGACATTATTTTCGAGAGCTATTCTGATCTTTTATGAATTTACTTATGTCATAATTTCTGTAACACTGATGTATATGTTTATTTCTATTCTTTTGTAAAGACTGTATTACTACAAATATTATCTGTACTATTATTCTCTTTAATGATGTATTTTGTACATTTGTAATTGTATTCTTATGTTGTAAATTTATAATTGTATAGACACCAGTTCTTCAAATTAAGTTTCATTTCAGTGCACACATTTCTGTTGGTCATAGTATATGCACAATACGTGAGAAGTTGTGATTGTTAGTGTTTGCACATGTGTTGATAATTCAGCAGGGGACTGGTTAACAGCATTGCTGGTTCTAAGGGTATTTCAAAAAAAATTTTGTGAGTGCACAAGTGGTGGTTCATGGACTTGCTACGAGGGCTATTCGGAAAGTAAGGTCCGATCGGTCGCGTAATGGAAACGACTATGAAAATCCGATAAAGCTTTGCACAGATGTGTTGGGTAGTGTCTCTAGTATAACCCCAGTTAGCATCACGTCGCTCTTCTCATTTCTGAGCTCGCAGTGAGTGCGTAAAGATGTCTAGAAAATAGTGTCTGCCGCCAAGTACGAGGGCCTGGTGAGAAATTTCGCCTGAAGCTATGCAGCTAACATTACATAACTGTCGTGCTGTTTCTTCTTCAAGACAATTCTCCGCCTCATTCTGCAGGGGCAATGAAGATGCTCCTGCATCGTTTCAATTGGAAATGTTTGGTTACCCACAATACAGCCCGTAATTGTCTCCCTCTGAGTTTCATCTCTGCTCACACGAACCGCTGGCTATGAAGACAAGATTTTGGCACAAGACAACGAGCCGTAGGCCAGCGTAGAGAATTGGCGGAAAGCACTGGCGGCTGCCTTCTATAGCGAGGGTATTGGAAAGTTGGTACAACGCTACGATACACGTCTAGGTCGGATCGGCGACTATGGAGATAAGTAGCTGCAAGGTGTATCTAACTGTTGCAAATAAAACATTTTTGATTTTTACCGTGGTTTCCATTTCGCAACCTATCGGACCTTACTTTCCGAATAGCCCTCGTATATTATCCGCAAGACTCTTCAATGGTGATTGTGCACCCACACAGTCACAATGGATAGCTGCTAGCCATCTCTACAAGGACTACAGTGGGTCTGCACCTTTGATGGCCCACCAATACCATTATCTCTACAAGTACAACAGTGGTTCCGCACCTCTGATGGCCCACCAATTCCATACTCTCTACCAGGACTACAGTGGGTCTGCTCTGTGATGACCTACCTACCAATATTCTTCAAAACGTCGACTGACTCTGCTGTGGGTTTGCTCTGTTGTGGCCCATTACCTGCCTGCATGTCAAGAGTCAGCACTGTCTTCCCATTGGAAGGACAATACTTCTTCTTCGAGACTGCATGGAAATCCACTACTTCCGTGTGCATTTTCTTTTACTGCTCAGACTTTGAGAAAAACACTGCAATTTTACTGTGATGAACGATCAGGACTGTCTTTATGGACTGTGAGAAAATCTTTGCTTTTGACCAACAGTATATCAATAAGTGTGTGCATTTGATTTCTTTGTTATTGTAATTATGAAAAATTTTTTCAAATCTGTATTGGCCACTGCCCAAAATAATTTGTAAAATTTTTTGTGGAGAGCATGGGGGCTATGTAAGTAGGCTGTTTAGGTTTTTATGTTAGTAACGCCACGTAGCGCTCTGTATGAAAATCATTGGCTGTGCTGTGTGAAGTCTTTGGCTGGTTGGCATTGTTGTAATATTCCCTATTGTAGTGCTGGGCAGTTGGATGTGAACAGCGCGTAGCGTTGCGCAGTTGGAGGTGAGCCGCCAGCAGTGGTGGATGTGGGGAGTGAGATAGCGAAGTTTTGAGAGCGGATGATCTGGACGTGTGTCCACCAGAAAGAGTAAATTTGTAAGACTGGATGTCATAAACTGATATATATATATATATATATATATATATATATATATATATATATATATATATATATATATATATATATATTATGACTTTTGAACACTATTAAGGTAAATACATTGTTTGTTCTCTATCAAAATCTTTCATTTGCTGACTGCCTATCAGTAGTTAGTGCCTTCCTTCAATAGTTAGAATCTTTTATTTAGCTGGTAGTAGTGGCGCTCGCTGTATTGCAGTAGTTCGAGTAAGGAAGATTTTTGTGAGGTAAGTGATTCATGAAAGGTATAGGGTATTGTTAGTCAGGGCCATTATTCTGTAGGGATTTTTGAAAGTCAGATTGCGTTGCGCTAAAAATATTGTGTGTCAGTTTAGTGTTGATCAGAATAGGTAAAGGGCGAAATGTCTGAGTACGTTCAGTTCTGCTCAGCCGTTTGAAAATCAAATAATGTAAGAGGTTTATCAGCACAGTCATTCATAAATTTTTCTAAGGGGACGTTTCAGGTTCACAGCCTTTCACCCGGTAGATGAAACTGTATGTATCCATATGAAGTAACTTCGGATCAGCGAAGTATGACTTCACAAAATACTAAGTGGAATCGGTACGTGTGGTGTTTGGAGAGACCCAGAACACCGGACAGGATTCGTGAACCGCGCTGAAACGTTTACCATCTCCACAGCAACTAGTCCTTCATTAGAACTGATGACCTATTTGAAATTGGGTCTGGCGATGTAATCTCTTGCGCCCTAATGCCCATCTCTAAACGAATTCGCATATTCTCTGACATTTTCCGAAAATAGAGTTGTTCATTAACAAGCAAGGCAGCTTAAAGCAGATACTGCAGGTCGCACTAAGAAGTACCCTCCCCAACATGAGACATTGCTGGAGGTTTCTGTAGTGCAGCTTATATTGCTGCTTATTTCCCAGCGTTGTCAACAGTTTCTTGATGTAACAATTTAGCGGGACTATGCGCTCTGGACACATCGGCAAACCGCCGTCATGCGAATAGATGAGATATGCCAGTTTTGCCTCCAAAATATATCACTCACCAACATCTGCAGCCACATCACGGATTTTTTCTTCAGTTCGCTGATATCCGCTTTGGACTTTCATCAAGAGCATCCAAATGAATTGTTTTGGACTGCGTGCCCATAGGGATTGTTTATATCGAGGTAAAGGATGTAGCTTAAATCGTCAAATGTTCTGCACTCACCTTGGTTTACCTGTGCATGCACTGCCAAAGTCTCCCGCGAATGCCACATTTGAAAAATAGCAGAATGTGAACATGCCAACAACTCAATGCTGATAGTTATTCTTTTTAATATCGCATTCCGTGAAAGCCGTGCACTGTGAGGCTGAAGGCAGTATCCAGATAGTCTGTGGCCAGCCATACACTGTGGAATTTCTCGAAAATATCTTGTTCATCAGTGTTCGTCTATAATATAGCATATTCCCCTAAATCAGCAGGATGCGTGCCAAACATTCACCGCGTGCTCATACAACGTATCTATTATGACAGTGCCTGTTAGGTTGTTATACAGGGTGATTCAAAAAGAATACCACAAATTTAGGAATTTAAAACTCTGCAACGACAAAAGGCAGAGCTAAGCACTATCTGTCGGCGAATTAAGGGAGCTATAAAGTTTCATTTAGTTGTACATTTGTTCGCTTGAGGCGCTGTTGACTAGACGTCAGCGTCAGTTGATGCTAAGATGGCGACCGCTCAACAGAAAGCTTTTTGTGTTATTGAGTACGGCAGAAGTGAATCGAAGTCAGTTGTTCAGCGTGCATTTCGAACGAAGTATAGTGTTAAACCTCCTGATAGGTGGTGTATTAAACGTTGGTATAAACAGTTTACAGAGAATGGGTGTTTGTGCAAAGGGAAAAGTTCTGGACGGCCGAGAACGAGTGATGAAAATGTAGCACGCATCCAGCAAGCATTTGTTCGCAGCCCAGGAAAATCGACTCGCAGAGCTAGCAGAGAGCTGCAAATTCCACGATCAACTGTATGGAGAGTCCTACGAAAAAGGTTAGTTATGAAAGCTTATCGTCTGAAATTGGTTCAAGCACTGTCTGCAGCTGATAAGATTAAAAGAATCGATTTCTGTGATTTTATCCTTGTTCAAATGGAAACAGATGAATCTTTCGTTTCAAAGATTGTGTTTAGTGATGAAGCAACTTTCCACACTAACGGGAAAGTCAACCGTCACAATGTCTGTATATGGGGCACTGACAATCCGCGGGAAACAACTCAGTATGAACGTGACTCGCCTAAGGTGAACGTTTTCTGTGCCATTTCAGCCAATAAAGTTTTTGGTCCCTTTTTCTTCGAAGGTGCTACTGTAACTGGACTACAGTATCTGGAGATGTTAGAGAATTGGCTGTTCCCTCAGCTCGAACAAGAAGCACAACAATTCATATTTCAGCAGGATGGAGCGCCACCACATTGGCACTTATCTGTCCGTAACTACCTGAACGTCAACTACCCGAGGCGATGGATCGGCCGCCAGGCAGCCCGTGACAGAGCACTTCATCACTGGCCTCCAAGAAGCCCTGATCTTACCCCCTGCGATTTTTTCTTATGGGGGTATATTAAGGATATGGTCTTTCGGCCACCTCTCCCAGCCACCATTGATGATTTGAAACGAGAAATAACAGCAGCTATCCAAACTGTTACGCCTGATATGCTACAGAGAGTGTGGAACGAGTTGGAGTATCGGGTTGATATTGCTCGAGTGTCTGGAGGGGGCCATACTGAACATCTCTGAACTTGTTTTTGAGTGAAAAAAAACCTTTTTAAATACTCTTTGTAATGATGTATAACAGAAGGTTATATTATGTTTCTTTCATTAAATACACATTTTTAAAGTTGTGGTATTCTTTTTGAATCACCCTGTAGTTTATTTTAGGGACTCCACCAGCTTCAACAGTCCCCTGCAGACATGCAAGGTCCTTGGATTCATGAGGTTTTCTTACCTGTGCACGTCCATCCACTCGATACCATTTGAAACGAGACGCGGCCGATCTGGCAACATGTTTACAGTCATGAACAGTCCAATGTCGGCGTTGAAGGGCCCAGGCGAGGCGTAAAGCTTTTTCTCTTGCAGTCACCGAG
This sequence comes from Schistocerca nitens, assembly GCF_023898315.1. NCBI lineage: Eukaryota > Metazoa > Arthropoda > Insecta > Orthoptera > Acrididae > Schistocerca > Schistocerca nitens. The sequence continues at coordinate 401,939,806 of NC_064614.1, read as the reverse complement.
GGTACATGAGTGGGTCTTCGAGCACGAAAGCCCATTTCGATGATGTTTCGTTGAATGTTTCGCATGCTGACACTTTTTGATGGCCCAGCACTGATGTCTGCAGCAATTTGCTGAAAGGTTGCACTTCTCTCACGTTGAACGATTCTCTTCAGTCGTTGTTAGTCCCGTTCTTTCAGGATCTTTTTCGGCTGCAGCGATGTCTGATATTTTATGTTTTACCGGATTCCTGATAATCACGGTACATTCGTGAAATGGTCCCCATTTCATCACTACCTCCGAGATTCTGTGTCCCATCACTCGTGCGCCGACTGTAACGCCACGTTCAAACTTACTTACATCTTGATAACCTGCCATTGCAGCAGCAGAAACCGATCTGACAACTGCGCCAGACACTGATTGTCTTACATAGGCTTTGCCGACCGCAACCCATTATTCTGCCTGTTTACATATATCCGTATTTGAATACGCATGCCTATAACAGTTTCTTTGGCGCTTCAGTGTAACTGCGCTTTTCAACGGTGCCAAGAATGTCTCTGACCTTGTCACCCTTCAAACCGAAATTATCAATGTGCTGAACGTGAAAATGAGCATCATACACGCAAAAACTGTGAAGGAGGACTGGTATGTGGCGTGTCAGTTGGTACTTGCACTCGATGTGAGCGTCACCGAGGAACTTCACTTTCGGATGGCGATCGTCACTACGTGAATTTCCGTTTCTGTATCTAACAGCAGCTCATAAATATGACAGTGAACTACCTAATCGTATAACGTATCAATTTCCCGTGAGTCGCCCATGGGAACATGATTGCTATAGGTCCCATAAACCTCCCATGCAAATTTTTCTAGCTCATGGACCAAACATCTCGCAGAATTCTCCCAGACGTATGATTCGAAATTGTTCCGACTGGAGTGATACGAGGATACAAGTTTATAGGCTGCTGTTTTATGAAGGTAGTATGGGAGGCAGTTGGATCGCCTTCACAATGCTCCATAGGAGCTAGGAGGTACTCGGTGTATACGACGAAGGGATGTCGCTTCTGGTGGTGAGTATTCTTAGACGCCAAGAACTTTTTATCCTCTGTAAGTATCTCCGCAGGTAGCGGTTCCTCGCTAGAGCAGTCAGTGAGCTGCCTTCCAAGATACTCATTCGTGGTAAACGAATTGAGTCATCTACAGCAAAAATGCATTGCAGATTTTTTTGTACTTACTTGATTGGGAAGTAGGCTGGGCCTACTTTCATCCACACGCAGTGTTCATTGCCGTCGTAAGAGAATACCCAGAAATCTTCGTGGTTGGGGCACTGACTGGCTTATTTTGAAGAGTAAAGCGGTTAAACTACATTATGCTTAACTTCTTTGTTCTGCACAGTGTGCTCGTTGTCATTATCTTCTGGCTTGCTATCATCAGTATCCATTATGTATTCACGAATAATCAGGAATCAGCCTCTCAGATCTTGAAAGCTCCTGGAGTTTTACAGGCATTGAGATGCCACGGGACTTGTAACCCTGCGGATGTCAAGTGTTTCATACTCACTTTTACACTAACAGAAGCGTCCATGCAAATCAGTATACATATTTCTCGCCTAGATTCTGAACAAGAATACAAGCTTGTTTAGCAGCAGTATCTTGCGGAACAGGATGAGACTGGACCCTCATTAAATAGATCGTAGTCACGTGAGTATACATTAAGATAGAGTACATGGCTGAGCGCTTTACCAGACCCTTTATCTTGCATCTTGAAAAAATGGACTAGAGTAACAAACTTGAAAAAAGTTCTGAACCACTCTGTGATTCAATCACCCCCTGTTATAGCGCCAAATTTGATGATGCTCTTCTCCTCGTCAGCATCACTGCCAACTTTCCCATGTGGGTTGGGGGAAGGGATTCATGAGTTACTATAGAGCTGTGTTACACTTGGTAGCGGGATACGGCGGACCATTGACGATATTTGGAAGCATGCTTTTCATAACGCCTTCGCAGGCTTCGAGAAAAGTGACAAGATCTCGGTAGCTTGCATTCATGTTGTCAATATGGGCTTGTGAGATCTTGTACCCAAAAGCGCCAGCAACCACGGAGTAGTCCAGTACGTCTGCAGGACTGATCCATAACAGAGTGGTCGGGAGTGCTGCTGTTGCTAGGCGCAGAGTGATGTCGAAGTGATGTCCGATGTCATGAAAGTTCGTGACGATTGCGAGGCGGTCCAGCGTGCGGCTCTATCTGACATCAGCCCATGCCATGATAATGATAGACCCAGCTATGGAGGTGTTTACGGGAATGAGGAATACGGTGTTCATGAACTGGGTAGGGTGACACATTGTATACAGGTCGTGTGGTGTAGTAACTGCAGGTGCAAGAGAGCTTCCGCATTCGCCCTCCATGTCATCTGCACTGAAGGAAAAACATTGATATCAGGCATGATTCTTAAAAAAGTGATATTTGTATGCGTGTGTAGTACCACTCACATTCTAAATTAAGGGCGTCACAGTAAGTCCGTGAGTCCATCGTCATATCGTTATCTTCAACAATAGCGTATAACATCATACCCTGTTGATCCATCGAATATTATCATCGAGAGCGTATAGAAATGAAGGTCCATCATGAATGTGAGGTTGCCCAGGGTACGTCTGTGTTGTCAGACGAGTTGTTGTCATCAGCCCACATCAAAACGACGACGATGGATTGACAACTGGTGGTGTTTACAGGAGTGAATACAGCGTAGATGAATCGGGCTGGCGCATTGTCAGATCATAGAGGAGTTGTTGCAGCTAGAAGCCCAAGTATGCACACGTCCATCACATCTGTAATAGTAGAAGAAGCAGAAGAAATCATTAATCAACAGCATTCAGTTACAAAGAGCATGAATGAACATGGTAAAAGAAAAACAAACAAACAAATCTTAAATACATAGCTGTAGGATCATTGGAGTCAAATTGGGGTTGCTTATTAGCACTTGATGAGCCATTTATTCCACTAAGGCGTTTCATCTCAGCTAATTCTATCGGTGCTGTAGATATAGTTGCTAGCTGTACCAAGGCAGACAGGAATGACTTCACGCACTGAAACGATTGTATTTATAGCTGAAAACTACATTCTATTGCTGATTTCACACAAGGAGATGTGAGTAACTCTCAAATTAAGACGATGCCCTTTCTCTCGCCAGCACCACTGCTCTCTTTTGGGGGCTGCATGAGCTAAAAGTATAGAGCTGTGGTAGACTCAATGGCGGAATACCCTGGGCCGTAGACGGTTTTGGGAGCATCCCACAGTGCGGCTACGTCTACTCCTGAGATAGTGTCATCATCTCGTGCCATGTCATTTGTGATGTACCTAGCTGTGGTGATGTTTGCAGGTACAACGAAATCATTGTCGATGAATTGGGCTGTGGAATGATGATGGAGTAGTTGCAGTTGCAAGCCCACATCCGCCTTCGCCCTATATTTCGTGTGCAAACAAAAAAATATAAATAACTATCATACATAATTTAAAACATGATATCTGAGTGTCTACAGTAGTTCTACTAACATTCTAAATTAGTGGTATCTGAATAAGTCCTAGAGCCCCATGTCACATTGTTATTTGCAGCAATGACTTGTAATATCATCCTGTCGGTCCATCGAAATATTGAATATGTCTCGAAATGACATCCAACCGAGATGGTACAGTGCACGTCTGCGTTGCCAAACGAGTTGGTCATCGAGGTGATGACGATGGATTGGCCAGTGGTTGGGAATTGTTTTTTGTTTGTTTTTCTTTCACCAACAATATTTCGATGGATAGACAGGATGATATTATAAGCCATTTCTGCAAATACGATGTGACGAGGAGCTAATGGGCTTATTCATATACCACTAATTTAGAATGTGAGTAGAGTTACTATAAAAGCTGCCAGTATCATTTTTTAAATTATGGATGATAGTCATCTATATTTCTTTTGTTAGCAGATGATATGTAGGGCGAATGTTGAAGCTGGCTTGCAGCTGCAACTGTGAAGTCTGGAAGTTAGGATACAAGGTACTGGCAGAAATAACGCTGTGAGGACGAGTCGTGCTTGGGTGGCTCAGACGGTAGAGCACCTGCCCGCAAAAGGCAAAGGTCCCGAGTTCGAATCTCAATCCGGCACACACTTTTAATCTGCCAGGAAGTTTCATATCAGCGCACACTCCGCTGCACAGTAAAAATCTCATTCTACTCCATTACAATTCCCCAGTCCAGTTCATCAACAATGTATTCACTGCACCCGAAAACAACTCTACTACTGGGTACATAATCATGAACGTGGCACAGACTGATGACACGATCTCATTTGCAGACGTAGCCACACTCTGGACTGTCTCACAATCATCATAGATCCTCACAGCTTCGGACATCTCTTCAACATCACTCTGTTCCTAGCAATAGCAGCACTCCTGCCCACTCTGTTACAGATCACAATATAAGTCCTGCAGGCGCACTGCGCTGCTCTGTGGCTGCTGGCACTTTCGGGTACAGGAACTCACGAGCCTATATTGACAATATGAATGTAAGCTACCAAGATCCTGCCACTTTTCTCGAAGCCTGCCAAGGCATTATGAAAAGGTGAAAAGGATGCTCCCAAAATCGCCAATGATCCATGATATCCCTTCATTAAGTGTACTAAAGCTCTATGCTGTGTGCTCATGCAATGATCCTGGCAACAGAAACGGCATAGTGAAAATTTTGGGGTAAAACTGGTGTGGGAGGATTCAATCGCAGAGAGGTTCAGCAGTTTTCTCAAAAGTGTCATAGTTGTCCTTTTCTCCAAAAAGCATTATGGACTGTCGGGTAAGGCATTCAACAAGTGCTCTACCTTAATATGTACATACATGATCCCTCAATGTGGTTTCAGTTCCATCCATTTTCCTGAAGAGCGTGCAATCATTCGTTTTCTGAATTTTCGTGGTGTGAAACCAATTGAAATTCACCGACAGTTGAAGGAGACATGTGGTGATGGAGTTATGGATGTGTCGAAAGTGCGTTCATGGGTGCGACAGTTTAATGAAGGCAGAACATCGTGTGACAACAAACTGAAACAACCTCGAGCTCGCACAAGCCGGTCTGACGACATGATCGAGAAAGTGGAGAGAATTGTTTTGGGGGATCGCCGAATCACTGTTGAACAGATCGCCTCCAGAGTTGGCATTTCTGTGGGTTCTGTGCACACAATCCTGCATGACGACCTGAAAATGCGAAAAGTGTCATCCAGGTGGGTGCCACGAATGCTGACGGACGACCACATGGCTGCCCGTGTGGCATGTTGCCAAGAAATGTTGACGCGCAACGAGAGCATGAATGGGACTTTCTTTTCGTCGGTTGTGACAATGGATGAGACGTGGATGCCATTTTTCAATCCAGAAACAAAGCGCCAGTCAGCTCAATGGAAGCACACAGATTCACCGCCGCCAAAAAAATTTCGGGCAACCGCCAGTGCTGAAAAAATGATGGTGTCCATGTTCTGGGAAAGCGAGGGCGTAATCCTTACCCATTGCGTTCCAAAGGGCACTACGGTAACAGGTGCATCCTACGAAAATGTTTTGAAGAACAAATTCCTTCCTGCACTGCAACAAAAACGTCGGGGAAGGGCTGCGCGTGTGCTGTTTCACCAAGACAACGCACCCGCACATCGCGCTAACGTTACGCAACAGTTTCTTCGTGATAACAACTTTCAAGTGATTCCTCATGCTCCCTACTCACCTGACCTGGCTCCTAGTGACTTTTGGCTTTTTCCAACAATGAAAGACACTCTCCGTGGCCGCACATTCACCAGCAGTGCTGCTATTGCCTCAGCGATTTTCCAGTGGTCAAAACAGACTCCTAAAGAAGCCTTCGCCGCTACTATGGAATCATGGCGTCAGCGTTGTGAAAAATGTGTACGTCTGCAGGGCGATTACGTCGAGAAGTAAGGCCAGTTTCATCGATTTCGGGTGAGTAGTTAATTAGAAAAAAAATCGGAGGCCTTAGAACTTGAATGCACCTCGTATATTTATGAAGTGGGTTATCGTTTCTGGCTAGCGATGGAAACTATATTTTTCATCCTGATCATACAAATAAACTGGAACGTGTCTGCAGGCATTAAAATTTCTTAGCAATCTCATTCTCCGCAATATTCCAGAATCTACCAAAATTTGAGAGGCAGAATCCTGATTATTTACTTCACATATACACTGTAGAAGTTAATGATAGTTAGCCAGAAGTAATGATTATGAGCAAACTTTGCAGAACAAAGAAGTTAAGCATAAAGTAGTTGTAGCCCCTCTACTTCAAATTTACCCTGTCAGAACACCAAACATGTAGATTTGTTCCTATCTTCCAAGGGCGAGAAGCAACGCTGTGTGTGGTTCAAAATATCTCCCACCTACTTTCTTGTCCAACTGAGCAAAAAAGCTTGTGCAAGGTTCTTTTTTACCTGGATGTCTCAGCTCGTTTACCACTGGTGAGTATTTTGAATGGCACCTCTTTGACTACTGTAACTAGGAACTGCTACGTGTGGAAATGCCTATAGAGAACAAAAAGTTCTTAGAGCTTAAGAATGCTCACCACCAAGAGCCATGTCCCTTCCTCCTAGCTCCTGTTGTGTGTTGTGAAGGCAACCCCATGTCCTCCCACACTAGCTTCATTGAACGAAATGTATCGTATGGGGTACCCTACCAATTGTTTGCTCATTTAACTCCAGTCGCAACAAATTCGAATCATATGTTGGGGATTATCCTGAAAAATGGTTATTTGCTAGGCTTGAAAGACTTACATATGAAGTTGATGGCATTTATTGTAACAGTATCCTCATGGCCGAATCACAGGAAAAATGTACCTTATATCTGCAGGCAGTTGATTGTCATATTTGTGGACTGCGGTTGGTTGGATAGAAAAGTGGAAACCCACCTGGTGATCATCGTCATCCGAAAGGAAAGTTCCATAGAGCAGCTCGCAGTGCATGCAACTTGAAGTACCAACTGAGATGCCACATACCTGCCTTCTTTCGAAATTTTAGCAGGTATGAAGTTCACTTTATCGTTCAGCAGAGAGAGGATTTTGGTTTGGAGGATGATAAGGTCAGTGTCACTCTTGATACTGTTGAAAAGTACATTTACTTTTTCAAGAGAATCAAGTTAAGAATATCGCTACACTTCCTGGAATCGCTTCGCTTCAGGTACGCGACTCTTCACAAACTCGCTGAGACAATACGTCAGGAGGACAGTATTTGACTAGAGCCACATACGAGGTGTGATTGGAAAGTTTTAAGAATGGGGTAGTAATTGTAGTTGTGGTGAAAGCAGAGAAGATTAATTGGGATAGACTCAAGGGAATACATTTCATCCACGAAGAAAGTGCCTTCAATACACTTGTACGATTGAATCTCGAGTTTTGTTCCTGAATTAGGGACTGTAATTAGAGATCCGACGGAGAGAGGGATGTTTCGTCACTAGTAGGAGCGAGGAACTGGACAGATTCTGGATTTTAGCACTGAATAAGATGTGTACCAGTCTTTTTGAGGTAACAGCAAATAGTGGAAAACCTCAACCAACGACGAAGGTTCGAGTTTTGAAAACTCGTTGCGTCGAGCCTCTGCCTGTAAGTTAGCGAAATCGAAATTTACCTTCGGGCCTTCATAGAAACTGTAATCCCCTATAATATATCCTTCGCTTGATGGGTAATGAGACATTGATCTTTGCCAAGATATTATTCGACTTCGTCATATACCTAAGAATGCCCCAACCTAAAAGGAACAAAATACAAAATGAATCTCTACCCCCAGATGCAAAGCACCTCGAATTCTGTTTACCTTGCCTCAAGAACGGACATTCATCGCTCAGTGTTCGTTTTATTTAGCTAATAGATTTCATTTCGAAAGTACTCTCCTGTTTCCCTGCTCCTGTCCCATGATAAGCTGCCTTGTGTTTACTTAAATGAAAGCGTGAACTTTTTCTAAGGGCGAACGATGCTCATAGCCAAGGAACTACACTAGAAGAAACTGACGGCAGAAATGTATTCGTGAGAGGTTTATAAATAACAAAGAGACAGTATCAGTTTGGCATAAACTATTCAGACAAGTAATTTGATATTTAAATCCGTCTATATAGAATTATAGACCTGTTTCTTCGCTCGGCCAGGCGCAGGGACAGCAACAACAAGTATTTCCTTTGTGAAATCATCTCGTTTTCTAAATATGCAGATAGTGAACGTTGAAGAGAACACTTCAAGCGACTGCCTGATAAACTTCAGCGCCGTAACGTGTGTTTATTTATTTCGGTCTGATGAACAAAAAATGATTTTTGAGGCGGCACTGTTAACATTATATCGACTCTTGCCCGCGTTTACCCCTAAGTCATTAATATTTGAAAACCCAATGGACCGACGTTTACCTCAGTAATAAAAAGTCCATCAGTAAGGGTATCACTTCCAATTTATGAAGATTTGTTCAGTGTGACACTTTAAATAAATTACCCAGGTCCTGCAGAACCTCCCGAATACCACTGGGACCCAAGTATAAATGTAGCCTCACCGGCTACAAAACCGGATACACGTACATCACAGGTACAGACGCCACTGCGGAGACGGCACGCCGTTTTAATCACCCAAGAAGCTTTATCTCAGGCTGCGCGGTATGTGTCAGAGTGAGAGAGCTAATTTAAAAATCGCAAGACCTTACAAATCACCAAGAAAAAGTTGGCAGTCGTGTTTCGGGACGGTGATTACTGTGCCGATCTCTGTTGTGCATCTCTACGACCAAGTATCTTGCGTGTGTTCTCTTGTTCAAATCTGCTAAAGAAAGGCGCTATTTACTCGAGTATATACAGTGCTCATGTGAAGTTCCTGATGCTTTGCTGTCACCCTAAAGTAACACTGTAGATTGTATGCTGTAATGCTGTGTTGTGTTGTTTGGCTGGCTCTTGGAAAAGCAAAAGGGAGATTTGTATTTCAGGCGTAACAGTAACCAAATTATAAATTCAGCAGTCTTTGTTTTATGGCCGGGAAACGACCTCTCGAGCGACGAAGACATATCGCCTTATCTTTGTAGCCGTAAGTGACACAGCAGTTAGATGGAGTGGCATTTCATTGCGCAACTGGTTTCTGTTGTAGAATGATACGCGACTTCTTCAGACGGAACTCGAGACTGAGAAGTTACACAATTCACTACATAACTTCGTCGTCTGACGCGATAGTTCGTATTTGTCACTGGTATTCTGGTTCCATCAAACAATATCCGGTCTGCTGTAAATTGTTTATTATTCCGTTCTTGTACAAATGTGGCCTACATTCAAAATCATTTGACGCCAATGGCATTTTTGTTACATACGGAGAGAGATAAAGCACTCACAATAGCCACAATTACTTTTTGCAAATTACCAGTGTACAGACGTCACCGCCGTAAAAGTTTAATCAGTGGTTCGGAAGGGCTCTTTGTTTCCACTATGTAATAACAAAAAAGACTGCTCAAGTACGTTGACGATGATCTCGTTAAGAAAAATAAACGAAGCAGAGAAAACCTAGTCTTCAAAATATTTTAAGTTTAGAAATCATTTACAGAAATACATTTTAGCCATTTTTCATGAAGTTATCACTAAAAAAAATGCTTCACTATAAAGGCTGTTCGTACCAAATACCACACAATACGAATAGTCCCTCCCTTGGAGTTTCTTTTCCATGAGGAAAGACGAGGACATCTCAAGAAACATATGTAGCCGATGACGCATTGGTGTGCTCTGTAGGTAACAGAGTAAAACAACTATTAATGGTCATGTACCTCACCAAGGAAACATATAAAAGCGCTCTCAACATTTGTCTTTATGAATTGTTATCGCTGCTACTTGGGAATATGAACGTAATTTTTGGATAGTTCTTTCAGTCACTTCGTTATGTAAGTTCCCGTCTAATGAAAACTATGTCCCTGTGTCTCGATAGCAGGTAGATAGCATCCGCTGTCTGCTTGTTCCCATTTTGCACTGAAGTCATAGAAGTTGTTGAATTTCTCGAAGTTTGGCATTCTTTTCACCCACCCTTTTATGATGACACGACAGCAAAAATGGTTAAAAATCAGGATAAGTGCTTTAAGTTTTACCGGCCGATAGGACATTAAATCATCTTTTGGGGAGAGCATCGTGGATAGCATTATTTCTTCTTCCGATAGACCGGTAGATAAGCTTACAGCCATCTCTAAGCAGCCAATGGTCGCATTCTGCTATAGTAGAAAGTTGTCATCGTGAAAGAAGAGTGAAAATAAAGGAATACCTATTTTGGCCCAGGAACCAACAATCAAAAGTTTCCGAGAAATGACCGTCCTCTCACGCAGCTTGTATCTATGTGACTTAGACTGCTTTAGTAGCTGCTCGGTTGCCGCCGTGCATTGCTGACCGAAGCGGCCCGGTTTCGATTTCCGAGAGAGTGGCAGATGTTCTCCGCTCAGGATCTGCGTGTTGTGTTATCCTCAGGGTCATGTCGTCGTAATTGACACTCCACTGTTGTGGTAGATGTATGGGTACGGCCCGAAAGCCGATACATAGTAAATAAGAAAAAAGTGAGCTGGTGGATAGGAGCACAGCTTCGAATTTTTTCACCACGTGTTCAGAGCCAGTCTTATGTTGTTTTTTCTCTCTTTTGTTGTCCAGGAAGTATGTGACAAACTTCGACAATCGTCTTACTCAGGTTTGAAGCTCCCATTGATGTTTTACCATGTTCGCGATTTAAAATTTGTGTTGTTTTGAAAATCAGCCTTATACTAACACTGCTTATTTCTCTTTATTTACCTAGACATGCCTGGCGGTCTATGTGTCATCTTCTTTACCCACAGAAGAAGACATATATATGTCGAAACATGTCTAGGCAAATAAAAAGAAATAACTAGTATTTGCCAGAGCAGCTTATTAACTGGGTGCAATTAATTTATACACAGCCAAGAAGTTATGTCCGTACAACCTGACGACTATCCAAGTACTTCCCCATCACAGTCGGCGTCCATCAAGGTTCTACATTATCACCAATTCTGTTCACTCTCGTAATGGACCCTGTGACAGCTGACCTGCACTGGCCATTACCATGGATCCTACTTTATGCTGACGACGTGATACTGGCAGCAGAAAACAAGCTTCATCTGCAGAGCCAAACTTAAAAATGGAGTGACCAGTTGGCGCATCACGGGTTGCGCCCTAATTTGAAGAAAACCCAGCACATGATATCTGAGAGACATGAAATGGGATTCATCACGACTAATGGTGAGCTGACTCGTGTGAGTAAGTTTAAGTACCCTGGTTCCACAATCACTGTTGACAGCCGACTCACCAGACAGGTCAACACCAGTACTCAGGCAGTCTGAATGAAGTGGCGAACAACAACCGGAGTTACTTCCGACCGCAGGATGAAAGATAATTTAAAATTCAAACTCTGTCGCACTGTCATCCGACCAGTAGCCTTCTATGGTTGTGAGTGCTGGCCGACTACAGTTGAGATAGAACGCCGCCTAAGTGGAATGGAAACAAAGATCCTAAGGTGGGCCTCACTAACTTAGATAAAGTTTCCAATGAAAGCATTTGGAAAAGTTTGGTGTTGCACCGATCCAAGACAAGATGCGTGAGTGTCGTCTTCGATAGTTTGGGCATGTTTTATGAGCCAGTGGTGACTCTATTGCCAAAGTGGGTTACACACTTGAAGTCTTCGGCAGAAGGCCCAAAGGACGACCTCAGCAACGTTGGGCTGATACGGTTCATAAATACCTTAAATGCGCGAACATCCATCCAGATGCAGCCCATTACAGGGCGAAATGGAGACAACGGACCCATGTTGCGGACCCCGCAGGCACGCGGGACAAACGCTAAAGGAAAGAAGAAGATAACTAGTATTTGCACAAGGTGGATTTAAAAAAAAAAAAACACAAACTTTCACCATCATTGGTTCGGAAACTATTGAGTGTTGGGACCTAAGGCAAAATAGGGTCTTTACATTTTGATCCTTCTTTCACCCTGCCAAGTTTCGACTGTACCTACGGCGCGTACCCCCTAACAGACCATTAAGCTTTAGTTACGACCATCTCCACTGTTTCGACTGACGCTCTTGCTGCCGACCGTCCTATCTCTGACGCACAGTCGGTTACTCCGTAGTTTTGTGTAAGTGGTTTGAAGTTTTCCACTGACTCACCTTGAAAATGGTTGTAACGTTATCATCCGAAATGTTGGAAGACATACTACACACATCAAAAAAGATTTTCCACCACCCCAGTTCCGAGAAATCCTGAAGATAGACGTTGACTGTGGATATTGTATCACAGACACAGCCCCTTTGACTGTTCAGAGATGTCACTAAACTCGCCCGAAGATGTAAACAACCATGCATGAGCAGCGCCTATTAGACGGAGGGGGTCAGATAGCTGACCAGTTCAAATCATTCCACCACGAAGGAGGTACACAGCTCATGTTGTCTGTAGTTCAACCACGTCTAGACAGTCAATACCGCTGTTCGACAGCGTCCGCGTTGTTACTTTGTGCCAGGAAGGCCTCTCAACAAGAGAAGTGACCAGACGTCTCGGAGTGAAACAAAACGATCTTGTTCGGACACGGAGGAGATACAGAGAGCCAGGAACTGTCGATGACATGCCTCGCTCAGGCCGCCCAAGGGCTACTACTGCAGTGGATGATCGCTACCTACGGATTATGGTTCGGAGGAACCCTGACAGCAACACCACCATGTTGAACAATGCTTTTCGTGCAGCCACAGGACGTCGTGTTACTACTCAAACTGTGTGCAATTGGCTGCATGATGCGCAACTTCACTCCCGACGTCCAAGGTGAGGGCCATGTTTCCCACAAGACACAATGCAGCGCGGTACTGATGGGCTCAACACATGCCGTATGGACCGTTCAGGATTGGCATCATGGTCTCTTCACCGATGAGTGTCGCATATGCCTTTAACAAGACAATTGTCAGAGACGTGTTTGGGGGCAACCCGGTCAGGCTGAACGCCTTAGACACACTGTCCAGCGAGTGCAGGAAGGTGGAGGTTTCCTACTGTTTTGGGGTGGCATTATGCCGTTGGTGGTCATGGAAGGCGCCGTAACGGCTGTACAATACGTGAATGCCATCATCCAACCGATAGTGCAACCATATAGTCAGCGTACTGGCGAGGCATTCGTCTTCATGGACAACAATTCGCGCCCCCATCGTGGATATCTTGTGAATGAGTTCCTTCAGGATAACGACAAAGCTCGACTAGAGTGGCCAGCATGTTTTCCAGACTTGAACCCTATAGAACATGCCTGGGATAGGTTGAAAATGGCTGTTCATGGACGACGTGACCCACCAACCCCTCTGAGGGATCTACGCCGAATCGCCGTTGAGGAATGGGAGAATCTGGACCAGTAGTGCCTTGATGAACTTGTGGATAGGAACCGAGGTGATGCATAACTTTTTTTGATGTGTGTCCTATGCTGGATGCACACCCTAAAGATTATGAAACAATACTATGATAGTTACTTAAAAACAAGATTAGTAGGGTAAAAGCGGTGAATTAATTTTCATCAAGTACCCAGTATGAATCTGAAGCTTTTCATCATTGATTGCAGTTTAAAGATAAGTTTTGGTAGCCTGTAGAGCTATCAAAGCAAAATGACCTAAGAAGGTTTATCTCATTCATTGGCGATATTAATGGTTACAGCTAGGTGTCGTAGATATTATGAAATGTATAACCGGAAGATAAACCACTGAATACATTCTTCATCATCTTGAGCTGTACAGCTGACTGATGCAAAAATTAATGATTAATGAAAGCCACTACGGCTGTATTGGTACACATTTATTGCGTCACGTCCAGTTTCGTTCGTCAGCACATCATCAGGTTGTCCAGTTGCACCATTATGGTATAAGAGACCTAGTTCTCTTATTTAACGTTAGAGGCAAAGTATGGGAATGATGATCACATACATCTTCTGCCGACGGCCTAGAGGATGCATGGGAAGAGGTAAGTGCATTATTAATTATTTACTATTGCTTACAGTAAGTGCGCATTTGGGAGGGGATGCTGTGTACACTAGAGTGCTGTGTACTTGAGTCTAATGTACAGGGTGATTGTAACCATAACGTGGAGAGGTCCAGTGTGAACTGTAACAATCGCATAGTAGCGAAACTAGGTAGATATTCTATTGTGTTACTACGGAATCGATTTACGTTGGAAAAAAATAGATCCAATTTTGGCCATCAGGTTCCAATCGGGCGTTGTGAATGCAAGAAAGACTTATGGAAATGTTTCCATATGTAATAGATTAGGAACAGGACGTGAGCAGAAAAGGTCAAATAAGTGAGAAAGGCATAATGTTGATTTTATTATTAACCACCGCTTAAGCAATTAGTTCAATATGACCACAGGAGACGTCGACGAAATGCCGTACAGCACCAGATCTTCACCTGGTGGCGAAAATTTAAACTACTTTTTTATCCGGCGTAAATCGGTTACTCATTAACACATTAGTTTCGCTGCCATACGATAATTACAGCCCACACTGGATCTCCGTGAGTAGTTTCACTTTAATTACAAACACCCTCTACACAGCATGCCTTGTCACATGCACTTGATGTAACCATAAATAAGTAAATAAATAATAATGCACTCACTACTCTCTATGTTTCCTCTGGGCCGTCGGCAGAATGTTTGTACCATCGTTGTATCCATATTTTGCCTCTAACGTTACGTAAGACATCCAGAGCTCTTATAATACTCGTGCAGCTCGGCAACCGGTCGTTCTAACGAGTCTTTACGTGGTTTAAAGATACAAGGCAGCCAATCATTTATCACAGAAAGGGGAGAAGGTTACTAGTCACTAATACTGATCTTCATTACGAACAGAAAAGCTACGACAGCGTATTTCTTGGGAATCCGGGGACAAGTCTTCTACAGATTAGAATGATTGGTTGCGACAGTACTGAACTACAAATTTGACATTTCCGAGGACGATGTGAAATATTGCGACTTCATCAACCCCAGTATATACAGTGGCTGACAAAGGAAGTGAAGCACCCAGAAGGAGAGGTGGAAACGAAAGGAAATATAATGGGTTGAAAAGGTACGTGATGTTATTTCTGTCATTGCAAAACTGACCCAGATTTACAAAGAACTTGGCAGTATGCGCCCAGTTATCAGTAAGGCGCATCCCATCTGGCCTGATTCGCTTGGGAAGATTGTCATTAAGGCGGTGTATCCTCTCCTGAGGCGAGCGCGCCCACAAATGTTGTACCTTGTCCTTGATGTCCTGGACACTCACCCTGCGATGCAGTTGACGTCAGAACTGGTCCCACACATGATCTATGGCGGACAGATCTTGCGATCCTTCTGCCCACGGGAGTTCCTAAGTACCACGCACACAGTTCATAGAGACACGCGCCAAACAGGAAAGAGCACTGATACGCCCGCTAAATCCGTTGGGCAGAACAGGTAATAGGATTGTGGAAAGAGCCAAGGGTTGAGGTCAGTTTCTGCTTCTAATTGTCATTTATTGTAATTCAATAACCTTTACAACCGAAGCGGCAGATAGCCGAATCTTTACCGAATGCAACTCTTTCATGGCTGAAGGCCTCCAACAAGAAATCTTAACAAGATAAAAATCCAACTAAGATAGCTGAGGGCGACAATGAAAATCCAAAATTTTAGAATTTAATACCTTAGGCCTTTAAAGGCAGAAGGCCAGCAAGAAATCTTAAAAAATCAAAAATTCAATTAAGGTAGCAAAAAAAAAAAATAATTTAAAGAAGCAACATATGCAAGGTGTAATACCAAGGGCTGAGGGCTACAATAAAACTTCAAAAATTTTTTTAATGTTTTACCATAATCTTTAAAGGCAGAAGGCCAAGTGTTTAAATTTGAAAGATAAATTTAAAAATTAATCTTGCAAAATTTTAATAAAACAAACAAATAACCATAAGCCTAAAATTTAAAATAGATGACAACAGATAATTAACCACGATGGCACTCGTAAAGCCTCCAGGGAGGTCGGTCTGCCCTCGTTCACTTAGGTGAGGCAGGTGGTGAACCCAACTATACTTGATCCGTCAGAACCCAACGAGGGGACAGCCACGGACCGACCGACACAACGACTTGCTTCCTCTCAATCAGTACATGAGAACTCCAACCGGCAAAGTTACAAACGTGATAACCCACAATGGAGTACGTATTAGCTGTCAAAATTTCACACCTTGCTGGACAGCGACAACAGGTGAAGAAAGGAAGCTGCCTGAAATTACGTTAGTGGCCACGCCAGGTAACCAGAACACTAACGGCCACAAGACAGAAAATTCCACTGGTGCACTCAAATCGTAGTCAACCAAAATAGGTAACTGCACCGTATGGCGGCTAAATCTCAGCAGTAGAACCACTCGGTGTTGCTCACCGGAAAACCTCCCCAACAGCAAACCACCGAAGCGAACCACCACGCCCGCGCGGTTCTGGCGCTGCAGTCTGGAACCGCGAGACCGCTACGGTCGCAGGTTCGAATCCTGCCTCGGGCATGGATGTGTGTGATGTCCTTAGGTTAGTTAGGTTTAACTAGTTCTAAGTTCTAGGGGACTAATGACCTCAGCAGTTGAGTCCCATAGTGCTCAGAGCCATTTGAACCATTTTTGAACCACCACGCCAGCCAGGGTGGTCGAGCGGTTCTAGGTGCTACAGTCTGGAACCGCACGACCGCTACGGTCGCAGGTTCGAATCCCGCCTCGGGCATGGTTGTGTGTGATGTCCTAAGGTTAGTTAGGTTTAAGTAGTTCTAAGTTCTAGGGGACTGATGACCTCAGAAGTTAAGTCCGATAGTGCTCAGAGCCATTTGAACCACCACAACATGAATAGACGTGGCTTGGGTAGTTGATACCACTACTCAACTTTGACTTCCTTGGTCGGTGAGCCATGAAGTTTGTAGCTATCGGACAGCTCCACACACGCTCCGACACTGCGCATGGGCTGCCAGCTGCCCCAGTCGACTGCACCGCGCAGAGATAACTTCCCTCGTCCGTAACAACCGACCGACCGGCTGACTCCAGACCCCCTTGTCGAAAACTACATGCACCAAACCAAAGATGGAACATGGGGAAAATATCGATACACATCACTGCTGCCACATGTAGAAGGAAGAAGAACCACGATGTAATCATGACAAGGGCGGGAAACCAAACACATATAACAGCGAAGTTCACGAAAACGCATAGTTGGGAGAGAGCATGGCTCAAGTACTGTCCTGTTGAAAACTGACACCGCGATACTGTCGCATGAGTGGTAACACACTCTGTGGTGAATGGGGGGTTGATCTGCTACTCTGTTATTCTGCGCATCGGATTAATCTGAGATGTACCCTTTACCCTGTGGCTCCTGCAAGATGCAATTTCCACCCCCACAATACTACAGAAGTCAGACAGACGCTCCTAACGTTCTAAAGAGAAATGCCTGAAAAACTTTCAGCACTAAATATCTTCTGGAGTCGTCTGCTATAAGGAAATGACACAAAAATTCACAAAATTTCTTATGTAACTAGTGGGATACTTGGGTACTGGAGTAGTGCTAGTTAGTGTAAGAAAAACATGAAACTAACGAAAATTATTAATTATTTTGCAAAAATTCTGAGAAATCACAATGGCACTTTTAGTTATGAATTGAACAAGTTACATCCTGGTTCGTTTTGGAATGTGAAGTTACCTCTGAAGGATAGGATTCGCTAATGAAATTTCTATACAAAGTTTAAGATTGTTATTGACTTGGCAGAATGGCTGAGAGCCGCGCCTAGTCAACTTGAATAATTATCCTTTAGAATGTTGCTAGGTACGGTCGATGCTGTCATGTGTGAAATGCAGTAAAGTGTACTGTTGTGGAGGAAATATGGGGCCCGCAATAAGTGTAGTGCACAATACCGTAAGCTGTGATGACTGCTGTCTGTGCCGCTCGCTGCTGACAAATAAGATAACTCTCGTTCTATCTGGATTGACCTTCGCCAATCAAACTCTCCCTATGCCTTGATGAAGTCAAGGATTCCTATTCGCCCCTAGTCTAACTATTGGCGTAGTACACTGGTCAGATAACCAGTCCACAGCGATGCCACTCAAAAATTCGCTCGCAGGCAATTAATTATAACTCTGTCCATTCACACCGCACAATAAGTGTGTCGGCCAACACAATGAACAACGCTTAATCGCAATATAGAGTTGCACTTCGAATCGATCTCGACAGAGGTGCTCTCCCAGTGAAGCACTGAGGAGAGACTTGTTCCTCGCTCCAAGAGCGACAACGGAACGGCGCCTCTCCACGCCAGACGTGAAAGGGTATATCTTTCGGTCTCTTCCATTACTCCTTCAGCTTAAGGCGTCAGAAATATCGTCTGCCAATCAGTTATTTTAAATGTTGTCGACGTACTGGCTCTGAGGAGCCGGTCAGTTGGTGTGGAGCAGCGAGGAATTCTTGGCGGGGCTGGCGGTTTCTGCGTGGTGTCGGAGTATGTGGCGCTGTTCCCATTGCTATGAGGTCTGTGGCTCACCGACCCTGGACACGAAAGTTGAGTTTTGATTTAACCTACCAGCAAGTCAAGACTGTTCACATTGGGCCGTTTGGAGTTGGTAGCCGGCTGTTGGGATATTCCCGCGAGCAGCAACGTGGTTTTCAAGTTGGAAAATTCTAGCCACCCTCCAGTGGAGTTTCATTGAATTTGAATCGAAGTTGACCAGCGGAATCTTCTGCCTTGTGGTCGTTAACGTTCCGGCTACCTGCCCTGAGCGTTGACGTAGATTTCAGGCAGTGTAGTTTCCTCATCGTGTCGTTGCTGTCCAGCACGGTATGTAGTTTAACAGCTCTGTATATGATTAGCTGTAGGCGCCAATATCTTCTACGTTGTTCCGTTGAACTCCCTGTTGTGACCTGGTGGGATGAAGTGGAAGTTATCTTGTTGGTGGGTCCGGTGACTGTCGGTCTGTTGGGTTGTAGGTGGGTCGTGAATGGTTGGCCCGACTGTCTGTCTCCCCTAAGCGAGCGTTAGTGTTTGAATTACAGGCCGACCCTCGAACATCTGGGCGCCCTTGTGTGTACTGTTTTTTTTTTAATTGTTCTTGTTGTTGGTACTTGTATGGCTTCTAGCTGGTTCAGTGTTTTAAATTAGAGTTGTTTTACTCTTACAGCCTTCAGCCTAGTTTAAAGTACTGTTTCACGAAAGCCCTTTGGCTTAAAAAAAAGAAATAAATTTTTAAGTCTTCGGCCTTCAGCCGGTTTGAGTTTCAGTTGTTTGTTCTTAAGGCCTTCGGCCGAAATTGAAGAACTGTTTCAAGTAAGAACTTCGGTATTTTTTTAAATTAATGTTTTGGAGTTTTAAGTTCAGTCGATTTGAATTCAACTTCAGCCTAACTAAAGAACTGTTTTAGATAAATCTTGCCTCTTAAATTTCTGATTATGCTTGCGGTTTATGTTATTGGCCTTCAGCCGTTTTTAAATTAGAGGCTTTCAGCCAGTAGTTAAGTCCCAAAGATTAAAGCTGTCTGTTTAAGAAATTTTTTTGGGCTCTTGTAATGTTTGATCAAATAATAAAGTTTTATTTTCGAATGTAACTGACAGCCCCTTAATTTGGCCCCTTTCCACAATTTATTCCATCTGTCCTGTCCTGCGGGTTTAGCAGGGTGTATCGAATATACTGTTCAAAACAAGTATTGCCACCGCCATCACTATTTATTGTTCGGTTCCCATTGAATCTGAGCCCACACACGTTCGCAGATCTGCAGGTGATGCAAAACATTTTTTGATCAGCTTAGTCTCGCGGTCAAGCAGTCACAAGCCACGTGTGGTCCTATCGAAAATCACGAACACCGTCCAACAATGCCTAAACAGCAGGCGATACGCCTGACCACGCTCGCCATTACGACAATGTCCGCCACATCTACGAACAATCCAACATTTATGAAAATAAATCAACGTGATAACCTAAATGTGAGGAGAGGCAGTATTCTGACACTCCCGCCTTTTCCCTCCCTTCACGACCACAATGCGTTAACGCCGTAGCTACATCGCCACGCATTGTTGCTCTCGTAACGAACGTGAAACGTTTACAGTGTCGCCAGCGATTTTTCTCCGGTTTTCTATAAAGAGATAAAGACACACTTGATTTGCAGTTTCGAGGTGATATGAGTGAACCTTTGTGGTATGTAATTATTTTTTGTCATTTATTTGTCGTAAAACTCCTAGCTCGATAGCTCTGATTTGATTGTTCTCAGTAGTTCACTGAAGAATGTAAATGTAATTATATTTCCATACTTCCCAGTGAGACTTTTACGGCAAGAGAGGGGGGGGGGGGAGGAGGGGGAGAGCTATGGCGTCCCCGAAAGTATTTGCAAAAAGATGTCAATTACTAACAATATAAGCTAAACTCGTACAGAAAGGCGCAAACTACGTACATACAACATTGTATCAAGAATTAAGATGGAATAATTCTTGTAAGTTGCAAGAAAACTTGTGGTGTCACTGCCAGACACCACACTTGCTAGGTGGTAGCTTAAATCGGCCGCGGTCCATTAGTACATGTCGGACCCGCGTGTCGCCACTGTGTGATCGCAGACCGAGCGCCACCACACGTCAGGTCTCGAGAGACGTACGAGAACTCGCCCCAGTTGTACGACGACGTTGCTAGCGACTATACTGACGAAGCCTTTGCTCTCATTTGCCGAGAGACAGACAGAATAGCCTTCAGCTAAGTTAATGGCTACGACTTAGCAAGGCGCCAATTGTATCAGTGCATGTATCTTACGAGTCTCATTTGTATAGTCAAGAGAGATGTACCAAAGGAAGCATTAAAAGTTAAGTATATTCCAAAACTACGTATTTTCTTTATAGCAGTCATAACGTATCCTGTTCCAGACTTGACGCCAGTCGGCGTGTGTGTACGCGTGCCTTTCGGCTTCCTCCTCAGTGTGGCGTGACTAGCTTGTTACGCCACAATAAAACTAGTATTTGGACGCAAGTGTTTGAACTAGGTGTAGTATTGCAACAAAATCCCTCCATAACCCATTGCAGCTTGTCGTGAAATTAGGCTTCATGACTGTGTGCTCAGATCATCCTTCTATTCCACAGCAAGAGAATGTCCACTGCTGTTGCAGAAACAGAAAAGTGAGACGTATGTTCCGGAACATTACTATATATAGAAAGTTGTTATTGAGTTCATAGTTCATGACACGCATTAGATTCACAAATTTTAATTATTTTGACTAGTTATAAGGTTACGCAATGCACTCAGTCAGTTGTGGTTATTATTGCTTAGATAATGTCTTTCATTTTGAAAACGGCCCTCAGTTTACTAAGGCATTATAGATAATTTTACCCTGAAGTCTAGTACGCACTGATTTATTATCCAGACTCATTATCGCAATTCGTTATCCCTGGCTCATAGACGCGGTATTATTGTTGCGGACTGTTTGTGGAAAGTCTTTCTCATCCTGCAACGCAAAAGAACCGAAGCTGAAACCGAATTTTCAGTAATATGGATCATTGTTTTACATAAATGAGACAAAGCTACATCCTTTTCTGAAATTATTCTGTTCTTAAAACGTTTTACTATTTGCACACAAATTTGAAGGAAATGCTGATTTTTGGTTACCGTGGGGTTTTTCTTTTCGCAGTGCAATGTTTTTCATGTGATTTCATGAAAAATTTAATGTGCTATAGTGGAACGTTCGTGCTTGGTAGTGAAGTTGCTACCTTTTTGTTATTAGTCATAGTTTTTACGATATTTATAAATGAAGTGCCATAACTCACTGCACGTAATTTGAAGAATATGCAGTGAAGAATGACCTCACTGGCTATTTCACGTTTTGTGCACTTAGGTCATATATTGCAGCGAACCAACTGAAGCTAACGTACAGAAGTAATTTTTTATCGTGGTAGGAAAGCTCTATCTTTCCAGTGACGAGTAAATCGATTATATGTGTTAGTGATAGGCCGCACACGATAAGTTTCTGCACGCCATGCAGAGTGCAGAGTGAGAAGTCACAACACATGAACAGTTCAAGATACTGAAACAAGGTTTTCAGCAAATAGTAGTACCAGAAGAGATAAGTAGTTTTCTGTACAATAAAAACTGAGATGTTTTTATTTATCACACCGTGGAAGTATATTAATGCCAATCGTTAGCTTAAGAAAGGAAAAGTACACCGCTATAATGCAAGTCAATATTTACAATAAAACTTGTCGCAAAAACAGCAGCAAATAAAAATATACAATCGCTTCTGCCAAGAGGTTTTAATATATTGCGACTGCGACTCCATTGTTGCCTGTTATACGGGCATTCGTACTCAGAAAACGATATTTGAGTTCCCTGTATTTCATACCAGTTTCAACACAAATGTTACATGTAATGCTTAAAAAATTGTTCGATTTACTTAAATTTATTTAAAAACTGAAAAATACACTCCTGGAAATTGAAATAAGAACACCGTGAATTCATTGTCCCAGGAAGGCGAAACTTTATTGACACATTCCTGGGGTCAGATACATCACATGATCACACTGACAGAACCACAGGCACATAGACACAGGCAACAGAGCATGCACAATGTCGACACTAGTACAGTGTATATCCACCTTTCGCTGCAATGCAGGCTGCTATTCTCCCATGGAGACGATCGTAGAGATGCTGGATGTAGTCCTGTGGAACGGCTTGCCATGCCATTTCCACCTGGCGCCTCAGTTGGACCAGCGTTCGTGCTGGACGTGCAGACCGCGTGAGACGACGCTTCATCCAGTCCCAAACATGCTCAATGGGGGACAGATCCGGAGATCTTGCTGGCCAGGGTAGTTGACTTACACCTTCTAGAGCACGTTGGGTGGCACGGGATACATGCGGACGTGCATTGTCCTGTTGGAACAGCAAGTTCCCTTGCCGGTCTAGGAATGGTAGAACGATGGGTTCGATGACGGTTTGGATGTACCGTGCACTATTCAGTGTCCCCTCGACGATCACCAGTGGTGTACGGCCAGTGTAGGAGATCGCTCCCCACACCATGATGCCGGGTGTTGGCCCTGTGTGCCTCGGTCGTATGCAGTCCTGATTGTGGCGCTCACCTGCACGGCGCCAAACACGCATACGACCATCATTGGCACCAAGGCAGAAGCGACTCTCATCGCTGAAGACGACATGTCTCCATTCGTCCCTCCATTCACGCCTGTCGCGACACCACTGGAAGCGGGCTGCACGATGTTGGGGCGTGAGCGGAAGACGGCCTAACGGTGTGCGGGACCGTAGCCCAGCTTCATGGAGACGGTTGCGAATGGTCCTCGCCGATACCCCAGGAGCAACAGTGTCCCTAATTTGCTGGGAAGTGGCGGTGCGGTCCCCTACGGCACTGCGTAGGATCCTACGGTCTTGGCGTGCATCCGTGCGTCGCTGCGGTCCGGTCCCAGGTCGACGGGCACGTGCACCTTCCGCCGACCACTGGCGACAACATCGATGTACTGTGGAGACCTCACGCCCCACGTGTTGAGCAATTCGGCGGTACGTCCACCCGGCCTCCCGCATGCCCACTATACGCCCTCGCTCAAAGTCCGTCAACTGCACATACAGTTCACGTCCACGCTGTCGCGGCATGCTACCAGTGTTAAAGACTGCGATGGAGCTTCGTATGCCACGGCAAACTGGCTGACACTGACGGCGGCGGTGCACAAATGCTGCGCAGCTAGCGCCATTCGACGGCCAACACCGCGGTTCCTGGTGTGTCCGCTGTGCCGTGCGTGTGATCATTGCTTGTACAGCCCTCTCGCAGTGTCCGGAGCAAGTATGGTGGGTCTGACACACCGGTGTCAATGTGTTCTTTTTTCCATTTCCAGGAGTGTAAATGTCAAATGAACACAAAAACACAGTGCTTTACACGACAGTTCATCACTGAACAAATATGCTAGTAAACATTATCTTTAATGCGGAAAATATTTTATTTACCCTTTGAGTTTCCTTCTAATAAATCATCGGTCGCAATCGATTCGATAAGAAATGTGCAGGTTTGTTATGTCCGATTTTAATGTTCTTTCATTTACACTGCAATACTGCTTTAAGGTGTGATTTGTATGCTCTTTTGTAATTCACTTTGTAGATGTTCAATAATGTTTACAATAATTCCTCTTACTTGTGACACATACAATAAGTGAGTTAGCGTTATTTTTAAATTTCAGTATCCAACCTTTCGTTCCCTTTTTGTGTGTACATCGGTCCTTGGGTCATGGCAGATACTTGTATGCGATTATTACTATTTTGTTGCTTCAGGTGTGATACTGCACAATGTCACAAAAATCTATCAAAGAATTTTTTGGAGGTGGTAGTAGCACTAAAAACGCTCACAATCAGATCGTTTGTATTAGCGTTACGCGTGACAGTGGCCAGTCTCAGAATGATAGTAGTAACGCTAGTCGAAGATACAAGAAAGCAAGAACATCGATATTTTATGGTCAAGTATGAAAAAGTGCTCACCATTAGCATACTTTTATTGTTGAAAGCTATTTTTTATGTTAATGTGATGTGTGCGAGAAACGTCATGTTACACGTTTCTATCCTTAATGATTTCAAGTAGAGGCGATGGACATAAAATTTGTGGCGCAGGACTGTCAAAGCATGCAGACACTCCATTCTCACATGAAAACACATTGGGCTCTACTTCAGGTATATCTGTTTTTGAAACAAAATTTCACGCATCAGAGAAGCATAACTTCCCACAAAGTAATGGAATAAGTGCTACATGGGAATGGTTTGTGGCTTATCCGTGGTTACATTACGAAGAAAAGAGTCGCAGTGTTTTCTGCTATGACTGCATTCGGTCCACCCACTTAGTGAACAATAGAAGACCACAGAAAGAGACGGCTTTTCTTGAAGAAAGTTTCTGTAACTGGAAAAAAAGCTACGGAAAAGTTCAAGATACACAGGAAGAGTCTTTTACATCGAGAGTCTCTCGCAATTATTTAGCAATGTGAAAACAGCACACTCGTGTTTGCCCAAGCCACGGGACATCCTGTGACTGATCAGGAGAAAATCAAATTGTTCAAATGGCTCTGAGCGCTATGGGACTTAACTTCTGAGGTCATCAGTCCCATAGAACTCAGACCTACTGAAACCTAACCAACCTAAGGACATCACACACACCCATGCCCGAGGCAGGATTCGAACCTGCGACCGTAGCGGTCGCGCGGTTCCAGACGGTAGCGCCTAGAACCGCTCGGCCACCCCGGCCGGCGATCAGGAGAAAGCTCGAACCGCTTTACTAGTAATTATCAGTTCACTCAGGTTCCTGGATCGAACAGGAAACGCACTGAGAGATCTGTGAAACGGTCTCTGGGAACCTCATGACATTTCTCAATGAGAGGGAGAATGTTGTGCCGGAACTGAACATATGACTAAACGCCATGACACTTGGTTGGCGCCAGCGATACTAATCGAAGTATTGTAAATTAGGGTTGATATGATGAGGAATTGTGCAGAAAATAAAAAATTCCCGATTTTATGGTCCACCCCCGGTAGCTGAGTGGTCAGTGCGACAGACTGTCAATCCTAAGGGCCTGGGTTCGATTCCTGGCTGGGTCGGAGATTTTCTCCGCTCAGGGACAGGGTGTTGTGTTATTCTAATCATCATCATTTCATCCCCATCGACGCGCAAGTCGCCGAAATGGCGTCAAATAGAAAGACTTGCACCAGGCGAGCGGTCTACCCGACGGGAGGCCCTCGTCACACGCCATTTTTTCCCCATTTTATGGAATTATGATAGATAGACCACTGTGGCTGTCCAGGAGCAGTTCACTCTTTGTGTACGTTGTGCGTACCCTGAGACGCTCGAAATAAAAGAACTTTTTCTGGGTTTATATAGTGCGCCGGACTCCAAGACGCAAACGCTGACAACTACCATTAAAGACATCCTTGTAAGACTGTCGCTAGAAATTTAATTTCTCCGCGACCACTGTTTCGATGGTGAAGCCACCCGCAGCGCTAAAGAAACTGGTATGGTCATGCGTATTCAAATAGAGAGATATGTAAACAGGCAGAACACAGCACTGCGGTCTGCAACGCCTATATAAGACAAAAAATGTCTGGAGCAGTTGTTAGATCTGCTACTGCTGCTATAATGGCAGGTTATCAAGATTTAAGAGAGTTTGAACACGGTGTTGGCATCTCCGATGTAGCGATGAAGTGGGGATTTTTCCATACCAGCATTTCACGAGTGTACCGTGAATATCAGGAATCCGATAAGAGATCAAATGTCAGACATGGTTGCGGCCGGAAAAAGATCCTGCAAGAACGGCACCAACGACAACGTGACAAAAGTGTCAGAGTGCGAACCATCCAACGCAACATCATCGATATGGGCTTTCTGTGCCGTAGGCCCACTCGTGTATCTTTGATGACTGCACAACACACAGCTTTACGCCTCGCCTGGGCCCATCAACACTGACGCTGGACTGTTGATGACTGGAAACGTGTTACCTGGTCAGACGAGTCTCGTTTCAAATTGTATCGAGCGGATGAACGTGTAGGGCTATGGGAACAACAAGCAGGGGACTGTTCAAGCTCGCAGAGGCTCTATAATGATGTGGGGCTTGTGCACTTGGAGTGATATGGGACCGCAGATACGTGTAGACACAACTCTGACAGGTGACACGTACGTAAGCATCCTGTCTGATTACCAGCATCCATTCATGTCCATTGTGCATTCCGAAGGACTTGGGCTATTCCAGCAGGACAGTTCGACACCCCACACGTCCAAAAATGCTACAGAGTGGTTCCGGGAACACTCTCCTGAGATTAAACACTTCTGCTGGCCACCAAACTCCCCAAACATGAACATCATTTAACATATCTGGGATGCCTTGGAACATGCTGTTCAGAAGAGATCTCTACCCCTTTGTACTCTTATGGATTTATGGATACGATACTGGGAAGGTGTACTAATTTCTCTGTTTCTTCAGTGTGATATGTCTGGCCGGAAAAAAGGTGTGAAGGAAATCCTTCTTCAAGACAAGCCGAAGAGTTGTTACATCCACTGCAGCAATCATTGTTCGGATCTGGCACCACAGGAAGTTTCATGAAGCTGTGATCCACTGTGCGATGTACTGTTAACTGTGAAAGACTTCTCAAATATAATTCTAGAATCCGCAAAAAGGAAAAACGTGTATGCAGATGTTATGTTACCATCTGGTGTCGATGAAACAAATCCAAACAGAAAAGATCAACGACTGATTCCATTGTGTCCCACCCGATGGGCTGCAAGAGTAAAATCTTTAACACGTTTTAGGGAAAACTATTAGCGGGTCCAGAAAACGGTGACCGAAATGTTGAATGTACCGAGCTCAGTTAGAGACGAAAGGTCACACCTGCGAGGCTATGCGAAGCGGCTCGAAAAGTCGAAACTATTTTTTGTATAACAGTAGCAACTGAAGTATTTGGAGTGTGTGGGGAATTTGCCAGAGCCCTACATACTCCAAATTTTAATGCAGCCGAAGTGAAACATTCTGTAGCTCTTGAAAATCTTAGGACTACAAAAGCATTTAATACGCTGTTAGAGAAATCCAAACATTATTCTGGAAACCGAAATATGGAAAGCCTAAGTATCTCACTGCCAAGAAAAATACCAGCGAAGTTGCAACATACAGAAACACTGTCTGTTTCCAAAGAAATGTCTCAAGATCGAAAATTGAGGAAAGATTTGTTTGGAATTCTTGATCTCCTTCTGAATGAGATTGATCAAAGGGTCAGCTAAGAGGATGTAAAGCGACTATCCCATATTGAAGAGATACTTATTACGTCCTCCCAAATACATCCTCCACCTACACTACGTTTGGAAGAATTGCTTGGAATACATAAAACCGATTTTAACCTGGACTTGCTTCATGCATAGCTCGAAATGCTGCGAACCACTACGATTGGTTTACAATCATGTATCCTCTGTTCGAAGAAAGTTTATTGCTGAATCTGGTAGCTTTAAGGTACTCTTTCAGAAAGTTATTCGTCTCATCATTCTGATTCTGACAGTTCCAGTATCATCAGCGTCCTCTGAGAGCTCATTCAGTGCCTTGAGACGACTTATAACTCGCCTCAGATCAAGAATGACTCAGTCCAGACTCACCTATCTACTCATCCTCCACGTTCATCAAGACAGGGCTGGAAAAATTAATCTTATGGATGTCGTGAAAGAATATGTTCCCCGAACTGTCAAAAGGAAAACTACATTTGGAGACTGTAATTTAAATTTTTGAGTCTAAATAAGATGTGATGCACAGTGTTTGTAAAATGATAATTGCAGTCTACAGTAAATATGAACTTCTTTTCGGAAATGGTCTCAAAACAAAGTAGGACCAATATCTTTCCAGATAAATGATGTCTTTTTAAAGCTTACAGCAACGAAATTGTTTTGAAGAGCACGACCTATAAAACTGGATCCGTATTAGTATTAATGAGTTGTTTCTCTCTGTAGAACTACATAGCGCTGATTACCTAACACATCTTCCCACACTGTCGGTATGAATGTATTCTTAACGGTTTTGCTAAAAGATGAAATCAGAAAATGGGTTTGCTTCCCCCCCACCCCCCCTCCCCCGCCCCTCACCCCTCCCTCTAAAGAAATAACTGGTATGGCACTGATCGACAGAATCAGAAAACGTAGCAGACGAAATGTTCAAAGTAGAAACTGTTCCCGTTAGTTTTTTCGATCACAGTGCGTTTTAACCTGCGTTAACTTAACACCACAACCTACGCGAAGAGTAAGAAGTCAGGGAAATCTAAATATATCTTTATATTTAGAAGGTAACCTAAAGGGAGCTTGGAAAATGTGTCTCTGTTCCCTGAACAATTTTCCAGGTGTGCTAGAATGGTGGACCCGGGCGAACCGAAGCTAAGGGTTGTTATATTTTAGGCCAGACAAAGGAAACAGACTGTAGAATTTTAGTATAGTATGCTAAGGAGCTCTACGATCAGATAGATGCAGTGACTACACAAGATTAAGAGACATCACGCAAATGAAAGTAAAGTTAATAAGTTTTAAACGTAAGGAACTGGAGGAATTTAAAATAAAATCAGAAGTAGTCGTTGAAGATGAGACTGCTGCATTATACCATCTTGTCAGAGACACTAAGAACAGAAAAAGTATTTTCATGGATGAACTTCATCTCGATGATGGTATCATGATCACCATCCAGAACGGAATGATTAAAGAAATCTCCACGCACTATGAACGTATGTATGCATCGGGGGAAACAAACGAATAAGAATATGATGAGCTCTTTGGAACACTTCTTCCACGAATATCACGAGATGACGATGAGAACATTTCTTCGTAGTCACAAAGGCATATGTATTGGAAATCATACGGAGCTCTCCCGCTAAGCAGTTTCCAGGACCTGACGGTTTGTCCGTTGATTTCTATATATCATTTTGGACCCTAATGGAAGACAAGTTCACCGAAAATGTCAATGGAGTCTTACGGGGAAAGCCAGCACCCGCAGCGTTCAAACAGTGCAAAATTGTGTTGATCCCGAAGAACATAGGCTGTAAAAAAATAAATAACCTACGGCCGATCTCGCTTTTAAATTCGGATTATAAAATTATAGCTTGAATTATTAATAAGCACCCCAGACATGATAGGCGAACAGCAGACCTGTGCTTTGAAATGAACGATTTTACACATTGTTGCTTTGTGCCACGATATGTTGCGCTATCACAGACAGGTAACGTAAAATTAGGATGTCTTTCCACAGACTTCCATAGAGCAATTGATCAAAATTATCACATAATACCTTATAGAGACAATGCACCGGACAGACTTCCTGCCGGAAACCATCGACATCATCAAGAACATGGCAATGGGTGTTACTGCACATATCTCCATTGATTGCCAACTGACGAAACAAATAAAGTAAAAAGGAGCGTTACCCAGGGAAGTCCCTTATCAAAGCTTCTGTTAGTCATATCGCTGGAACCTTTCCTGAGACAGCTATAACATAGACCCACAGGCATTACCGTTCAAGACACAAAGACCGTGGTAGGTGCCTACGCGGACTATGTAGGCGTAATCATCAGTGACCACGCAGATGCGTTTCAGCTGGAGATATCACTTTCAAAGTATTGTCCCGCATCAGGTGCGAGGGTAGATGAAAACAAAAGTAAATTTCTGAATATAAAGGGGCTTGTTAATTAGCGTACTGAGTGGGTGAACAATGTTATGAACACAATGCTCTTAGAATACCATTGGCAACTTCCCTTTTAAAAATTATAGCAATAAATTGGCGGAAAGATGCATGGAAAACCAAGGGCGCTTTGATTAAAAATTGTCAACGTAACGTAGAGCAGTTCTAGAGAACACAGTTTATCAAAAAGTATGTTTTGTCCAAGGCCTACTACATAGCGCAGGTTCTCCCCATCCCATCATTGGTGGCCAATAAGATCATGTCCACCTTATGCAAAGGGGAACTGTTTCGAGTGTCTCTGAATACAGATACGTTGGATCCAAGCAATGGAGGTATGGGACTAACCGACTTCAAGACTAAAGTGATGGCGTTGTATGACAACTGAACATCGAGCTTAAGTGTAACAACTCAGGATGCATTCTAGGAAAACTATACGACCTTGTCGTGCCGGGAATTGTAGACCCGCCGATCAACATACAAAAAATAGGTGTTAAACTAAAACATATTAAGGTATTTCATCGTGAGAGAAGCTACCTCAGCAAAGAGCTTTTAAAATCTAAAACCATTACAGCGAAGGCGATTTTAGCAGAAAGAAGGAAACATGAAAGGAAAAATAACATAACAACTAAATATGCCGGAACAGCATGGAATGTAATCAAGCAAAACATAAGTAGTAATGATATTTCGTCTGACGTGAAAAAAGGGTGGTACAAGGTAGTCATAATATCATCAGCACTAATGAGAGTCTCTTTGCCATCAGTTTAAATGACACTCACTGTGATAACCCTGTGTTCACTAATCCCTGAATCCATTTTGATACTCGTTATTAGCTCAAGATTATTTATTCCTAAGAAGCTAAGTGTCTCTGCAGTAAATGCAACCTTTTGACACTGTGCCTCATCGGTACACCTATGGAGGTCGGATTATCAACTGGAGGTGGACCAGGAACAAAACTGATAAAATAAAAAGAACATGCACAAACAATGTAGAGACTAACATTTTCTTCAGACATGAAGAAAGTTAGTACCCCAAGCAGAAAGATAATGCAGTGATCTCGTTAACGGGTAAATATAAAAGCTATCTTTTTAACAATACTGGAAGTGATGAACATCTTGAATACAAAATGTGTTTGGAAAATGAATTCGAAAAAACACCTAAGTATCAAGATCACAATAACAAATATGGTAACATTCTCCGAACTGTCTTCAACGGAATGAGTATAGGTTAAGGAAACGTGAATTCCTCGTGGGAAGGGCATGGATTGTGCCACGAAACTCTAGTAGTCGCTGAGAGGCCCACTACTTCTGCGGTGCGTTCCTTGCCCTGACCTCCCTCACAAGTCTCACATGAGAAGTAAATCAATAGCAAAGCAGATACAAGAATATGAAGGAAAACATCTGGTAGTGTCTGTTACAAAGGGCAGTCTTCCATTCCCTTAGGATGTCGTCAGAAGGCAGAAACTGACAAAAATGACAAAGTAGTGAAGGACTTTGCTATGTTGCTGTTCAGGACTGTTCTTCTGTCCCCATAATTTACTCTGGAGGTGCTTAAGGAGCATACAGCAAGGATTTAGTGAATAAGTTGAATCTGGGCACTGAAGAACAGGAACCTAAGCTTGCAGAGGAAGAATAGGTAGATGCTGAACTGCCACCACTTG
The DNA here is from genome assembly GCF_023898315.1 of Schistocerca nitens. Classification (NCBI taxonomy): domain Eukaryota; kingdom Metazoa; phylum Arthropoda; class Insecta; order Orthoptera; family Acrididae; genus Schistocerca; species Schistocerca nitens. Next base: position 401,908,005 of record NC_064614.1, on the reverse strand, counting down.
AAGGTGACAGTGAAGATGCCTCTCGAATTCAAATTATTTCCATGTGCTACTGTTAAAGACTGAATATCATTCCTCGTTCCGTAAATGCTTTAGTTCATGATTGCAATTAGCTGTCATCTTATTTATGTCACTTCCTAGTAAAATAGTCATTTTTGTTCCTCGAAAAATGGTCTACAGGTAGCGTCTTTGACTAGAAATCAAAAGACCCTGGGTCTCAGGTTTGTACCTCACCATCGCTTAAATTTTGAAGAAAAATCATCAGTAACGGCAGCCGAAAGCTTTCACCATAGGAAGTCACCCTCGTTCTGCAAACGACCTTGTCAAAGATGACACTCTCTCGCCCTTGGGGAGGGAAACTGCCTCTAAAAGGCGGAAGAATTAGCAGTAATCAACAACATGAGAACGAAGAAGGCGATTGAAGCTACTGCATTTAAGACCCATAATGTGTGCCCAAAGGACATATGTCCAGTAACTGAAAAAGTGTCATGATGATCTTCTCATTAGCAAAAGAATCCGGACTAGTCCCACATTCGAATGTCCGGGAGGCAACGGCCAAGGGGAAAGAGACCAAAGAAAGGGAATGATGTCAGAAGTTTGAACGTGGTAGGGAAGCTAGAAATCTGAAAAGGGAAATGCTAAGGCTCATTCTAGATATAATTAGGGTGAGTGAAGTGAAATGGAAAGAAAACTACAGGGAAACGAGTACAGGATAAAACAACAATAGTAGAAGGTGGTATAACGGGAGTACGATTGCTTATGAATAGGAAGGTAGTGCTGAGATTGACTTACTGTGAACAGTTCAGTGACAGGGTTGGTCTCATCAGAATCGACAGCAAACCAACACAGGCAACAATAGTTCAGGTATACATTCGACGTCGCAAGCAGAAGATGAAGAGACAGAGAAAGTATATAACGATATTGAACAGGTAAATTTGGAAATTTGTGGTAAGTTCTATGGGATCAAAGTGCTGAGGTCATCGGTCCCTAGGCTTACACACTGCGTGATTAACTTACGCTAAGGACAACACACACCCATGCCCAAGGGAGGACTTGAACTTCTGACGGGGGCAGCCGCGCGAACCGTGGCAACGCGCTGAGACCGCACGGCTACCCGTAATTACGGGTAATTCAGTACGTAAAGGGAGATGAAAATGCATTGTGGGATTGGAATGCAGCTGTCAGATAAGGGGTAGAAGAAAGGATTACGAGAGAATAGAGAAATTAATTGAATTCTGCAATAAATTTCAGTTAGTTGTGGCGAATATCTTGTTCAGGACTCAGAAGAGGACGAGGTATACTTGGAAAAGGCCGAGTGATAAGAGAAAATTCCAGTTAGGTTACACCATGGTCAGGGAGAGATTCTGAAATCAGGTATTGGATTATATGCCGTACCCAGGAGCAGATATAGATTCAGATCACAATTTAGTAATGATGAAGAGTAGGCTGATGTTCAAGAGACGATTCAGGAAGAATCAATGCGCAAAGTGCTATAGAATGAATAGGTACGCTTGAAGATGCTGCGATAATGAATATCTTAGTAGGCAGTTCAGTTGAAGAGGAATGAATCTCTAACAAGGGCAATCACGGAAGTTGGAAAGAAAAACATAAGAAAAAGAAATGAATCTGCGAAAGAACTATGGGTAACAAGTAAAATACTTCAGTTGATCAACGATAGATGGAAGTACAAAAATGTTCAAGGAAAATCAGGCATACAGAAATACACGTCACTTAGGAATGAATTAAATAGGAAATGCAGGGAAGATAAGGCGAAATGCCTGCATGAAAAATGTGAAGAAATCAAAAAAGGAATGGTTGTCGGAAGGACTGACCCAGCTTATAGAAAAGTCAAAACAACCTTAGGTGAAAATAAAAGCATGTGTGGTAACAAGAAGAGCGTAATGGGAATTGCACTTTTAAATGCAGAGGAGAGAGCGGATAGGTGGAAAGAACACACTGAAGGGCTCTGTGAGAGTGGAGATTTGTCCAATGTAATAGAAGAGGAAAGAGGAGACAATATATAAGAAATAGGTGATCTATGTTAAACTCAGAATTTAAAAGAGCTGCGGAAGACTTAAGATGAAATAAGGCAGAAGGGATAGATAAAATTTAATCAGAATTCCTAAAATCATTGGGGGAAGTGACAATAAAACGACTATTCACTTTGTTGTTTAGAATGTATGAGATTGGCGATTTAACATCAGACTTTCAGGAAAACAACATCCATACAATTCCGAAGATAGCAAAAGCCGACGAGTGCGATAATTCTCGCACCATCAGCTTAACAACTCATGCATCGAAGTTGCTGACAAAAATAATATACATAAAATTGAAAAGAAAATTGAGAATTGGGTAGATGACGAATAGTTTGGCTTTAGGAAAGGAAGCGGCACCAGACAGTCAGTTCTGACGTCGCTGCTCATAATGGAAGCAATATTGAAGAAAAATCGAGACACTTTTATAGGATCTGTTGACCTGGAAAAAGCGTTCCACATTGTGAAGTGGTGCAAGATGTTCGGAGTTTTGAGAAAGATAAGGGTAAGTTGTCAGAGAAAATGGCTAATATACAGTATGTATAAGAATGAGTAATAAGATTGGAAGACCAAGAACGAATTGCTCGGATTAAAAACGATGTAAGTCAGGGATGTAGCCTTTCGTTCCCACTGTTCACTCTATGCATCGAAGATGCAATGACGGAAATAAAAGAAAGGTTCAAGAGGGGGGATAAAATTCAAGGTGAAGGAATATCAATTTGCTGATGGCATTGCTCTCCTCAATGAAAGTGAAAAATAATTACAGGAATTGTTGAACTAAGTGAACAGTACAGTGGTTACAGAATTTAGATTGAAAGTAAATCGAAGAAAAACGAAAGTAATGGTAAGTAGTAGAAATGAGAACTTCACGAAACTTAACATTGTACTTAGGGGTCAGAAGTAGACGAAGTTAAGGAATTCCGCTACCCAGGCAACAAAACAACCCATGATAGATGGAGCAAGGAGGATATAAAAAAGAGACCAGCACTGTCAAAAGGGGCAAAAGGAGCATTCCTGGTCAAGAGAAGTCTACTAGTATCAAACATACGTTTTCATTTGAGAAAGAAATTTCTGAGAATGTACATTTAGAGCACAGCATTGTATGGTAGTGAAAACCGGAACAGAAGAGAATCGAAGCGTTTGAGATGCGGTGCTACAGACGAATGTTGAAAATTAAGTGGACTGTTAAGTAAGAAATTTAGGAGTTTCTCCTCAGAATCAGCAAGGAAAAGAATATATGGAAAAGACTGACAAGAAGAAGGGACAGGATGATAGGACATCTGTTAATACATCAGGGAATAACCTCCCCCTGCTACTAGAGGGAGCTGCAGCGGGTAAAAACTACAAAGGAGACATAGATTGTAATACATCCAGCAAATAATTGAGGACGTAGGTTGCAGTTATTACTGCGAAACGTGAATCTTAGCATAAGAGAGGAATTCGTGGCAGGCCGCATCAAACTAGTCGGAGGCTGATACTCAGAAAAAAGTACAATCTTGCTTCCAGCGTTCAGGATATATACTTACTGTGCGACTAGGAACCCTATTCCAATTATTTTTGCTTACTTATACATATGATTTCTAATCTGTTACGTAGAATGAAAGACTTTATGTTGTACTGACACAGAGTCTCTTAGCTCATGCAGCTGTCAGTTATGATGTTCATGGTTTCTGGAAAGCCTATTATATCTTATTGTTTGGTTTTCTGTATTTCTTTCAGACTGTGTATGATCAGGTTATAAAATATCATATGAGATGAGTACTTATTTTTGACTTAAGTTGTCGCATATGAGTTAGTTCCACAGATAATTCCTGTTGTTCCATGTTTAGAAATTACATAATAGAAGTAGTTTTCTATAATATACATAATGTACATAATGTAGTTTTTGCTCTACCTTACATTAGAATTTACTATCTCTATTTTTCCTGAAAGAAAATAATATTTATGTAGACTTGAGTCCACTTAATTTGGAGATGTTAAACTCTCCGTTTTACACACATCAGAAAAAGTTTTACATCACCTCGGCTCAGAGATTTCCAGAACCTGTACAGAAAATTGGAATAGAGATCAACATAAACATTATTGCCGCCCTTTTTATTGCTCATGAAAACCACAAATTGCATATTGTACCACCATACAGCGAGAAATTCATATTTCTGTACACACCGGTACCTCTAATACCCGGTAGCACGTCCTCTTGCATTGATGCATGCCTGCGTTCGTCGTGGCATACTATCCACAAGTTCATCAAGGCGCTGTTGGTCCAGATTGTCCCACTCATCAACGGCGATTCGACGTAGATCTCTCAGAGTGGTTGGTGGGTCACATGGACATAAACAGCCCTTTTCAATCTATCTCACACATGTTCGATATGGTTCACGTCTGGGGTACATGCTGGCCACTCTAGTCGAGCGATGTCGTTATCCTGAAGGAATTCATTCTCAAGATGTGCACGTTGAGGGCGCCAATTGTCGTCCATGAAGACGAAAGCCTCGCCTATATGCTGCCGATATTGTTTCACAATCGGTTGGAGGATGGCATTCACGTATCGTACAGTCATTACGGCACCTTCCATTACCACCAGTCGCGTACGTCGGCCCCACATCATGCCACCCCAAAACAGCAGCGACCTCCACCTCGCTGTACTCGCTGGACAGTGTGTCTAAGGCGTTCAGCCTGACAGGTTGCCCCCAAACACGTCTCCGACGATTGTCTGGTTCAAGGCATGTGCGACACTCATCGGTGAAGAGAGCATGATGCCAATCCTGAACGGTCCATCCGGGATGTTGTTTGGTCCATCTGTACCGCGCTGCATGGTGATATGGTTGCTAAGATGGACCTCGCCATGGAAGTCGGGAGTGAAGTTGTGCATCATGCATCTTATTGTGCCCAGTTTGAGTCGTAACACGACGTCCTGTGGTTGCACGAAGAGCATTATTCAACATGGTGGCGTTGCTGTCAGGGTTCCTACGAGCCATAATCCGTAGGTAACGGTCATCCACTGCGGTAGTAAGCCTTGGATGGCCTGAATGAAGCATTTCATCGACAGGTCTTGTCTCTCTGTATCTTCTCCATGTGCGAACATCGCTCTGGCGTACTAGACACCTGGACACTTCCCTTGTTGAGAGCCCTTCATGGCACAAAGTAACTGCGGACGCAATCGAACTGCGGTATTTACCATGTAGGCATGGTCGGACTGCAGGTGGCATGAGCCATGTACCCTGTCGGACACCCCTGCCCCCTTCCCCGCCCCCTTCTAATAGGGGCTGCTCATGCATGGTTGTTTACATCTTTGGACAGGTTTGGTGACATCTCTGAACAGTCAAAGGGACTGTGTCTGTGATCCGATATCCACAGTCAATGTCTATCTTCAGGAGTTCTGGAAACTGGGGTGATGCAAAACTTTTTTTGATGTGTGTATTTCTTTTATACTGCAGTAAAATAACAGTAGTAGTTATCATTCTACAGTTATTAATTATATATGCCAAAGAATATCGTGGAATCATTACATGAATTAGTTTTAGTGACATCTCAGCTTCATTGACTGCTAGTAACTTTGCAATCTACTGTGTTCGCGTGTTTACTATATGATGATCAGTCATTATTTGCTGCTCCAATGCGTCGTTGTTATTGCTCTGTATATAAGCACAACTGTGAAGATTTTGTATTAATATATGGTTCACCAAGTCAGAAATTGTTCGGATATATGAGTAATATTAATCTTTTTCGTAAGTATTACCTTGCATACAGCATTGAACCAAAAGATCCATGTTCGTATTTTTGTGGTTTGCTGTTTTTGGATGATACAGATACCGAGAAGATGGTGCATTACCAAAATCGGTAGTAATAATAAAGAAAGATTAATACAACTCTGTCTCGTACATTTTATAAAATTATTTAAATAGGGGGAAATATTTACTGTTTTGGGTAATAGTGGTTAGGTATCGGGCTATTTCTTATAATTTTGTTGTAACATAATGATGTATGGGGCAATTTGTTACAGTGCTGTTTGAAGTTCTGGGTACTATCTGATATTTGGTAACTGACGCCCATTGTCAGGTTACGGTACAAACAATATCAACTTCTTGGGACACAGTACAGTTTTAAGATCGAGTAGCTGTCACCCACTGTTAGATTATGGTATAAAAGATAGCTTGAGTCTGTTTATGGATATTGTGGTGGAAGTGTCATGCATATCACATGAAATGTTTAATCATGTTGTGCCAATGTACAGACGATCATATTAGGGCCGGAGAGGATTTTGAGTAGTTATCATGTTGGAAGGATACCAGTTTCCACAGAAAACGAATAGTTTCTGGGTAGAATGTTCTTTTGAAACTGCAGGACGGAAGTGCAAATCTATGAGCAAAGATACTGCGTCAAGTTCGAGGCTTCAGTAATAATGTTTGACGTGTCAGTAAAGATACTCCTGTTGGTCGAGTTGTTGTATATACACCAATGCAACCATTCCTGCATTGAGATCCTCTTTGAAATCTGTCTGGAGGCCAAGTAGGTGAACGGGAAGGTTGTCAGTCCAGTGCGTTAATTGTCGTTGGAGCCATTCCATGAGGCTATTAGTGATTTGGTGTTAGGCACATGTTCGAATATGGGCCATTCCAAACAGTGCTGCGAGTGGTAGCAAGAGATATCACTCGAACTGTTTGTCCTGATCTGTAGCACTATGATGCGAATCAGGTTTGCTTTAAATACTTGCTGTAACGGTCGTGATCATCAGGTACCTTCAAGACTGATCGTGGTCATTTAATGTTTGTCAATAATGCCTCTGAGGCGATAAAGACGCTATTATCAACACCTTACTATTAACGAGGTCGTGGAATAGGGCTACGAGAAGCTGGATGTTCCTTCTGCGGTACTACAGTAAGTCTTGGCAGAAATGTAGCCATTGCACATAACTGCTGATATCGACCGGTGGTCACGAGAATGTACGATCGCAAGGAGACGGGGCTCCGGACGGTCACTGGGCAGTGCTGAGAGGGAAGACCATAGTGTTTGGTGTATGACTCTGGCGCACCTACTGCATCTGCAGCACCAGTTTGAGTAGCAGTTGGCACCACAGCGACACAACGCACGGTTACAAATCAGTTACTTCAAGGACAGTTCCGAGCCAGATGCCCTGTAACGTGCATTCACTGACCCCAAACTACCTTCATTTGCGATGACTTCAATGGTGTCAAGCGAGAGTCAATTGAAGGGCAGGGTGAAGGTCTTTTTCGTTTTGTGATGAAAACTGGTTATGCCTCAGTACCAAGTAAAAAATACTTCCTTAACATCTTCAGTGTCACGCTCTAATTATAAGCTATTTAAGTAAACGAAAAACAATATCACCAAAATAAATATTCAAAGAATAAAAGTTAAAAGATAAATCTTAAAATTAGAATCATATCAACCCTGTATATAACCAATTAAATAAATAAATAGTCTATATAAACCTTGACCACCAAATAATTCACCTCAACCATAATCAAATGATTTAGATGAATAATAACCTAATTTTAAAGGAATATATCTAATAAACTTGGTTGAAAGAAAGGGTATAAATCATATAGAACCAGCAAATCTGACAAAAGAAAGTATACTTAAAGAAAATAAATTTTGAGAAAAATCTAAATTAGAAATAAGATAACCCAAATAAGAACCTAAAACAACTACAGTAATAGTTAAAAACTTTAAATAATAAGGCAAAGCAATCACATGAGGAACAGGGAAAATTAACCAAGACAAAAGGCTACCACCAAAAACAGCAACAAACAATAAACCAATTATACCAAACGAAATATAGTAACCCTTATCATCAAAAGAAAATCTAGAATAAAAATTATTATCACCAGATATTGAATAATAAAAAAGACCAAAAGAATAAGAAGCAGTTAAACCAGTGGAAAAGAAATAAAGAAAAAAAATCAAATAATTAATTCATCTTAAACAAACCATTACAAGAATTAAATCCTTTGAATAAAAACCTGCTAAAAAGGCATACCACACAAAGACAAACTAGAAACATTAAAACAAACTGAAGTTAAAGGTATAAAATTAACAACTGAACCTATAAAACGAATATCCTGAGAATCCTTTAAATTATGAAGTATTGAACCTGCACACATAAACAATAACGCCTTAAATAAAGCGTGAGCTAATAAATGAAAAAATGCAAGTTTTGGATAACCTATAGCCAAAATTCTTATTATTAAACCAAGTTGTCTTGAAGTAGAAAGAGCAATAATTTTCTTCAAATCAAATTCAAAATTAGCTCCCAAACCAGCCATAAATATAGTTATACAACCAATTAAAAGTAAGAATCAACCACAATTATAAGTATCTAATATTGGTCTGAAACGAATTAATAAATAAACCCCAGCAGTAACAAGAGTAGAAGAATGAACTAAAGCAGAAACAGGGGTAGGAGCAGCAGGAAGTCAAGAAGAAAATGGGATTTGAGCTCTTTTAGTTATAGCTGCTAAAACAATTAATATAATAATAAGCTTGATTTCAAAAGAATTAGAAATAAAATCATAATAATAAATATAATTTCAACCACCAAAATTCAATATTCAAGCAATAGAAATTAAAATAGCATCACCAATACGATTAGAAAGTGCAGTTAACATGCCTGCACTATAAGATTTCACATTTTGGTAGTAAATAACTAAACAATAAGAAACCAAACCCAAACCATCCCATCCTAATAAAATTCTAATCAAATTAGGGCTAATAATTAAAAAACCTATAGAAAGAATAAATATTAAAACAAACACAATAAAACGATTTATATTCTTTTCTCCCAATATATAATCCTCTCTATAATAAATAACCAAAGAAGAAATATATATAACAAAAGACATAAAAATAAGAGACATTCAATCCAAAATTAAAGTCATAACAACCATAGAACCATTTAAATTAAAAAGTTCCCATTCAACAAAAACTCTATAATCAATTATTAAATAATAAATACCCAAAATAAAAATTTTAGTTCTAGAAAGAAATTAAAAAAAACTCAAAGAACAAATAGAAAATAAATTCACGGCCTAAGATGAAAAAAAATTCATATCATTGATTCCACAAAACAACATTTTTAATTAAAATACTTAAGCAACCTAAACAAAAAATACTCGCCCTTTAAACAAAGAATATTTAAAGGCAATCAATGTAAAAGTAAAAGATGATATTCACGAAAATAACCAAGAGAACAAGTATAAACACCAGAACAATAATTACCATGCTGAGAATAAGAATACAAATATAAAGTATAAACAGCTCTAAAAAAAGACATAAAAATTAAAGCAAAAAATCTAAAAGAAGATCAAGACATAATTCTATTTGATAATCTAAGTTCACCTACTAAGTTTAGAGAAGGAGGAGCAGCTATATTAGATGATCTCAAAAGGAATCATCATAAAGCCATTCTTGGTATCAAATTAATTATACCCTTGTTAATCAATAGTCTTCATCTACCTAAACGTTCATAAATAATATTAGATAAACAAAATAACCCAGAAGAACATAAACCATGACCAACCATTAAAGAAAGATAACCTATACAACCTCACCAATTCATGGTCATCAATCCTCCAATAACCATTCTTATATGAGCAACAGAAGAATATACAATTAAAGATTTTAAATCAACCTGACGAAAACAAATAAATCTAACAATAACCCCACCAGATAAACCTAAAGATAATCAAGAATAATTAAACTTTAAACCCAATTAAGAAATAACCTTCATAACACAAAAAATACCATAACCACCTAACTTTAATAAAACACCAGCAAGAATCATTCTACCTGAAATAGGGGCCTGAACATGAGCCTTAGGAAGCCATAATTGAACCAAAAATATTGAATCTTAACTAAAAAAGCAATAATTATAAATACATTAAATATAAAATAATAAGAACCAAAATCAACCAATAAAGGAAAATATAAAGTATTAGAAAAATCGTAAACCCTAAATAAAACTAATAATAAAGGTAATCTAGCAACCAAAGTATAAAAAATTAAATAAACACCAGCCTGTAAACGTTCAGGTTGATGTCCTCAACCCAAAATCAAAAGTAAAGTAGGAACTAATCTAGCCTGAAAAAAAATATAAAAAGAAAGAAGACTCAATCTAGCAAACGAACAATAAAGCATAATCATTAAAATAAAGACCATAAAGACATAAAAATTAGAATGATAAGAACTTAAATAAACTGAACCTCTAGCAGTAATTGTTAAAGAACAAATTAAAAAACTAAGCAAAATCAAACTAAAAGAAAAATAATCAATACCAAAATAATATCTAATTATATTCAAATCTGTGTACGAATAAACACAAATTATAAAAACAAAACTAGACAGAAATATTAAAGAATGAACCAACCATCAACAATTATTAACCAAACAAAGAGGGGTCAAAAAATAATTATAAATAAATACTTTAACATAAAGATAAACCAAAAGAATTAAAAAAATAATTTCCATGAGAACGAATTATTGAAACTAAAATAGAAAGACCTAAAGCACCTTCACAAACAGAAAAAACCAAGAAAATAACAGGAAAAAAATAATAATAATCAAACTCAATGAGAAAAACAATAATTAATTTAAATAAAGAAAGAACAATATATTCTAATCTCAAAAGAACCATTAATAAATGCTTACATTTAGAAGAAAAAACATAAACACCAGCAAAATAAACCAATAAAGAAGTAAAGACAGAGAATATAAACATTAGTTTTAATAGTTTAAAAAAACGCCGGTCTTGTAAACCGGAAATAAGTCCAGCCCCCACTTTTAAAACTTCAGAGGTGAAAAAGCTTTCATCATCGGTCCCCAAAACAGATATTTTAAATAAACTAACCCCTGAAATGATCAAAATAATAATTATATCACTATCAAACGTAATGAATATTAATTTTATTAAATTAAGACACCCAATATCAATAATGCTTTTCATTATCCTACAAAATTTCTAGTTGGACTAATAACAGGAACAATAATGGAAAGATATTGATTATCATATATTTTATTTTTAACGTTTCTGGGTGGTATATTAGTTCTATTTATTTATATCACGAGAATTGCATCAAACGAAATATTTCAACCTAAATCAATTACCATAATTATTACCTTAACAATATGAGTATTTATTATATCAACATTAATTATTTTAGATATAACAATATTTATAGACTTTTTCAAGAATACTGAAACTATAAATATCAAGAAATAACAATATCTTTAGAAAAACCATATAATAGACCAACATTCATTATCACAATAATAATAATTATTTATTTATTTTTATCACTATTAGCAGTTGTTAAAATCACTAATATTAAGCAGGGGCCCATTCGTAAAATAAGATAATTTACGAATGAATAAACCCTTACGATTAAGACATCCTTTAATTAAAATCATTAATAACTCTTTAGTTGATTTACCCGCACCAACAAATATTTCATTTTGATGAAATTTTGGGTCCCTACTAGGGTTATGTTTGGTAATTCAAATTGTAACTGGACTATTTTTAGCTATACATTATACATCAACTATTGAAATAGCATTTAGTAGTGTAGTATACATCTGCCGAGACGTAAATAATGGTTGAATTATTCGAACCTTACATGCAAATGGAGATTCTATATTTTTTATTTGTATTTATTTGTATGTAGGACGAGGAATTTACTATGGATCTTACATATACATACACACCTGAATAATTGGTACAGTAATTCTATTCTTAGTTATAGCAACTGCATTTATAGGATACGTTAACCTTGAGGTCAAATATCATTTTGAGGTGCGACAGTAATTACTAATTTATTATCAGTAGTTCCATATTTAGGAACAGATTTAGTTCAATGAGTGTGGGGAGGGTTTGCTGTTGATAACACAACATTAAATCGATTCTTTACATTCCATTTTGTACTACCATTTATTATTGCTGCAATGGCAGCAATTCATTTATTCTTTCTCCACCAAACAGGGTCTAATAACCCCTTAGGCCTAAATGGAGATATCGAAAAAATTCCATTTCACCCATACTTTACTTTCAAGGATTGTATTACATTTGTATTAATAACATCATTATTAATCATACTGTGCTTGATTAATCCTTACCTCCTAGGAGATCCAGATAATTTTGTACCTGCTAACCCGTTAGTAACCCCCATTCATATTCAACCAGAATGATATTTCTTATTCGCATATGCAATTCTACAATCAATTCCTAATAAGCTAGGAGGTGTTATTGCATTATTCTTATCAATTACAATCTTAATAATTTTACCATTTTATAATAAAACACCATTCCGAGGTATTCAATTCTATCCTATTAATCAGATTTTATTCTGAATTACAGTAGTTGTTGTATGCTTATTAACATGAATTGGTAAACGACCTGTTGAAGAACCTTATATTATAACAGGACAAATCTTAACAATTATCTACTTTACATACTTCTTAATTAATGTCCATGTTGCAAACGCATGAGATAAAATAATTAAGGAATAATGAGTTAATTAGCTTAGGAAAAGCATATGTTTTGAAAACATAAAACTAGAAGTTTAACTCTTCTATTAACTTTTCTTAAAAAATTTCACTAAATAAATGAAATAAGTAAAACCATTAAACCAACAAAGAAAATAAAAAAATTCAAAGATAAAGGTAAAAAACTTTTTCAAGCTAAGTACATTAACTTATCATAACGAAAACGTGGTAATGTAACCCGAACTCAAATAATACCAAAGGACATAACAGCAAGCTTAATAAAAAATATAAAAGAATAAAAATCACCACCTAAAAAAATTAAAGCTAATAATATTCTTATAAAAACAATTCTAGTATACTCAGCTAAAAAAATTAAAGTAAATCCGCCTGCACCATATTCAATATTAAAACCTGAAACTAACTCAGATTCACCTTCGGAAAAGTCAAAAGGAGTACGGTTAGTTTCAGCTAAACAAGAAGCAAAACAAGCTAAAGCTAAAGGAAAAGAAATAATAATAAATCAACAATAAAGCTGATAATTTATAAAATCAAACATGTTAAAACTACCAATTAAAATAATTAAAGATAATAAAATTAAAGCCAAACTAACTTCGTATGAAATAGTTTGAGCAACAGACCGAAGAGAACCTAATAAAGAATAATTTGAATTAGGAGACCAACCAGCAATTATAACGGTATAAACACTTAATCTAGTACAACATAAAAAAAACAAAAATCCATAAGAAAAAGAACATATATAAGTTAACTAAGGGAAAATTACTCAAACAGCCAAGGAAATTATTAAATTAAAAACAGAAGAAAAATAATAAAGTAAATAATTAGATATAATAGGAATTGGCTGCTCCTTACAAATTAACTTAATAGCATCACTAAAGGGTTGTGGAATTCCTACAAATCCTACTTTATTTGGACCCTTTCGAATTTGGATATAACCTAAAACCTTACGCTCTAGTAAAGTTAAAAAAGCAACACTAATTAAAACACAAATAACTAATAAAAGAAAATTTAAAATAAATATAAATAAATCATAAAGTATCAATACTATTTGTAGAAAAAATCTACATAAATGAATTCTAAATTCAACACATTAATCTGTCAAAACAGTAATCTAATTAATATTAATCAATACAATAAAACTACCATTAATTTCTAGATTCTAATATGGCAGATTAGTGCAGTAGATTTAAGCTCTACAAATAAAGGTTTGACCTTTTATTAGAAAAATTCATTAATGGCAACATGATCAAATTTATCCCTTCAAGATGGAGCTTCACCATTAATGGAGCAACTATCATTCTTCCACTATCATACTATGGTTGTATTATTATTAATTACAGTAATTGTAGGTTGTGCCCTAAGTTATATACTATTTATTGCCTATACAAACCGAAGCATACTTCACGGACATTTAATTGAAACAATCTGAATAGCATTACCAGCAATTACACTAATTTTTATTGCACTTCCATCATTACAACTACTATATTTACTTGATGATTCAGTAGATGCAATAATCACAGTTAAAACCATTGGACGACAATGATACTGAAGATATGAATATTCAGACTTTATAGACGTAGAATTTGACACTTATATAACACCAGAACAAGACCTAGAAAACGACGGATTTCGACTTCTAGATGTAGATAACCGAACAATTCTACCAATAAATACAGAAGTACGAGTATTAACAAGAGCATCAGACATTCTACACTCATGAGCAGTACCTGCGTTAGGGGTTAAAATTGACGCAACGCCAGGTCGACTAAACCAAGGAACATTTACAATAAACCGACCTGGACAGTTCTTTGGACAATGCTCAGAAATCTGTGGAGCAAATCACAGATTCATACCAATTGTAATTGAAAGAACTTCAGTAAACTTATTTATCAAGTGATTATCTAAGATAATCTAAGGATTTAGTTAAAATATATAACATTAGAGTGTCAATCTAAAATAACTAAATGATTAGTACACCTTGAAATACATCAGATGACTGAAAGTAAGTAATGGTCTCTTAAACCAAAAAATAGTAAATTAACGACTACTTCTGATGGGGAAATTTAATCAAAATCCCTCAAATATCCCCTCTCATATGATTCTCCCTATTCATTATATTTTCGGCTACATTAATTCTATTTAATCAAATAAACTTTTTCTCATTTAAACCAAATCTTATTAAAAGAGCAGAAAAAAGAACAATTGATATAAAAAACTTAAACTGAAAATGATAACAAACTTATTTTCAACATTTGATCCATCAACTAACATCTTCAATTTATCATTAAATTGAACTAGAACATTCTTAGGACTATTATTAATCCCATCAATGTTTTGACTTACACCATCACGGATTAATGTTATTTGAAGCCGGCCGAAATGGCCGTGCGGTTAAAGGCGCTGCAGTCTGGAACCGCAAGACCGCTACGGTCGCAGGTTCGAATCCTGCCTCGGGCATGGATGTTTGTGATGTCCTTAGGTTAGTTAGGTTTAACTAGTTCTAAGTTCTAGGGGACTGATGACCTCAGCAGTTGAGTCCCATAGTGCTCAGAGCCATTTGAACCATTTGTTATTTGAAATAAACTAAACTTAACCTTACATAATGAATTTAAAACATTACTAGGACCAAAATCATTTAATGGAACAACATTCATCTTTATCTCAGTTTTTATTATAATAATATTTAATAATTTTATAGGATTATTCCCTTATATCTTTACTAGAACAAGACATTTAGCATTAACATTTGCAATCGCTTTACCTATATGATTAAGATTTATGTTATTTGGATGAATTAATCATACCAATCACATATTTACACACCTTGTTCCACAAGGAACACCTCCTGCATTAATATCATTTATAGTACTAATTGAAACAATTAGAAATGTCATTCAACCAGGTACACTAGCAGTACGACTAGCAGCAAATATAATTGCAGGACACTTATTATTAACATTACTAGGAAATACAGGACCATCTATAGCAATAAACTTAATTTCACTATTAATTATTGGACAAATACTTCTATTAATCCTAGAATCAGCAGTATCAATAATTCAAGCTTATGTTTTCTCAATTTTAAGAACTTTATATTCTAGAGAAGTATACTAAACCTATGTTAACAACTCACTCAAACCACCCATTCCACTTAGTAGATTATAGACCTTGACCATTAACAGGAGGCAATTGACGGCCTGCAACCAACAAGACTGCATACTAGACACTCTGGACCTACACCTGAACTTACGGTCTGGGGCGAGATTTCCTATGACAGCAGGAACACTCTCGTGATTATCACACGGACCCTGACTGCAAAATTTGCACGTTAATTTTGTGGTTGGCCCTTTTGTGCTGCCATTCATGAACAATATTCCAGGGGTGTTTTCCAGCTGGATAACGCTCGCCCACATTGTTGTAACCTAACATCGTCTACAGAATGATGACACGTTGACTTGGCCTGCTCAAGCACCAGATGAGTCTCCAATCGAGCACATTTGGGATATGATTGGACAACTGCAGCGCCGTCCGCAAACAGCATTAACTGTCCTTGTATCGACCGACCAAGTGCAATAGGTATGGAACTTTGTCCCACAAACTGACATCTGGCACCAGTGTACCACAATGTATGCACGTTTGGTATGTTTGAATTCAACATTCTGGCAGTTAATGGCGGTTATTAATGGACGAGGTCGATTGTGGAGGAAATCTTGCCATTAATGTTCGTAGCAACTTCTTCAGTATGTGACATGGAGTAAGGATGAAGTATCGTTCTTGCGTTAAGCGGACGATAGTCGCCACTAGGGCGCCACCTGTCACATTTCTTAAATACAGTTAGGCTGGAGAGGCGCAGCTAGTATCTGAAGGGCGACAGATCCCTAGTGCTACCTTGAAACTCTTGCTTTGCGATATTTGCTTTTCTGTAGGCAGACGACCAGGCCGTACGTGAACTGTCAGTCATTGCATGCTGACATTATGATGTGCCGTTGAGTATCTTACCGGTGCTGGAGTAGGCATGTACAGGTGTTTTCAGGGAACAGGTGTCCGTTAGTAGACAACTGTGTTGCAGAGTCGAGGAAGCGTCGATTGTGAACATCTGGGAGGAGGCTATAAAACAAGAAATCCTTTCAACAATCGGGTACTGCGCGCCGGCAACAACGAATCTCCAAACGACTTCACGCCGAAGACTCAAGTTTACATGTTAGTTGATGTAGCCATTCAGCCTTGATGGAAGATCAATTCGCGGAACACAGTAATTGCCATCGGTATTCCGCCGTTGAAGAAGAAAGAAGAAGGAAGAAAAATAAGGGTTTGACGTACCGTCGCCATCGAAGTCATTAGAGACGCAGCACAAGCTCGGGTTCTTTCAAGGGTGTCAAGGAAAACGGCCGTGCGTTTCTAAAGGAACTACCCCGGCATTTGCTTGGAATGATCATGAAAAACCTTATCTGGACGAGTCCACTGTGTTAACCACTGCACCACCTCTCTTTTCAAGAAGAGAAAATTGAGAGATCAGCACTTGTGTCAACGAGTAGTTGTAGCTTGTTAGAATGCTCTGTTACAAACGGTTGACAATTGTCCTCTTCGCAAACAGTCGCCGTTGCTACTGATTCGCAGCCACATTTACCTTGTCACAGGATGATCGATACTGGCGAGCAGCAACAACAAATTTTTTATTATACCAGTACACATTCCCCCCTGTGGGCAGATGCTTGTTTTCTGCTGGAAGAGCGTCGCCCTCACGACGCAGTTGTGCAGTGCCGGGTTTGTAGGGCCGCGACCTGCTTAGACAGTTCAGTCACTCGTGCTTGGATTGCTCAAAGAGAAGTCTATTCTGACGGAGACAGTTACGACATTGTTCGATAGCTACATTATTCAATCACCAGTCTGAGCGAGAACGTCTCTATCGCTAGCCATTTCTGTGCATCCGTAGGCTAGCGACGTCCATATCACCAGTCATTTCTGTGCATCCGAAGCTAGAACCACATATTCCACAAAATATCATCGTTAATTGTGTTGCCTGCAAGCGTGCGAAGGCCAAGAAGTAGGTGAGATAGTGTATGGTCGCAGAGTACTTCAGTCTGGACCAATTTTTCAAGCCGCTTAGGTTCTGACTGCAACCGCGTTACTATCGCATGCTTAATAGAGGCGTATCTTGCAGCGCTTGGCGGTGAAGCTAGGATGTACTTCTGTAGCTATTTGTTCGTCAGTGCAGCCACCACCTAACTATACTTAGCTTCGTCTGAGGTAATGGGGGTCAAGACAAACAAAACAGGCTCTCAAGTTGAGCGAACTACAGTACTGGATTATCCGGCGTGGAGGGCGGGTGTTTCATCGTATTTGGGCTAATATCTATATCTTCATCTACATACTCACAAGCCACATAGCGGAGAGTACCTTGTGCTACTACTAGTTATTTCATTCCTTGTTCCACTCGTAAATAGAGAGAGGAAATGCCGACTATCTGTATCCATCCTTGCGAGCCCTAAGTTCCTTGTCTTCCTGGTCCTTAGGCGAAATGTACATTGGTGGCCGTAGAATCGTTCTGCAGTCGACTTTAGATGCTGGTTTTCTAAGTTTTTCAATAGTTTCCGCGAAAATAACGTTGTGTTCCCTCCATGGGTTCCCACTTGAGTACATGAAGCATCTCGGTCATACTTGCGTTTTGATCGAACCTACCGGTAACAGTCTTAGCAGCACGCCCCTGAATTGCTTCGATGTCTCAAACACTCGAGCAACGCTCAAAAATGGCTCGTACTAACGTTCTATATGCTGTCCCCTTTCCTACAATCCTCCCAGTAAATCGAAGTCAACCATTTTCCTTCTCTACTTCGTCCTTACTTTCTGATTCCCTTTTTTGTCGCTTTACAATATGACACCTAGATATTTAATAGATGTGTCTGTGTCAAGCAGCACACTACTAATGCTATATTCAAACATTGTAGGATTTTTTCCTACTCAACTTCATTCACATATATTTTTGTACATTCAGAGCAAGCTGCCATTCATCACACTAGCTAGGTATTTTATGGGAGTCATCTTGTATACTTCAACAGCACCCAACGACGACACCTTGCCGTACACCACAGCAGCGTCAGCAAAAAGCAGCAACAAACCATTGTTGCGTTGCTTATTATGATTGTTAAGCGTTATTGTCAGTATTGCCGCTTTCTGTTAACCTGTAGACAGAGCGGGACGCATTTCTGGTTCAACGATTTTCTTGCGAGACCAGGTGGTAAGTAAACATTTCGTATTTCAACCATCAGCATTAAACAAGGAAATTTACGTACTAGTGTAGTAAAATGGCTGTTTTCATTAGTTTTAGAATGAGTGAACGCAGAATTGAAGGTTCGTACAGGACTTCCCCAAAAAATTTGAAATACACACACACTCAAGAATGTAAACACACTCAAGTGTATCTGAATATTTGGGAAAATACATTTTCTTCGGTTAAACCGGGACCGAATGAATGCCGGCTGTTTTCTGTTTTATGCAGAAAGGTTGGTTCAAATGGCTCTGAGCACTATGGGACTCAACTGCTGAGGTCATTAGTCCCCTAGAACTTAGAACTAGTTAAACCTAACTAACCTAAGGACATCACAAACATCCATGCCCGAGGCAGGATTCGAACCTGCGACCGTAGCGGTCTTGCGGTTCCAGACTGCAGCGCCTTTAACCGCACGGCCACTTCGGCCGGCATGCAGAAAGGATTTTAGCATTTCGAACGGCGGAAAAAATGACTTGCTTCAATACACAGAATGTAAAGGACAACCACTGAAAGAAAAATGTAATGTTGAATGAAAGAAACTGTAGAATTAGTTCGTAAGTAAAAAGAATGTAGTGGAACATCATAATGTTGCTCCAAATGAACTGACCTTAGTGTATCATGCAGTGAACACAGTCACTGTTACTCCAGTTTAGACTGTTTCCCACATTTTCGATGATTCTGCGACGGCTTCAGAGTTTTCTTGTGGACGAACAAAAGCGGAAATGTTGGTAAAAAAAAGGCTGTGAGTACTATGCGACTTAACTTCTGAGGTCATCAGTTGCCTATAACTTAGAACTAATTAAACCTAACTAACCTAAGGACATCACACACATCCATGCCCGAGGCAGGATTCGAACCTGCGACCGTAGCGGTCGCTCGGCTCCAGACTGTAGCGCCTAGAACCGCACGGCCACTCCGGCCGGCAATGTTGGTCAAGAAAGTCTGGCTTCAAATAGTTTGAATAACTTTTAGACATTTTAAGGGATTCAGAAAAAATTCATTTTTTTTCATTGACGATCAAAATTACAATACTGACCAGGATCCTTAGTGCAAGAAAGTTATAGATATTATGTTCACTAGATTGCTTTCCACAACTTTGATAAAATACATTTTTATGTGTACCACCCAGATGTGCTAAAGCTGTATAATGCAAGTAGTTTCGACCATTTACGTCATTATCTGCAACACTCCAAAGCTAAAAATTATATATACCACGTTCCCCAAATCAGTTGCTTTTGCTAAAACTTCTTGCACAGCTAAAATACTTCACCTTCCATCCACTGTCACTAGATGGCACAGGCTGGTCTAGGAGCAAGTCACAATACTAGACACCGCGCCCTCTGCGCAACTTCTACTAGCCTTTTCAGATGGATGATGCACGGGCAGAGATTACGCAGCACCAGAGCGCATTGGTCATCAGTCCACTCACTAAATAACAACTCTTTTAACAGTCTTCAGTAGCAAAACATTTTGTTGAGCAGAAATAGCGTATCAGTTGTCGTGAAATCTAGTGAAAAACTTCTTTGCACTCGTTGGCTATGTTCTTACACTCGTTTGAGTGAGAAGTAGGGAAGCTTTTACCAAAGCACAACATTATGTCTGAGGCCAGACCATATCTTTTAGTTGGCATGGTTGCGGTTGTTTGTCTTCTCCTCATCTTGACTGCCGCCACTCGTTTCGCAACTTTTGCCTGTCCACTAGTGGCAGCAGCGGCGGTTATCGATATGTAGTAACTGTTGCCCTATCTTTGGGGCGACGTCGTTGTTTTTTCCGGTCGTGTGAATGGGCCTGTTCGGTTGGGGACTGAGGAGGAACCAGGTCCGCGCAGTGCCAGAACACGCTGGGACTGCTGGCGCTACGCATGGATTGCCGGATGGAAGGGCTGTGGTCACCAGCGTGCACGACCTCGCCGTAAACCAGATCCTGCAGGCTTTAAGATGAGTGCATTTCAATTCAAGTAGGGAAACCTCCACCACTGAGACATGTCGCGATTCTCATGTGACTTGCGTTCATGTTGCTGCTAGTAGTATCGCAGAGGCGAAGACCAGCGAGTCGAGTGCTTGGGGAAAGTGGATTTGATTAGCTTTACTCGACCTCTTAGTACTACTTACTGCATTCAGCTTGTTACAATTTGTTAAGTTCAATCAGCGGTAGCGGTATTTTTCCTGCCTGGTGGCCGCTAACGCCCCAGTTACCTGCCCTAGGGGTTAGTGTCTGTAATGCCAGTGTACGCTTCCTCGCCGTGCCGCTGCTGTCAGGTAAGGCATGTAGTTTTGACAGCTTTCTTGATGGTAGGCGGTTTGTGATTCTTCTACTCTGGTGGTAGTGATTCCTTTCTCGTTCCGGGCGCTCTAAGCACAGTATTCTGGGGGCGTAGTGCAATCCACCGGTTCCGGCTTAGGCGTGTTATTCCGTTCTTTCATTTAGTTCATTGGACGTCAGATAGCTTCAGCAAGATTATCATTAGACATTCGTTAGTCTGCCACTAGTCTGAGTTACCATCTTGTGAAGTGAAGGCAACTCGCCGAAGTGTTTGTTGCCGGACCTTCTCAGAGGTCGATTCCTGGAGCACCGTCTGTGACAGGTCCTTGTATTTTATTATTGTATTATTTATTACCATACATTGTAATGCCTACATTAAAGGTTATGTATGTCTAGTTAATAGATCCTGACGCCTTCTGGAATAAATCTAGCAGTGTAAGGGTTGTGTTGAAAGGTTACCATGATCTTATTTCACCCGTTGGGTGCTCAGTTGCTTGTCTCTTTTAATTAACCTTTGCTTGTATTTGCTCTTCTACAGCAGGTTTCTAAATTTTTTGTATAATTGCCGTTCCTGGCGTGTAAGACCTTCAGCCATGATTGTGGTCATTTGCTTTAAAAAAAAATAATTTGATATTTGTATTTTAGCAGTAAGCCTTTAAAACTTTATTTAGTGCCATTCCGGCGTCTGATACCTTCTGCTGTGTTTGTGGCCACTTACCTTTTTAACATTTCAATACCTGTAAGTTGTAATTGCAGCTAGTTCTTAAACATTCTTAATTTATTGCCATTCTTGGCGTGTAAGGCCTTCAGCTGTCATCACAGTAGCTTGTTTTTCTTAAAAATTATCTGTGTCTGTATTTTATGGTGTTGCTAATTTGTAAAACTGAAAACACTATTATTTGCACAGTTGTTTATTCCTTCATTAATAACGTGTGGAATTTTTTATTTATTGTTGAGTCTGGAAATACTGTTTTAAAAATAGATGTGTGTAACTGTAAAAGGCAACCAATAGTAATTGATTACGGCCCCGTCCACAATCGTAACCGAATCCTGCCTTCCCTTGACTAGAACAGGTTTCAATGTCGTTACAAAATAGTGTGCATATTTATTATGTAGTTTGCGGTGTTTGTTGGTTTCTTTGCTGTAACAGGCTCTGTTTCTTAGGCAACAGTGGTACGAATTGTGTCGATGATATTTTCACGTTAAATTGCAAGTGGAATCTACATGTATCGTTAACGGTACACTACATGAGTATGTTGCTTTGTGCTAGAAATAAGTAGTGTTGTTTGGACTGGCTTTATGCTTAACGTTTTCTTAACGTTTTTTCTGAATTAATCACAGCAGCAGCTGATTAAAACGCGGTAACAAAACACAGTTGATCTTCTGGGCTCAGGTACAAAGATTTCTTGTCAGTCTGTTTAAACACATTCAAAAGAAAAGAATACACAAAACGAATCGAAAGATAAAGACACATTTAATAATAAAACACCATATAAGTTTATTTAATTTACATGTTTATATTCTCATATTTTTAATAAGGAAACTATATTCAACAGTTTTTATGTTAATGTCCAACTGTGAAATTATTCAACTTAGTTCAATGTCGAACGTCGAAGAACTGCAACCCATCTTCCAAGATGATACAGTTTCGACGCAGCAAACAGTGATCTGCTGGCAAACGGCACGCTGTGCCTGCTACAGCTTATCGTAGTCAAGGCTGCCGTCCCTATATTTCATGATGAATGCTGCGTGCGCTTCTACGCTCATGATTGAAGCTCTCACCGCTGGATCCTGCTTCATGGCCGCTCCCCACGCCATCTGCAAGGCAAACCTCTTTGTTATTATCTCATTTACAACGGTAACATCAGAGTAAACGGAAGTTTGTGATACGACAGTACTGGTTTAATACGTGTCTCGGCGAGAATTTTGTGTACTTACAAGCGAATTTCTCTAAATGTTCAAATTTTTGTATTTTATTTTGAGTGCTTTAAGCCATACCATCTTACTGCTTGCTTACAATCAGCTTTATTTTCGTCAGACTAGTTTCCACGTGTACTCAAACACAAGAAAAGACGGCCGAAACTGCCCTGCTATGAAAAGAAATGGCACCCTAGACCATCACTTCTGTTTATCGGACAGATATCCCACCGGTGTCTGGGGCGCCTCCAGACACCTCTTTGCTAGTAATCGGGTCTCAGTTTGAAGTGGGGCTCATCACTGAAGACAATTCCACTCCAATCAACGAGATTACAGGCCGAATACATGTCTGGAGACTCCCCAGACAGTGGTGGGATACCAGCACCCCGTCGCCCAACATATAGCCCGGCAGCCGAGAGTGACGGTCTGAGGTATCGTTTCATTTCGTAGCGGGACTACTTTGGTAGTCTTTCGAGGCACCCATACAGCACAGCGGTTCGTTGACGATATTCTACGATCAATTTTGTTGTCCGGCCGCTGTGACCGAGTGGTTCTAGGCGCTTCAGTCCGGAACCGCGCTGCTGGTACGGTCGCAGGTTCGAATCCTGCCTCGGGCATGGATGTGTGTGATGTCCTTAGGTTAGTTAGGTTTAAGTAGTTCTAAGTCTAGGGGACTGATGACCTCAGATGTTAAGTCCCATAGTGCTCAGAGCCATTCAGTTTTGTTGCCCTTCACCGTAAGCCATCTTGGGCTTACATTTCAGCAAGATAATGCTCGCCCGTATACGTCGACAATTTCTACTGTGTTTCTTCGTGCTTGCCAAACACTACCTTGGCCAGCAGGGTCGCCAGATCTCTCCCCAACTGAGAGCACTGGAGAATCATGGGCACGGCCCTCCAAGCAGCAGAGGATTTTGACGATCTAACGCGCCAGTTGGACGGATTCTGGCACGATATCCTTCATGAGAACATTCAACAAATCTATCAATCAATACCTAGCCGACTAAGTGCTTGCATAAGGGCCAGAGATCGACCAACGCGGCGTTGACTTGCTCAATTTGTGATGCTCTTTCTCTTGAACTAATCACCCAATCTTCCTGAAAATGTAATAATTTGTTTGTCTGTACATATACATCTACCGAATTCCGTCCCATTCGGTTTACCCCTTCGTGGTGCGTGGTTTTTTTTTCTCTTTTTTTGTTTTGCTCTTTCTATGTTTTGGAATGCATGTATTCGAGATTACGATAGGACAGTAGCTTTTTTAAATTTTGTCTTTATTGCTGGTTCATTTGAAGAACTTACTTAAGACAAGAACGTGGGTATTCATACCTTAGTCATTCTTCGATGTAATGTAGAAGCTTAGAGTCGTACATTAAGCTATAAACTACTAAAACGCCCATAAAGCAACGTTCATCAAGTACATGAGTGTTTGACTTCTGTCAGAAGTCAATCAAGGGAAAACAAATATGACCATATAAAATTTTAACAACATAATACAGAGTATACAATTGCGTGAATCGACGCACATGCGTCATTCGTTTGATTCACGGTGTGGAAGCATGCAGAGACGAGTGAGAACGCGAAGTTGGCCAATCACTGGTCATCCCTTTGGCCACTCCAGCTACGACAAACCAGACTCTGACGACGGTCGCTGAAGTGGATTACCTCCTGGACCAGACTGCCTTGCCAGTATCGCACCCTGATTCAGCAGATGAACAACCCACCAGTCCTTCAGAAACTGAACATACCGTGAGAAGCTAAAGAAATGCTCCGACTATCACCGCCAATACACGTATTTAGCGAGAACTGCTGGGCTAGTATTAGTTCTAGTCGAAGGAAAGGGAAATTTTGTCAAAATTCAATGAAGGCATGGTTGGGCGATGAAATCTGGGCTGCTGGCAGAGTGTGGTAACAGTCAGCAGCCAGCGGGCCAGCAAAGTGAACATGGCACCCTCAGGCACAGAGCTGCGAAAGCAGTATTGCACGCACAGTTTGTTTTGAGTGGAGCAACAAGGAGGCAGAAAACTGCAGCATTGCTTTAAGTGATTGTGACGTATGAGGCAGGGCACCAGGCCAGAGCCAAGACTGGCGATTTGTAAGTAGCTGACGTGTGGGAATTCGAGGCTACAGGCCACGTTCGCTTCCCACCTGGTGTACCGGGGTACGGGCGTGGCATATGGTGTGGGAGGCGCAGCAGTGCTGCAACAGCGCCAGAGACGGCGGTTGGTGTTGCCATCCGGCAAGCACTAGCGGCAAGTTGTGGCACACCATCCAGGAGGGCGCAGGTTGGAGTCTGGTCCTGTCCTGGGAGCAGCGGCGGCCCAAGGGCCATGGGTGACCAGTACACCCACCTTCGTCCCGAGGTCGGACAGAGCAAGCCAATCGGGGTGGAGGGCGGCGAGGACCAGGGACTGTAGCAGTCTCTGGAATCGCGGCCAGCAGTGAAGCGCAAGTCGCAATGCATAGGCGGACAGCGACCAGGAGAGCGTGCCCGACTTCCAGCGGGGCGGCCTTGATGACAGCTGATGCGGCGACAACATACCAGGAGGCTACTGAGATGGCTGGACTCGCAGGACAGCGTGCGAGCGGCACACTGACACTACACTTCACCCATAGAGTGCTGTAAATTATCTGAATAAACAAATGTTACCGAATACGACTGTATCACTTTGCACTGCCCCTTGGCACTCTTGCACTTGCTCGGCCTCCTGACAAAATACGGCATGTTGGGTCCCAACTTCAGCTCTGCCATCTGGAGTCCCAGGTTCGACACACCAACACCACAGGAGAACTACAGCAGCTTCAGCACATTCTCTGAAGCCGGAAAACTGCTGCGTTCAACATTGAACTTCGAATGTTTTACTGCAGTTTATAGTGATGTGCAATATTTCAAGTCATATTTAGTGAAGGAACAATACTACCGTACTTATAATGTTTGCTCATTGGTTTTTATGGTTAATGCTTTGAGAAACGAACTCAGCACACATTGGTCTGATGCAATTTATTAATGATCACTTGTATTACCTTCAGTTTAATCCTAACTGATGTGAGGCCACCAGTTGTATAAGATCACTAAAATTGTTTTCGATTTGAGTTATAATACTATTATGTTAGTCAACTTTATTAATGTCTAAACTTTTTTCATTCAATACATTTTTATATTAATAATTCACAAATCTGCCTGTAAATATTAGAACGATGGATTATTTACCGGAAATGTGAGACACATTTCCGCAGCCATAGATATCCCAGGTAATAGAGCGTGCACCTTGAAGAAAAGAGGAACTACCGTGGATTGTGTAGGAAAAGGAACAACTTATCACAAAACAGCTGTATAAGGCGTTTGCATCCATCTCGCTTTGTATGTTCTATATCAGCAACCCACAAAACACTCTTTAGCACTCTGTCATTCTGTATCATCTAACGTCTTATACCTAACTGATAAGTGAAATGATGGAATTAAGTTGATTTTAGCAACAAGAAGTTCTCAAACAATCCCCATTCATAGCAGCAACGCCTAGAGTGATTTGATCTTACCAACTTGTATCGGTTTCCCGAAGATGACTTGGTGGAACAGTGTCAAGGCTCAAAGATAATGTAAACAGTATCGAAAGATTTTGAAAATACAGCAGTATTTATTTAAATAGAAAACTTTATGTACGATTTGGTTTGCCTTACAGAGTATTAGAGAAAGAAAATAGCATGCACCGCGTTCAGTTCGGGTTCGTTAACAGCAAAAAGATCAGTTAGCGTGTTGGAAGGCACTGCAAAATCGAAAATTATTGATCAGCAATGTGGATTTTACGTTCCGACTCTCTATCTAAATTACGTGTCGCACATCTCTCGTGTCTTAGGGCTTTTTATCGAGGTTGTGTAAGGCATAGTAATAAGAATAGCCTTTTCGTGGTCATTACGACAATGAGTGATGAACGAGACAATCAGAATAGACTCACAAGTCTGGCGAAGTCCTGCAGCGGCAGCTTGACGTCGGGGTGCATCGCGCGCAGCGCTTCCATACGCTCCGCCCACGGCCAGATCATGTAGTCCAGCATGCCGGGCCTCGCACCTGCAACACACACATCCAGTGCCGTGAGCACACGCCACATCTCAGCCAAAGTGTACGTACCTCACAGTGACCAGGAGTGATATCTCAGACGAATAAAATGAGCGTAAATTAAACATAATTTGTAAAATGCTAAATCTAAATTCAACCCCAGAATAAACTGCTATACCTCTTATAACCTGAAACAATGTCTATTCTTTAAGTACACTTCATTTTACTGTGAACAGCAACGGCAGCGGCGATTTATCTTCGACCCAGGTGGTGTGCACCATCAAGATGACAGTTCCCTACTAAAAAGTCTTGTTGTTGTAGCTTGTCACTATAGCTTATACATGAGGCAGGGCACTGACCAGTCATTCATTTAATAAGATAAACTTAATTTTTCGAAAGAGCATTATGTGATCGGTATCGAAGCATACACCGATGACGACATACAATGATCAGCCAGAACATTATGACAGCCGACCCACTATCGACGTAAACCCGTCCAGGCGATAGCAGCGTCACCTGGTGTGAATTGACCGCTAGACAGACACACGCACGGTGCATATGTTATCAGAGAACGTGCTGTCCGTGTGTAGAAGGGGAAGGCGCGCCATCTATCTGCGCTTGACCGAAAGCAGATTGTGATGTACCCGAGACTCGGCACGGGCATTTTGGAAACTTCGCGACTTGTTGGGTGTTCGAGGAGCGCTGTGGTGAGTGTCTTCAGTACGTGAAGAAACAAAGGCGACAACACGTCCAGATGTCGTGGAGTTGGGCGGCCACCCCTCATTGTAGGTGCCACACGTCGTATGCTGGGAGACTGGTAAAACACGACAGGCCTCGAACTTTAAAGCTGGGCAGAGTACAAGTGTGTCTGAACACACAGTGCACCTAACACTCCTAATGATGGCCTCCACAGACCACGTCGCACGCCTGTGCTGATGTTAAAACAAGGACATCGGTAACTATGGGGACGTGACCGTCGGCGCTGGACGTTGGCGCAGTAGTAGAGCGTTTCATGGTCTGATGAATCCTGACACTTTCTTCATGTACCGATGGGAGGGCGCGAATCCTTCGTCTACCACGGGAACAGCTTCTTGACACTTCTACTGCGGGATGGAGACAATCTTGCAACGGCTCCATTATGCGCTGGGGAAGATTCACGTGGGCATCCATGGGTCAAGTGGAGCTCGTGCAAGTCCATGAATAGACCACATACTACACTCCTTCACGACGATCATGTTTCCCAACGGCATTGGCGTTTTACAACAAGATATTGCTCCACGTCACAAGACCAGGAGCGTTATTAGGTGGTTCGACAGATGCAGTGGTGAGTCGCCAAACCTGAACACGATCGAACACGTCTGGGATGTGGTTGAAGGTGACGTCAGAACACATCTTCCATCTCGTCGGAATTTACGGAAATTACCTGCCAGCTCCCTCCAGCGACCTACCAAGGCCACATTGCTTCCACGCCACGATGTATCGCCGCTGTTATCCTGCCAAAGGTGGATATGCTGACTATTAGGTAGCTGGTCATAATGTTCTGGTTGATCAGTGTACATTTTATGTCAAAGGGAAAGGTCTGATTTTTGGCGCGAACTTCATTCTGTTCATGGTTGTTCAACAAAATATTGGAGTCATATTTACTGTATTGGTAGTTTCATAAAAATATAAATGTAAAAAAATCAAATGATAACAACTATTGTATTACTGATGTAAAATTTATAAATGTCTGAGAAACTTTATGTCAACGATTCTGTGAGAATAAAAGCTTTTATTTTGTTTCAAGACATGTTTGAACAACAACATTCATGCCATCAGCCATTTAATCGGGTCTATCTGAATATTCGTAACTGCTTGTGATGATGAACGGAAACCCTGCAGCCCTCATTGTTATTAGAATTACTTGCATGAATACGCCGGCCGGAGTGGCCGTGCGGTTCTAGGCGCTACAGTCTGGAGCCGAGCGACCGCTACGGTCGCAGGTTCGAATCCTGCCTCGGGCATGGATGTGTGAGGTCCTTAGGTTAGTTAGATTTAATTAGTTCTAAGTTCTAGGCGACTGATGACCTCAGAAGTTAAGTCGCATAGTGCTCAGAGCCATTTGAACCTTGCATGAATAGGATATCGGAATTTGAATAGGTATTGTGACGTCCGTATCCAGTCAAATACTCAGTTGCAATCAATGACAACATCATGGCATACTAATATCAAAGTGTGCGTGTGTTAATGAAAACACCCACGCCGCTGTGAGTTCTCAATAACCATCTACCTCTACCCCTCTCCATCTCATAAACCAGTGTGTTTACACTTGCTAGGGCTCCTGCTCTCGCTAATTCTAGTAATCCATAGAGGCAAACGCCTCGCTGGCCCGTTTTCTGTTTCAGTCACGTGCCACCCTGATTTATGTCCAAACATGGCCTTCCAGTATCTGCTACTGGCAGATTCTATATGGCATCGTAATCTTACACAACGCATTGCGATTACTATGCACCTGTCAGACAATGATACGGATTGGTTAAGTGTGATCGCAGGTGGTACTGTCAGATAATCATCAGAACACCAACCGTGACTAGCACTTGTACGTTCGCCTCATTGTCTATCAGCTTGGTTGTGAATAGCTGTGCCGCCAGTCACCTGCGAGCAGTCGGTGCCTTGGACCAGATACATTACCTGCACTGTGTACTAACACAAGAGAATCAAAATCAGTTTTTGCTACACTTTTAATAATGCCATGTTTATATGAATGGTATACTGTGAGGTGAGGAAGCGGATGAAAGAAGTACTGCTGTTCTTACTTGTAACAAAACAAGAAATTCTCAACATGGAACATCCCGTCATGCTGATTTCTGTGGTTCTTATGCGATATGTGTGTTACAGGAAACAATCGCGTCAGTTCTCAACTGTGTTCTTCTCTCCTTGTATCGCACGTGCTTGTTACATTTACAACGTTACACCTGGTTATTTAATCTACATGACTTCGTCAAACAATAAAATTACTAACAGGGTTCGGATTGTTTTTCCACGCTTAACTGAACAGAAGTTGTAATTTTGTTGCATGGCTTCATAGGCATTAACCACCTTTAAAGGTAATTCAGTGTGCGTTCACCAACTGCACGTAAACTTTTCGAGGTAACATTAACTCCGGCTAGTTGATATGTATATGGTATAAGTACTATTCATCTGTTAGTATTATACTTATGACTTTATTTTACGTTATCTACATGTGTATTGACAAGGATAATCGTTGTGTTTATGACACTAAAACGTGAGAATTTATTATGTAACTACGTTAGTGCTCGCTGCTGCCCTGTATGCGGAACAGTTATATTATAGAAAAAAACGATTTGAAGACAAAATGGGCAATTTTTTACAGTTTTGTTTGATCCTTAACTGTAACCAAAATATGAACTGAGGGAGATTCAGTAGCTTACGTCCACTGTCAAGTTAAGGCACATTCATCGTTGTTGTATGGTATCCGAATAGTTTTTGAAAGCCTATTTCTTGTGTCAACTATCATTGTCGGGCCAGCGTTCATATTTTACAGTTTTCCAAGTGTAAACTGACATGGGGAAAAAGAAGAGCTGTGTGAATAAACACAGTGCAACTAAATTCCTATTCTTTCTCAAATGATTTACAGCAACCTTATAACGTTTTTATACTATTTCATAAAGCATTATAATTTGCATTCAAAACATTACCCTTAATCCACAATGTAAGTAGCATGATTTTGCACAATTGTTGATTATGATAGATAATGTGGCATTATTAAAACATTCAATACCAATTATCATAACCGTCTGAAATACGACATGGTTTTTATATCATGGACTACATATGAAAATCTTCTGAGTGCCACAATTGCAAAATTCTTTAAGTGTCAACTCGATGTAATTTGAAGTGAATGTTCATTTGCACCGAATTAAAAGAAAAGTTGTGATCAGAAAATGGAACGAAGTTGATTCGTTGTACCTTTTACTGCCGCTCAAAAACTACACAATATGACAGTAAACTCAAAAATATGATGTATCATTTAACCCTTGCACCAAGTTTGGTCTTCACAGCTTAAGTCATTACTTGCAAGAAAATGAAACTTCAGCTCTTGGGGTTTTCATACACATCCTAAACACAAATCCAAAATCAAAACTATGCTGCTGGGCTGTCTGCAGGCAGCCATCTCCTGTGTGCCTTTTCTTGCCTCCATCACGTCACCTGAGCTGTGCCATGTGGTTTTCTGAGATGGGTTCATTGTGAAATTAACAGCTGGCGTGGAACACTCAATCTGGTAATGAGTTAACATGGCCTTTACAGATACATATGTCATCTAGCATTGAGCTAGAAAAGTCTTTATAGATATCTCACATTAGAGATGATTCATTCAGTCTCACACAACGTGCAGTACTGGAGATTTGTACATCATATCATTCTCAGGAGAGAAAGAGAGAGAGAGAGAGATTATGTCTTACTCATGAAACTGACATAATTTTGATGTGAAAATGACATTGTGTCAGTTTACATAAACATTGGGTTCCGCTGAGAAAGCTTGTGTATTTTCATAAATAATAAGACATTTTAGATGCGGAAATACTGTAAGTTACACCCTTTATGTGTTTCTGACAAATAATTCAGGTATTTCAGAAGCCTTTCAACATGGACCTAAATTATGCAAAATTCGGACTATTTGGGTACTTATGAAAATGGCCAAGATGGCAGTTCTGGGACTACAAACAGACTGACTGTTCCGTTCTATGGCTGGTAAAATACTGAACTGTGACTGACTGTTTCACTTTAATGGTAATTAAGATACTGGGATGTGATTGGAGGTGAAGAAAGGGGAGGTGAGGGTAGGGGTGAGTCAGTGGAGAGTGTGGCCAATGAAGCGGTAGTGTGGCTTGGGAAGGGGTGTGTGACTTAAGCAGGAGGCATGGCCAAAAATGAGGGCCAGTATGAGGAAGATGATGTGGCTTAGGAAGGGGGCATGGCTTCGGACAGGGGTGTGGCTTGGAAAGGTGGCGTGGCTTAGGAAGAGGCTTTGGCATGGAAGAGGCTGTGGCTTAGTGAGGAGTCATGGCTTAGTGAGAGGATGTGGCAGAAGTATGGCTACCTACTACACTTTACACTTACACTCATTACTGAAGACTGCAGTAACATTGACACCACAATCCAAGATTCCACCCACTTGATCTTGAGAAGAGCAAGAGTTGGTGCAGGGTGTGTACATGCAATTTATGCATATATAATAAGCCATGCCCTTTGTTAATGACATAATTATTGTCACATCATAAGCCATGAACCTTCCTATTGATGATCACATAAGAAATGGAGGCAGGAAAATTTAAAATTGGCAGGACATTAAAAAACGTTAGAGCTGATACTGGGCAGTAAATTCGAAGTCTCTCTCTCTCTCTCTCTCTCTCTCTCTCTCTCACACACACACACACACACCCTTACGAAATGATCAAAAGAATTCTACTGTTCGTTTTACACTTACGCTCATTTATCCAAAAAATTACTAAGCCCACAAACAGATACAACCCCCCACCCGCCGTCCACACATACATACATAATCAGAGCCTAATATATTTTAGCCAACACTAAAATGAGAGAGGGAGAGTTAGAATGTAGTGTCGTCTGGTCTGTGTTTAAAAGTATGCAAATGACCTGAATTATTTATCAAAAACATACCTCACTCACTTAAAACAGATCTAATTTGCGTCAACCTAGTGTCCAAAATGTATATGTCGACTCTAAAGTTAGTACCACATTCCTGGATACTGACTAATAACATAACCTAACAGTGTATAAAGTTAGGCACAAGAGACTGATGTAAAACTAACCTGAAAAGACTTATAAACGCAGGATAGACATATTAGCTAAAATACTACACTAAGCAATCAAGCATACAAATCAAGAGACAGTCTGACTTTTTGGAAGAATGTAATTAATTAGGACTACACTACAGTTCGTGTAAGTCACAATACATCCACAAATTAAATATTTCCACATCTAAATCATTCTCAAGCATGACGTTACAAGGGACAAATATAATGCATCATGTTGCACACAGTAAAAATATAATCCATGATACTGACTGTCAGCTATTGCTTTTATTATGAATCAATCAGGCCCACTAGATGTTATGTACAATAACAAAATGGTTCAAATGGCTCTGAGCACTATGGGACTCAACTGCTGAGGTCATTAGTCCCCTAGAACGTAGAACTAGTTAAACCTAACTAACCTAAGGACATCACAAACATCCATGCCCGAGGCAGGATTCGAACCTGCGATCGTAGCGGTCTTGCGGTTCCAGACTGCAGCGCCGTTAACCGCAGGGCCACTTCGGCCGGCCTGTACAATAACAACTTTCGACTAAAGTTGCAACATCTATCAACCGTAGCTATGGTATCAAGGCTTGCTAAACGTTTGTAGACTGTATTTCCTATAATCAACTATTAAATAACTCCAATATCTAAAACAATTAGCGACGGGAAAACACACACTCACACACACAACGAACCCAAAAGACAAACAAACTGAGCAGATACCACGTTAAGAAAGATGGTAGAAGTTGTTTTGACGATTTTTCTGCGATGTAGAACTCAAACTGCAAATTTTTTCATAATACATAATTAGATCTTTCCCTCTGTTTAATTGTCTATCACAATTAATGATTATGACTGTGTTGGAACGTCTCCAAAGAAGATGGAATCGATATCTCAAAAGTAAACTCTTTGATAAAATTATTTATCATTCATCGAGTCAAATCCAAAAACACGCAAACATGCACACACACACACACACGCACACACACACACACACACACACACACACACACACACACACACACACACACACACACACACACACACACACACACACATGTATCCACACTCATTCACACTGGTACACAAACAGATACATGCTGATTACATGCTTCTCATAATACGCAAATAGAATTACAGATTGCTACAAAAATTTGAGCAAAATGAAACTGTATTATTTCTGGAATTATGTAAGATTCTGCAAATTAAATATTTCTGCATCTAAATTGTCTGTAGCAGTGATCAAAAACACATCCAGATCGCTTTTTGACACTACTTAAATAGATTACATGTTAGTAGTTCACAGTAGTTCAATCTTTGTACCATACATTCAATTAATTTAAGTTCATAAAAATTTGGTTGCACAAACATGCACATGAGCACTTCTTCAAATCTAGCCTATAGCTTAAAATGCACCATTAAATACTAATGTTACTCTCATGTCCAAAACTCAGTTCTAAATCAGAAAGTTGGATTTCCTAACACACTTTGCATAAGCAATGGACCCTCAAATTATATATTTCCACACTTAATTTTCTGTATAACTTATTGAAATACACACAGCTCGGTTACTGACAACATGAAATTCATCTAGAGCACTACTGTAGCTCTAACTTGCCACCCAAATTACTCTGAAATTAGAAAAGTAAACAATGACACATCGCAAAAACAGCTCACTATACATGTTGGAATGCATTTAGCGTAGCATTGCGATCACAGTACCTACCTCTAGCGCAGTACAAAATGGCATTCACCCTTCACTAACCTAATAGTATCTATTTTCTTTATGATTCAGAATGCTAAAAAGTTTACAATGCAGACAGTCTAAATGCGCTGCAGGAGGCAATGGTGACTGTCCATCATTGAGCACTAACCATCATTTTGCATTGAGCATCACTCTCTTCAACTAATAGTATTTAGGGTAGTGGTGGTCAGACATTTCCACATCCGCTCATCTACCAGATTGCCTCATAATTCATTTTTATTACATGTGTGTGTACAGTACGTTAAAAAATTAAAATACAAAATTTCCACATCTGCCTCATCAACACCTCTCTGATGCGTACACCACAGTAACTTGTGTGTCTGTGTAATGCTTCCTTTAATGATGCAACAACACAGGAAATACAGTTTTGCGCTGTGCAACAGTGGAAGATGTACTGTGCTAGTAGTAGGCATTCTGATCATATTGTTATGTTAAATGTATTGTGACAGACATAGTGAATTGCTTTTTGTGATATTGTTACTGTTCACTTTGCGAATTCTCGAAATACTTTAGGCTGTGAGTTAGAGCTACAGTAGTGCTCTACACTGAGATGGCAAAAGTCATGGGATAGAGATATGCACATATACAGATGGCAGCAGTCTCGCATACACAAGGTATAAAAGAGCAGTGTGTTGACAGAGTTGTCATTTGTTCTTAGGTAATCTGAAGAGGTTTCCAACGTGATAAGGGCCGTACGACAGAAATTAACAGACTTTGAATACGAAGTGGTAGTTGGAGCTAGATGCACGGAACATTCCATTTCAGAAATCGTTAGGGAATTCAATATTCCGAGATCGACAGTGTCAAGAGTGTGCCGAGAATACAACATTTCAGGCAGTGGCCTACGGCCTTCGCTTAACGAACGGGAATACTGGCGTTTGCGTGGAGTTGTCAGTGCTAACTAACATGCAACACTGCGAGAAATTACAGCTGAAATCAATGTGGGACGCACGACGAACGTATCCGTTAGAACAGTACGGCGAAATTTGGCGTTAATGGGCTATGGAATCAGACGACCGCCATGAGTGCCTTTGCAAGCAGACGACATTGCCTACAGCGCTTCTCCTGGGCTCATGACGATACCGTTTGGACCATAGGTGATTGTCAAAAAGTGGTCTGGTCTGATGAGTCCCGATTTCAATTGGTAAGAGCTGATATTTGCAGTAGGGTTCGAGTGTGGTGCAGACCCCACGAAGCCCTAGAACCAAGTTGTCAACAAGGTACTGTGCAAGCTGGCGGTGGCTCCATAGCGGTGTGCGCTGTGATTACATGGAACGGAATGGGTTCTCTGATCCAGCTTAATCGATCATTGACTGAAAATGGTTATGTTCGGTTACCTGGAAACTATTTTCAGCTGTTAATATACTTAATGCCCACATACAACTGTGGACCGAGCGAGGTGGTGCAATGGTTAGCACACTGGACTCGCATTCGGGAGGACGACGGTTCAATCCTGCGTCCGGCCATCCTGATTCAGGTTTTCCGTGATTTCCCTAAATCGCTCCAGGAAAATGCCGGGATGGTTCCTTTGAAAGGGCACGGCCGCCTTCCTTCCCCGTCCTTCCCTAATCTGATAAGATCGATGACCTCGCTGTTTTGTCTCTCCCCCCAAACAACCCAATCCAACACAACTATGGAATTTTATGGATGACAATGTGCAATGTCACCGGAGCACAATTGTTCGCGATTGGTTTGAAGGACATTCTAGACAATCCGAGGAATGACTTTGCCACCCATATCGCCCGACATGAATCCCATTGATCATTTTTGGGACATAGTCGAGAGGTCAGTTCGTGCGCAAAATCCTGCACCAGTAACACTTTCCGCAGTTATAGACTGCTATAGTTAAGTATTTCCGCAGGGGATTTCGCGAGACGTGTTGAGTCCGTGCCACGTCGAGCTGTTGCACTACGCCGGTCAGTAGGAGGCCTGACACCATGTTAGGAAGTCCCCCATGACTTTTGTCACTTCAGTGCACACGAATTTCAAGTTATCAATAAGTGAACTGTATGTATTTTAATAAGTTATGCAGAGAATTCAGATGTGAAAATATTTAATTTGAAGGTCCGTTGGCCGGCCCTGTGGCCGAGCGATTCTAGGCGCTACAGTCTGGAACCGCGCGACCGCTACGGTCGCAGGTTCGAATCCTGCCCGGGCATGGATGTGTGTGATATCCTTAGGTTAGTTAGGTTTAAGTGGTTCTAAGTTCTAGGGGACTGATGACTTGAGATGTTAAGTCCAATAGTGCTCAGAGCCATTTGAACCTTTTTTTTTTTTTTTAAAAAAAAAAAAAAAGGTCCGTTGTGCATGCGAAGTATGATAGGAATATCGGACTTGCGGTTTTAGAGATGAGTTTTAGACGTGAGTGTAACACTGGTAATTCGTGGTGCAGTTTAAGCGGTACGTAAAATCTGAAGTAGTGCTCATGTGCATGTTGTTTCAACCAATTTTCTGTATTTAGATGAATTTAATGTGTGGTACAAAGATCGAACTACAGTCATCTACTAACATCATTTAAGAAGTCTCAGCGAGCTGTGTGTGCCACAGATAATTTAGATCCGGAAACATTTAATTTGACGGTCCATGGTGCTTGCAAAGTTCGCGATATCTTATATATTTCCAGAAGTAATATGGTTTTATTTTGCTCGAATTTTCGTGGAGATCTGAAATTATGCTTGCATGTTATGATAACGTACAAGCTGCATGTATTTTATAGTAAGTAATGCAGACAATTAAGATTTAATTTTAAGTTACACTATGTCTGAAACCTGTTCAGGATGCTGTATTTTTCAATAAATAATACCATTAAATCTTGCTCGAATTTCTCTAGAGATCTGTAATTATGCTTGCAAATTATGACAAATACGCAAGTTGTGTGAATCTGAGTGTATGTGTTTGTATGTGTGTGCGAGTGCATGTTTATGTGTGCGAGTGCATGTTTGTGTGTGTGTGTGTGTGTGTGTGTGTGTGTGTGTGTGTGTGTGTGCGTGTGTGTTGTACTCGAAAATTGATACATAATTATATCAAAGAATTTACTATAAACATACCTACTCTGTTTTGTTCTACAATTTCTTATGGAGATGTTTCAACTCTGACATCGACTTCCGTCCCAATGTGCCTAAACACAGGAAAGTTCTCGCTGTGTACTACTAAAAAATGTGCGGTTTGAGTGTTAAAACGTAATAACATCGTCGAAACACCCTCTTCCTTCCTACCTAAATGGTTTTTGATCTATTTGTTTGTCTTTTTGCTCTTTTGTGCGTGTTTGTGTGTGCGTGTGTGTGTGTGTTTGTGTGTGTGCGTGCGTGTGTGTTTATTTTCACATCACATATTTTTATTAGATTCTGGTGTTATTTAATAGCTGATTATCGGAAATGCAGTCTACAATTGTTTAGAGAGCCTTGGTAACATAGTTCCGACTGATAAATATTGCAACTTCTGTCGAAAATTGTTACTGTACATAACCTCTAGTGGGCCTAATTAAAGCAATAACTGCCAATCAATATCAATAATTCTGTTTTTCTACTGCATAACATGATACATTAACTTTGATCTTTGTAATGTGGTCCATGAGAACAATTTATATGTGGAAATGTTTAATTTGCGAGTGTATCGTGGCTTACTCCAAGAGAAGGCCAAATTAATTTCATTTTTCCAGTAAATTGGTCTGCCTATTGGTGTGTTTGTTCGACTGCTTAAGTTAACTTCATTTTTCTGCAGGTACAATCCTTGTCAGGTTAGTTTTACGATATTCATCTCTTAGGCGTAACATCTAATGTCAGTTATTAGTTTATCATGTTATCTGCAATTATTTAGGCATGAAAATAGCATTGGAGTACTCACTTTGGAGTTGACAATCGTGTCTTAGGCACTGAGTTGATGAATATGTATGTGGAAAATAACATGGGATGCTTAATTATTCAACTTCTTTGCGTTTCTGACGTATTTCTTTTTAGATATTTTAGACTTGGAAAGAACATTATGAAACATGACAAGCAACATAGACGTGGAATATAATTAATCTGAGTCCCTGTTGTTTCTTAAAACAAATGTGGTACTCTGATCGAACTATGAACATAGCCCCCTGTTAGCGATGACACGCAACAGGAGGTTAGACCTTTAGCTGATTTTATTTCGCTTTTTTGAAGTTTTTCAGAATAGTACTTAAAGTATGGCTCATCTTCAACATCGTATATTATCAGTTCATTAATTATATTGCATAGGTGTATTTTGGTTTTAATTGTTTTTGTTTTATACTCGATCTCATATTCCATAACAAATCTATCTGCCGTCTTAGGTAGGCATGAAAATGGTACTGGGATACCTAGTTTAGATGTCTGAATCATGTTTTAGACACCAGTTTGAAGTAAACATTGTAAATTTTGATATTTGGTTTCATTTTTGCAGACTTGGAAGGAAAAATGTGACTTTTGAGAAGCATCATAAACGTGGTAAATAATTTATTTGAGGTTCTGTTGTGTCTTAAGCCAAGCGTGGTACTCAGATGAACTGTGAAAGCTTTACCAGTGTAACTGTCTGTTGAGAAGGACAAGCAAGAGGAGCATAAGAGCAACAGTTGATTTACTTTAGAAGTTTCATGGACTAGTATTTAAGGTGAGACTCATGTTTGACAACTACATATTACTAATTCGTTAGCTACAGTGGATAAGTAAATGTTGGTATTTTACTGTATATGGAGAATATGTTATGTACCTGTTATGATATTTTATAGTGAAGAAGACATAGCTTCCAACGAAGTTTACCAATATGTCTGGTGAGCCAGTTGAAAAAAGATTTTTTGAATACAGTAAGGAACACATTTTAAAGTAGGACAATTTTTCAAGTGGCTGACGTATTTTTTGATAAATAATTCATGTCGTTTGGATGCTTTTGAGCACAGTCCAGATGGTGCAACTTTGTAATTGGAATTATGACTTCATTGGTGGCTAAAATACTAGGCTGATTGGAGAAGAGGAGAGAGGGACACTGCATTATGCAATGCGTGTGTGTGTGTGTGAGTGTGTGTGTGTGTGTTAATTTGTAAGTGTTTTAATTTACTTCACTCTAAATCTATTTTTTAAATTTCCCACCAATTTTCAAATTTCCTTCCTCTCTCTCTTGATGAAATCATCGAAAAAACGGGCGTGGCTTCTGACGTCAAAAATGGTTCAAATGGCTCTGAGCACTATGAGACTTAACATCTGTGGTCATCAGTCCCCTAGAACTTAGAACTACTTAAACCTAACTAACCTAAGGACATCACACACATCCATGCCCGAGGCAGGATTCGAACCTGCGACCGTAGTGGTCACGCGGTTCCAGACTGAAGCGCCTTTAACCGCACGACCACACCGGCCGGCGCTTCTGACGTCACAATAATTACATAATTAATAAAAAGGTATGGCTTGTTACATCATTGCGTAGGCAATTTGCACAATCACCTGCAATTTTTAAGGTCAAGCGGGTGGTGTATTTCATTTTGACACCAATGGTAACGCATACTTCAGTCCTGTGTTTAAGTGCAAAGTGGACCAGGTAGTAAGTAGCCTTACTACCCGTTGCATACACCTGTCACAGGCCGACCAATGGCCTGTGAGCTTATATGATACCGAATACCCTCTGCATTCCAAGTACTGTTGTACCATTTTTCTTGGAGTGCCCATTACCATCTACCTATACCATATAATCACAGTAACCACGATCAACAACTGCTGTTATATTTACTGCTTAAGAGTCGAGGAAGAGCTGAATGGCTTACCTCCAAAGTACTTGGACCCTGTCTTTGCAAGTTCATTCTCGAAGGGCTGAATGCCAGCCGCAATAGAGTACACGACATCTTCCACTGCCTGTGAAGCTTTGGGCCCTAAGAGCTTCATGTAAACTGGGATCATCTGCCAAAAAGAAACGTATCTCAGAGCATAGCAGGCGGCGTTTTTAGTTGAAAACGACGGCAGGCAAGACTGGTGTTACAACACATAATAAGGCTTGAAACAACAAGTGAAATTCTCTGTCAAGCACTTTTCATCCTAGTGCTCGGTTTTGACACTAGACAATTATTCTGAAGAGAATACATAATGCGTATTTACAGATATAAAAGTCCTAGGTGTCACAATTTTTTCCACAGTAAATTGTTAACAAATAGCATTAGAAGCAATTTTTATTATATCAATTTACACGTTATTAAAAATTTAATCATAAGTAATACATACAAATGAAAATATGAATGCTATTAAGAACTATAAATTGTTCCTTAATCTCTTGCGGAAATTAACAGTCGCCATATAAGGCGAATTTCTTCCGTAAATAAATGAGAAGAAGATGAGTGATCTTTCACATTTAACTCTGGAACACGAAACAAAAAGAGCAAGCTGAGTTTCACACGAGCAATGCTTTCTAAAACCATGCTGATTCGTGCACATAAGCTTTTCACTGTTAAGAAAGTTAATTCCACGGTATTATTGTTCCCGTTCATAAACAGACTCTTGGAATTACCATGGACCACTATCGCCCTATAACCTTATTAAATAATGATCACAAGATTTTGCGCAGTTACTGGCGGCGCGCTGTAGTTACCTCTTACCACGTGTCCTCTCCACCCCACAAACTACGCCACGAGGCACAGTTAACGTCTTGACAGCAACTGGAGACTGTCGTGATTTGAATGCTCTGGCAGAGGCCTGCAGACTTCATGCGGCGATTGTTGCCGTTGGTTTTTTGAGCGCGTTTGACAGGACGCGTGCGCGCGTTCGTTGGTCCAGCTGAACCGACGTGTGACGGGGCGGTTACCGATTCAATGGTCGGTCCGACAAGGCTGCCCTCTGTCTATGTCCCCTGATGCAGCCACTCATAAGTCTACTGACGACGTAGTTGTCTGGACTCTCCTTGCTTGGTTACATCTTGCCGCATCGTGCATACACAGATGATGTGCTGCTGGTTCGTTCTCAAGAGGAGGTAGCACGGATCCTCGACACCATCACGGTTCGTGGACGAACAGCTGGAAATATGGCGAGTGTGCGCAGATCCACGGCGCTGTTTATTGGTCGCGGGCTACCCCCAGGAGATCTGGCGCCGCTGCTCTGCGCCTAACATCTCCGCTCTCTTAGAATCATCATGACGTCGTAAACGCGCCGAACAGCGGCGGTCAACCTTTGTCAAGTTTAAGAGAGTTACCGGTATGATGATCAATCACAGTTCCCTACGCCACCTAGATCTGTTGCAGTGTGATGCCTACCTGAATGATGGTTAATATTGCGCAGATTCTACCGCTGCCGATTACGATATGGCGTTGCATTCAAGGGGGATGGATATATTTTCTGACGGCTGGGTCCATCTTCAAAGTACGCTGTGGCACACTCGCTCACCGCCCCGCTCTTAGGAGGACTTGGTCTCACGAACTTCCGCTGTCGTGTGGCAGCACTTTACATGACCACAATGCGTAAATAACGCGCAGTGTCAAGGTCTCCACCATTTACTTGAGTTCTTGTGCCAGTGTCTCTATCCCCGCCGGTCCCGGTCAGTAGCATTAGACCACGTCTGCACACAAAGCGGCCTTCATCGTGGAACTCATGCTCGCTCCGAACTCCCACGAACGCGCGTACTTCGGACGAAGGATTTCTACGTCCTTTTCCTGCGTGGTGTCGCCTGTAGAACGTAAGGTCTCAGTGTTGCAGTGACCCGTGATTTGCCGGCACATTCTGTTGTGTTGGCAGAAGAGCCAACACCGTGTTACGAGAGGAGGCCGAAATGCACGCGTTTAGCTCACGCAGGCTGGCGTGAGGAGGGAAGGACTATATTGACGTGAGGTCTGGAACATGACAAGGAATTAGAATTCAGAAAGCGGACGTAATTAGTTTGATACTTAACTTTAAGCCATTAATGATGAACGTCGCTCTTGCCGGTACATGAGTCACAATATTGTCTGTTCAGAAGACATAGTAACTGAATGTGGCGCCTTGCTAGTATCGCTAGCAAAGTCGGCTGTACAACTGGGTCGAGTGCTAGGGAGTCTCTCTAGACTAGACCTGCCGTGTGGCGGCCCTCGGTCTGCAATCAACTGATAGTGGCGACACGCGGGTCCGACGTATACTGACGGACCGCGGCCGATTTAAAGGCTACCACCTAGCAAGTGTGGTGTCTGGCGGTGACACCACACATTCATCACAGCTTCTTTCCGATGCATATCAGATCGACTTGATATTATGCGACCAGTGGGCAGTATCCAACTAGTCAGGGGCTCCACGCCATGGGACTGGCGAACTCTCCCCTCTGCGCCGACTGTCGTAGTGTTGACTATGATCATCACTGATTCACAACTGTGTAGCCGCTGCGGATGCGGAGGCGTTTTCACCCTTTTTGGACGACCGACGTTGCCAACACTGTTAACACGAACACTACCCGTTCTTTCAAACTTGCGAATCAACTTGTTCGCACACTTGGGCCGGCTGTCTTCAGCTTGAACTAGCTCGCAAACTTCCTTGTAGCTGCAGTTGGGCTGTTATTGCTCGCGTACCAGGCTTTCACAACTGGTATACGCTCACGCACGCTGTACCGTGACATTTTCACGTGCAAATGGCCTACAACAAGAAGGTGCGTGCGCATGCGCATACTAATTCCCAGCATGCCCCACGGCCAACAGTGCAGTTTGAACGTCCTAACGCAAACCGTTCAGAAGTTACGACGATTTTATTTCGTATAGTTCAATAAGTGTTACACCCTACAAACATATATTTTTATAGAATCTATTATAATGCTGCACTTATTGTTGTTTAAGTTCTATTAACGACTCAATCATGACTATGTTTCATATCATTGTTTATTATTTATAATTTAAATGCAGTATGCAGTAAACTAAACTAGGATATAAGCTGCTTTCGTACATGTTATCTATTATTTCAGTAATCGTTTATAAAATGTAATTCGATTTCTAATAAGTACGTCTCAGTGCCCTATCATGTTTCATACGCCAGTTTGATGTAAGAATATTTGGGTCGTCAAAGGGTCGCGTGTTTTCTACGAATGTCGCCGCATGTTATTGACTCCGAGTCCTGTCTTTACCCAGCGGTGGAATATTTTTCTGCAACAGTCTCGGGCGGTCCTCTGGATAAAGAGCTGGGCTGGAGATAATCATCACTCGCTACTTGATTTTTGGCAATACATGCAAACTGAACTTGCGGAGGCTACGCACAGTTCCCGTTATCGCCCGTATTTTGCCAATTATCTTAACAACGTTTTAACCACGCCTCCTCTAAACGGGCATGTTCCCGACGTGGTGAGTTCCGGCCCGATTCGGAATAAAACATGACGCACCTACATCCTGAAATCGGCCCGCCTGCCATCCTTTATCACCCTGCGTGATTTCCAGGGTCCCATATGGGTGGTCTACTTTTCACTTCATTTTCCTCTTTATATACGTGTACAAAAACAAGAAATAAGTAAATAAATAAAATTAATATGAGCAATGTGAGGGTGCAGCATGGCGTCATGGTCAGGCCTCGGGATTCCACACTTGCTCACCTTGTCTCCTCCAACCTATAGCTGACTATGGTACTAACAAACCGAGAATAGAAAGATAAATAAATAAAAAAATAAAAAAAATTAATTAAACCGAAAGATGTTTTTCTTATTTAAAGAACTGAGAAACTGTTAAAAAATTGTAGTGT
Organism: Schistocerca nitens; assembly: GCF_023898315.1. Taxonomy (NCBI): domain Eukaryota; kingdom Metazoa; phylum Arthropoda; class Insecta; order Orthoptera; family Acrididae; genus Schistocerca; species Schistocerca nitens. Next base: position 401,863,713 of record NC_064614.1, on the reverse strand, counting down.
CTAAATAAAAATAGGAGTGTGATTCCTGCTTTGAGTACAGTTAAATCAAAAAAGAGGTAGCGTCTTTGAAAAAAAGTAAGCAGGAAAAATGGAAAAAAGGGGCTCAGGAGTGGGATTAAAATGCAAGGTGAAAGAATATCAGTGGTACGATTCACTGATGACATTGCTATCCTGACTAAAAGTGAAGAAGAATTGCAGGCTCTGTTGAATGGAATTAACAGTCTAATGAGTAAGGAATATGGAATGAGAATAAATCGAAGAAAGACGAAAGTGATGAGAAGTAGCAGAAATGAGAACAGCGAGAAACTTAACACCAAGATGGACTGACAGGAAGTAGATGAAGTTATTCTACTACCTAGGCAGCAACATGGCCAATGGCGGACGGAGCAAAGAGAATCGAAGCATTTAAGATGTGGTGCTGCAGGCGAATGTTGAAAATCAGGTGGACTGATAAGGTTAGGAATGAGGAGGTTCTGCACAAAATCGTCGAGGACAGAAATATGTGGAAAATACTGACAGGAAGAAGGAACAGGATGATACGGCATTTATTAAGGCACCAGGGAATGACTTCAGTGGCACTAGAGGGATCTGCAGAGGACAAAAAACTGTAGAGAAACACAGAGATTGGAATACATCCAGCAAATAATTGAGGATATACGTTGCAAGTGCAAATATGAGACGAAAAGGAGAAGAATTCGTGGAGTGTCGCCGCATCAAACCAGTCAGAAAACTGATGACTCCAAAGAAAAAAAAAGGCGACCTCTTGCTAAAAGCTGTAAATTCGGATTCGAGTCCCGGTCCGGCACATATTTTCGTACGTTACTAATAAATTGTATCGCCGTTGTTCAATCCTACAAGCAGTTTGTGGCTGCATTTCATAATTTAACAATGCGTTTGTACTGCAGAAGGATGTGCATTGTGCAGTCAACATAATTAACTACTTGAGAGGATCAGAGGTGGAAAATTAAATGTGTAGTATCAAAACATTAATAAATGAAATATTTGTGCCTTACTCGTGCATCAAATGAGCCAGTGTTGCTCGAATGACGCACCGGCTCATACTTCGTTCTAGAAACTCCTTTTTGTCCTATCGATTGTGCCCCCAGAGCTTTACAGCGTTGCCTGTGAAAGGCTGAAGCTCAGTGTAAGACAGTTCTGGAATGTGAATGCAGCGTGAAGCGGGAAAATCGCACATTTTGTTATGTAAGGAATATTTTCTTGTGCGAAAGCGACTAACCTTCCCAAACGCCTGCAGCAGCTGTTTATGGCGAAGATTCTTCTCCTGGTCAACAGACCACAGTGGTGGTTCTGGAAACTTTCGGTCCAGATAGTCTGATACGTCGAGAGACTCGACGACCACCTCGCCGCCACCCACCTCCAGGGCGGGCACTTTTGCCTCCGGATGCACTTTGCTGTACCACTCCGGCTTGTTCTTCAGGTTGATGTCAACCACCTCGAAGGGAACGCCCTTGGCAGCCAGGACGAGGCGCGCTCGCTGCGCGAAGGGGCAGTACAGCATGGAGTAGAGTCGCAGCTTGCCCGCCTCCACTGGGGGCGGCTGCGGGTCACCTGCCGACACACGTGAACCAAATGTGCCGCAGTTTGCAAGATACGTGTTTCATGTGATGAGTCGTCGTAGGTTTTCCCGAACATGTCACAAACTGCTGTTTGTTTTAATACACTCAGAATTATTCTGAGGAATTGGTAGGACTGAAGCGAAAGTGTATCACCATGCTGAGATTTGTCACATTTCATTGAATCGTGTGGTAAATTGTGCCAGTAGTAAGGGTTAGGACTATTGAAGACTGAGTAAAACCCATGCCAGAATTACGTGTCAGCTACTCACTTTTGCTAAATGACATCTGGGCCCCTGCTTTATACAGGGTGTTACAAAAAGGTACGGCCAAACTTTCAGGAAACATTCCTCACACACAAAGAAGGAAAATATGTTATGTGGACATGTGTCCGGAAACGCTTAATTTCCATGTTAGAGATCATTTTAGTTTCTTCAGTATGTACTGTACTTCCTCGATTCACCGCCATGATTTCATACGGGATACACTACCTGTGCTGCTAGAACATGTGCCTTTGCAAGTACGACACAAAATGTGGTTCATGCACGATGGAGCTCCTGCACATTTCAGTCGAAGTGTTCGTGCGCTTCTCAACAACAGATTCGGTGACCGATGGATTGGTAGAGGCGGACAAATTCCATGGCCTCCACGTTCTCCTGACCTCAACCCTCTTGACTTTCATTTATGGGGGCATTTGAAAGCTCTTGTCTACGCAACCCCGGTACCAAATGTAGAGACTCTTCGTGCTCGTATTGTGGACGGCTGTGATACAATACGCCATTCTCCAGGGCTGCATCAGCGCATAAGGGATTCCATGCGACGGATGGTGGATGCATGTATCCTCGCTAACGGAGGACATTTTGAACATTTCCTGTAACAAAGTGTTTGAAGTCACGCTGGTACTTTCTGTTGCTGTGTGTTTCCATTCCATGATTAATGTGATTTGAAGAGAAGTAATAAAATGATCTCTAACATGGAAAGTAATCGTTTCCGGACACATGTCCACGTAACATATTTTCTTTCTTTGTGTGTGAGGAATGTTTCCTGAAAGTTTGGCCGTACCTTTTTGTAACACCCTGTAGATCTGCTGTGTATTGTGGGCAACAGCTGTCAATGGCCGTATGAAAGACATGATTTTATTATCTATCATAACTGATGCTTAAAATTTCATTTCCTATTGTTACAGTTACGATCATCTTTCAGCGTTATTTGCATGGCACTGGATCATGTGGTTAGAGATATGGCACAATAATTACAGTAATTTCAATTACATTAAAACATATCACATATATACACTTACCTACAAATGTAGCCACTGTGTTACAAGATAGTTTTAAAATCGGAACTATAATATGTCATGATGTGGTTACTGGCCACTTGGTAACCTGTAACAGGATGTATCTTGCAACGGAAGGTAGTGTACAGTGCTGAATGATAGTATATGTAATTGTAGTCAGAGTGGACATGTAATTCAGATCGCCCTCTACATGCATGTAACACTAGCAGGCAGTTACTATCTGATGGCAACACGGTATACAAACCGTCAGTGTCAGTTAGTAATGTCTAGGTATGCTTTTGTAGCATTTAAGATAGTCAAAACGTCATCGTGCGTATAAACATACAAAGGTGTTAGTCTACAGGTCAGACGGTATACAAAGGTGTTAGACTACAGGTCAGATGGTTTTAAGGTTTGCGATACATTAGCCAATCTGATTTTAAGTTTTTCAGGTTGTTCATCCATCTTCGAACATATGCATGCTATCGATTTCAGCATAGTTTGTGCAAAGAAAGCTACGCGCATCACTGTGAAAAACAATGTAAACTTTATAACAATAAACACAGTATTAGGACAACACTACGTGAGCTACGTAACTATAATACGGATAACAATAAAAACATAAAAGCTGACATACTAATTTAAATACAAAAAACCGTTATGTCTTTTTTTGTGCAGTCTGTGAATTCTTTAACTACATAAAACGTCTTTCTTTAGCTAGTTATGAAAATCTTTAATGGGACAGTACGCACTTGAAGCGGTGCCTAGATATGTGTAAATTTTCTGGATTTTACTAAGTATGGTATTGATCTGATCTATTTTTTGACTGTGAAGACTTTTATGTTGATGAATTGGACATCTTAACTTATATTTGTTTGATTTTTTCATGTACACTAGGCAAATGAGCGTAAATAATAAGGGCACTGTCCAGAAACCCAGTTCTTTTAAAAGCTGGCGTATAGGTTACATCGTTTCTAAGATACTTCCAGTAGACTCATTGTCGTCTTCAGTCACATGATAATTTTTTTTGTCCCAAAAGAGGTAGGCCTACCCCACAACAGCATGAGCATATTCTACCGCTGTGAAGACATGCATAGTACAAGTTAAGCAGCATTTTCGTAAACACATACGAATACCCGAAGTTTACTTATTAAGTACGTGACTCTTGGTAGTCTTGGTAGCCTAATAAATAAAAAGTATGCGTAATGGTCTTATGATAATTTACTGTCCAATTTCATACCTATCAGTTTGACAGTTATACAGTCAGTATTAGAATTAATTAATCTAAATGAAATGTTCTCAGTTTTATCCTCATTTACAGCTAATTCGTTTTCTTTAAACCAGTCACTGAATATTCTTAGATCCATTAGGCTTCTAAGTCATTTTCTGCTTAATGGGTGGATTTGCATGGCATGATATTGGGTCGGGAAATTATAAGTTCAATTATTGAACCTCGGCGAACATCGACTGAAACAGGTAGTAATCCAGGGCTCTTATTGTGAAAGTTTGTCTTCCGCTTTCAATTTCTAATACATCATTTTATAAGAGAAATTTCTAAATCTAGACTACCAGAGTAGAACAATTTATCTACTACGGTTTGATAGCTTATATAATGAAAATGCAAGTGATATTAATAACCACACATAAATACCAACGCTAATTTAACGTTTAATGACAATCAGTTTTACTATGGGAAGAAAAGCTACTAGACCGATAGATTATTTTTATATCCCTCACCCCCTCCGTCCTCTTTCCCTCTAAAGTACGTAGCACCCAGGATGTAAGGGGTATTGAATGTAACTTCTCGTCCGGTTCTCGTATGGACAGTTGGTCGCGGCACCAGCATATGTGACCGAAAGCGTGACAGATGGTGGACGATTGGGCGTAATCGATGGCTGCGTGGGTGTGTTAGCGCACTGCGTATCCGTGGTTAGTGTGCTGTTCAAAGATGGCGACAGCATACACCATACCGCTTCCTTGCCGCTTGCTGCATTTACCATTACGTCGCAACACTTGGAAAGGTCTGGTGTGTTGAGGCAAAAGAGGGGATCAAACTAAACCAGTGCATGATATGGGAGCTGTCCTACCAATGCTTTGTGTATAAAACCGGGTATTTGCTGCGATGTGTAGCAAGTGGTCGCTGGATCTTTGTTAGATGTTGCCGAATTTGCTGTACCAATAGCGGTAGTTCAGTCTGATTTGGCAGTGATACGGTTGCTAGATAGTCTGCCTGAATTCTCAGTGGCTCCTCCCAAACCATTTCAGCTAACGACGCACCGATGTTAGATTTAAAGCCGTCCATCATTCCAAAAAGAACCATAGGAAGCATTTCCACCCACTTTTCTTGCGACATATGACAGCAGTCTTCCAAGTTGAATGCCAGCTGTGTTTCTTGTTGTGTGGTGGCGTTCGAAATCGCGCACTTTAGACAATTCGTTGAAAAGATTGGCCTCAAATTGCCTATCTTGGTCTATTGTAATATGGAGAGCCGAAGTGTACTAACCAATTTGCGACGAACGTCTTCGCAATCCTCTCGGCGGATTTGTCCGTGACTGAATAGCTTCTGCCCATCTCGAGCATCTGCCAAGTGCCGTAAATAGATACATGTAGCCTTTTGAAGGCGGTTGAGGACCCACGAGGTCATGTATATGTGATCTAACCTCGCTGGAAACACAGGGAAATATCTAATATCCGAATGAGCATGGAGTCGCACATTGCGTCTCTGACACGGAAGGCAGGAATTTAGGCCAGAGGGCCATCCTACATTGACGATATCGCATTCTACATCTATATCTTCGTGTACATCTACATACGTACTCAGCAAGCCACAGTACAGTGAGTGGCGGAGGGTACTTTTTACCACCACTAATCGTTTCCCGGCGGAGGTTCGAGTCCTCCCTCGAGCATAGGTGTCTGTGTTTGTCCTTAGGATAATTTAGGTTAAGTAGTGTGTAAGCTTATGGACTGATGACCTTAGCTGTTAAGTCCCATAAGATTTCACACACATTTGAACATCTGCTTCAGGTAGCATGCTACTAATGCTGTAATCGAAGATTGCGGGATTGTTTTCCTACTCATCAGGGTTAACTTACATTTTTCTACATTTAGAACAAGTTGCCACTCATCACACCAAATAGACACCCTGTCTAAGTCTAAGTCCTATACCGTTCTACAGTTGCTCAAAGAGATTGCTTCGCGTACACCATAACATCATCAGCAAACAGCCACAGACCGCTGCTCACCGTTTCCGACAGATCATGTACGTACATAGACAATAACAGCAGTGCTGCCACATTTCCGACTGGCACTACTGACGATACGCCTGTCTCTGACGAACATTTGCCATCCGGGCCATTGCTACTTTTTCTTCCATTTATCAATCTTCTGACTGACTTGATGCGTCCGCCACGACTTCCTCTCCTGTGCCAACGTCTTCATCTCAGAGTTTCACTTGCAGCCTACTACATCCTCAGTTATTTAGTGGATGCATACCATTCTCCGTCTTCCTTTACAGTTTTTACCCTCTACAGCTTCCTCTAGTACTATGGAAGTCATTTTCTTATGACTTAACAGATGTCCTATCATCCTGTTTCTTCTTCTTGTCAGTGTTTTCCATATAACGCTTTCCTCTCCGGATCTGCGCAGAACCTCGTCATTCCTCACCTCATCAACATTCGTCTGTAGCACCACAACTCAAATGCTTCGATTCTCTTCTGTTCCGGTTTCCCCACAGTCCATATTTCGCTACCATACAGTGCTGTGGTCCAAACGTACATTCTATGACATTTCTTACTTAAATTAAGGCCTATGTTTGATATTAGTAGACTTCTATTGGCCAGAAATGCAGTTTTTGCCAGGGAAAGTATGCTTTGATGCCCTCCTCGCTCCGTTAATCATTGTTTACTTTGCTGCCTAGATAGTGGAGTTCGTTAACTTCATCTACTTCATGTCCATCAGTCTTGATGCCAAGTTCCTCGCTGTTCTTATTTCTGCTACTTCGCATTGCTTTTGTCTTTCTTCGATTTACTCTCAATCCGTATTCTGCACTCATTATACTGGTCATTCCTTTCAGCAGATCTGTAATTCTTTGTCACTTTCACTGAGGACAGCAATGTAACCAGCGAATCGTATCGTTGATATCGTTTCACCTTGAATTTTAAATCCACTCCTGAACCTTTATTTTATTTTCATCATTGCTTTTTCGATGCGTAGATCTACTAAGGAGACTGCCTGCACTATGTTTGTCCGTCCTCTTTTAGAATACTGCTGCGCGGTGTAGGATCCTTACCAGGTAGGACTGACGGAGTACATCAAAAAAGTTCAAAGAAGGGCAGCACGTTTTGTATTATCGAGAAATATGGGAGAGAGTGTCACAGAAATGATACAGAATTTGGGCTGGACATCATTAAAAGAAAGGTGTTTTTCGTTGCGACGGAATCTTCTCACGGAATTCCAATCACAAATTTTCTCCTCCGAATGCGAAAATATTTTGTTGACACCGACCTACATAGGGAGAAACGATCACGACGATAAAATAAGGAAAATCAGAGCTAGTACGGAAAGATATAGGTGTTCGTCCTTTCCGTGTACTATACGAAATTGAAATAATAGAGAACTGTGAAGGTGGTTCGATGAACGATCTGCCAGATACTTAAATGTGATTTGCGGAGTATCCACGTAGATGTAGATATAGACTGCACAGTAGGGGCGATCCTTTTTAATCCGAGCACTTCGTTGTTGGTCTTCAACTCTGATTATTCCGTCTTAGCTCTTGTACATGTCGTATATTACCTGTCTCTCCTCACAGTTTCACCCTATTTTCCTCAGAATTTAGAACATCTTGCACCATTTGCCACTGTCGAACGCTTTTCCCAGGTCGACTTTAGTCTTGCTTCCATTATCAGCCGCAACGTCAGAATTGCCTCTCTGGTGCCTTTACCTTTCCTAAAGCCAGACTGATCGTCGTCTAAAACATCCTCAATTTTCTTTTCAATTTTTCTGTACATAACTGTTGTCGGCAACTTGGATACATGAGCTGTTAAACTGAATGTGCAATAATTCTGGCACTTGTCAGCTCTTGCAGTCTTCGGAACTCTATGGATGATACTTTTCCAAAAGTCAGATGGTATATCTCCCGACTGATAGGCCAACATTCTACGTACCAACGTGAATAGCCGTTTTGTTGTCAGTTCCCCCAATAATTTTAGAAATTATGACGGAATGTTATCTATCCCTTCTGCCTTATTTGATCTTAAGTGTTCTAAAGTTCTGTTAAATTTTTAATCTAATGCTGGATCTCCTACCTCTTCTAAATCTACTCCTGTTTCTTCTTCTATCACATCAGACAAATCTTTCCCGTCATAGGGGCCTTCAATGTACTCTTTCGACCTATCCGCTCTCTCCTCTGCATTTGACAGCGGAGTCCCGTTGCACTCTTAATGTTATCACGCTTGCTTTTAGTTTCACCGAAGGTTATTTTGACTTTCCTATATGCTGAGTCAGTCTTTCCGACAATCATTTCTTTTTCGATTTCTTCACATTTTTCATGCATCCGTTTCGTCTTAGCTCCCCTGCACTTCCTGTTTATTTCGGTCCTCAGCGGCTTGTATTTCAGTATTCTTGAACTTCCCTTTTCATTGATCGACTGAAGTATTTCTTCTGTTACCTATGGTTTCATCGCAGTTGCCTTCTTTGTGCCTAAGTTTTTCTTTTCCACATCTGTGTTTGCCGTTTTTAGAGATGTACACTCCCCTTCCATTTTACTGCCTATTGCGCGATTCCTTATTGCAGTACCTGTAGCCTTAGATAACTTTAAGCACATCTCTTCATTCCTTAGTACCTCCGTATCCCCCGTATTGATTCTTCCTGACTAACCTCTCAAACTTCAGCCTACTCTTCATCACTACTAAATTATGATCTGAGTCTGCACCATGTGATCAAAAGTATCCAGACACCCCCAAACACATAGAGTTTCGTATTAGGTGCATTGTGCTGCCACCTATTGGCAGGTACATCATGTCAGCGACCTCGTAGTCACTAGATATCGTGATAGAGCAAAATGGAGTGCCCCGCGGAACTCACGGACTTTGAACGTGGACAAGTGATTGGCTGTCACTTGTGTCATACGTCTGTACGCGTGATTTCCACACTCTAAACATCCCTAGGTCCACTGTTTCCGATGTGTTTGTCAGGTGGAAACGTGAAGGGACACTTACAGCACAAATTCGTACAGACCGACCTCATCTGTTGACTAACAGAGACCGCCGACTGTTGAAGAGGTTCGTAAAGTGTTATAGGCAGACGTTTATCCAGACCATCATACAGGAATTTCAAACTGCATCAGGATCTACTGCAAATACTATGACAGTTAGGCGGGAGGTGAGAAAACTTGGATTTCATGGTCGAGCGGCTGCTCATAAACCACACATAACGCCAGTACATGCCAAACGACAGCTCGCTTGCTGTAAGAAGCGTAAACATTGGACGATAGACCAGTGGAAAAACGTTGTGTGGAGTGAGGAATCGCAGTACACAATTTGGCCATCCGATGGCAGGATGTGGGTATGGTGAATTCCCGGTGAACGTCTTTTGCCAGCGTATGTAGTGCCAACAGTAAAATTCGGAGGCGATGGTGTTATGTTGTGGTCGTGATTTTCATGGGGGGGGGGGACATGCACCCCTTGTTGTTTTGCGTGGCACTATCTACATTGATGTTTTAAGCACCTCCTTGCTTCCCACTGTTGAAGAGCAACCCGGGAATGGCGATTGCATCTTTCAACACGATCTAGCACCTGTTCACAATCCACGACCTGTGACGGTTACACGACAATAACATCCCTCTAATGGATTGGCCTGCACATAGTCCTGACCTAAAACCTAAAGAACACCTTTGGGATGTATTGGAACGCCGACTTCGTGTCAGGTCTGTCCGACTGACATCGATACCGCTCCTCAATGCAGCACTCCTTGAAGAATGGGCTGTCATTACCCAAGAAAGCTTCCAGCACCTGATTGAACGTATGCCTGTGAGAGTGGAAGCTGTCATGAAGGCTAAGGATGGGCCAACACCATATTGATTTCCAGCATTACCGATGGAGGGCACCACGAACTTGTGAGTCATTTTCAGCCAGGTGTCCGGATGTTTTTGATCACTTAGTGTATTTCTACTTCGTGGTACGTCTTGCAATTCAGTCTCTGATTTCTGAATCTCTGACTATGTTGTAATCTACCTGAAATCATCCCGTATCTCTCGGCATTTTCAAAGTGTACTTCCGGCTCTTGTGATTCTTGAACAGAATATTCGTGGCAGAAGTAAAGCTGTGAGGACGGGGCTTGAGTCCTGCTTGGGTAGCTCAGATGGTAGAGCACTTGCCCGCGAAAGGCAAAGGTCCCGAGTTCGAGTCTCGGTGCGGCACACAGTTTTAATATGCCAGGAAGTTTCAAGAATGATATTAGCCACAGAGTTTATTCAGTATTTATTTGGAGGAAACGGTAAAGAGTTTTCTTCATGAGGGCCTTGCAGTAGGCAGAAGGTAGCTCATACACAAAATATTTGCTGCTGATACTTATTAGCTGAAGAAGAGATGACAGTCATTAGTAGTATGGAAGAACTGGAAGACAACTTTGAAAAGCGTGGTACGAAAACACATGTTAAAAAGACGTAGAAAATAATGATAAATAGAGGAAAAAACGAAATGGATGTGACAATTTAAAGAGTAATGCTTAAGCAAAACGATATTTAAAAGTATTTAGGATGTTAAAAAGTGTAATACTAGATGCGATGGAGAAGTGAAAATAAAGACAGCAACGGCAAATGAAGTCCTTTACGAGTAAATAAAATTTTGTGGGCCCTTTGGAGGAGCATCAGAGGAAAAGACTGATGAAGTGTTTCGTAAGAAGTCTCGGCCTGTGGAAAGGCAATGACTTGCGCTTTAAAGCCTTTTAACAGTTTGCCTGGAGGAAACTACAGATGGGAAGACAAAACAAAGAATGTGAAGCTACGTAAAAGGTGAAAGAGAAATGACTGTTAATCAAAATAATCAAGAGTAACAAAATAGACTGACTTACCTACTCAATGAGAACTGTATAATAAGAAAGAGTACTTTATTAGAAATTGTGAACCGTCAAAAGTTCAAAGACAGAGACTGCTTCAAAACATATTCCTCACTCTGCTAAACAACAAAGAAAGATGGAATGAGGAAAAAAATGGAAGAGAATGAGCTCTCAGTGAAAGACCTGCCTGTAGTGCAGGACACATGGGGATGCTGATGATGCTAATAATATTGAGATAAATATCTGGCGACAGAGACACAATAATATTTCGCGGTACGTCAAAACATTAAAACCTTCTCGGGCTCCTTGCTGCGTCACTTCTTATATGCAAATGAGGGTTTTGGTGGTAATAAAACCGAGAAAAGTTTTTGCTCAACACGTTGATACTCATCCCTGTCACGAAAACTTCAGACGCATGCATACAAGAATTATTTCCAGCAATACTTCAGTGTAAGTGTACGGAGGTCTTGATCGAATAGGTTTTAAATCAGGTATAGTACTTCACTCACCCTTCTTAAGGAACTTCACGCCCATAACTGACTCTCGTGAAAAGTATGTGTCCAACAAACTGCGGCAGAATGTCTGTGATACTCGCTGTCGGCAGTTCTTATAAAGGAACCGTACGTATCTCGTGTAGGTCGGTTCAAGGTCTTTCGCGCAGTCACGGTCAAAATGATAACCCGTGTTTGGCCTGACACGGCTAAAATGCGGTTACTTTCTTTAAATGCTGAGTCACGTAGAAGGATGAACACAAGAAAGGCGGATCGCAGCAGGTCGCACCATCTGGCCGTAGATCGCACGTGAGTGTGGAAAATCTCAGATCGATCGCTTATAATTTCCAACCATTCTGATGAATCGCATGCGACGAATCGGCTATGTATTGCACTACGGCTGTCTAGCTGCTACTCGTTTGTCTAGGTATTACGTGTGGTTGTGTAACTTTTCGTCGTTTCGCTATGGCCAAGTGAAGTAAGGATTTCAAGTTAGGATGCGCAGCTATTCAGGGAGCGCAAACCAGTTTGAAGGGTGAAGTTGAAGGCCAAGGTGAAGCTGCCACTAAGAAGGAATATGTATCTAAAACACTGATGCTCTTAAATTTTCTAGTGAGTAGTATTTCGGAGGTTATGCTGTAGAAATTCATGGAAAGTCATAGCGTTTGCGCTACAAATGGTGATTGTGAATTATCTACGGAAAACCTAGTTGCATTGTTAATGTTTTTTTTTTTTTTTTCAAACAGAATGAAGTAATATGAAGTGGACCTTTTAATCTAAATGTTTAGGTCGTAGCTATGCTGCAGACATACTTAGTCGCATGTCATTTCATATGATATTCCTTATACAATTAACATCGAAAATACTGAAACATGACCTCCTAGCCACACTTTCGAGATTTTCCTTCAGAACTGAAGCCATATGTTATAGAGAAACAGATATTTAATCTCAGGAAAAACACGCAGCCTGGCGAATTTTTTCAGGTTCTCCACTATTTATAACAACAAAAGGTACCTAATAAGGTATAAGCTGTACCCGACCACGTTTCTGAACTGGTAAAATGTGGCCTATATGAGCGTGGAGCAATATCACTGGAAATATGTGAAACAAGCCTCAGTTGCTGTACAGTTATCAAAATTATTCTTCCCCACATTTTTGCTGCAACGTAGCTTCTGAGGCACATTGAAACAACTGCCAACAAACGACCAGAATTAGATATATTTTAACGTTTGTCAAAGTTACAGTATTCAGTAAGAAGGAAACATTAATAGTAAGAATAATATCTTCGGTTCATTTACGGAAAAACATTTATTTAATGGGGCATTACTCGCATTAAATATCTCGAAAATAACGTTAATGGTTTTCTTTTACAATATGCTGGTGTGCAAATTAGCTGCAAGTGTCACGCCACTTTGGCACCAATGCAGATATATAATTACCGTTCTTAATGTACAACGTACTAAAGTGCAATGGAGCTGCCAGTAAGTTCAAATCTTGTAATTTCGAAGAAGGTGGAAGAAATAATCTCGTACTTTAACGAAGTGGGAGTAAAGTCATACGTGTGATCTAGCGAGAACGGTCTATCTACACACGTTGGGGGGGGGGGGGGGGGGGGGAGGGGTTTCAAAATATCATCAAGGCCGTACATGGCAAATAATGTCTAGAGCTAAATAATAGTGACCTACAGGGCAGCGAACTGCCGTGGACATGATGCGGAGTACCTTTGTTGCAATAGCCAGTGCCTCCACCCACTTCACACATGGCTCGCGGACGCAGCGTCTGCCGCGGCCCCTGTGTAAACTACGATCGGTGCGCACAATCTCTGACGGCCAGCAAGCTCATTAGTTGGTCACTGCTGCTCGAATGTGGGAATAAAATAACCAGCTGTGCAGGAAGTGAAGGTTTATTGGTAAAAAGGACGGATTCGGACACATGAGTTGAGTAACTGGGCAGCAAAATTAGAAGCTTTGTCTCGACAACGGAAAAAACAAAACATTTAGAATTAACTGCGATCTTTCTTGGCATCGCACCGTATTGCAGAGCATCTTCCTATGCTGAAAAGATCATTCATCATGTTAGGTGGATGACGAAGTGTGGAAGTGGCTATGCTCCGTGATGAATCAGAGTTATCACCAAAAGCAGGGAACATAATTTGTAATACAATATTTATAGTTTACTTTTCAACGAAAGTACCACGACTAAATTTTACGATTATTTTAAAACTCCGTATCTGTATTGACATATTCACTTTTTTTGTCAGTATGTGGATCATTAGACCTTTGTTTTACTGCGGCTCGCCACTAATTCCACTTCTGTGCCGTCGTCTTCATCTCTGAGTAGCCCTTCAATCCAGCGCTGTTTCTTGGATATATTCACATCACTGTCTTCCCTTACAGTCTTTACCTACTGTGTCTGCCTGCAGTACGTTGGACGCTATCTTTTGAAGCCTTAACATACGCCTTGTCATCTGTTCCTTCTTCTTATCAGTGTATGAGCATGTTCCCCTCCTCGTCGATTCTGTAAAGATCTTCCTCATTTCTTATCTTATCAATAAAATTAATTTTCGTCATCCTTATGTCGTACTTAAATGCTTCGATTCTCTTTTTTTCGTTTTTCCCACAGTCCATGATTCAGTTCTGTACAATGCTGTGCTCCAAACGCAATTCCTCAGAAATTTCATCCTCAAATTAAGGGCAATGTTTTCTAGTTAGTAGACTACTTCTAACCAGGAAACTTTTCTTTCATGTGGTAGTCTGCTTTTAGCGGCTACTTGACTCGTCCATCGTTTGCTATTTTCCTACCAAGCTGGAAAAATCCCTCCACTTCGTCTCCTTCTTAACATTAGCGTTCGAAACGCGGTTTCCTTTATAGATGAGCTACACTATCCTAAAATAATCCCCATAAAATGACATCGACCATTCACCTCGCCTATTGCATTCCTAACGTGCTCGATCCGTTACATATCGCTTTCCAACATTGTACATAGATATGTAACTAACGTGATTGTGTCAAGCACGACACCACTAATACTGTATTCGAAGATTATAGGATTGCTTTCCCCTTCTGGCGTACATTAGCGCACTTTTTTTTTTTTTTTTTTTTTTTTTTTACAGCAAGTTGCCATTCATCACAGAAAATAGAAATCCTACTTTAGTCATCCTGTATCCTTCTACCGTTTCTCAACTACGCTTCTTTCCCATTGTAAAGTTTTCATATGCTTTCTGCTGTTGTAAATAACTCATCTTTACTGTACTGGGACCAAGATGAAAGAGCGCACTGCATGAATAGTGAATAAGATCCTTAACTCTGCGTTTAGTTTTGTCTGCAGTTGAGTTGCTTGTTAGTTAGTTGTACAGCGATGGGGCATTCTTTTTGAGGCATAGTAGCGAACAGTTGACTTTTTCAAATAAAGAGGTCTGTTATTTGTGAGTCTGAGAGAAATGTCTGGAATACTTTATTATGGAGATGAAAACTCATTTATAATACTTTCTTGATCTTTATTCTCTTGGAGAAGATTTAGGGAATTTTAAATGAATATTTGTAATTTTTGTGATGAGAGAATTTTGTAATTGTTAGTCTTCTTGTGTTCTGCTGTCTTTTTCTCAATAATAAGAGTTTTATTTCTCAAGAACGATTTTCTTTAGAGTAAAATCTATCTCCATGGCTCACAGTAAAGTAGTGATGAGTTTGTTAGCAGTGGGGAAGGGGGTTCTGAGGACACTTTTGATATCAAATTGATATGCAGATTAATTAAATTGATCAATTGATTACCGCCACCCCCATCCACCCTCCCACCCCATTCGCCACCTCTGGATGACTCCATATGTTTTCTCCAGCGAGCATGTGGGTCCCTGCCCCCTTTCCCTCACCTCTCCCATCCCCCTCCGTCGCCTACCCTATTGGCGGGAGTTTCGAATTTTGGTGGGAATTTCTTTGTCCCAGGGCTGTAATGACGTCCGACCCCACTCCACGACTGGGAATTGGCGGGAAATTAAAAATGGCAAGGCCCTTTCTGGAACTCAAACCCTGGTCCTTCTGGAGAGAAAGCCCAAGCGCACCATCCTAACAAATAGACAGTGTTCAGATGGAGGACAGGAAGGTTAGGCTAGTGTACTTTATTTATTTTGGTTGAGAAACTGAAGTAAAGTTGGGTCCTAATTGTGTAATTAATCATAAAAATGTTCAAATGTGTGGGAATTCCTAAGGGACGAAACTGCTTAGGTCATTGGTCCCTAGACTTACACACTACTTCAACTAACTTAAACGAACGTATGCTAAGAACAACACATACACCCATGCCCAAGGCCTCCGGCGGGAGGGGCCGCGCAATCGGTGAAATGGCGCCTCTATCCATGCAGCCACTCAGTGCGACCAGATAGATCTTAGTTACACAACTATATGAATACATAAGCTGTGCCTAAAATCGAAATACAGCTCAAAAACTGATGATGCCATACAACTGTTGTTATCCTGCAGTAGTAGGACTAAGTATGGACGACGACACGCTACATTGTTGCAAAATTTATTCAAGATGGCGGCGATGACGTCATCCAAGATGGAGGCATGTAGACTTGGCCACAGCGCATGACGTCATCCAAGATGGCGGCTTTTGGCGGGAAAATAGGCCAATTGTGCTACGTCCACTAAGATAACCCTGAAGAAAAACTGAAGGTAAGTCTGAATTTAGGCAGGAAAATAGACAAATTGTGCTATGTCCACTAACGTAAGCCTCGAGAAGAAAAAAATGGGAAGAACTTTGAATTCCAACAGGATAATGCATGCTAAAACCGTACTTGTCTTTATTATCATTCATTATTATTGATTATCATTTTTAACATTCACTATCATTTATTATTATTTAAACAGACCAATTGGGCTACCTCCACTAATCTAAGCCCCCAGAAAAAATAGGCCCCAAATTCAAATTCCAACAGGATAATGCATGCAAAACCGTACTTGTTTTTATTATTTTCATTATCATTTATTATTATTGATCTGACACCACTAGAAAATACCCCCCAAATTCAAATTACAACACGATAATGGCTGCAAAACCTTACTTTTGTTTATTATTATTCATTATTATTCATTATCATTTAGTAACATTCATTATCATTCATTGGCATTTATTATCATTCATTATCATTTATTATTACTATTACTATTTATTCTTATAGGCCTACCTCCACTAGAAAATGGCGCCAAATTCAAATTCCAACACGATAATGTCTCGAAAACTGTACTTCTAGTTATTATTATACTTTATTTTTTATTCAAGATGTCCGATTTTCTCGGTGAGAAATCGATTTTCCTTACATCCATAACGTAAATCTATCACCAGTTCAAATCCCAACACCATAATCGATCACATGTACGAACTTTCTCTGTCACTTATCTTTTTTCACCGGTAACCTATCAGAACCGCGTCAAATAATAAACCGCACATACAGTAACCTAAGTCACGTCCTTTGATTTTGCAGGGGGGAAGGGACTGAAGACTTTATTTCAAGCAGTACGGTCAACACTTGTTCTCCAACACAGTCAGCACACATCTTCGATATCGCAGTGCAGTCGCCACGACGTCCGCGCTCCAACTGAATTAGTTCAAATCCTCGACACCCCCTGGCCCCACCGGCCAGCACGTGGAGACACTGCCGAAGCCTGTCACTTGAGGCGACCGCTCGCGCTGGCCTGCCAGTACGCTGGGGGGCGAGGCCAGCGATCGCTCCCACGTCATAAACATGTTTTCGCTGGACAGGCTGGAACTTGCCGTGTTTGACGTCACAGCGGTCGGTTGTCCGCTCACCACGTGTATTCGTCGCCTCCACAAGTTTCCCGCCAAAATTGTTTGCGTCGGAGCTGAATCACACGACGGTCGGCCATTCCCTGCCACAATTTTGGCGCCAAAGTTGTTTTCCTGGGCACACTCAGACCTGTCGATGCCGACCGCTCACCGTCCACCACGTGCCCTTGTGCGAGCGAGAACGCAGTGCTACACTTTTGGCGGGAAAGTTTGCTCGACAGTGGAATCCGCAATGACTGTATAACAGCATGTTTGGTCGGCACTAGAATGCTCGCTAATTGACTCTCTCTCACGCAAACGCTATAACAGGACAATCACTGCGCAGCCACCCCGCTTACATCACACACCCTCCATACACATGACGGACATAGTCTTCTGTAAATATGCTAACTCCAACATCGCTCATCTAACCTATCAATTACCTAAGTACATAATTCCATTGCAGTTTTAATTATATTAAATAATTCAATTTTCAATTTCATATACGTATGCAAAGCTGTTGAACTACCTAATTTCAACTACTTTTCTAGGACCAGGTAGCCACCTCTTCTTTAGGAACCAGCGCCGAGTTTGAAATCTGCCAGTAAACAAAGCTCACTTGCGCTTCTACCACCAACCTTAGAAAATTGTTGCAAACCAAACTCATCACCACTAAACTAAGCCACCAGTAATCAACCTCTTGCTACACATTTCGGATAAAAGGACTCACCTTGCACTAGGCCCATGGATGGAGGAACCAATTTACTTTATTTAGGAATGGAGTATATGTATCACACCGACATGTTCCACACCATTCAGACCTGCAAAACACGCCTACATAACTCATTTATAATGCTCTAGACACACACTTGCTAATTGTAAACAGTTAAAAATAACTCATGGCACAGCCTACATACATGCGAACCGCTCGTAAATAATGCAAAACATTTACGTCCAAATAGCCAAACAACTCCTAATTTTCAGAAATAATTTCAGTCCACGGCTGATGGAAGAAGGAAGAAGTGTACTATATTTATTTGGGGCATATCTTTTGGAAACATTTGCATCTCATAGGTTTTGATATGTAAGGCTGACATAAGGGAGGTTCTGAACTCCAGTAGTGCACTACACGTGGCAACACAACCACACCCATCAAGATATTCATCCCAATCCAGACCTCTAACTCCTCTACAAATAAATTTGTTCAATTATTTGTTGACTCACTCACAGTCTGACCAGACTGCCGTTTTTGCGCAAAAACCGCTTAGACTGCGTTGTGCTGCTCGGAGAAGTAAGGAAGGACTGCAATCTATTTATTTGGAGCCCTTTTATTTAGTCGTGGAGTATGTTTGTCACAAAACACCCACACTGATCCGACTGTGGTCATCTGATACTGGCCACAAACACGTAAACAACTCGTAAGTTCATCACACAATAGAAAACAGCTCTTAAATAATGCAGTACACAATATCAGCAGACGAGCTCTGTACTCTTAAACTCTCCAGTTTACGAATACTGAGCGCATCTACACATCTGTGTGAAAAATTATTTAGTAGCAGTTTGCTATAGTGTGTACTGAAATTATGATTGGGTGCGTGTCTGTGGACTGTGCAACATGGCCCAGGGCACATCTGGGTGGGTGTTTTGTGATAGTGTGATAGATATACTGTATGGTTAAATAATTTGTTCGAAAAAATAAATAGAGTGTTCTCAATGAATACACGTGCCTGCAGCGCAGATCAGAGTGATTGGTTTTCCGTCACCATCTCTGTTGCATGCGAGTAGTAAATGTGTTCCCGGCCGCATTAATCGTGTGTGTAAACGAGCTATGGGCTATTCTGACAATAGACGTGAAGGCAGGTCCAGACCTGAGACGCCGGCGGTATACATGAGAAGAACAATGCAGCTTTTCATGTGTCAGAGGAGAGTGCCCTTTCTGGTCGGCTATCACGAGCGCTCAGAAGCTGAACTTGGCGGGAGACTCTGGAATCCCCTCCCCCGCCGACCGCACGCGCGCACGGCCTGCCTAATGTAAGGCGCATAGGCGATATAAATTCTCCGGTGTTAGGCGCGAATGTGATTGTGTTGAGGTCATGTTTGGGGGAGGCCGAGCAGAGACTTTTGTTCGGTTTAGCAGCTGGGGGTGTTTGGGCACGTCTGTTGCACTATTTTGCGAGCATGTATGTGCACTGTGCTGTGCTTTATTTGGAGAGTTTAAGAGTACAGAGCTCGTCTGCTGATATTGTGTACTGCATTATTTAAGAGCTGTTTTCTATTGTGTGATGAACTTACGAGTTGTTTACGTGTTTGTGGCCAGTGTCAGATGACCACAGTCGGATCAGTGTGGGTGTTTTGTGACAAATATACTGCACGACTAAATAAAAGGGCTCCAAATAAATAGATTGTAGTCCTTCCTTAATTTCCCGAGCAGCACAGAGCAGTCTGAGCGGTTTTTGCGCAAAAACGGCAGTCTGGTCAGACTGTGAGTGAGTCAACTAATAACTGGACAAATTTATCTGTAGAGGAGTTAGAGGTCTGGATTGGAATGAATATCTTGATGGGTGTGGTTGTGTTGCCACGTGTAGTACACTACTGGAGTTCGGAACATGCCTTATGTCAGCCTTACATATCGAAACCTATGAGATGCAAATGTTTCAAAAATATATGCCCCAAATAAATAAAGTACACTTCTTCCTCCTTCCATCAGCCATGGTCTGAAATTATTTCTGAAAATGAGGAGTTGTTTGGTTATTTGGACGTAAATGTTTTGCATTATTTACGAGCGGTTCGCATGTATGTAGGCAGTGCTATGAGTTATTTTTAACTGTTTACAATTAGCAAGCGAGTGTCTGGAGCATTATAAATGAGTTACGTGGGCGTGTTTTGCAGGTCTGAATGGTGTGGAACATGTCCGTGTGATATCTACATCTACATGTATACTCCGCGAGCCACCTTACGGTGTGTGGCGGAGGGTACTTATTGTACCACTATCTGATCCCCCCTTCCCTGTTCCATTCACGAATTGTGCGTGGGAAGAACGACTGCTTGTAAGTTTCCGTATTTGCTCTAATTTCTCGGATCTTTTCGTTGTGATCATTACGCGAGATATATGTGGGCGGTAGTAATATGTTGCCCATCTCTTCCCGGAATGTGCTCTCTCGTAATTTCGATAATAAACCTCTCCGTATTGCGTAACGCCTTTCTTGAAGTGTCCGCCACTGGAGCTTGTTCAGCATCTCCGTAACGCTCTCGCGCTGACTAAATGTCCCCATGACGAATCGCGCTGCTTTTCGCTGGATCATGTCTATCTCTTCTATTAATCCAACCTGGTAAGGGTCCCATACTGATGAGCAATACTCAAGAATCGGACGAACAAGCGTTTTGTAAGCTACTTCTTTCGTCGATGAGTCACATTTTCTTAGAATTCTTCCTATGAATCTCAACCTGGCGCCTGCTTTTCCTACTATTTGTTTTATGTGATCATTCCACTTCAGATCGCTCCGGATAGTAACTCCTAAATAAAGTAAATTGGTTCCTCCATCCATGGGCCTACTGCAGGGTGAGTCCTTTTATCCGAAATGTGTAGGAAGAGGTTGATTACTGGTGGCTTAGTTTAGTGGTGATGAGCTTGGTTTGCAACAATTTTCTAAGGTTGGTGGTAGAAGCGTAAGTGAGCTTTGTTTACTGGCAGATTTCAAACTCGGCGCTGGTTCCTAAGGAAGAGGTGGCTACCTGGTCTTAGAAAAGTAGTTGAAATTAGGTATTTGAACACTTTTGCATACGTATATGAAATTGAAAATCGAATCATTTAATATGATTAAATCTGCAATGGAATTATGTACTTAGGTAATTGATAGGTTAGATGAGCGATGTTGGAGTTAGCATATTTACAGAAGACTATGTCCGTCGTGTGTATGGAGGGTGTGTGACGTAAGCGGGGTGGCTGTGCAGTGATTGTCCTGTTATAACGTTTGCGTGAGAGAGAGTCAATTAGCGAGCATTCTAGTGCCGACCAAACATGCTGTTATACAGTCATTGCGGATTCCACTGTCGAGCAAACTTTATCGCCAAAAGTGTAGCACTGCGTTCTCGCTCGCACAAGGGCACGTGGTGGACGGTGAGCGGTCGGCATCGACAGGTCTGAGTGTGCCCAGGAAAACAACTTTGGCGCCAAAATTGTGCCAGGGAATGGCCGACCGTCGTGTGATTCAGCTCCAAGGCAAACAATTTTGGCGGGAAACTTGCGGAGGCAACGAATACACGTGGTGAGCGGACAACCGACCGCTGTGACGTCAAACACGGCAAGTTCCAGCCTGTCCAGAGAAAACATGTTTACGCCGTGGGAGCGATCGCTGGACTCGTCCCCCAGCGTAGCGGCCGTCTAGCGCGAGCGGCCGCCTCACGTGACAGGCGTCGGCAGTGTCTCCGCGCGCTGGCCGGTGGGGCCAGGGGGTGGCAAGGATTTGAACTAATTCAGTTGGAACGCGGACGTCGTGGCGACTGCACTGCGATATCGAAGATGTGTGCTGACTGTGTTGGAGAACAAGTGTTGACCGTACTGCTTGAAATAAGTCTTCAGTCCCTTCCCCCCTGCAAAATCAAAGGACGTGACTTAGGTTACTGTAAGTGCGGTTTATTATTTGACGCGATTCTGATAGGTTACCGGTGAAAAAAGATAAGTGACAGAGAAAGTTCGTACATGTGATCGATTATGGTGTTGGGATTTGAACTGGTGATAGATTTTTGTTATGGATGTTAGGAAAATGGCTTTCTCACCGAGAAAATCGGACATCTTGAATAAATAATAAATGATAATCATGAATAGAAGTATAGTTTTCGAGACATTATCGTTTTGGAATTTGAATTTGGCTCAATTTTCTAGTGGAGGTAGGCCTTTAATAATAAATAATAGTAATAATAATAAATGATAATGAATGATAACAAATACCAATGAATGATAATGAATGTTAATAAATGATAATGAATAATAATGAATAATAATAAACAAAAGTAAGGTTTTGCAGCCATTATCGTGTTGTAATTTGAATTTGGAGGGAATTTTCTAGTGGAGGCAGGTCAATAATAATAAATGATAATAAATGATAATGAATGATAATAAATGATAATGAATTATAATCAATATTAATGAAAAATAATAAAGACAAGTACGGTTTTGCATGCATAATCCTGTTGGAATTTGAATTTCGGGCCTATTTTTTCTGGGGGCTTAGGTTAGTGCACGTAGCCCAATTGGTCTGTTTAAATAATAATAAATGATAGTGAATGTTAAAAATGATAATCAATAATAATGAACAATAATAAAGACAAGTACAGTTATTGCATGCATTATGCTGTTGGAATTCAAAGTTCCTGCCATTTCTTTCAATTAGAGGCTTACGTTAGTGGACATAGCACAATTTGTCTATTTTCCTGCCTTAATTCAGACTTACCTTCAGTTTTTCTTCAGGGTTATCTTAGTGGACGTAGCACAATTGGCCTATTTTCCCGCCAAAAGCCGCCATTTTGGATGACGTCATGCGCTGTGGCCAAGTCTACATGCCACCATCTTGGATGACGTCATCGCCGCCATCCTGAATAACTTTGGCAACAATGCAGCGTGTCGTCGTACATACTTAGTCCTACTACTTCATGCTTGGAAAAAATTTCACGATAATGCTCGAAACTGGTGGCAGACGTACTGAAAGTCTACCCGTAACCTACAAGCTAGCGAGAATTGTGTTCAACTGACGAGATGCTAGTGTTGAACAGTAAGGAATTGAGTAAGAGTGTTACCTGTAAACATACAGCTGATGACTGTATCTATCGCTGTTTGACGTCAGAGTTCGCTACAGACGCCTTCCCTGCATTTCTTGGCAATGGCAAAAGATCAAATGCATTTCATCTGTTAGAATATTTGGTTGTGAGTGTCTGGGTGTTTTCGAGTACAGTGCTATACTACACCGTCCAACTAATGTGCTGTTTTATCTTGTACATAAAAATAATACACAGGAAAGACTGTCTCCATCCTTCCAACGGACATCTAGCACACAAATAGCTTACTCGGTATAGGATAGGATGATCATGTACCGTCATCGTGGATCTATAAGAGTTTAAAAGGAGGTGTGATAGGCGCAGCATGCCTTCGTTTGTTGTTATTAGTGGCTGATCTAGACAGTAATGTTACGAAATATACATAATATAACTTGCATCGAAGATAATCTGCTCGTTAGCAGGACGAATTTAAATGTGCTTACATGCCCTACAGAATCGTTGTGTGATGAGTATATCTTGCAGGGCTGTGGCACTATCTAAAATAACGAACAAGTGGTAGAAATTGAGACTTTGCGATTGTTAATATGCCTGCATAGTCTGCGGCGGACTGTTGCGGTTCGAATGCATAACTTTCTAACTGTTAGTCTGCAAATTACGCTGTCAGGGATCCGCACTCTGTAGATATGACAAGGGAAACTCTCACGTTCTACGATGCTAAGTGCTGTCGACACACTGTCAACTAAGGAATAACCTATTACTAGGGTAAATAAATAACCGAGATCTACAGTTTGTAGACCGAGCGGTTCTAGGCGCTTCAGTCCGGAATCGAGCGACTGGTACGATTGCAGGTTCGAATCCTGCCTCGGGCATGGATGAGCGAGGTCCTTAGGTTAGTTAGGTTTAAGTAGTTCTAAGTTCTAGGTGACTGATGACCTCAGATGTTAAGTCCCATAGTGCTCAGAGCCATTTTAATCATTTCTACAGTTTGTAGATGTCCTGACGGTGTTCTGGGGACATATCAGATTTGGAATGCATAAACAAAAGTAGCGTAGCTCATCTGGTAAGCAATAACAGTATAAACTTATGGGAACAAGTATCATTGCAGCAGGAGAAATGAACTGTGTACACACGTCAGCTGTCTGTTGCAGATTCCTGCACGGTAGAGTGGAAGTCAAATGAAGGTGGAGAACTGAGTTTCCATCAAGTGCATCGCTACATGAGTCTGCAGACAAATCCTCTGATGTGTCGCAGCAATACACGGATTTGTTTCCAGACTATGAGTTCCAACCTGCAGCACTCGTTGAGCCTCATCAAAGTACGAGGCGAGTGTTACTATACTTTTCATGAGTTTTCCTAGCCAAAATGCATGCATGTACATCATCGAGATGAGGGGAATTCGTAGGACTTTTCAGTAGGCTGGTGTATAGGACAAGCAAATACCCTCGTCTAAAACTATACAATGCATGGGTATGTCAGCAATATGATCATATACATACGCAAACCTATTGAAAAAATATGAAAAAATTACACAAAACCGGTAAAAATTGAGGGAAACCTGGTATAATTGCGACAAATTGATGGCAAATACGTAACATTGTGGATACTACGACGAAATATGTAAAGTTGCGAAAAACTTGTAAAATTACTTAAATTGACTGAGACTACATAAAATTACAGAAAAAGTAACATGAAATGCAGGGAATTGAGGTGGGTTGTGGGCAACCAGACACTCAAGACCCATAAAACATTAAAAATTATGTTCTGTCTGCATTCAGGTTTAATCTACCGTAGGTGCGACCACAAAGGAGGGGTATCTGTTAAGAGATCATACAAACGTGTGGTTCCTCAAGACGGGCAGCGGCCTTTTCAGTAGTTGCAGGGGCAACAGTCTGGATGATTGACTGATCTGGCCTTGTAACACAAACCAATATGGCCTTGCTGTGCTGATACTGCAAACGTCTAAAAGCAAGGGGAGACTACAGCCGTAATTTTTCCCGAAGGCATGCAGCTTTACTGTATGGTTAAATTATGATGGCGTCCTCTTGGGTAAAATATTCCGGAGGTAAAATAGTCCCCCATTCGAATCTCCGGGCGGGAAATACTCAGGAGGACGTTGTTATCAGGAGAAAAAAAACTGGTGTTCTGCAGGTCGGAGCCCTTAATCGGGCAGGCAGGTTAGAAAATTTAAAAAGGGAAATGGATAGGTTAAAGTTAGATATAGTGGGAATTAGTGAAGTTCGGTGGGAGGAGGAACAAGACTTCTGGTCAGGTGAATACAGGGCTACAAATACAAAATCAAATAATGGTAATGCAGGTAGGTTAAATAAGGAATAAAAAATAGGAGCGTGGGTAAGCTACTACAAACAGCATAGTGAACGCATTACTGGGACCAAGATAGATACGACGCCCACGCCTACCACAGTAGTGCAAGTTCATTAGTGCAAGTTCATATGCCATCTAGCTCCGCAGATGACGAAGAGATTGAAGAAATGTATGATGAGATAAAAGAAATTATTCAGATAGTGAAGGGAGACGAAAATTTAATAGTCGTGGGTGACTGGAATTCGATAGTAGGAAAAGGAAGAGAAGGAAACGTAGTAGGTGAATATGGAATGGGGGTAAGGAATGAAAGAGGAAGCCGAGTGGTAGAATTTTGCACAGAGCATAACTTAACCATAGCTAACACTTGGTTCAAGGATCATGAAAGAAAGCTGTATACATGGAAGAAGCCTGGAGATACTAAAAGATTCCAGATAGATTATATAATGGTAAGACAGAGATTTAGGAACCAGGTTTTAAATTGTAAGACATTTACAGGGGCAGATGTGGACTCTGACGCACAATTTATTGGTTATTAACTGTAGATTAAAACTGAAGAAACTGCAACAAGGTGGAAATTTAAGGAGATGGGACCTGGATAAATTGACAGAACAAGAGGTTGTAGAGAGTTTCAGGGAGAGCATTAGGGAACGATTGACAAGAATGGGGGAAAGAAATACAATAGAAGAACAATGGGTAGCTTTGAGATATGAAATTGATAACCGGCAGCGTAGGATCAAGCAGGTAAAAAGACGAGGGCTAATAGAAATCCTTGGGTAACAGAAGAGACATAGAATTTAACTGACTAAAGCAGAAAATACAAAAATGCAGTATATGAAGCAGGCAAAAAGGAGTACAAACGTCTCCAAAATGAGATCGACAGGTAGTGCAAAATGGCTAAGCAGGGATGGCTACAGGACAAATGTAAGTATGTAGAGGCGTATATCACCAGGAGTAAGATAGATACTGCCTACAGGAAAATTAAAGAGACCTTTGAAGAAAAGAGAACCAGTTGCATGAATATCAAGAGCTGAGATGGATACCCAGTTCAGTGTAAAGAAGGGCAAGCAGATAGGTGGAAGGAGTGTATAGAGGGTCTATACAAGGGCGATGTTCTTGAGGACAATATTATGGAAATGAAAAAGGATGTAGATGAAGGTGAAATGGGAGATATGATACTGCGTGGAGAGTTTGACAGAGCACTGAAAGTCCTCAGTCAAAACAAGGCTCCGGGAGTAGACAACATTCCGTTAGAACTACTTATAGCCTCGGGAGAGCCAGCCCTGAGAAAACTCTCCCATCTGGTGAGCAAGATGTATGAGACAGGCGAAATACCCTCAGACTTCAAGAAGAATATAATAATTCCAATTCCAAAGAAAGCAGGTCTTGACAGATGTGAAAATTACAGTTTAATAAGCGACGGATATAAAATACTAACACGAATTTTTTACAAACGAATGGAAAAACTGGTAGAAGAGGACCTCGGGGAAGATCAGTTTGGATTTCGTAGAAATGTTGCAACACGTGAGGCAATACTGACCCTACGACGTATCTTAGAAAATAGATTAAGGAAAGGCAAATCTACGATTCTAGCATTTGTAGACTTAGAGAAAGCTTCTGACAATGTTGACTGGAATACTCTCTTTCAAATTCTGAATGTGGTAGTGAGCGAAAGGCTATTTACAATTTGTACAGAAACCAGATGGCAGCTGTCTGTGGTGGACGAGCGGTTCTAGGCGCTTCAGTTTGGAACCGCACGACCGCTACGGTCGCAGGTTCGAATCCTGCCGCGGGCATGGATGTGTGTGGTGTCCTTAGGTTAGTTAGGTTTAAGTAGTTCTAAGTTCTAGGGGACTGATGACCTCAGACGTTAAGTCTCATAGTGCTCAGAGCCATTGGAACCATTTGAACCAGATGGCAGTTATAAGAGTTGAGGGGCACGAAAGAGTTGCAGAGGTTGGGAAGGGAGTGAGACGGGGTTTAGCCTATCGCCGATGTTATTCAATCTGTATATTGAGCAAGCAGTAAAGGAAACAAAAGAAAAAATCCATGGAGAAGAAATAAAAACTTTGAGGTTGGCAGATGACATTGTAATTCTGTGAGAGACAGCGAAGGACCTAGAAGAGCAGTTGAACGGACAGTGTCTTGAAAGGAGGATATAAGATGAACATCAACAAAAGCGAAACGAGAATAATGGAATGTAGTCGAATTAAATCGGGTGATACTGAGGGAATTAGATTAGGAAATGAGACGCTTAAAGTAGTAAATGAGTTTTGCTATTTGGGGAGCAAAATAACTGATGATGGTCGAGGTACATAGGATATAAAATGTTGACTGGCAATGGCAAGGAAAGCGTTTCTGATGAAGAGAAATTTGTTAACATCGAGTATAGATTTAAATGTCAGGAAGTCGTTTCTGAAAGTATTTGTATGGAGTGTAGCCATGTATGAAACTGAAACATGGACAATAAATAATTTAGGCAAGAAGAGAATAGAAGCTTTCGAAATGTGATGCTACAGAAGAATTCTGAAGATTAGATGGGTAGATCATATAACTAATGAGGAGGTATTGAATAGGATTGGGGAGAAGAGAAGTTTGTGGCACAACTTGACTAGTAGAAGGGATCGGTTGGTAGGACATGTTCTGAGGCATCAAGGGATCACCAATTTAGTATTGGAGGGCAGCGTGGAGGGTAAAAATCGTAGAGGGAGACCAAGAGATAAATATACTAAGCAGATTCAGAAGGATGTAGGTTGCAGTAGGTACTGGGAGATGAAGAAGCTTGCACAGGATAGAGTAGCATGGAGATCTGCATCAAACCAGTCTCTGGACTGAAGACCACAACAACAACAGGATCCTCATAATTCTGGTCAGTTGCAGGTTAAATTTGCGACCGTGTTGCAGGGAAGATTGGCCAAGGACAATGTGTGGGGGATATGTCAATCTCCAACTTTATTCTACGAATGCGAGAATATTGTGTGACGCCTGTCCACATGGGGAAAGATGGTCAGTCATAATCGTAAATTCTGCACTATGATCGAAGTGCTGGAAATATGTGAATAACCTAACTGCATCGTTATAGGACGCTACGTGGTATACTTTGATGTATATGACCAAATGGACATACAGCACTGCCATTTATCTGCATTTACAATCTAGTACATGGTACTTCCAGAGTAGTGGAGAGGAGATTTTACGATGATACAGAGACTGGGAAACATTCTGCTGTGTCATTGGCTGGCGTCGAAATTACAAAACAACTGATAAAATTGCTAAAATTGATCGCACTGTCTACTGCAGTGTTTATTATCACACTATCTACTGAAGTGTTTATTACAGTACTACCTTCTGTATTGACAGTGTCTTCCACATTCTGTCAGTCTACTGGTATACTGTTGACTATCACATAATGATTGACTGACATCACTTGTTTGAGATGGAGAGAGCCTTGGTGGAACACTGTATACCTGCTACTTGTCACTGTGCAGCATGGGATGAAATGTAGACCTCCACATGTTTTTTCATCCGTAAGATAAAAGTCTCTCTTGTTATTTCTACTATATGATGTGTGTTTTGACCAGCACCTTCCATCGATGGTCAACACCGGAACAATAATCATATGCATGACTGTAAAATGAGGTAACAATGCTGTTCAAAATGGAACATTGAGATATGTGTCAATCCATCTCTGCGGAAGATGAGATTAACTGCATGAGATTAACTCCGGATAGCAGCTTGGAAACCTTCCATAATGCCGCAAACTCATCCAATTTTAATATGTTATGATGCGTTCCACGTTTTTTCAATGAGAAACATAGCCTCTGTGTTTTATTTCTACCATCCGTTGTGTTGTGGCAGCTGCATAGTTTACACCAGGCAATGTTCAGCTTTCCGTGAGAGCATATGGATCGAAATGTGTTAACGTAGGTTTAGCATCCGACACAGGCCTCAAAGTCATGGGGAAAAAACAACATGTGTAGTGGTGTACAAAGCTGTTGCCATACACTGCTTAGATGTGTTACATCTGAAAAACAATGTACTGAACTGATCAACCGAATCTTCCATCGGTTTTTGGTAGAACAGTAATACTGTAGAACCAAAGCAAACTAGCGCTATTCATTTATTATTAAACTACTTATGAAAGCACAAAACTGGATCCCTTTATTGTGAGTGGTAGTTTGTTGTATATGGTCTACCTCCAGTATGGTTGACAAAACTCTACACAGGCCTTGCAAGTGACATCAACCACTGGCTACCTGCTCCAATGGAGCGACTTGTGTATATGTAATATGTTCGATGTCAACATGCGAAAGGTACTTGTTTTTAGATATATCAGAAGAGAGAGACACAGTACAATCTTATAGGAGATTCTATTACAAGGAGTGATATGACTGCTTAAAGTTTGGATACAGATAGTCCTCTCAAAGCTACACCGATTTTGCTCATAAAACTGATAGAAATCAGTTGATTGTCTGCTGGACGACAGAAACTTTACAGGCAGGTCCGTAGAAGGGAGTTATGATGCAGAAATATCAAATGTAAACACTCAGATGGGATTCGTTTTCGATGCATCAGAGGAGAGAGGCACAGTAAAATCTTCAGGAGTTTCTATTACAAGACATGCTCTTACAATTTGTTGAGTGTGATATAGCATCACATTGCTAAAACAGGACCTGCAATACTGTATAAAACAGTAACCTCCTCTTGAATTGTAGCTTGTTGTTTAAAATGATTGCGTCTTTGAGACATGTGAGCAAATGTCATGAAAGGCTGTATTCTGTAATGTTATTTCACATGTCTGAAATGTTTATAGTACACACATGCATAACAGTTTGTTGATAGATACTGATTTGAACGTGAGGGAGTCTCTCAGGCCGTGTAATTTGTCCATCATGCTAAAATAAATAGCTTATAATAGATTATTTTTCTGCAGAGTTTAAATTCTCGCTTCTTTTTTACTTTGATGACAGTTTCGAAATAACGAGGGCATTCTGCAGTGATCGGTAGTTTTCGTAACAATAATAGTGGAACTTTTCTTCGATTTTATGCATGGTGGACCCGTGTAGGAGATGTGGATAAATTAATACATCTGTCAGATATACCACTATTGAATACTGACTTCTGTAGATCTGTAATCGACGGCAGGACTGAAGTTTTTTTTTCACTTCATGGTATGTCGCAAAATAACTGGAGGCGACGGGAGAGAGAGATGTGAATTCTATCCTACAGTCGGATCTAAAAGAATGACTGTATGGATGCCGATCTATATTGATAATTCAACCATCTGAAAAGAAGAATGGAATGCCCTCGAGTATGACAATTTATGACTTGAACACAATGAGTGCTCTCAAAATATTGCCATTTTGCTCATACAACTAAAAGAAAATGGACTGTGCCGATTTATCTTGAAACAGGACATTTATTATCGTTGCAACTGTGTGTTTGTCTTAAATAGACGCTCACTTATAAGAGATGTTAAATATAATTGTTGAATAGTTGCAGTGAAGTCTTTTCCTTGCAGAACGACGGGCGCTTGGGGGGGGGGGGGGAGGGGGGGAGGGGGGACGGTGTGGGGGCAGGCCCACAGTGCCTGTGGTCTCCAGAGGCACCTGTGCTTTGCTCAGGTCACTGTTACATATTAGCGTCATTTATCTCACATTGTTTAGTGGACGTCAAGCCTTCTGTGTTGACGAGGAGCTGCTGCCTGAACGGTGCAACCGGCATCACCCCAAGGCGGGCTGGGTGCGGCCGGCGACCGCCTGCTAGTCCGCCAGAGGGGGTCCGGTATGCTGCAAAGAAGAGATTGGTACGCAGTAGCAAAACCGTGTGACGCCACCGTAGGTGGAGCGAGTGAGGGAGGGATGGAGAGATGAGGGTTGGTAAGAGTGCCTCTAATTTCTCTGTTTCCTGACCATACGTTGAGAAGAATGCACATTCGATTGCCGCGCCTCTCTCCTTCGCAGTCTTTTGGGACACGATTTTCCCTAGTCCCCAGTACATGTGTTGTGTTATGACCTGTTGATCACGAGTGCTGGTTTTTCACGACAATTCTGGTGTGTAATTAGAACAGTGAAGCATTTTCCATCAGTTGCGGTAGCGTGTATTGGCTTTGACTACCTGGGTTGCAAGGTCATTGTCGAGCAATGCAGGGGTAGGTGTCTGTAGCGAACTATATGTTAAGCAGCGATATATGCAGTCCTCAGCAGTATGCTTACAGACCACACATTTATTAAACTCCTCTCTGTCCAAAGCCAGCATCTTGTCAGTTGAACAAAATTCCCGCCAAATAAACAAATAAGCAAAGACAGTACCTTCCATTCTTTCCCTTTTCCCCCCAAGTTGTAGGTTAAGGGCAAAATTTTTTCCCAGCCAGTTGTCTGGCACCGTCAATTTTCGAGCTGTATAGCGATTTTAGCCACTCCTTGTGTAGCTCTATGCATATAGTTATGTAATTAGGATCGATTTTTACGATTAATTATGAAATTAGGACCGATCATTACGATTAATTACGAAATTAGGACCGATCTTTACTTCAGTTTCCCAACCAAAATAAATAAAGAACATTAACGTAACTTTCCTCCCCCGCATCTGGACAGTTTCCATGCGTTGGGGTGGTGCTCTTGGGCGTTCTCTCCAGGACGACCAGTGGTCAAGTCCCAGAAAGGGGCTCACCATTTTTAATTTCCCACTAGTTCCAGGGTGAGGGGTAGGATGGGTCATCAGCACAGCCCTGGGACAAAGAAAAACCAACTAAAATTCGAATTTCTCGCAAAAATTCGAAATTCCCACCGAAGTTCGAAATTCCCACGAAGGGTAGGTGGGAGAGGGGGAGGGGTAGAGGTGGGGTTGAAGATGGACAGGGACCTACGTGCCAGCTGGGGAAAACACATGACGTCAACTGGGGTGGGGTGTAGGGGTGGGTGGGGGATAATAATTGATCCGTTTAATTAATTTGCATATCAACTTGATATCAAAAGTGTCCTCAGAGCCCACTTACCTTACAACATTTGTTGAGTGTGCTCCGCACCTTATGCCACAAAAAGTCACAGATTGCTGCGACAAATAAAAAAAATGGAGTTGATTATTTATCTTCAGCTGCAGCATCTGCTGGTTTGTATTTGCTTTCTCGAAAGTCAGCACTCCAGTCACAAAAACAGCATGCTGAGCAAGAGAGAGGCCACTTTTATTTCAGGGCAGATCTCACCTTACATTCTCGAGCAAACTGTGTATATTCAGTATTGTCAGGTGTCGTGGTTGTTTTCTTCCGAGTAGTTTATTTGTGTATTTTCCTAGTCTAAACAAAATTGCACTTCATATCACGCAGCGTTCGTAATGTACATCGGTACTGAGTTTTAATTATATAGTTTTCATTGAGCACATAATTAGTTTCCTTTGACATTTAATTAGATCGATTTTCTTTATTTCAAATTTTGCATTTCATTATGTTTAAATTATGTTTCATGAGACTGTTCACTTGCGCAACATAGGGCCAACCAACAGTCAGTTTTGATCAGAAATTGATCTAAAGTACACGTTACATAAGGTGAAAGTTTTTGAAATCAGTATATGTTAAGTTTTCTCACACACAGAAAATTTTTGATAGAAAGCTTACACATGTCGACCTTCTTCGCCTAGAATACACATCTGGTTTTTGCGTGACTGCGCATTTAGATTGCAACACAGGTTTTCGAAAGCAAATCACCACTAAGCTTATATGTACTAGCTTTGTATTTTCTCTTTCAGCTATTGTAATTTTCATTGCCATACTTATGAGTGATTTTTGGTGTAACATTCTTGTGATTCTAGAAAACCTCTTCGATCAGAAATTGAATAAGATATCTAGCGTACACATTACATGAGGTGAAAGTTTTTGATATCAGCATATGTTAAGTATTCTCACATACAGAAAGTTTTTGATAACAAGCGTACACATGTCGATCTTCTTCGCTTAGGATAGACCTCTGGTCAATGACAAAGTTGTAGTACAGATATTTCGCGCAATTTTTTTGTTACGCAGATATTGAATTCATTCCTTTTGTATTTACGGAAACGCTCAATCTTGTGTTTTTTGTGACTGGTGTTTGAAAATAATTTATTTCGTGAGGCATAGAAATGTGATTTTTCTTACGGCAATTAGTTGAGAATGCAGTTAGTTAAAGAGAGTGTGGATGAGTATAATAGGTTAGTGCAAGAGACATAAGCAAAAATAAGTCACTGAATGAGGATAATAAATCACAGAAAGAGTTTTTTAGGTCAGTGAGGGACACAAGTAGGGCACGGAAAGAAAATACAACGTCACAGGTAGAATATTCTAAGGATCAGAAAGAAATGATTACGTCACAGAGAAAACAAAATGGTAGAATTACTCTGAATGATTTACTATCAATGCGACACATTTGTCAAACAATACAGAGACAAAAATTCTGACAACACTTCCTTCACTGGTTCACTTTTCAAAAACAGTCGAATGAGAAGTTTTGAAACAATGTAACGTTGATCAGAAGCGAACCACACGAGATCAGAAACACAAAGTAAATACTAGCACAACATTTGCCGACACGAGTTTAAACAGTGAAACAAATCCACTCAATGGCAATGTGAAACAGCTATACAAGAAAACAATGTAATATCCTGTACCATTACAGCTCACAGAGGACAACAAATACAGCATCTTACAAATGTATCCCAGCCCGTGAAGAACACAAACGAACATAAGCAGAACCCTAAATAACATTTTTCTTGTTTGTTCTTGTCGTACAAACAAACGTAAAGCTTTCAAACAGCATGCAGACGATCACGTAAGAATAATGGAACAACAGCCTACACACGGTGGACGAGTGCCATTATTTTGCTTATTTTTGTTTACATTTTGGCACTTTCAGTATTTGTATGTATTCGTGGCATTTAAGTTTCGTGGATACATAAAGACTGCAGTAACGATTGCAAACATTTTCATACAGTCAACCCAGGCGACTATTTTCTGGTACAAAAATACACTTACACTAAGACAGTGTAGGGTCCACGCGTTATTATACTGAGCATTTGAGCGCAAGAATTATAAAAGAAGCGACAATGTGAGTTCTATGCATTACCTACGTTTAAAAGTAGGTAGGAGATCCATCATACTTTTTTCAGTACATTGACTGGCTAACGATGCCTGCCCGTGCTGGGTGTTAACCGTTTTTCAGTTTCTTAATACGCTCGTCTTCTCCTACTATAGGAATTTTCCTCCACTGTAGGAATTTTCCTCCACTATCCTAATGTAACAGCGTCGAAAATAATTTTAGTGACTTGTGAGCAACGACTAAGAATGTGTCACATTGCCTACAGAGTACATTCGGAGACTGACTAATTGGAAACTTCGATTACGTGCATTTCGTGACATTATCAAAATGAAATTAAAATGAAAAAACAAGCGGCATTTCATTTAATTTCGACGCTTACTACAGATCAGCGACTTGCAATTCTGGTAATAAATAATGCTTCAGGTCACACAGAATATACCGCTGCTACAACATTAAACTTTGTTCACAGAAATATGTGGGACATCATACTAATTGTCCCAGGCACTACGTTAAACTGCCGGCCACGAAAAATAGAAATAGAAAGTACACTCTCAGTAAACATTTTCTAATATGAAATGAAACACATATTGGTGATACAACCATACAGCTTTGAACAGCATAATTTTTGCATACAGAATTAGCAGTCAGAAGTTATAAATTGAAA
Source organism: Schistocerca nitens (assembly GCF_023898315.1). NCBI lineage: Eukaryota > Metazoa > Arthropoda > Insecta > Orthoptera > Acrididae > Schistocerca > Schistocerca nitens. The sequence continues at coordinate 401,828,718 of NC_064614.1, read as the reverse complement.
TATTTAGTACCAGCTCCGGTAAGATATATAGATTACTGAGATTATACACATATCAAAAAAAGTTTTGCATCATCCCAGTTCCCAGAACTCCTGAAGACACATGTTGACAGTGGATATTGTATCACAGACACAGTCCCTTTGACTGTTCAGATATGTCACTGCATGAGTAGCGCCTATTATTTTAGTAATAGTTTTTCATTTATCTTATATCCAAATATGTACATTTATTAAATTTGAAGTATTATTGAATTTATAATTATCTGACAATAGTTATAGTACAAATACACAGAAATGCTTACAAATGTCTGCAAAAATTTTGTATTCTCTCGAAGTTGTAGTATAGTAAATTTTGCCGGCTGGAGTGGCCGTGCGGATCTCGGCGTTACAGTCTGGAACTGCGTGACCACTACGGTCGCAGGTTCGAATCCTGCCTCGGGCATGGATGTGTGTGATGTCCTTAGGTTAGTTAGGTTTAAGTAGTTCTAAGTTCTAGGGGACTGAAGACCACAGCATTTTTATAGTAAATTTTATAGTAAATTTTTTCCCAAATATTTAACTAACTGTTTTGGTATGTTGCCACCAAATGAATCAAAAACAATTTTTGTATTATTTGTTTTATAGTAACAAATCCAGTGTGTGCATAATCAGATAAATCTAAATTTACCACTTCAGCTTTGTTATTTTTTGGTTCGTCTCATAATTCTTCAGTGTTTAATATTTATTGTTTTGCAAGTTTTCCTATGTCGAAATTACATTATGCTTTTGGATGCTTTCTGACTATTTGTTGGAATTTCGTTTTTTGAACTTAAACCTTTACTGGTTGTTTGATTGTGCCATTTTTGGTCTTCCAATTCGGTATCACCTTTATTTTTATTGTAGTTGTATTTGCAACAGCAGCTGATCCATCATCTAATGAAGAAATAGCAGTGCATTATAATAGATGAGATGAAGTCCCATACTCCGAGGAGCATAGAGAATGATGTGGGGGACCCGCAACACTGACTTGGCAAGGTCGTAGTGGAGGTGGTTTGCCATTGCCTTCCTTTGACTGTAATGGGGATGAATGATGATGATAAAGACAACACAACAACACCCAGTCATCTTGAGGCAGGGAAAATCCCTGATCCCACCGGGAATTGAACCCCAGACCCCATGCATGGGAAGTGAAAATGCTACTGCAAGACTACGAGCTGCAGACAGTTATAATAATACTGCCAAAATTAATGGAAAAAATCCTCCTTGTTGTGTTAATCTAGAGCCTTATTCTTTTTCGTTAGATATTCATAGTTTTTCCACAATGGGTATACCTAATGTTATGAAAAAATTTCCACCTTTTTTATCTCTTTCTTTTATGAGCATCAATTAAAAACTTTCAATGCTATGCCACTGTTCATTATTAAGTTTAATTTTAATTGCTTAATAGTTTTACCACTACATAGCGATTTGTAAACAATACTGAAGTTATTCTTTTACATAGGTAAAACTTTTAATGAGAATGAATATTTTTTTATAATCCTCTACTATTTTCATCACGTTCCATGTTTAATTTTTTTCCATACATTATTCCTCTAACTGCTGTTGCAGCTAATTTTTCTCTTCATAATGCATCAGAAGCATGCTTTCTCTCTCTTACAGCTAACTGAAGTTCTTTATCTGCTTCATGGCTTTTCTCTAAATCTTTATGACCTTTATAGACGACGTCAAATTGTTTACAAGCTTCATCTAATATATTAATTCCTTGATCTCTTCTAGTTAAACTTTCATTTTTTCATTTTATTTTATTTTATTTGGATTATTATCAGAATATAATGCTTATGATTGGTGCAATATCTTCACATAAAATGATAAATCAACAGTATTCAATTAGTGTTCAAATAATCCATAGTAATCAGTTTTTAGTTAAAAGATTCATCTGTCCATCTGTACCTTCATGTTCTTATTCAACGATTTTTTATGTATCTTTTTTGAATTCATCTGGCAAACGACCAACAAATTTAAATGTATCAACAGGTGTTAATTGTAAAACTTCATCTTTACTATGGTTGATATACTTTATCATTTTTCACCTATATTTATTTTTTAACATCACTCTTCACTTTTTTTTACTTTTTTCTCTTATGCACAGTTATTCACTGTGGTGTGCATTTCTGATCCACGTAATGTGTGATCAAACTGTGGACTTTCATATTGTTTTAATTTTTCATATTTATTCAGTGGAGCCAGTATTTCTCATTCACTTAATGTATAATCAAACATGGTACATTTATCATCAGACTATTAGTAATGTGAACTTTGATATCCTAGAAAATTCCTATGATATGGAATCATTTGTTTTTCAGTTTCTCTACTTTCTGCAATAGCTTTCAGAAAATTATCACTTAATCCTGAAATTCCTTGTTTTACCTGCTTGATTGCATTAATAACAGGCTGGTTATCTTTGTTAAATTTTACATTTCCTGTTCTTGGTTGTTGTTTCTAAAGCTTGAATGATTTTTCAATTTTTCAGTTTTTTATTTCATTTAGCTTTTCTAACAACTTTTGAATTGTAAACATTCTGCATACTAAGTCCTTTCAAACAACTGTATTTTGCAACGATTTACTACAGACAAACATTAACAAATTATTTTGATGTGGTAAGAAACCTTTAATTTGATCTTTGTATTTACCTTCAGTGGGTTTTCTAGTTATATCTATTGCAAAAAATTCGAACTGATCGTCATTCCAGCATTTACTACAATCTTCTTTAAAGTGATCAAACTTTAAATAACCATCAACAAACTTATGGTAAATATGATTTATATTTGTATCATCTTGTGTAAATATATTTAAAAATTTAGATTATGTCTTACTAATTGTTTTCCTATTTTTGAATAATAACGACCTAATTCCTTTACTTCTATCTCTAGTAAAATCTTATGTAACTAAATCCTAATTTTCGAGAATGGAATGATTGAATACTACAAGCGAATTACCTTGACATTCATTTATTGGTATAATTTCTTGATTATTCTCAGTAAAAGTAGTAATCATATGATTATTTTTATCTTCCAGTTTTTTGCACATTTTTATAAAACCTTGTTATTTTGGCTGATATAAGCTTTTAGAGAAAACATACAGATGCTTAGTTTTATTCCAATTCAGCCATCCTGAAGCTAGAATACAATTGTAGATCATTAATGTAGTTTTCCACCTCTGCTTGACCCTGTTATTGCACATTTAATGAAATTAGGCTAGAGCTTATCACAAATATTTTTCGACTTCTCCTCTGGTTTTCTAAGTTTTGGTTTCCAACCAGTTTTCCTTTAATGAATAATATTTTTGTTTATAGTAAATGAGGCACTTATTTCATTTGAGTGGGAAGTCATCTGTTCTCAGAAAGAGATTGGCAGTTCCTACATGAGAAAACTACAGCAATGTTGCACCAAGTGGTTTTTATACAAAAGTTGTAGCTCCAAATATTACATTGAAAAATAATAAACTGTACTGTACTGGAGAGACAATAGAAATTTCTGTTGGTCAATAGACTTTCAAAAGCTTAGAAACATTTATTCTTTGAAAAGAAAGCAAATATATTCGCGTAAAGGGATATGAAATTTTAAATAGAGTTATTATTGAAAGTCATGTTAAATTGTGTATGGATATAAATTACAGTATTGACACTCCATTTGGATTTAGTAGCCAAACTATTCTTGTTAATGAAAAGACTGTTGCTAATGATGTTCCTAAAATTATTCCATTCAAATTAATCAACATAAATTTTAATCTATCTGATGGAATGTTTGTTAAGCATACAGATCATTTTCGTTGAGAAAGTAACATCATTGCTTCATTCAAACCTAATGCTGAATTTGGTGGACTGCTAATTTATGAACTATATTATCCTGCATATATTGCAGTTCACAATAAAATTCACGTTTTAGACATGACTGTAATTGATGAAAATGATAATTTAATTGACTTAAGTGGTGGTTGTGTAACTATTACTCTAAAGATGGCTTAATAAACTTTTTGCCTTATTAAATGAATAAGATAGAAACTTACAAGCTATACTTATTCCCTCTGAATGACAAAAATAAATACAACCTAAATGCTCCTAACAAGGGCAGTGAAATTGACATTCACATAGCAGATGGATAGCTTCATCTTAATCATGGTCTATTGTACATCAGCTTTAAGACAGTTAAAGACTGAAGGATCAGATTACCCAACATCCAAAAAAATTAATAGGTAACTATGTGGCAAACTTATTTGATTCTAAACCATAGAGAAAGGAAATAATATTTTATCTAGAATTGAACACCCTTTTATTTCATCATCAGTTTTGTTGCATTAGACTTCATCTCTTGCTGATAAAATAAGCATAGAAGGTCATATACTTATAATGGAAAAATAAAGAAGAAGAAGAAAGAGGTGCTTTATCCATTTGGAAATCTTGGTGGATTTTTCAAAGATTATATGGAGACCTTTCTGCAATTTTTGCATGATCTTCTAGTGCTGGAGACGTTGTTCTTAGATGGTCTGTTTTCAATGATGCTGGAATTGAAATACGAGATTCTTTTCCTAATGAATGTAGAATTGTTTTAGGATGTATGGGTATATGTTGTCAAATTTGAGCCAAATAACGAGCAAGAGCAACAAGAAAATATAATGAAAAATCCCCAAACTCCGATACCTTTGTATGAATTAGAAACTATGGAAGTCGCTGCATTGTGTGGTAAGAAGAATTTTTAATCAGTTATTACAAATTTCTGTAACTCAGCAGTATCAGATATGCCTTACTTCATATTCATTACATTTCAGACAAATCAAAAAAATAATCAGTTGCCTGATTTGTCATTATTTGATCATGTAAACTATGTGCAGTTTATCTTAAGAATGAATGAAATGAAATTTCTCCATAAGTAATGTGGAACTTAGACCCACCAAATAATTATTTGAATGCTTACGATTCTTTTCTGAATTTCAAATGAGTTACACAGTTGAAAGGCGATGTGATATAAATACAAATATGGATAATTTCGTAACGAATTATCCAATTTGTGTCATAAATAAGACTCATAGAAAGAATTTAGTTGACACTAAAAAAAAATAAAAATGAAAAAGTGCAGCAGCTTTCTGTAACTGATAATGATAAATTTCCTGCTGGCGCCCTAGCTTATGTAATTATGTATGGTAAAAAGAATCCCTCGTATGATGCCCAACACAAGGTATCAACTAAACATTTTTATGCAAGAACGTGTGTAAATTAGGACAGCTTTCTGATTTCTTAAAATCTGTTAATATTTGGCTGAGAAATAAACAAAAATCAATCCATTTGGATGCTGGCAGGCGTCAGTCGCAGTATATAGATCCCATCTGCGTGAGAGAACTGATTCGACTGACATATTCAGGAAGTGGGCATGAGATCAAGCCATGCCCTCCGCTTCGCTCTGCCTACTTACCTCCGGCTCACTTGATTAGCATGTCTGTACTGTTTGCACAGCAATTGATAACTTTGTTGATAGATGACACGGAGGCAGTCCCCACTGAAAACAGTGTAGGAATATACTTCGTTTTCCAGACAAAATATTTTTTTTTAATCTGGAGTGTTCAATTCGTGTTTACATTTTGTTAACAGTTCTTCTCTTCTAAAAAAACGCAATAAGATAAAGGCAATAGTGTATTTGCATCTGAAATAAATCGATGAAAACATCTTAATTTGAATGAAGTATATAACTCAAATACCTACTATATATACGATTTGTACGCAGTTTATGCTAGCCCCTATGGTCAAATCTGGTGCTTTAGATAATGGTTCGGCCAAATCATTTACTGTTCTGTATTCTTCAAGACCATCTTGTAGCTATACTGGCAGCTCTCTCTCACCTGACAGCTGTCGTCTGGCAGCTCAACAGTCAGAAGAAATGGGACAGCAGCAGTAAAAAACTGGCACACCACCAGCACAAGAAAAAACCGGGAGGAGAAAATGAGAAACAAGAAAGAAATATCAAGAAAAATAACCTACAGGTTTCTCCGATATAATGCAACCAGTTCTAGCTTGTTTAAAAAATTAGTGGGCTAGAAGAAAACGTTTTTTATAACATTGCCGGAGGGCAGTGAATTCAGGAACTTTGATGTCGAAACTTCGTCGATATACTATTAAAGTTTTGACAGTATAAGTGTCTTTACTCTGAATGCGGGTTTGATTTCGTTCTCTCCGTATCGACTGCCGAGTGTCATCAAAAGACAGCAGATATCCGGCTAGCCTGTAGGCCTGCATGTGCACTCCATAAGTACTCTGTTACCCAAGTGGCCGCTTCCTTTGTGTAGTGCACCTCTGACTTATGAAATGGAGTCCTACACTTCTCCACCCTATACCGTATGTCAAGAAATCTGCAACCAAGACTGTCAGACTGTCGACAGGGCCTTTGGTTGCGACTCCTCTCCACCTATCCAACCACAGGGCGATTGGGCTAGGCCAAATGGCAAGCCTCCATATTCACTCTCCACCTCAAGCGACGCGACCGCGTAACAGATCGCCACTTATCGTGCGGTGAAGGCGGGTCACCCGAGTCGGGTGCTCTGGAAGGTGTCTTGACAGTAGAGCCGGTTGGCGAAATAAGCCACACCCGAGGTGCCACATGCGACGCGCCAGATCCTCCGCGACCGCTACACTCTCGAGGCAACAGCCTGTAGACCGCTGAGCGTGACCAAAAACGTTTTCATCTGTTTGTGAACTGCAGCCAGCATCCGCACACAGCAAGCACACATAGTTATCCGTCGTAGTACTACTAACAAGAATTAACTAGAAAAGTGCAAGGAAAGATAAATATTTATCTAGATATCCTCCTGATGCGTCACCACCGTAGGCTGAAGCCATACTGAGGTGCTTCGATGGACGTTCAATAGAAATAACTGTGCTACAGACTGTGCGAAACTACAGTTTACGGTTACAAAATCGCAAGATTATACCTTTTAAATAAAAAAAACACGCAAGGAATTTAAGAATTAAACAACGGAAAAGCACAGAAAAACTTAATATGTAATTTGCTGGTTTACTGGTGTGCCACAGGTGGCAGTTGTTAACCTCTCCCTTTATTCATCATCATTCAAAATGATACTACAGTAAACACACAGCCCTTACAGTCATCTACACTCATTAGATACACTTAAAACATAACCCCGTATACGTGATGGAAAGAGTCATAGTGTGCGGAGTAAGAAAATCCTTTCTGATTAAGTGACGGAATAACACCTCAGAAATTCTTCCCATAACAAGTGCCCCATAGCTTCCTTAAGCATCAGATTCGCCTTTCCTACTAGAGATTTTATGGGTTCCTACCATTTCGCATCACACCTGTACTGCCTAAATAATATAGCAGCCTCTAGAAGTTTAACAACAATTTTGTAGTTGAATACTATTGCACCCTCTTTCTTTCTGGTATTAGTTGGCATTTATCCGTATATAAAGACATCTGTCACTTAGTACACCAACTGCATCATTACGTTCAACCACCAACGATACTTTTTCCTAATATAAGTCTCCACTTATTACTGAATTTACCTGCACTTATGCAGTCTGATGACCTTAACGGTCGTATGAAGTTTCCTAAGGACACACCTCAAAGAATATTATCTTGCTCTTCGAAGGTTATGACATTCAAGCTTAAAATATTAATCAGGATTCCTTATCAGAGGAAGGTTAGGGACGTTGTGTTCATTAGGCTGTGCTCCACAACTTCGATAAAATAAACCCCATGATAAAAGAAAGGCGCACCGTGAAGGAATTATCCGAACAGGACAGAAATCACTGGATGTGATATACATACACAGAGAAAAAAATAATTACAGTTGCAGAAAAACTGGATGATTTTCCAACAGTAGAAGCTTTACAAAGTAAGTAAGTCAATAACGCGTTGGTCCACATCTGGCCCTTATAGCACTGACCCATAGGGTTGTTGGCTGTACTCCTGAGGAATATCGCGTCAAATTATGTCCAACTGGCGCGTGAGATCGTCAAAAACCCGAGCTGGTAGGAAGACCCTCCCCATATTGCTCCTATCGTTCTCAGTTGGGGACATATACGAAGACCCTGTTAGCCAATGTAGGGTTTGACAAGCTCGAAGATAAGCAGCAGAAGCTCTTGTCGTGTGCGGGCGCAGTGTGAGCGCAAGATGCCTTGCTATGAAGGGCAACAAAACCGAAGGCAGAATATCTTAGACGTCCTCTATGCTGTTGGGGTGTCGTGGATGACAACCGAAGGGATCCTGCTATGATAAGAAATAGTACCCCAGACTATCATTCCGGGATATCGGTCCATATGGCGGGCGACAGTCAGGCTGGTATCCAATTGCTTACCAGGGTGTCTCAAGACACATCTTCGGCCTGGGATCTCGTTGAATGCAGTAGAATTGTCTTCAGTGATTAGTCCCGCTTAGAATTGAGTCCGATGACCAACGAAGACGTTTATGGAGATGAAATGGACAAAGGTTTCTTCCAAACTGACTGTCACCCGCTACATGCCCGAAAACAAGGAGTGATGCTCTGGGGTGTCACTTCTTTTCATAGCAGGTCTCCTTTGATTGTTATCCACGACACCCTTACGTCGCAGCGGTAAGTCGACGATATAACACGCCTCGGTTTGTTGTCTTTCGGAGTTAGCCATCCCGCACTTACGTTTCAGCAAGATAACGTCAACGCACAGTTGGAAAGAGTTTCTACTGCTTTTCGCGCTTGCCAAACATTATATTGGTCACCAAGGTATTCTGATCTCTCCCCGAATCACAACGTTTGGAACATTGTTGTTATGGCCCTCCAGCCATCTCGGGATTTCGACGATCTGGCCCGTCAATTGGACAGAATTTGGCAGAATATTCTTCAGGAGGACATTCAGCAACTCTGTCAATCAGTGCCAAGCTGCTTGCATGAGGGTCGGAGGTGCACCAACGTGTTACTGACTTACTCAGTTTGTGAAGCTATTGCTCTTGAATAAATGATCCAGTCGTTCTGACACAGTAATCATTTGTTTTTCTGTACGTGTACATCACATCCACCGATTTCCGTCCCATTTGAATAATTTATTCGTGGTATACTGCTTTTTTTGTCTTAGAGTGGACATTTTCATGTGTACCACCAAAAGCTGCCGAAGTTTTACAATTTTTCAACTAGTTTCATCCATTTACGTCATTATCTCACATACTATACAGCTCAAAATCGTATATACCACGTCTCTCAAAATCTGCTGTGTTTTTGCTATACTCTTCTTAGGTCGCTAAAATACTTCACATTCCACTCATTGTCACCAGATGGCGCAGCCAAGTCTAAGGACTAGTAAGAACGGAGCCATAAACGAGACACCGCTGTGGCACCTCTCCTAGCATTCACAGACGAATGATGCACGAGTGGAGATTACTCAGCATCAGAATGGGCCGGTCAACGGTCCAGTCAGTAAATAACAACTCTGTAACAGTCTTCTGCCGCAAAACATTTTGAGTGCTAAGAGCTTGTAAGTAGGCTGTTTAGGTTTTTATATTGGTAACGCCACGTAGCGCTCTGTATGAAAATCACTGGCTGTGCTGTGTGCAGTCTGTGGCTGGTTTGCATTGTTGTTGGCTATTGTAGTGTTGGGCAGTTGGCTGTTAACAGCGCGTAGCGTTGCGCAGTTGGAGGTGAGCCGCCAGCAGTGGTGGATGTGGGGAGAGAGATGGCGGAATTTTGAGAGCGGACGATCTGGACGTGTGTCCATCAGAAAGAGTAAATTTGTAATATTGAATATCATGGACTGATATATATATAATATGACTTTTGAACACTATTAAGGTAAATACATTGTTTGTTCTCTTTCAAAATCTTTCATTTGCTAACTATGCCTATCAGTAGTTAGTGCGTTCAGTAGTTAGATTCTTTTATTTAGCTGGCAGTAGTGACGTTCGCTGCATTGCAGTAGTTCGAGTAACGAAGATTTTTGTGAGGTAAGTGATTTGTGAAACGTATAGGTTAATTTAGTCACGGCCATTCTCTTGTAGGGATTATTGAAAGTCAGATTGCGTTGCGCTAAAAATATTGTGTGTCAGTTTAGTGTTGATCAGAATAGGGAAAGAGCGAAATGTCAGTACGTTCAGTTCTGCCCAGGTGTTTGAAAATCAAATAATGTAAGACGTTTATCAGCACAGTAATTCATTAATTTTTCTAAGGGGACGTTACAAGATTCTCAGATTTATTGAAAATCTTACTAGTACTCGTCGTATATTTTGTTACGTTAGTGTAGGAACAAGAAAGATGTAGGGAAGCTCAAAACTTCAACTGTGCCATTGCAAAATAGTTCGCAAATGTATTGCGTAGTTTTCGATGTTGGTCTGCAATAACTATGTGGGTCTGTTCACAAGCAGCAGCAGTACGAATCGTATAGGCGCTGTTTTCACGATAGATCGTAAATTTATCCTACATGTGACGTTTACCAACAGTGCACTAAATACGTATCTTGCTTTTTGCTAGAAATATGTGGCAGAACTGCCAGTGCTTTTACTCATACATTTTTCCTCAACGTTTGCCCTGAATTAATCATAGCAATAGCTCATTAATACGCTGCAGTAAAACGTAATTGAGCTTCAGGACGTAGTAACAAAGATCTGTCCTCGGTCTCCTCAAACACACTCAAGAGATAAGGAACGACGAAACAAAACAAAAGATAAAGACACATTAAAACAATGAAACATCATGTAAGTTTATTTCATTTACATGTGTATGTTCTGATATTTTGAGTAAGGAAACTATATTTAACAGCTTTTATGTTTATGTCTGTCAGTGAAATTACTCAAATTACGTCAACGTCAAATGTCGAAAAGCTGCAGACCATCTGCCAAGATGATATAGTTGCGATGCTATAAAAAAAGTGATGTAGCAAACGGGACGCTGTGTCTGCTATAGCTTATCGTAGTCAAGGCTGCCGTCCATGATCTTCTTGATGAAACTGGCGTGTGCTTCTCCACTCATGAGTGAAGCTTTCACTGCGGGATCCTGCTTCATGGCTGCTCCCCACGCCAACTGGAAAGGAAACATAATTATAAATTTTTCATTTACAGCGGTAACATCAAAGTAAACAGAAGTTTGTGATACGACAGTAGTTTCTTTAATTCGTGCCGCGATGAGAATTTTGTCTATGTAATAGCAAATTTCTCTAAATGTTTTACGTTGAGTGCATTAAATCGTACCAAATCATCACTTGATTACACGAAGCTTATCTTCATTAATGTTAATTAAACAATATTTATTAACTAATATATGCGAGGACATGTTGAAATGTACTGTCTTCGATCTTTTTGAAAACACTTACAGTATTTTTAAATAAAACAAACTTTATTTACATTGTGTATCTATATTCTTCATGTATACATATTTATTTCTCAACAGTTACCCTGGCGAAGAGCACATTTCTCCCAACGAGAGACCAGTTTGTTAATACCCTCCCTCTAGAATGTTTGACTTTGTTGACGAAGCAACAACCTCACCTCTGTTTGCACTGCTTCATCACTATTATTACAGTGGTCCTATAATGTGTTCTTCAAGTTCTTCTGATAGAAGAACTAGAGATACAGCGAAGAGCGCAGCGTTTCGGCACGGGATCGTTTGGTCGGCCGGAGAGCGTCAGAGAGATGCTCAACGAACTCCAGTAGCATACGCTACAGGAGAGGCGTTGTGCATCACGGAGAGGTTTACCTCTGAAATTTCGAGAGAGTGGTTTCCGGGAAGAGCTGGACACCATATTACTTTCCCTCAAATACATCTCGCGAAATGACCACGACGAGATAATTCGAGAAATGGGAGCTAATACAGACGCTTACCGACAATGATTCTTCCCACGCGCCATTCGCGAGGGTTACAGGGAAGAGACAATTACTTAGGGGTGCCAGAAGTACCCTTCGCCACTGACCATCAGGTGAATTTCAGAGTACTGATGCAGATGATTTCTGAGCTCTTTCATGCGACCATAAAGAAACAGCTGATAACTTTCACCTGGTCCTACACAATATGACTTTGACTGACCATCTGGGAAGAGTAACAAGGCTGCCCTAATCAGAAGAGCAGTTCAGGTATTGGTAGGAGCATTAAACCGAAAGTCATCTCATGCGATTAGAGGAGACCCGAGTACTTCGGGCGGGGATCCTAGTCGTTTCCTGAGCGTTTGACAGTGTGGCCTGACGTCCTCTTGTTGATGTTACTTGAACAAGGATCGCGTGTCTAGCTTATCGGCTCCTATCACGACGACAGGATCTTCCGTGAGGGAGTCGAGGCCGGACTGTCCACAGTACGTCTTTTCTAAGCTGGCGTACTACAATGCTCGGTCCTTGGAGCCGCCGTGTACACACTACACACTGCCATGACGCATCTGATACCGACAAGAGACCTCTCTTCCTGGAATCTTCAGTAGTTTGCTGCTTTATTTCCTACTATACTAATAATTTAGGTGGATACATGTCAGTCATAATCCTATAAGGAAATAATTTCATGTTATCAACTTCAGTAATGTATCTGTTCCACAACGATTTAGAAAATACAGAAGTAACTTCTTTGGAGATTATTATGAAATCATGATTTCCTCTTAAGAATCAAATTAATCAACTTATGACAAATATTGAGAGAGTAATCGTCAGTTCTCTGGGATATAACAAGTTTTTTGTATCGTCTGTAAAATTTAGTTCTTATGACATGACACATATCCAAACCGACCAAATCATTCATATGAACGATAGAAATGTTAGAACATTGCCTCGCAGTGGACAAATTTTTGCAGACTCCGATGGCAGTTTAGTGATAGAGTTTGGGACACTTGCACGAACTTAATTTTGGCACTTCTGAGAATAGAGGAAGCAGTGAACTTGTTTTGCTGCAATTTGTGACTGACATTGCTTGCACAGAGATGAAAAATATACCAAATCTTTTCCTGAAGGAACAGTCCTGCCGGACTTAGCAAGTCTGCTAATCAGTTTTATAGTTATTTCTTTGAGAAACGAACTCTTGAACACTAGGTTTTCGCGTTTACATTGTACTGTTGAACTGTATTATCGATTATTTGTATTAAAAATCATTGAATCAGCAGTGATGTGTGACCACCATTTATTGATATCTGAGTAATGTCACTAAGCATTTATTCGATTTGAATTATAATTATTTTGTGTTAGTCAACATTATTAACCTTACAGGATGTATTCATTCACTACTTTATCGATATTAATAATTGGCTATAAATTATCTAACTTCCTATAACTTATTAGAATGACGTGTCGTTTAGCTAAAATGTGACACAAGCGGTCGTATATATCCCAGATAGTGGAGCAAGGACCACGAAGAGAAGAGGAAGTTGGTGGATCGAATAGTAAAAGTAAAAACTGCGTCACAAAATACAACTCAAATCGTATGTCTACGCCAGCAAATAAGCCAAGACCAAAAATGGTCGAATTTGGGAAATAATTCGTACAGTCGCAAATTTTTGTGCAGTGGTAGAAGTGGGTGCCACGAACAACATACTAAATATCTAGACCAGTGGGGACTGAAAGGGGGGGTGTTTGTTCATCTCTGTACGTTTTCCTAGAATAATTCGAAAACTATGGCCTCTAACAAAAATATATCCCAGTACAAAATTAAGCTACATCAAATTTCCTACAAAAGCGGTCTGATCATTTTGTGTAGGACTAATAATTTGCACATAGCAGGAGAGAAAATGTGAAATTCTCGCACTTGGTTTTTGAAGGCCAGATACAGAATTATGGGTTGTATAAAACGATATTGGTAAGAACATCTGTATGTCAACTAACGAGTTGTATATTATTCGTTACCGATACATGTAATGAAGGAATTAAAATGATTTTAGCAGCTAGGGGTGCTGAAGCAATCTGCATTCATATCAGCGACGCCTAGAGTGATTTGATGTTACCCTCTTGTATCGGGTTTTCGATGACGGATTGAATGCACTTGGCGGAACAGTGTCAAGATTAGCAGATAATGTAAGCAGTGTCGAAAGATTTTGAAAATATAGCAGTATTTATTTAAAAGGGAAACTTAACGTATGATTTGGTTTGCCTTACAAAATATTATAAACAGAAAATAGCATGCACCGCCATCAGTTCAGATTCATTAACAGCAGAAAGATCAGCTACCGTGTTGCAGGGCATTGAAAAATCGAAAATTATTTATCTACAACGTGGATTTCACGTCCAACTCTCTACCGAAATATTAAGGGTCGCACATATCTCTGTCTCAGGGTTTTTTACGGAGATTACGCAAGGCATAGTAATAGGAATAGTCCTCCCATGGTCTTTACGACAATGAGTGATGAACGAGACGATCAGAGTAGACTCACGAGTCTGGGAAAGTCCTGCACTGGCAGTTTGACGTCTGGGTGCATCGTACGAAGCCCCTCAATGCGCTCCGCCCACGGCCAGATCATGTAGTCCAGCATGCCGGGCCTCGCACCTGAAACACACACACATCCAGCAGCGTGAGGACACGCCACGTCTCAGGCAAAGTGTACGTACGTCACAGTGACCAGCACCATTTTATTTCTCAGTGATATCTCAGACGAATAAAGTGAGCGTAAATTAAACATAATTTGTAAAATGCTCAATCTAAATTAAAGTCCAGAATAAACTGGTTTACCTCTTATAACCTGAAACAATGTCCATTCATTAGGTACGCCTCAGTTTCCTGTGGGCAGTGAGGCAAGAGGTGATTTATCTTCGACCAAGGCGATGTGCACCATCAAGATGACATTTCCCGATAAAATAGGCTAGTTGTTTTAGACTGTCAGTATAGCGTATGCGAAGTTCCCTACTTCATATACATGATACAGGGCACTGCCTAGTTATCCATTTGATAAGTGAGACTGAATATTTCGAGAGAACGTTACGTGATCGGTATCGAAAATGCTTCTCGTGTCTTCGTCTCGAGCTTTTCTTATTTCTGTAATTTATGCGACTTGCAAGTGATGATAGACCAGTAAGTTTCCGAACAAAACCGGAAGCAAATCCATCAGGCAAGATATCATAAATGTGAATTATGAGAATTTATTCCATTAAAGGGACATTTGCTGATTTAAATTGAACATCAAGTTTAATATCTTACAGCATTAAGATTATACAGACATAGACGAAAGGGACGATTATATATTTTTAAAAAAATGAAGTGATCGAATGACGTTATTGACAAAGAGACCCCGTCTGGCGTTATTTTGTCGTCCAGTGTCCTATATTTGAGGCCATTTTGGCGACTATGCATCTTTCTGATGAAGATGAGGTGAAATGGTTACAACAGAAACACCCAGACTCCGATTGAACACAACCTGTGACGCGGCCAGGACTCAACCCCGCGGCCCAAAATCCATAGACAGCTTAACCACTAGACCACCGATATGCCGACCACAATTATGCAACGCATTATGCAATACATGGTGTTGAATGCAGGTTAAAGCTATCTCGTATTGATATCTTTTCCGTCTTAAATTATTTAGTCTTGGAAACATTCCATGATTCACACATTTTAACCACTTTGCGGTCAGTTTTGCATTGAAATACAAACGCATGCCTCTGAACTTTTTGTGTGAAAGATCTTAAAGCTTTGTAAATATAGCAAGCTTTATCAATATTCTACATCTTTATTCTTGATGTCTGGTTATTTATTTCTCAACATAGTCACCCGGCGACGAACACATTTCTCACATCGAGAGATCATTTTGTTGATTCCGACACTGTAGAAAGTTTTACTTTTCTGACGGAGCCACAACCTCCCTCTGATTCATCGCTTTCAAGACGAGGCACTCGAAAGTGTTTTTTGCGTTTTGGAAACAGACGAAAATTGAATGGGACCAAGTCCCGACTGTATGGGGGATGATCGATGATAGTGAAGCCAAAGTGTCAGATTGTTGAAGATGTCACAGCACTCGTGTGTAGTCTTGCATTGCCATGCTGAAGCAGAGGCTGCCCCATGTATGGACGATCTCTTAGAATTCCTGAATCTCAATTACAGCACGCTGTTTCTCACACACCGACATACACTACTGGCCATTAAAATTGCTACACCAAGAAGAAATGAAGATGATAAACGGGTATTCACTGGACAAATATATTATACTAGAACTGACATGTGATTACATTTTCACGCAATTTGGGTGCATAGAACCTGAGAAATCAGTACTCAGAACAACCACCTCTGGCCGTAATAACGACCTTGATACCCCTGGGCATTGAGTCAAACAGAGCTTGGATGGCGTGTACAGGTACAGCTACCCATGCAGCTTCAACACGATACCACTGGCGTATTGTGACGAACCAGTTGCTCGGCCACCATTGACCAGACGTTTTCAGTTGGTGAGAGATCTGGAGAATGTGCTGGCCAGGGCAGCAGTAGAACATTTTCTGTATCCAGAAAGGCCCGTACAGGACCTGCAACATGCGGTCGTGCATTATCCTGCTGAAATGTACGGTTTCGCAGGGATCGAATGAACGGTAGAGTCACGGGTCGTAACACATCTCAAATGTAATGTCCACTGTTCAAAGTGCCGTCAATGGGAACAAGAGGTGACCGATACGTGTAACCAATGGCACCCCATACCATCACGCCGGGTGATAAGCCGGTATGGCGATGACGAATACATGCTTCCAATGTGCGTTCACCGCGATGTCGCCAAACACGGATGCGACCATCATGATGCTGTAAACAGAACCTGGATTCATCAGAAAAAATGACCTTTCGCCATTCGTGCACCCAAGTTCGTCGTTGGTCTCCGAGCTGATAGTCCACGCTGCTGCAAACGTCGTCGAACTGTTCGTGCAGATGGTTGTTGTCTTGCAAACGTCCCCATCTGTTGACTCAGGGATCGAGACGTGGCTGCACGATCCGTTACAGCCATGAGGATAAGATGTCTGTCATCTCGACTGCTAGTGATACGAGGCCGTTGGGATCCAGCACGGCGTTCCGTATTACCCTCCTGAACCCACCGATTCCATATTCTGCTAACGGTCATTGGATCTCGACCAACGCGAGCAGCAATGTCGCAATACGATAAACCGTAATCGCGATAGGCTACAATCCGGCCTTTATCAAAGTCGGAAACGTGATGGTACGCATTTCTACTGCTTACACGAGGCATCACAAGAACTTTTCACAAGGCAACGCCGGTCAACTGCTGTTTGTGTCAGCACGTTGTAGGTGTCGCCACCGGCGCCAACCTTGTGTGTATGCTCTGAAAAGCTAATCATTTGAATATCACAGCATCTTCTTCCTGTCGGTTAAATTTCGCGTCTGTAGCACGTCATCTTCGTGGTGTAGCGGTAGTGTATGTATTTACGTTACACACCACCACGTTACAAGCAACAATTTGGCGCCCTCTAGCGGCAGAGGATTGCAGCTTGCGTCAGCGAAGCGGGAAAGTCGAATGAGTAATATGCATGACCTGTAATACTTCAATCTATATTGAGAACAGAGTAAAAGATTCAGAGGGATTACTTTTTACCACTGCTTCGTAATTACACATCCGTGAGAGTGTATATTTCTTCCGTAGCAGTGAACATCACCAAACGCATGTTTTCACCCATGAAAACTTCCTAATACTGGAACACGAGGAAAAACTGAACATGTGCTGCGCCAGGAACTGAGGCGAATGGACAAGTGATAGTCACGGATCAAGTCGCGGTGATTATCTGACGCTGGGTATTACGTTAGATCTTGCATAACCAATCCATATCAGTGTCTGACAGGTGTATAGTAATCTCAAAGCGTTGTGTAGCGCTACAAGGCCATAAGGAATTCACCAGTAGCTAGTGAACGCCCATGTTTGGATGTAAAGCAAGGTAGCAGATGAATACGAATGCAACAAGCCAGCAAAACATTTGCCATTATGAGTTGGCTCTGAGCACTATGGGACTCAACTGCTGAGGTCATTAGTCCCCTAGAACTTAGAACTAGTTAAACCTAACTAACCTAAGGACATCACAAACATCCATGCCCGAGGCAGGATTCGAACCTGCGACCGTAGCGGCAGTATGAGTTACTGGAACCTAGCGGCAGTTATAGGTCTAGTAAGTGTAAACACACTGATCGATAAAATGGGGAGAGCGTATAGACCACTAATGCACGCTTGTGCAGTGGTGCTCGACTGGAGTAAATCGATTCGAGTCCCGATGATTGAAAATTTTTCACTACCGGTATTAGGCTAGCGAGGGGAGGAGAAGTTACAGTGTAATGTTCCTGACCACTAGCCTTTGAGCCGATCTACTGGTTTAAATACGAAATCTCTCTGCAGAGTCTCATGAAGTGAGGGCATGTGACACTGTTGATGGCGATCTGTCCTTCGGATGGGGATGGGGATGTTAAGCACGCCTATTTACGAGCTTGCTATTTGCAAGGAGCAGGCTATGTGACGGCACCAAGTTTCGCCCTGTTGCTACTAACATCACCACCATCACCACACAACACTAACATTACTCTACACTCCACACACACGTATCAGATACATGTAATATTACAAATATTGTAATTGAGCATGTTGTAAAACTATTTTTTCTGTGACCTTGTATCGTTAGATTTCATAGCAATATGATCATACAGTAGGCAAAATAATTCATTATATTGTCTAATCTTTCCCACTAATTTTCGTATTCGCAGGCTTCTTGCCGTGATCAATGTGAAAAAACTCCTATTTTCTGAAGAATGTGTAAAGATGTTATCTAATGATGAAACTGTTTTTCATCTCTATACGCCTTGTGAGTTGAATGATTGGAAATCAGAGGCTGCCGATGTAATGAAGTCTCCTTCTCTCCGTCCATGTAGAAGATGATGTGTTTGACAGTAATGATATTGTGAAGTACGAAATTATGTGTAAAAGAGGAAAACCGCTGGCTCAGTAAGCACCTCACACACTGATCAGAAGCATTAATCTTCTTGTCTCTGAAACGAAAGACTTTGTCCAACTTGGGAATAGCTTTAGTCATTGTAGTTTTATAAAACAATAGTACTTTTAGCTAGTGAAACAGCTTGCACTGGTAATGAGAGTTCCAACACAGTCGTCGAAGTATGCATCAAGTTCACATGGAATGCCTACTACTGTAATCTAAATGAGAGAAAATTGCAGATCTAAAACAACGATACTACTTAGTATGTGTGAACAGTGTCCATTGTCATAAAGATATTATTGACGCACTTGATTGTTTGCAGATCATTTTCTTTTTACTGGCTTCAGGATCTAAGTGAAGTACAAGCTTTTAGAGAGAGAAATCCTGTTTTATATGCGCTTCAGTTTTCTGATGTTCTTTTTGATATGTTATTATCCAGTTTATGTTGACATGCTTTCGTTATTGCTTTAAGGAAAGGTAACTACAATGTCACTTTATTTTTATTTAATTACCTTTTCCATAAGATTTGGAATATACAAAGGGCACAGTTTTACAAAAAAATATATAAATTGTATAAAATTGTAACAAAAATCGTCAAAAGAGTTTCCTTCTGCCTGTACACCAGTAAAGTCATAAGGTGACTTCTA
Organism: Schistocerca nitens; assembly: GCF_023898315.1. Taxonomy (NCBI): domain Eukaryota; kingdom Metazoa; phylum Arthropoda; class Insecta; order Orthoptera; family Acrididae; genus Schistocerca; species Schistocerca nitens. The sequence continues at coordinate 401,809,211 of NC_064614.1, read as the reverse complement.
CTGCTGGGAGTTTGTTGGATTATAATTCATCCAGATGCACTGAAGTTGGCCATTTATAGCTGCAGTCTGATATACAAGAATAAAAAAACTATGGTATTACGACTGATAGCTATGTTCTATCGTTCCTTATAAACCAAATGAAGTCACACAATGGACTTGATCTAGTTCGTTTGTTTCAGAAAGAGTGCACAGAGATTTTCACGTATGTACGCGAAAAGCAAGACATCAGACACCAAATGTAAATTGGAGTAATCTCCTGAGCCCTTGCATTAAAACTAACTCCAAACTTTGCACTCTCTTTGGTATTTCAACTCTTTGATTGTTGTTTCGCTGCTCAGCTACCTTTTGAAAACTTCAGTTGGTGCCAACTGTTCTTCCAACAAGACGGATTCGTCAGTTACACACTCATGTGGAAAATATCTTTTTCATTAATTACATGAAAATGCTCGCTGTCATTTTGCACATCACCAGGTTTTAAATACACTGGCGCAAAAAAATCGCAACACCAAGAAGGAGTGGTGCGACATAAACGAAAGTTGGATGGCGTGCTTCTAATCTTAAAGATAACATCTACTTCAGTTTCGTGCCAGGCTCATGAGAGTCGCACTAGTAGCGCCATTATGAGAGTGCCAATCAGTTTTGCTTCAAATACACGCCGCAACAGTCGAGAGCGTTACTTACCTTTGAGGCTGGACATAGTGAGTTGATGTTACTCAAGGGGGAAAGTCGCCATTATCAACACCTCACTGAATTTGAACGAGATCGTAAAACAGGGATACAAGAAGCTGGATGTTTCTTCCGCAATACTGCAAAAGACTTGGCTGGAATGTAGCCACTGTATAAGATTGCAGGCAGCACTGTATAAGACTGCAGGCAGCGGTAGTCGCGAGAATTTGCTGTTGCAAGAAGACCGAACTCCGGACGGCCACGTTGCTCTGCCAAGAGCGAAGACGACCGGCATGGCTCTGGCGCATTGTACTGTATCTGCAGCAGCAATATGAGCGGCATTTGGCACCACAATGACACAACGAACCGTTACAAATCGGCTACTTCAGGAACAGCTCCGAGCCAGACGTCCTGTAGTACGCATTCCACTGACACCAAATTACCGCCATTTGCGATTTCAGTGGCGTCATCAAGAGGTCGTTGGAGAGCAGGGTGGAGGTCTGTTGTGTCTCCTGATGAAAGCTCGTTCTACCAGTGATGGCACTGCGTTGGTTACAGGGAGGCCAGCTGATGATGCAGTACCTTGCGTTATGGTCTATTCTGCAATTTCGTGTGACAGCAGGAGCACTCTTGTTGTTATGAAATGTAGGGTTTCGCAGGGATCGAATGAAGGGTAGAACCACGGGTCGTAACACATCTTAAACTTAACGTCCACTGTTCAAAGTGCCGTCAGTGCGAACAAGAGGGGACCGAGACGTGTAACCAATGACACCCCATACCATCACGGCGGGTGATACGCCAGTATGGCGATGACGAATACATGCTTCCAATGTGCGTTCACCACGATCTCGCCAAACACGGATGCGACCATCATTATACTGTAAACAGAACCTGGATTCATCGGAGGAAATGACGTTTTGCCATTCGTGCACCCAGGCTCGTCGTTGAGTACACCATCGCAGACGCTTCTGTCTGTGATGCAGCGTCAAGGGTACCCGCAGTCATGGTCTCCGAGCTGACAGTCCACGCCGCTGCAAACGTCGTCGAACTGTTCGTGCAGATGATTGTTGTCTTACAAACGTCCCCATCTGTTGACTCAGGGATCAAGACGTGGCTGCACGATCCGTTACAGCCATGAGGATAAGATGCCTGTCATCTCGACTGCTAGTGATACGAGGCCGTATTACCCTCCTGAACCCACCGATTCCATATTCTGCTAACAGTCATTGGATCTCGACCAACGCGAGCAGCAATGTCGCAATACGATAAACGGCAATCGCGATAGGCTACAATCCGACCTTTATAAAAGTCGGAAACGTGATGGCACGCATTTCTCCTCCTTACACGAGGCATCACAACAGCGTTTCACCAGGCAACGCCGATGAACTGCTGTTTTTGTATGAGAAATCGGTGGGAAACGTTCCTCATGTCAGCACGTTGTAGGTGTCGCCACCGGCCCCAACCTTGTGTGTATGCTCTGAAAAGCTAATCATTTGCATATCACAGCATGTTCTTCCTGTCGGTTAAATTTCGCGTCTGTAGGACGTCATCTTCGTGGTGTAGCAATTTTAATGGCCAGTAGTGTATATGGCCTTGGAAATGGATACTTCTTTGAAAGGCGCTTATATGTACCAGGTGTCCCTCCTAAGAATCATCAGTGGCATTTTTCGGTGACGTTTCTGCTGGTATTTGCAGTTTTGTTCATGCAGTGCATAAATGCGGCCAGCCAAAACCAAACACTGCTTATAACATCCTTCATGTGGCGCCCATTGTTAATGGAAAGTATCGCTTTGTTTTCCATTATAAACAAAGTGATTTTTAAAGCCGAATTTTACATAACCGAGCTATATGGCTATCACAGATTAGTCTAATGCGACATTCGCTTTATCGAAATCCATTAACAAGGACATTACAACAAGAAGAACAACCAGTACTCCAGCAGCTACTGAGCAGCAATGGGGCGTGGCAGTAACAGCCGGTGTGGATACGCGCAATGCTGTCGCTGTTGGAGTACTGGTTGTTCTTGGTGTTTTACCATCCCTGTTTATGCATATCGCTAAAACAGACATTCAGATCTTTCGGAATCTTTTGAAAATCGCTGCAACGTACACAAAATTCATATCGGTCAGATGCTTTTGAACATAGCCAAGATGGCAGCTCCGGGGATACGTACTGAGTGGCTGGCTCGTAACTTAAGGGGCTGTGGCTGGCTGTTCTGTTTTAATGGCCAGAAAACTAATGGGATATGATTGGAAGTGAGGGGAGCGGAGGGGAAGAGAGGCATGGCGTAGGAAGGAAGGTGTGGCTTAGGAAGTGTAGTGCGGCCTAGAGACGAGAGCATGGCTTAACAACGAACCCCTTGAATGTGAAGTCGTAACTTTAATCTTTATTAAGTCTCACGGGAAAGTGTTGTGTTAACAGTTACGGTATGAAAAATATTATCAGCTACTGACTCACCATGGGTATCAGAACAGCGACAGAAAATGAGTGTCCGGGAGGTGCAGAGATCAAACTTTTATGGGATGTATGTATTATCAAAACAAACCATTAACGCGCACCATAACACCGAACGAAAAATCGCGCATCACAGTAATCACAAAGGTTCTCGTACGATAGTTATATTTCTCTTGCGCCCATTTTCCCTTTCTTGCTTGCTGACGTAAATATTCCCTGACACTCTTACACGAACACGCACACGAGAAGAATTGTAGGGGGTAGAGCACTTACAACTTCTCGCAGCACGGTTAATAATTTTCTAGCCAAATTACCACCCAGATTAACTTTCGGCATAATTATATAGGAATGCGTTATGGCACTGATGTTAATTGATCTTGATACAACTCCTTTGGTACCTCTAATTTGCAGGGTTCCTTTTATTTCCTTGCACTTCCTCTTCAAATCCCGACTGGTCGGAGACGAAAACAAATTCCTTACTCAATAATGGGATACATTTCTTTATCTCATCTACAAATTTTGTGGTGGATTCCGTTGTTTGTTGTGCATCGTGATGTTGATGCTTTGTTTGAAATTCCGTTATCTTACGTCTTCCAGTTCTGCAGTACTGTTGTAAGTTATGCAACCATCCATCGCTCCCCTTCAAATCACTGTAATCTATGTCGCGCGCACTTTGATGTGCATAACGCAGTAGGTCATTATCATGGATAGCCTGTAAATTGTATCGAGCGTCCTTGAAACGAGCAAACACCAATTTTTATAACAAGTACGCCTTCTCCTCCGTTGAATATCCGTAGTTTTTCTTTTGCACTACATGGCCAATATGTTCGAAATCTGTTCATAATTGTTTTCCGACTGCGCTTAGGATGATCTTACATGCACGTAATTATGTTTAGTACCCGCTCTTTGGACAACGATGTCCTTTACTACGTTTCACTGGAGACGGGATTTGCGGCTCCCTGTCCGAACAGGATGATTAACTACATGGACTACATGGCTCGACACCGTTTCAGTATTACTTTCACTTGTCAAGCAGTTACCGTCGTCACTGTACTCATGTACATTGTCTGCACAGTCGAACGTATACGATACCCCACATTTCACTGACTCATCTTGCGGATACGCTAATATTTCATCTGGTACTTCTTTCTCACTCTGCGAAATTGTTGGTTTCCTTTCTGACAATTTCTTAACTTCGGCAGCTGTTGTTGGAGATATAATGCAATGTTTTATTTTTTTTATCGTTGCCATTACTCTGCTTTTTTTCAGTGCCACTATCACTATATCACTGTTGTGAGTTACTGTTTGACTAAGCAGTTCGTCTACGCTCCGTAGCCTCATGCCGTGTTCACCATTAGATACCTGCAGTTCCGTCCCCTGTTGTCATTAGCAGCTAATATAGCGGATGGATGGTAGACAATATTGGGGGGGGGGGGGGGGGGGGAGGGCGTCGAAGGCTGTAAACCGTAAACATCATTGGCCTTTTGCGACCACGCACTCAAGATGATCCCTTTAGGCATGGGTGCGTGGCCTCCACTGGTCACGTTCTGAGTAACGGCCGGTACGCATATTTGATCTCCAACGGTCACTGCATTCCTGCTGCTCCATTGCACCTTAGTTTTTGAGCGGTTTTTGCGTATGATATCACGTATTACCCATCACAGTCACTGTGAGGAACAACTACTCTACCAACATATTAACTACTTAGACTCGGGTGAGAGCCGATGCGCCTTACCTCCGAAGAATTTGGATCCTGTCTTTGAGAGCTCATTCTCCAAGGGTTGTATGACAGCCGCCATAGAGGACACTGTCTCATCCAGCTCCTGTGAAGTGATGGCACTGAAGAACTTCCTGTACAATGGGAACGCCTGCAATATGAAGCATACGTCAGAGCACAACGAGTGGGTGTTTACAATAACAGATGACATCAGACAAGACTGCTGTTACAACAAATAATAAACAATTGAAACAATCACAATTCTGCATCAAAATATAACCACGCTGTTGGTCGGCTTTGGCGGTATACGTTTACTCTGAAGATAATACACTCCTGGAAATTGAAATAAGAACACCGTGAATTCATTGTCCCAGGAAGGGGAAACTTTATTGACACATTCCTGGGGTCAGATACATCACATGATAACACTGACAGAACCACAGGCACATAGACACAGGCAACAGAGCATGCACAATGTCGACACTAGTACAGTGTATATCCACCTTTCGCAGCAATGCAGGCTGCTATTCTCCCATGGAGACGATCGTAGAGATGCTGGATGTAGTCCTGTGGAACGGCTTGCCCTGCCATTTCCACCTGGCACCTCAGTTGGACCAGCGTTCGTGCTGGACGTGCAGACCGCGTGAGACGACGCTTCATCCAGTCCCAAACATGCTCAATGGGGGACAGATCCGGAGATCTTGCTGGCCAGGGTAGTTGACTTACACCTTCTAGAGCACGTTGGGTGGCACGGGATACATGCGGACGTGCATTGTCCTGTTGGAACAGCAAGTTCCCTTGCCGGTCTAGGAATGGTAGAACGATGGGTTCGATGACGGTTTGGATGTACCGTGCACTATTCAGTGTCCCCTCGACGATCACCAGTGGTGTACGGCCAGCGTAGGAGATCGCTCCCCACACCATGATGCCGGGTGTTGGCCCTGTGTGCCTCGGTCGTATGCAGTCCTGATTGTGGCGCTCACCTGCACGGCGCCAAACACGCATACGACCATCATTGGCACCAAGGCAGAAGCGACTCTCATCGCTGAAGACGACACGTCTCCATTCGTCCCTCCATTCACGCCTGTCGCGACACCACTGGAGGCGGGCTGCACGATGTTGGGGCGTGAGCGGAAGACGGCCTAACGGTGTGCGGGACCGTAGCCCAGCTTCATGGAGACGGTTGCGAATGGTCCTCGCCGATACCCCAGGAGCAACAGTGTCCCTAATTTGCTGGGAAGTGGCGGTGCGGTCCCCTACGGCACTGCGTAGGATCCTACGGTCTTGGCGTGCATCCGTGCGTCGCTGCGGTCCGGTCCCAGGTCGACGGGCACGTGCACCTTCCGCCGACCACTGGCGACAACATCGATGTACTGTGGAGACCTCACGCCCCACGTGTTGAGCAATTCGGCGGTACGTCCACCCGGCCTCCCGCATGCCCACTATACGCCCTCGCTCAAAGTCCGTCAACTGCACATACGGTTCACGTCCACGCTGTCGCGGCATGCTACCAGTGTTAAAGACTGCGATGGAGCTCCTTATGCCACGGCAAACTGGCTGACACTGACGGCGGCGGTGCACAAATGCTGCGCAGCTAGCGCCATTCGACGGCCAACACCGCGGGTCCTGGTGTGTCCGCTGTGCCGTGCGTGTGATCATTGCTTGTACAGCCCTCTCGCAGTGTCCGGACCAAGTATGGTGGGTCTGACACACCGGTGTCAATGTGTTCTTTTTTCCATTTCCAGGAGTGTATATAAGTAAATATACACGGATATAAAAGTTCAGGCTGTCACAATTTCTTCCACAATAAATTGTTGACAAATAGCATAAGAAAATACATTAGGCATTTTTGTGTTATCAGTTCACTCTATTTTCTAAATTTAATCATTTGATACATAAAAATGAAAATATGAATACTATTACAACTTACAGACTTTCCCTACACTCTCAAGGAAGTTAGCAGTCACTTTATGAAGGCAAATATCTTTACTAAACAAAAGGGGACACTCTGATTGTAGGAGATGGTATCTCATAATTATCAATGTCTTCAAAAATTCGCATCTTTCACAGTCGAATTTGGGACACGAAAACAATAAGTTTACATCGGCTTCCAACTGAGAATCACACTCACATGCAAGAGGACCGTAAGTGTTGATTATGGAGAAAAGACGTGGTTGAGGTGTTGTCGAGTGATTGTGGAAGTCGTTGATCAGTCCAAACGTGTCGTTGTGAACCATGGCCTTGCAAGACTTTGAGGTTGTAACGCTTCATACTAACCACCGTTCCTTTGTTAGGGCATATGCCACATCTCTTGTCACCGATATTTTCCGTGGGTATTGAGATCACTTAAGTAGTCCGTATACGTAATTTCAAATCAAGGACAGTGCCGACAGATGCAACTACCTTCACTAATATATCAACTTCCTCATTGCAGAGGATGCCAGAGTGCGAATTTATCCACGGCAGATGAAGAGTGTACTCCCTCCGTTCATTGTGAACGTATTCCATTATTCAACAAGTAGACAATAGTTAGCTCTTTTATTAAATGTCCGGTGTTGAATTTTATACGGCCAGTGTGAAGGGCACAATTAATCTCTTAAAGAAGGGGGCTGCTGACACAAATCTGAGTGCTTCCAAAATTGCCATTCTCCACCATAAAAGCAAAAGCACAGTTACTTTGAATACTTCACTGACGTGGATCTGAGGGCACAAAGAAACACTTCCAATATACTTTTCTCGGGGAATTTTGGATCCATATGTATAAACTAGCCATCGAGCTTCAACTAGACAATGAATGCTTTATATGTATGCATTCCAAGCTTGTCGTATTAAAAGAACAGACTCGAATCTCAGCAGAGTGTGATAAATAAAAGCAAACGCGAAGAACGTATTGTTGAATGTTAGACAGGTTGCGGTGGAAGCATCTGTTTGTCTTCAGCTGTACTATCAGAATACTATCAGAAGATGCGTCTCTGACAGAGAGAGCTTGCAGTGGCAATGCACGGCTTAATGTTTCACTTTTGGCTTCTTGAAATCATATGACCTTTTAATAGCAGCAGTTGTGAACACAAAGAAGAGTCTCTTGGAACGACACTTAGTAAATCCTGTACAAGTGGTAAATTATCGAGAATTAATTAATGTTGAACTAAAAGATAACAAATTTCCGACTGAAATCACCGAGGACCAAAGTTTATTGTTACGGATAAAAGATTTAGATGTGTTTCCAGCTGGCAGTACTTTACGTTATGTGTTAAATGTACCTCTAGTTGATAGTAATGACTTTAAATTGTACAAGATGTGGCCACTCTCCGCAGAGTTTGATAATACTAAGAGGCGGTTTACGTATATAGCTTCAGGAAAAGATTTCTCAGTGACTGATGAAGCAAAACAGCAGTACACGCAATGTCCGGGATAATTTACCCTGTAAATCTGCAACTACGAAGCACCAAATATGTATTAATATCTACTTATGATCATAAGAGGTTCTAAGCCCGCATGCTGCAACTTGTCCGAGAGATACCGAAAGATTGCTATCTGAAGTACATAATACTGACCAAAAGTATCTGGACGCAGATTCGGAACAACGAATGGTTGTTTGTCATCCTGAAGGACGAAGGCTTAACAGTAATGAACTACCAACTGCAGACCTCATTGTGCGAATGACCGGGAAACTGAAGTTTTTCAGTAAATGCAAGGCGTGTGGAACGCAAATCATGTTACAGTCGGAATAGTAGTAAAAAGGATATAGCACCCACCTCAAATGTAGATATTGGCTGTTGTAAAATGGAAAATGAAAAACAAAAGGTGTCCGAAGTAGTTTTGCCGCTGAAGGATATAGTGAGACATTTAGATGATACGAATGTAGCTGGGCACAAAATCGAAAATCTTCAAAATGAGACTGAATATCAGCAACGAACCACCTTCCGAGGATGCGAAGGGAGAGCTGCGACTCCAGTAGTGGAATCACCAAATTTACGTATCTAGCAAAGATATCAATGTAAAGGTTTATAAGCTCATTAAGATTAGTAAAGAGTATAATAACGGCAAAAGCAAATTTTTCTGAAATATGTAAATACGGTAAAAGATACGTAATTTGAAACTGTACATCCAGTAAGGTATGCCGTTGTGTTTTACGACCAATGGACAATGAATGGAAAGGATATTTCATGTAAAAAGAATATTGTCAGTGTTGAGCAATGTATCCTTGTAAATATTATCCATGTAGAATGACCTGTATGTAAATTGTGATTGAATGAAACAAATGGAGGTCTATCTACATGGTGATGGGAGATGCCGCAAATCTCCATCTCATCGAATATCTCAAATATAACTGTTAAGAACAATTCTTGCTATAGGCGAGCTGGGAGTCGGCCACTTGACAGGATGAGCGTTGAAAGCGATTACAGCTTCCGCTGACCTCACGGCGCCGGCTAGACAAATAGCTTCAGGGACGTGCTGCACAAGCGGCAGGAAGAACTGATGTGGCCGTAGCAGGGGGAGAAGTACTGAGTACGTGTGTGACCCGCCTCGTGTGTCACAGGTTAGAGGAACCTCCTCGTGACGAGCTTTTGGTGATATAAATAGGGGTCCAGCAGTACTCAGGTTAGGTTGGGACTCAGCAGTGAACAGTCGACACCGCGTCTATGTCGCTCGTCACTGAAATCTGCATTAGGTCTCTAGTAAACCTCGGCACCGCCGTCGCTACGGAGACAGAGCCAGATCAAGTAGATGGGCAACTGATGGGAAGTGGCAGTGCCAGAGGAACCTTCAATGTTCAATAGTCAAAGGACTTAGAATTAATTCCCTGCTTCCTTAAGAAATCCTCACCGAGTTCCATACTATGCACCCACTGTTTAGCTTGTCTCCTACAGCTGGTGGAGACTGCAAGCAGCCCATGCATACTTCCACTCATCGAGAAGATCAACAGGGGTGAGCTCCCTGTGCTGTAGCAACGTGCCCATGTCTGTCCCTCTTGGGACACGACATTTTTACAGAACCACGAAATATAGTGCGGACCCCGATGCGAGGTGCTTATAATAGTTTCCTCAACGAAAATTTGTCTCGAAACCCGGCAGAAAATCCAAAGAGATTCTGGTCGTATGTGATGTATGCTAGCGGCAAGACACAACCAATGCCTTCTCTGCTCGGTAGCAATGGAAATACTATCGATGACAGTGCTGCTAAAGCAGAGTTACTAAACACAGGCTGCTGAAATTCCTTCACCAAAGAAGACGAAGTAAATATTCCTCAATCCGAATCAAGAACAGCTACGAACACAAAAAATTTGTAACTAGGTAACCTCGGAGTAGTGAAGTGACTTAAATCACTTAATAAAAGCAAATCTTCCGGTCCAGACTTTATACCAGTTAGATTCCTTTCAGAGTATGCTGATGCAATAGCCCCAAATTTAACAATCATATACAACCGCTCGATCGACGAAAGATCAGTACCTAAAGTCTGGAAAGTTGCACAGGTCATACTAATATTCAAGAAATGGGTTAGAACAATCCACTAAATTACAGGTCCATATTATTAACGTCGATTTGCAGCGGGATTTTGTAACATGAATTGTTTTCGAACATTATGAATTACCTCTAACAGAACGGTCTACTGACACACAGTCAACACGAATTTAGAAAACATCGTTCTTGTGAAAAACAACTATCCTTTTACTCACACGAAGTGCTGAGTGCTATGGACAATGGATGTGAAATTGATTCTGTATTTCCAGATTCCTAGAAGGCTTTTAATACTATACCTCACAAGCGGCTTGTATTCAAATTGCGTCGTTATCGTCTCGGCTATGCGACTGGATTCGTGATTTCCTATCAGAGGGGCCACAGTCCGTAGTAACTGACGGAGAGTCGTCGAACAAAACGGAAGCGATTTCTGGCGTTCCCCAAGGTAGTATTGTTGACCCTCTGCGGTTCGGTATCCGTATAACCGATTAAGGAGACAATATGGGCAGCCGTCTTAGGTTGTTTAGAGATGATGCTATCGTTTATCGTCTAGTAGACTCACCAGAAGATCAAAACAAATTGCAAAACGATTTAAAAAAGATATCTGTTTGGTGCGAAAATAGGCAATTGAGCCTAAGTAATGTAAAGTGTGATGTCAACTACTTGACTGCTAAAAGGAATCCGTTAAACTTCGGTTACACGATAAATTAGTTATATCTAAAGGCCGCAAATTCAACTAAATACCTAGGAATTATATTTACGAACAACTTAAATTGGAAAGAGCACACAGAATATGATGTGGGGAAGGCGAACCAAAGACTGCGATTTATTGATAAGACACTTAGAAGATGCAACAGATCTACTAAAGAGACTGCCCACGCTACGCTCTTCCTTCCTCTTTTCGAGTATTGCTGCGCGGTCTTGGGTATTTACCGGATAGGATTAACGGAGTACACCGAGAAAGTTCGAAGAAGATCAGCACGTTTTATATTATCGAAAAATGGGGAAGTCAGTGTCACGGACATGATACAGGATTTGGGGTGGACATCATTAAAAAAATGGGTTTCTGCTTGAGGCGGGATCTTCTCATAAAATTTGAATCACCAACTTTCTTCTCCGAAAGCAAACATATTTTGTTGACTTAAATAAGAAGAAATGATCTTCATATTAATATATAAGGAAAATCAGATCATGCAGGGGAAGACAAAGATGTTCGTTTTTTCCGCGCAATTTTCGATAGTGGAATAATAGATAATTCTTTTGAACGTAGTTCGCTGAACCCTCTGCCAGGCATTTACGTGTGATTTTCAGAGTATTCATGTAAATGTAGATACAGAAAACACACTAAAGCATGTTATACGATTTGTAATTTTTATTTATTGTACAATTAACATTGAGCCATAAGATTTAATAACTCGTTTGTACCGCAGAAGAATCTGCATTGTACATTTAGCGTTATTAAGTACCTGGTGAGTAATAGATGTGGGAAATTACATATGTCGCATCGTTATATTAATTTTACAGATTTCCAAAATTAACCGCAGAACATGCACGAAACTACAGCGATGAAAGCATAGCGAAATTTCTAACACATTAAAATAGTGTATGAGACTGATGCTTTGTCTTACTTGGCCACCAAAAAGAGAAAGATCAGGTGGAGCTCAAATTACGCATCGACTCAGGCTTCGTTTGGGATATTCTTTTTTTCCTCTGGCGCGTGCTCCGATAAGCCATCAGCGTTGCCCGGGAAAGGTTAAAGTTCAATGTAAGATGGGAAAATCGCACATTATGTTTTACTAGGCTGCTCCCTTCAGTAAAAGTGACTAACCTTCCCGACCGTCTCCAGTAGCTGCTTGTGGTGAAGATTCTTATCCTGATCGGCAGACCACAGTGGTGGTTCTGGAAACTTTCGGTCCAAATAGTCTGAAATGTCGAGCGACTCGACGACCACCTCGCCGCTACCCATCTCTAGAGCGGGCACTTTTGCCTCCGGATGCACTTTGCTGTACCACTCCGGCTTGTTCTTCAGGTTGATTTCCACCATCTCGAAAGGAACGCCCTTGGCAGCCAGGACGAGCCGCGCCCGCTGTGCGTACGGGCAGTACAGCATCGAGTAGAGTCGCAGCTTGCCCGCGTCCACCGGGGGCGGCTGCGGGTCACCTGCCGACACACAAATCAAATCAGCTGCAGTTGCTATGATATGTGTTTCACATTATGGGCCACAGTGGGTTTTCCTGAACATGTCGCTAACTGCTGTTTATTTTAACCTTCCGCTGGTGGTGCTGAGTCAAGCGCAGCCCGTGCAAACTCCGACTGCCATCCCGCTGTAGACAGGCACAGAGATGCATCGGTCTAGTAAATTTCTGTATGGAGGGGAGGTTCAAGCCATTGTAGGTCTGACCTCTGGTGAGTTTAGGCAAAAATTTAAGTTTATTTTTTAAACTGGATTACTCCCACAGTCCACGCTCTTAACTTTGTCCCACTTCGGGGCGAGCCTGACGGAGAGTTAACAGACGCAGTAGGACTTGTAGGGCTAAAGTGCAGGGGTATCAGACTGCCGAGACTCCTCGTATTTCATTGAATCGTTCGATAAATTGCACCTATATCAGAGTGTCGAAGCTGTATAAGAATGAGTAAAAACCATACCTAAAGTACGTGTCAGCTATTTACTGTTGCTACTTAACAACTGGATCTCTTTTTTTTTATAAATGTCCTGTATATTGTGACCAATAGCTGTTGAGTGGCGTATGAGACACGATTTTACTGTCTGTCACAGCTGATGCTGTTTCTTCACAGTTACGATGATCTTCCGGCATTATTTTCTTCAAATCGCGTCATACGGCTACAGGTATAGCACGTTAAGTAAACTTGTTTTGTTACATTAAAAACTGATTATGTAATATACTAACTGGCCAGGCATTCATTTTGCCTATAGTCTAGAAGAAACTAATACAGCCGGCCGGAGTGGCCGTGCGTTTCTAGGCGCTACAGTCTGGAACCGCGTGACCGCTACGGTCGCAGGTTCGAATCCTGCCTCGGGCATGGATGTGTGTGTTGTCCTTAGGATAGTTACGTTTAAGTAGTTCTAAGTTCTAGGGGACTCATAACCACAGCAGTTAAGTCCCATAGTGCTCAGAGCCATTTTTTTGAAACTAATACAAAACATCAACTGCGTTTATAAAGTAACATCGAAAAAAATTTCATTTCCACGTATTCGTGAAAATAGCTTTCAAATTATGAAACAGTCGTTTTGTTGTTGTGTCTTCAGTCCAGACACTGGTTTGATGCAGCTTTCCGCGCAATCTACCCTGTGCAAGCTTCTTGATCTCCAAGTACTTACTGCAACCTACATCCTTCTGAATCTACTTCGTGTATTCATCTCTTAATCTCCCTCTACGATTTTTACCCTCCACGCTCCCTCGTTTACTAAACTGGTGATCTCTTGGAGCCTCAGAACCTGTCTTACCAACCGATCCCTTCTTCTAGTCGTGCCACAAATTTCTCTTCTCCCCAATTCTATTCAGTACCTCCTCATTAGTTACGTGATCTACCCATCTAATCTTCAGCATTCTTCTGTAGCACCACATTTAGAAAGCTTCTACTCTCTCCTTGTCGAAACTCTTTATCGTCCATGTTTCACTTCCATACATGACTACACTCCATACAAATACTTTCAGAAACTACTTCCTGACACTTAGTTCTACATTCGATGTTAATAAATTTCTCTTCTTCAGAAACGCTTTCCTTGCCATTGCCAGTCTACAGTTTGTATCCTCTCTACTTCGACCATCATCAGTTATTTTGCTGCCAAAATTGCAAAACTCGTCTACTATTATAAGTGTCTCATTTCCTAATCTAATTCCCTCAGAATCGCCCGATTTAATTCCACTACATTCCATTATACTCGTTTCGCTTTTGTTAATGTTCATCTTATATCCTCCTTTGAAGACACTGTCCATTCCATTCAACTGCTCTTCTAGGTCCTTCGCTGTCTCTGACAGATTTACAATGTCATCGACAAACCTCAAAGTTTTTGTGCATCTTCAGCTTCTCGCGGCGTAATGAATAGCCCATCAAATTTCGAGCATGCAACCGCCCAAAAAAAATTTCCTCCACTGATATTTCGGCCGCGTATCGTCCGTCCATCATCAGAGTGAGTTAAAAGACTGATGACAAGATGCCAAGCGCGTCCGTATATGCTCCACCGCGGCGGTACTGCGCATGCGGGACACAGATGCTCGACGGCGGCAAAGGGAAAAACGCTTACACTTGAGCCGCCGCCTGTGGCGAAGGCGTACAGACATTCGATACGCTTATCGATGTATGTTCGGCGGCTGTGATATCATGACGACTTCTCTACGGTTTAATTACCCCCAGAGCCGGATTCCATGCTTTGTCCAAAGGAAAACCATTATCTCTATTTATTAAATTATTAGCTAATCTAATCCCTTTAGCTTCCTTGAAGACAGATATCCAAATGGAAGAGGTGGATGTTAAGATCTTCACGTCAGTGTAATTCACGGAATGCCCTGTATCAATAAAATGTACGGCCACAGCTGACTTGTCTGGTTGTGATAAGCGTGTGTATCTTAGATCCTCCACACATCTCTCATGAACGGTGCGTGTTGTTTGACCTGTGTATGACTTCTCACAATTTCCTCAGAGAATCTGATACACACCCACTTTACGAAGCAGTAAATCGTCCTTTACAGAGTCTAGTAAAGCTGCAATCTTCCTGGGGGCCAGAAGATCACCTTAACACAGTGTTTCTCAAGAATAGGGCCTATCATCGAGGGAAGAACACCCACATAGGGCAAAAGCGCACTTGATGTGAAGGAATTACCATCTTCTTCCACATCACATATCTGCATCCTATGTTTTGTATTGAATGCTCTACGAATTTGCTGCGGAGAAAATCCATTCGCTTTAAAAATTCTCTTGAGGCATGTGAAATCTTCTTGCAAATTATTTTTATCGGATATACAATGCGCCCTGTGCACTAAGGTCTTAAGGACACCTATGGTCATTGAAGGGTGATGCAGCTACTGGCATGTAGATATACGAGGGCAGTTCAATAAGTAATGCAACACATTTGTTTTCTGAAACAGGGGTTGTTTTATTCAGCATTGAAATACACCAGGTTATTCCCCAATCTTTTAGCTACACAACACTATTTTTCAACGTAATCTCCATTCAATGCTACGGCCTTACGCCACCTTGAAATGAGGGCCTGTATGCCTGCACGGTACCATTCCACTGGTCGATGTCGGAGCCAACGTCGTACTGCAACAATAACTTCTTCATCATCCGCGTAGTGCGTCCCACGGATTGCGTCCTTCATTGGGCCAAACATATGGAAATCCGACGGTGCGAGATCGGGGCTGTAGGGTGCATGAGGAAGAACAGTCCACTGAAGTTTTGTGAGCTCCTCTCGGGTGCGAAGAATCTAAAGGGCTGTTACTTCAACTAATTACCTAGGAATTATAACTACGAATAACTTAAATTGCAATGAACACAAGGATAATTTTGTGGGGAAAACAAAGCAAAGACTGCGTTTTGTTAGCAAAATACTTAAAGGCTGCAGCAGGTGTACTAAAGAGATTGGCTACAGTTCGCTTGTCCGTCCTCTGCTAAGGAGTATCGCTGTGCGGTATAGAATGCTTATCAGAGGATTGACGGAGGACATCGAAAACGTCCAAGGACCGGCAGCTCATATCGTATTGTCGCGAAATGGGAGAGAGAGTGTAGGGATATGATAGGCAGGGTGGGGTGGCAATCATTAATCGCTGTGCGGTATAGAATGCTTATCAGAGGATTGACGGAGGACATCGAAAACGTCCAAGGACCGGCAGCTCATTTCGTATTGTCGCGAAATGGGAGAGAGAGTGTAGGGATATGATAGGCAGGGTGGGGTGGCAATCATTAATATAAAGGCGTCTTTCCTTGCGGAGAGATTTTTCCACGAAATTTCACCCCCAACTTTTTCCTCTGATTACGAAAATATTTTTTACACCATCCCACATAGCAACAAAAGATCATCATATTAAAATAAGAAATCAGAACTCGAACGGAAAGATTTAAGTGTTCAGTTTTCCCACGCGCTGTTCTAGAGTGAAACGGTAGAGAAACAGTGTAAATTGTGGAGTAGTCATGTAGATGTAGATTTAGAGAGACGCAGCTCAAACAACATGGATCTGCTATCACTATCGGTAGCCAGCGCCGCCACGAATAAACTCAAACTACACTCCTGGAAATTGAAATAAGAACACCGTGAATTCATTGTCCCAGGAAGGGGAAACTTTATTGACACATTCCTGGGGTCAGATACATCACATGATCACACTGACAGAACCACAGGCACATAGACACAGACAACAGAGCATGCACAATGTCGGCACTAGTACAGTGTATATCCACCTTTCGCAGCAATGCAGGCTGCTATTCTCTCATGGAGACGATCGTAGAGATGCTGGATGTAGTCCTGTGGAACGGCTTGCCATGCCATTTCCACCTGGCGCCTCAGTTGGACCAGCGTTCGTGCTGGACGTGCAGACCGCGTGAGACGACGCTTCATCCAGTCCCAAACATGCTCAATGGGGGACAGATCCGGAGATCTTGCTGACCAGGGTAGTTGACTTACACCTTCTAGAGCACGTTGGGTGGCACGGGATACATGCGGACGTGCATTGTCCTGTTGGAACAGCAAGTTCCCTTGCCGGTCTAGGAATGGTAGAACGATGGGTTCGATGACGGTTTGGATGTACCGTGCACTATTCAGTGTCCCCTCGACGATCACCAGTGGTGTACGACCAGTGTAGGAGATCGCTCCCCACACCATGATGCCGGGTGTTGGCCCTGTGTGCCCCGGTCGTATGCAGTCCTGATTGTGGCGCTCACCTGCACGGCGCCAAACACGCATACGACCATCATTGGCACCAAGGCAGAAGCGACTCTCATCGCTGAAGACGACACGTCTCCATTCGTCCCTCCATTCACGCCTGTCGCGACACCACTGGAGGCGGGCTGCACGATGTTGGGGCGTGAGCGGAAGACGGCCTAACGGTGTGCGGGACCGTAGCCCAGCTTCATGGAGACGGTTGCGAATGGTCCTCGCCGATACCCCAAGAGCAACAGTGTCCCTAATTTGCTGGGAAGTGGCGGTGCGGTCCCCTACGGCACTGCGTAGGCTCCTACGGTCTTGGCGTGCATCCGTGCGTCGCTGCGGTCCGGTCCCAGGTCGACGGGCACGTGCACCTTCCGCCGACCACTGGCGACAACATCGATGTACTGTGGAGACCTCACGCCCCACGTGTTGAGCAATTCGGCGGTACGTCCACCCGGCCTCCCGCATGCCCACTATACGCCCTCGCTCAAAGTCCGTCAACTGCACATACGGTTCACGTCCACGCTGTCGCGGCATGCTACCAGTGTTAAAGACTGCGATGGAGCTCCTTATGCCACGGCAAACTGGCTGACACTGACGGCGGCGGTGCACAAATGCTGCGCAGCTAGCGCCATTCGACGGCCAACACCGCGGTTCCTGGTGTGTCCGCTGTGCCGTGCGTGTGATCATTGCTTGTACAGCCCTCTCGCAGTGTCCGGAGCAAGTATGGTGGGTCTGACACACCGGTGTCAATGTGTTCTTTTTTCCATTTCCAGGAGTGTATATTGGTATCTTGGACTTACCTATCGAATGCAGCACTGCATGGAACTAATCTGCGTCATCTGATGTGAAGCCGTTTAAGGTCATAACCAGAGGGTTTGTCTGTTCTCTAATCACGATTCCACGAGCTGTACTAAAGGGTGAAGATTTGTAGAACTGTCCTGGATAAAGCAGGCCAACACCGTGCATCAGAAGCGTCCGCTCAGTTGGCAACGAAGTTGTGGAACGCACTTGAGGAATACTGTGTATCGTAGGGTTACCCGAAAAATCGAGATTCACTGACGAAAACTCAATATCTTAGAATGCAATTACTGATATCGAACGCATATAAAATCTGGGAAGTGAAAATACTGAAATACTCGCCTGCAACTGCTACAGCGTTAGCAGTAAGTCCCAGAAAATAGTTTTTTTTTTCAAGAAAGCAGTCATCCTCACATTGTTCTAGCGATTGTAATTTTACTGAAACACGAACTAAAAATTAGGTTATATTCAACACATAGTGAAATGAACGTCGAAAAGCAGATTAGACTCCTGTAAAGCTGGTGTGTGCAGAAACATAGCGAGTCCTGAGAAAACACATGGACACAACCAGATGTAAGAGTCTAATGTTAACAGTCGGTTGCCTCCGCAGGCTGTCATATTCATGTTCAGGCATATTATTCGTTGAGACACTAGAAAACAGCCTGAATTAAATAGCATGAAAATATCACAACCATCCGATGGTAGTGGTGATTGACTGTCTACTGTTGACTGGTAATCTATGCTTACACTACTTTGGTGGGAACAGTCATAGACTTCCTTCTTAAAAAACGAAGTCAGAGCATTTAGACCAAATACAATAATCTTAGAAGAACTATGGAAAAAGCTTAAAAACATCAAAAAATCTGTCTAGATAAAAACGATGGACCAAAATAAGGACTCACTGCAAAGGAAAATAATACAAAATACACGATATCGTCCAATTCTAACGCTAGGAGAACACTACATGATCTGAAAGCATCTAAATATGTTGTAAATGTATCAGCAGCTTCTATTATCAGTGTATCTTTCAACCTATGAAAATGTTATAAGGCAATATATCAGAAAGGGAATACAAGCAGGAAATACAGCATCTTATGCCAACTTACTGGTATTTAACAATTCTCTGATCATACGACTAACAAAATTAAGAGTATATTATTATCCTGTATGTTCACTTATTAGATATGATTCAGGCTCGTGGACTTGGCCTACAGCAGAGGCGGATATAAGCAACCTAAGGCCATTTGAAAGAAAAATGCTGTGCAAAATCAATGGGCCTGTGAGATATGAAGAGGGCTGGACAATCAGGTAGCATCATGAATTACAACAGCTTACACAAGAGAATGATTTGGTAATATTTATTAAATATCAGAGTGTACCCCGGGTATGACGTATGAAGAGGATGATAGATGACTGGATGCCGAAAGGAGTAGTGAAAGGCATACTGTATTTAACCAGAAGGGAAGGACCTACCAAGAGAAAAGAAAACAGAAGTACGGAGACATATTCTTGAGGAGGCCAAGGCTTATCAAGCCCCAAAGCGATAAGAGGAAAACGTACCAAAAGATAATAAGAAACGCAAGATAGCGCCTTCGTTTAATTCTACCGTACGTAGAACGTTACGGAAACAGAAACAAACGAGATCAGTATGAAACCGACAGAGGAAATTTCAGTTCTTACGGCTGGAAGAATCCTATAACCATTTCCAATTCGATCCTGGCGATGAAACTAACGTCTTGTCATATGAGCTACTGGACTTACAGGTAGGAATTTAACTCATGCATACCCATTGTTCAGTCTCATGTGGATATGTCTGATGCTGAAGCTAAAGGAACCAGGAAGCCGAGGATTAAATTCTGCATATCGAAATACAATTTAGAATATTCAAAGCGACTAAGGCGCTATGCCTTAAATGAATTGCTGTTAAACTTGACAATCAGTACGCTGCGTATTTAACCCCTTTCTTAGTCAGTTTTATTGATTTAGAAGACACTGCAATTGTCATGCGCCGCTTATATAGAGAACGTAACTTGCGTTGTAGAAAACGAAACGGATAAACTGAATTACAGTTCAAATTCTTAGTTTCTGTCTTTTACCAGATCCTACTGAATACGGTACTTCGAACATTCTGATATTCCTGAAGGAAGATAATTTTCTCACAAAGAATCAGCACTTCAAGAAGAGCACTGGTATAAAACACTTATTGCTCGTTTTATACACCATATCTTGCAAACAGTAATTGCAAGACCACAGCTTAATTTCGAAAGGCA
Organism: Schistocerca nitens; assembly: GCF_023898315.1. Taxonomy (NCBI): domain Eukaryota; kingdom Metazoa; phylum Arthropoda; class Insecta; order Orthoptera; family Acrididae; genus Schistocerca; species Schistocerca nitens. The sequence continues at coordinate 401,788,961 of NC_064614.1, read as the reverse complement.
TCTGTCGTTGTACATTTTCGATTGATAACCAGGCTGCTATGAAAGGGAATATTTTTACAAATATGTGACTGACTCATAGAACTTTTCACATTGGTCAGTGAATGTTCAACATCATCAATGTTAACCGTATATGTGTTAACAAAGGAAGGTAAGCATCACTCTCAGACTGCATGTCGATGATAACGCTACGTATAGAAAAACGGAGATATGCAAGATTATTTTGACAATATTTCCGATTCGTATACTGAATAAAAACTGTCTTTAAAATGAAGCAAAGAAATAAAATAGTCACAATAGAGAAAAATAACACGGAAGTACAGAATCAAAAGATTATCATTAAGCTTCTGCTGTCTGTCATATCATTTCGAAAACCAAATTATAATACTAGTACGTGATGGAACAAAGATGTGTCATTACTAGCAGGAATGCAAAATTAGCATCAAGCTAGTATACTACTGAGAATAAAAAAGTAAAAATGGGCAGATTACGCATTCTCTGGCGTATGCTGAGATTTTATTCCTCAAAGCTTCGATATTCCTTCCTGTCACCGAAACTTTAGGCTCATGCCTACAAAAATTACTTCCAATAATACTTCAATGCAGTGGAACTGCATTGGGGCCTTGATCGAAAGGTTTTAAAATCCCGTGTTATACTCCACTTACCCTTTTTCAGGAACTTCACACCCATGACTGACTCTCGTGAAAACTACGTGTCCAACAAAGTGTGCGAGACTCTCTGTGCAACTCGTTGTCGACTGCGCTTATAAAGAAACCGTGCGTATCTAATCTTGATGCTTCAAGGACTTTGCTTAGTCATGCACAAAGTAAACACCCGTGTTCAGCCTGACACTGCTAAAATGCTATTTCTTTCTTTAAATGCTGAGTGACATAGAGGGGCGCACACGGAAGCGACGGATTGCACCAGGTTCCGCAATCTGTCCGCATATCGCACGTGAGTGGGGAAATCTCAGATCGCAGCGATCGGTCGCTGTTCGCTCGTTATTGCCAAGCAATCTGACATACGGCTTGCAACGAATCGGCTATGTGTAACAATATGGGCACCTAACTACGACTAATTTTTGGCTAGGTATTGAGTGTGGCTGTATATGTCTGTTTCGTTTCCCTGCGGTCACTTGAAGTAAGAATTTAGAAGAAAGAAGAAGTGAGAATTCATAGTTATTCAGGAAGAACAAACCAGTCCTAAAGTGAAGTTGAAGAAGAAGTTGCCACTAAGAAGGTATAGAAATCTATAGATACTGGTACTCTTCAGTTTTGCAGCAAGCAATATTTTGAAGCATATACTGTAGAAATTCATGGACAATCGAACGTACTATCCTACAAATGATGGACTTAAATCGTGTATGAAATTGCTACTCGGATTAGTAAAGTTTTTTTTTAAATAAAATGAGGTTTTATTAAGTGGGCATTCTTATTCAAACGTTTAGATGTGTTACAGTCGTGTGTCAGTTCCCTGTCCCCTTGTCGTTTCATATGATCTTTTCCGTACAGTATTCAACAAAACTTATGGAGACCATCAGAGCTACTATCAATAACATTTCGAGGCTACAAAACTATTGTGCAAATATGTCACTTAGTTGTGTAAATACTTTGAATTTAAATTACAAAAAATGGTTCAAATGGCTCTGAGCACTATGGGACTTAACTCCTGAGGTCATAAGTCCCCCAGAACTTAGAACTACTTAAACCTAACTAATCTAAGGACAGCACATACATCCATGCCCGAGGCAGGATTCGAACCTGCGACCGTAGCGGTCGCGCGGTTCCAGACTGTAGTGCCTAGAACCGCTCGGCCAACCCGACTGGCAGTTAAATTACAAGACTAATAACTGAAGAAAGAACAATGGCTTAAAAATGTATTTATGAATTACAGAATGGAAAATGTACACAACACACTTTGTATCAGTAAAACATGTAATACACTCCTGGAAATGGAAAAAAGAACACATTGACACCGGTGTGTCAGACCCACCATACTTGCTCCGGACACTGCGAGAGGGCTGTACAAGCAATGATCACACGCACGGCACAGCGGACACACCAGGACCCGCGGTGTTGGCCGTCGAATGGCGCTAGCTGCGCAGCATTTGTGCACCGCCGCCGTCAGTGTCAGCCAGTTTGCCGTGGCATACGGAGCTCCATCGCAGTCTTTAACACTGGTAGCATGCCGCGACAGCGTGGACGTGAACCGTATGTGCAGTTGACGGACTTTGAGCGGGGGCGTATAGTGGGCATGCGGGAGGCCGGGTGGACGTACCGCCGAATTGCTCAACACGTGGGGCGTGAGGTCTCCACAGTACATCGATGTTGTCGCCAGTGGTCGGCGGAAGGTGCACGTGCCCGTCGACCTGGGACCGGACCGCAGCGACGCACGGATGCACGCCAAGACCGTAGGATCCTACGCAGTGCCGTAGGGGACCGCACCGCCACTTCCCAGCAAATTAGGGACACTGTTGCTCCTGGGGTATCGGCGAGGACCATTCGCAACCGTCTCCATGAAGCTGGGCTACGGTCCCGCACACCGTTAGGCCGTCTTCCGCTCACGCCCCAACATCGTGCAGCCCGCCTCCAGTGGTGTCGCGACAGGCGTGAATGGAGGGACGAATGGAGACGTGTCGTCTTCAGCGATGAGAGTCGCTTCTGCCTTGGTGCCAATGATGGTCGTATGCGTGTTTGGCGCCGTGCAGGTGAGCGCCACAATCAGGACTGCATACGACCGAGGCACACAGGGCCAACACCCGGCATCATGGTGTGGGGAGCGATCTCCTACACTGGCCGTACACCACTGGTGATCGTCGAGGGGACACTGAATAGTGCACGGTACATCCAAACCGTCATCGAACCCATCGTTCTACCATTCCTAGACCGGCAAGGGAACTTTCTGTTCCAACAGGACAATGCACGTCCGCATGTATCCTGTGCCACCCAACGTGCTCTAGAAGGTGTAAGTCAACTACCCTGGCCAGCAAGATCTCCGGATCTGTCCCCCATTGAGCATGTTTGGGACTGGATGAAGCGTCGTCTCACGCGGTCTGCACGTCCAGCTCGAACGCTGGTCCAACTGAGGCGCCAGGTGGAAATGGCATGGCAAGCCGTTCCACAGGACTACATCCAGCACCTCTACGATCGTCTCCATGGGAGAATAGCAGCCTGCATTGCTGCGAAAGGTGGATATACACTGTACTAGTGCCGACATTGTGCATGCTCTGTTGCCTGTGTCTATGTGCCTGTGGTTCTGTCAGTGTGATCATGTGATGTATCTGACCCCAGGAATGTGTCAATAAAGTTTCTCCTTCCTGGAACAATGAGTTCACGGTGTTCTTATTTCAATTTCCAGGAGTGTATATTCTGTGGCCTGGCTTACAGCTCTCAAGAAAGATGTTTCAAAACAACTCTCATCAATATCAATTACATATTTTTTTCTTTTGCAGTTGTTAGTCAGCGTACTACCCTTGCTGCCCAAGAACGTAATTCATTTTCCATTGCAGAACTTCACGACAAACTGACATTCGAAAAACTGGTTGAATCTGCTTGGTAACTCTCTAGTGTGTGGCGGAGTCGAAGTGAGCGACCGATTGCAACCTTTGGCGATCCGAAGTGCATGTGTTTATTGATTGTTTATTCCCCACAGCCACTCAAAACATTCTGAATAACACACGTTTCTTGTCGACTCTCCTACTCCATACCTACTGAAGGAATGTGATTTGAAGGTCAAAAATTTCATGCCTGAGTGTAAAGCTACCTACTCACCAAGTTTTTCATTCAGAAATCAACGTTAGCGGTATTGAGAATCTGAAGAAGAACACGCAGTTCAGTGAGCTCTTTTCAGGAGTTAAATTATTCTTGACAACAAAAGATTCCTACTAAGCTGCATGCGATGACTGTTTTTGTAGGTAACACGTGAAATTTGTTCGCTTTGCTGCAAGCTTCTGGAACAAGATGGACACAGACGAGGACCTTTCGCGACTACCAACCAAGTACCAGAATTATACATAGTTTAATGTTGTTGTTGCTGTTGTGGTCTTCAGTCCTGAGACTGGTTTGATACAGCTCTCCATACTACTCTATCCTGTGCAAGCTTCTTCATCTCCCACCACATACTGCAACCTACAACCATCTGAATCTGTTTATTGTATTCATCTCTTGGCCTCCCTCTACGATTTTTACCCTCCGCGCTGCCCTCCAGTACTAAATTGGTGATCCCTTGATGCCTCAGAACATGTCCCACCAACCGATCCCTTCTACTAGTCAAGTTGTGACACAAATTTCTCTTCTCCCCAATCCTATTCAATACCTCCTCATTAGTTATATGATCTACCGATCTAATCTCCAGCATTCTTCTGTAGCACCACATTTAGAAAGCTTCTAATCTCTTCTTGTCGAAACTAGTTATCGTCCATGTTTCACTTCCATACATGGCTACGCTCCATACAAATACTTTCAGAAACGACTTCCTGACACTTAAATCTACACTCGATGTTAACAAATTTCTCTTCTTCAGAAACGCTTTCCTTGCCATTGCCACTCTACATTTGATATCCTCTCTACTTCGACCATCATCAGTTATTTTGCTCCCCAAATAGCAAAACTCCTTTACTACTTTAAGTGTCTCGTTTCCTAATCTAAATCCCTCAGCATCACCTGACTTAATACGAATACATTCCATTATCCTCGTTTTGCTTTTGTTGATGTTCATCTTATACCCTCCTTTCATGACACTGTCCATTCCGTTCAACTGCTCTTCCAAGTCCTTTGCTGTCTCTGACAGAATTACAATGTCATCGGCGAACCTCAAAGTTTTTATTTCTTCTCCATGGATTTTAGTACCTACTCCGAATTATTCTTTTGTTTCCTTCACTGCTTGCTCAATATACAGATTGAATAACATCGGGGAGAGGCTACAACCATGTCTCACTCCCTTCCCAATCACTGCTTCCCTTTCACGCCCCTCGACTCTTATAACTGCCATCTGGTTTCTGTACAAATTGTAAATAGCCTGTATTTTACCCCTGCCACCTTCAGAATTTGAAAGAGAGTATTCCAGTCAACATTGTCGAAAGCTTTCTCTAAGGCTACAAATGCTAGAAGCGTAGGATTGCCTTTCCTTAATCTAGCTTCTAAGTCGTAGAGTCAGTATTGCCTCATGTGTTCCAACATTTCTACGGAATCCATACTGATCTTCCCCGAGGTCGGCTTCTACCAGTTTTTCCATTCGTCTGTAAAGAATTCGCGTTAGTATTTTGCATCCGTGAGTTACTAAACTCATAGTTCGGTAATTTTCACATCTGTCAGCACCTGCTTTCTTTGGGATTGGAATTATTGTATTCTTCTTGAAGTCTGAGGGTATGCCGCCTGTCTCATACATCTTGCTCACCAGATGATAGAGTTTTGTCAGGACTGGTTCTCCCAAGGCCGTCAGTTGTTCTAAGGGAATTTTGTCTACTACCGGGGCCTTGTTTCGACTCAGGTCTTCCAGTGCTCTGTCAAACTCTTCACGCAGTATCGTATCTCCCATTTCATCTTCATCTACATCCTCTTCCATTTCCATAATATTGTCCTCAAGTACATCGCCCTTGTATAGACCCTCTATATACTCCTTCCACCCTTCTGCTTTCCCTTCTTTGCTTAGAACCGGGTTCCTATCTGAGCTCTTGATATTCATACAAGTGGTTCTCTTTTCTCCAAAGGTCTCTTTAATTTTCCTGTAGACAGTATCTATCTTACCCCTAGTGAGATAATTCTCTACAGCCTTACAATTGTCCTCTAGCCATCCCTGCTTAGCCGTTTTGCGCTTCCTGTCGATCTCATTTTTGAGATGTTTGTATTCCTTTTTGCCTCCTTCATTTACTGCATTTTTATATTTTCTCCTTTCATCAATTAAATTCAATATTTCTTCTGTTACCCAAGGACTTCTACTAGCCCTCGTCTTTTTACCTGCTAGATCCTCTGCTGCCTTCACTACTTCATCTCTCAAAGCTACCCATTCTTCTTCTACTGTATTTCTTTCCCCCATTCCTGTCAATTGTTCCCTTATGCTCTCCCTGAAACTCTGTACAGTCGGCAGTGGTGGTCTAGCGTTTCTAGGCGCTCAGTCCGGAACGCGCGACTGTTACGGTCGCAGGTTCGAATCCTGCCTCGGGCATGGATGTGTGTGATGTCCTTAGGTTAGTTAGGTTTAAGTAGTTCTAAGTTCTAGGGGACTGATGACCACAGATGTTAAGTCCCATAGTGCTCAGAGCCATTTTGAACCAAACTCTGTACAACCTCTAGTTCTTTCAGCTTATCCAGGATCCATCTCCTTAAATTCCCACCTTTTAGCAGTTTCTTTAGTTTTAATTTACCAATAGATTGTGGTCAGAATCCACATCTGCCCCTGGAAATGTCTTACAGTTTAAAACCTGGTTCCTAAATCTCTGTCTTACCATTATATAATCTATCTGAAACCTGTCAGTATCACCAGGCTTCTTCCATGTATACAACCTTCTTTTATGATTCTTGAACCAAGTGTTAGCTATGATTAAGTTGTGCTCTCTGCAAAATTCTATCAGGCGGCTTCCTCTTTCATTTCTTACCCCAATCCATATTCACCTACTATGTTTCCTTCTCTCCCTTTTCCTTCTACCGAATTCCAGGCACCCATGACTATTAAATTTTCGTCTCCCTTCACTATCTGAATAATTTTTTTTATTTCATCATACATTTCTACAATTTCTTCGTCATCTGCAGAGCTAGTTGGCATATAAACTTGTGCTACTGTAGTAGGATTGGGCTTCGTTTCTATCTTGGCCACAATAATGCGTTCACTATGCTGTTTGTAGTAGCTTACCCGCACTCCCATTTCTTTATTCATTATTAAACCGACTCGTGCATTACCCCTATTTGATTTTGTATTTTTAACCCTGTATTCGCCTGACCAAAAGTCTTGTTCCTCCTGCCACCGAACTTCACTAATTCCTACTATATCTAACTTTAACCTATCCATTTCCCTTTTTAAATTTTCTAACCTACCTGCTCGATTAAGGGATCTGACATTCCACGCTCCGATCCGTAGAATGCCAGTTTTCTTTCTCCTGATAACGACGTCCTCCTGAGTAGCCCCATAGTCCCCTCCCGGGGATCCGAATGGGAGACTATTTTACATCCGGAATATTTTACCCAAGAGGACGCCATCATCATTTAACCATACAGTAAAGCTGCATGCCCTTGGGAAAAATTACGGCTGTAGTTTCCCCTTGCTTTCAGCCGTTCGCAGTACCAGCACAGCAAGGCCGTTTTGGTTTGTGTTACATGGCCAGATCAGTCAATCATCCAGACTGTTGCCCCTGCAACTACTGAAAAGGCTGCTGCCCCTCTTCAGGAACCACACGTTTGTCTGGCCTCTCAACAGATACCCCTCCGTTGTGGTTGCACCTACGGTACGGCTATATGTATCGCTGAGGCACGCAAGCCTCCCCACCAACGGCAAGGTCCATGGTTCTTGGGGGGATAGTTTAATGGTATGTACTAATGTTTGTAAAAATTACAGTGCTCGAAAGAATGATCATTATAAATAGAAATAATATCTTTATTTCGTTTGCTCGGGCATAACTTGCGCTAAATAACTGGGATAAAACTGTGTTCTGCGAAAGAAACGTTAATGGTTGTCTTTTATAACTTGCGGGTGCGCAAATTAACTGCACATGGATATGTCACTACAGTTTTGTACCACTGCGAATACACAATCACTGTACGTAACGTACAACGTACTTTATTTGAGTGCAGAGGAGCTGCCATTACGTTCAGATGTCATAGTTTCGAAGAAAGTCGGAGAAACAATCTCGTACTTCAACAAAGTGGATGGAAAGCCATAAGCGTCGTGATCCAGCGAGGACAATCTATACACATTGGAGGCGAGATTCAAATTATCATCAGGGTCGTACATAGCAAACAATATTCGGAGCTAAATAATAGTAACATATAGGGCAGATGATGAGTAGTATCTCGTTGCAGTAGCCAGTGGCTCCGCCCATTCCGCAGCGCCCGCCGCGGTCCGGGCGTGAGTCACGATCGGTGCAAGTCGATGTCGCTACACAATCTCTGATGGCCAGCAAATTCATTTGTTGGTCTCTATTGCTCGACAGTGGGGATAAAATAAGCAGATGTGCAAGAAGTGAAGGTTTGTTGGTAAAAAGGACAGATTTCAACAAAGAAGGCGAGTAAGAGGATAGCAAAATTAAAAGCTTCGTTTCGACAATGGAGGCAACAAAATATTTAGAACTAACTGCGGTCTTTCTCGGCGGTGCACTATATTGTAGACTAATATCCCGTGATGTAAAGGTTATTCAGCTTGTAAGGTGGATGGCGAAGTGTAAAACGGTTGCGTTCCGTGATGAATTAGAATTATCACCACAAGAATAAAATGTGATGTGTAATATCTCAATTTTCCTATGGAAACAAAGTACTGTAGCTGAATTTCATCATTCTCTCTAAATTTCATGGACTCATCAGGTACTCGTATTGGTATTTATTTACTTTTCTGTATTGGCCAATGTGTGGACCATTAGCTCTCTGGTTCGATGCAGCCTGCCACGTATTCCTCTCTTCTGCCAACCTCTTCATCTCTGGGTATCATTTGAATCCAATGTTGTTTGTTCGATACGTTCCCTTTCCATCCAGTATAATCGAACTTATTCCTAGACATCTTATTGTACGTCTTATCATCATGTCCTTCTTAACAATGCTTCTACATGTTACTTCACTCCATAATTTACTTCTGTGCAATGCTGATATCCAAATATACAATTGCAAGGTGACCCAGAGTTAAATGAATTGTAAGTCTGGGAGACGTCACAAAAATATTGGTGCCTTCCAAAACAATGAATGAGGAAACTTATGACTACTAAATGAGACACGAATCACAATTACTTTGAATTATTCCAGTAAAATTATTCACAAAAGAAGTGATAAACAGTGGCAACTTTAATATGATAAGATCTTGGCATATCTGACTTGGGGTCAGGGAGGAGGGGGAGGGGGGGGGGAAGATAGTAATAACCATACAAAGTGAATTAATTGCAATTGTGAAGAGCCCAGTGATTGTATCATTGTTGTTGTTGTTGTTGTTGTTGTGGTCTTCAGTCCTGAGACTGGTTTGATGCAGCTCTCCACGCTACCCTATGCTGTACAAGCCTCTTCATCACCCAGTACCAACCGCAACCTACATCCTTCTGAATCTGCTTTGTGTATTCATCTCTTGGTCTCCCTCTACGATTTTTACCCTCCACGCTGCCCTCCAATACTAAATTGGTGATCCCTTGATGCCTCAGAACATGTACTACCAACCGATCCCTTCTTCTAGTCAAGTTGTGACACAAACTTCTCTTCTCCCCAATCCTATTCAACACCTCCTCATTAGTTATGTGATCTACCCATCTAATCTTCAGCATTCTTCTGTAGCACCACATTTCGAAAGCTTCTATTCTCTTCTTGTCCAAACTATTTATCGTCCGTGTTTCACTACCATACATGACTACACTCCATACAAATACTTTCAGAAACGACTTCCTGACACTTAAATCTATACTCGATGTTAACAAATTTCTCTTCTTCAGAAACGATTTCCTTGCCATTGCCAGTCTACATTTGATATCCTCTCTACTTCGACCATTATCAGTTATTTTGCTCCCCAAATAGCAAAACTCCTTTACTACTTTAAGTGTGTTATTTCCTAATCTAATTCCCTCAGCATCACCCGACTTAATTCGACTACATTCCATTATACTCGTTTTGCTTTTGTTGATGTTCATCTTATATCCTCCTTTCAAGACACTGTCCATGCCGTTCAACTGCTCTTCCAAGTCCTTTGCTGTCTCTGATACAATTACAATGTCATCGGCGAACCTCAAAGTTTTTATTTCTTCTCCATGGATTTTAATTCCTACTCCAAATTTTTCCTTTCTTTCCTTCACTGCTTGCTCAATATACAGATTGAATAACATTGGGGATAGGCTACAGTCCTGTCTCACTCCCTTCCCAACCACTGCTTCCTTTTCATGCCCCTCGACTCTTATAACTGCCATCTGGTTTCTGTACAAATTGTAAATAGCCCTTCTCTCCTTGTATTTTACCCCTGCCACCTTCAGAATTTGAAAGAGAGTATTCCAGTCAACATTGTCAAAAGCTTTCTCTAAGTCTACAAATGCTAGAAACGTAGGTTTGCCCTTCCTTAATCTAGCTTCTAAGACGAGTCGTAGGGTCAGTATTGCCTCACGTGTTCCAACATTTCTACGGAATCCAAACTGATCTTCCCCGAGGTCGGCTTCTACTAGTTTTTCCATTCGTCTGTAAAGAATTCGCGTTAGTATTTTGCAGCTGTGACTTACTAAACTGATAGTTCGGTAATTTTCACATCTGTCAACACCTGCTTTCTTTGGGATTGGAATTATTATATTCTTCTTGAGGTCTGAGGGTATTTCGCCTGTTTCATACATCTTGCTCACCAGATGGTAGAGTTTTGTCAGGACTGGCTCTCCCAATGCCGTCAGTAGTTCCAATGGAATGTTGTCTACTCCGGGGGCCTTGTTTCGACTCAGGTCTTTCAGTGCTCTGTCAAACTCTTCACGCAGTATCGTATCTCCCATTTCATCTTCATCTACATCCTCTTCCATTTCCATAATATTGTCCTCAAGTACATCGCCCTTGTATAGACCTTCTATATACTCCTTCCACCTTTCTGCTTTCCCTTCTTTGCTTAGAACTGGGTTTCCATCTGAGCTCTTGATGTTCATGCAAGTGGTATTGTCATCATATTACTTGCAAACAGGTTAGTTCTACAGAGAAAAATACGTCACTCTTGTGGTGGGAGTTGAACACAGGTTTCTCTACACATCGTGTTGTGTTTGTTGCTCTATCTCACCACAGTATTGTAGATGGAGGCAGAAGTGGTTGCAAAATCAGTCATTGTTGGCAAACAATGACCATCGCAAGTGCAAAGCAGATTGAAATTTCTCTGGCGGTGCAGGCCAGTGATTCTCAGCGGTCCAGTGATGGAACTGAAGATGAGTTTTGTGATGAAATTTTTAGATGAGGAAGAAGATTGAGCTAATTATGAATTTTTTTTTTTTGCTCTAATGTTTGTTACAAGGAAACCTCGCATGGCTGATTTTTTGTGCCTCTTACTGAGTTTAGACTGTCTGGGCTACTGATTTTCCAAGGACCGTCCGATAAAAATGCTCCTTACATTACTCCCCCCCCCCCCGGGTTCTTCTCTGTGTGATTGACAAAACATTATGCCTACCATTTTACGCAAGAAATCCACATAACTCTCTCTCTCTCTCTCTCTCTCTCTCTCTCTCTCTCTCTCTCTCTCTCTCTCGCAAGCGAGCCAACACCGTTCGGAAACAGTGAGGATTTCTGTACTGACATAAACTTCTTCCTGAGCTTGTCTTATTTATTTATTATTTCCACGTCAAGTTCCGTAGGAACAAATTGAGGAGCAAGTCTCTAAGGTCATGGAACGTGTCAGTACATGACATTACAATATAAAAATAATACCAGATAAAAATAAAATGTGTATGAACACGAAAAAAGTCAAGCCATAAGTTTAAGTAAACGTAATCAACGATACAACAAGAATCAGCTTAATTTTCAAGGAACTCCTCGACAGAATAGAAGGTGTGACCCATGAGGAAACTCTTCAGCACTTGGATTACTGCTAAGATTTTTGAATTCTAGTGGTAGCTAATTGAAAATGGTTTCAACAGTATACTGCACACCTTCCTGCACAAGAGTTAAGGAAGTCCAATCCAAATGCAGGTTTGATTTCTGCCGAGTATTAACTGAGTGAAAGCTGCTCATTTTTGGGTTCAAATGGTTCAAATGGCTCTGAGCACTATGAGACTTAACATCTGAGGTCATCAGTCCCCTAGAACTTAGAACTACTTAAATCTAACTAATCTAAGGACATCACACACATCCATGCCCGAGGCAGGATTCGAACCTGCTACCGTAGCAGTCGCGCGGATTCGGACTGAAGCGCCTAGAACCGCTCGGCCACAGCTTATTTTTGGGAACAACCTAATATTGTTAACAAGAAATGACAGTAAGGAATGTATACATTGAGAGGCCAATGCCAAAATACCCAGACTCGTGAACAGGGGTCGACAAGAAGTTCGTGAACTTACACCACTGATTGCCCGAACCTCCCGTTTCTGAGTCAAAAATATCCTTTTAGAATGGGAAGAGTTACCCCAAAATACACCATACGACATAAGAGAATAAAAATAAGCAAAGTAAACCAGTTTTCGTGTCGGCCGATCACTCACTTCAGATACAATTCGAATAGTTGTAAAAATGGCAGAATTAGGTCTTTGAACAAGATCCTAACACTGTACCGCACAAGCGGCTCGTAGTGAAATTGCGTGCTTACGGAATATCGTCTCAGTTATGTGACTGGATTTATGATTTCCTGTCAGAGAGGTCACTGTTCGTAGTAACTGACGGAAAGTCATCGAGTAAAACAGAAGTGATTTCTGGCTTTCCCCAAGGTAGTGTTATAGGCCCTTTGTTGTTCCTTATCTATATAAACGATTTGGGAGACAATCTGAGCAGCCGACTTCGGTTGTTTGTAGATGACGCCGTCGTTTATCGACTAATAAAGTCATCAGAAGATCAAAAGAAACTGCAAAACGATTTAGAAAAAATATCTGAATGGTGCGAAAAGTGGCAAACGACCCTAAATAGCCGGCCGGAGTGGCCAAGCGGTTAAAGGCGCTACAGTCTGGAACCGCACGACCGCTACAGTCGCAGGTTCGAATCCTGCCTCGGGCATGGATGTGTGTGATGTCCTTAGGTTAGTTAGGTTTAAGTAGTTCTAAGTTCTAGGGGACTTATGACCACAGCAGTTGAGTCACATAGTGCTCAGAGCCATTTGAACCATTTTTTTGACCCTAAATAACGTTAAGTGTGAGGTCATCCACATGAGTGCTAAAAGGAACTCTTTAAACTTCGGTTACACGATAAATCAGTCTAACCTAAAAGCCGTAAATTCAACTAAATACACAGGTATTACAATTACGAACAACTGAAATTGGAAGGAACACATAGAAAATGTTGTGGGGAAGGCTAACCAAAGACTGCGTTTTATTGGCAGGACACTGAGAAAATGTAACAGACCTACTAAGGAGACTGCCTACACTACACTACACTAGTCAGTCCTCTTTTAGAATACTGCTGTGCGGTGTGGGATCCTTACCAGAGAGGACTGACGGAGTACATCGAAAAAGTTCACAGAAAGGCAGCACGTTTTGTATTATTGCGAAATATGAGAGAGAGTGTCACAGAAATGATACAGGATTTGGGCTGGAAATCATTAAAAGAAAGGCGTTTTTCGTTGCTATGGAATCTTCTCACGAAATTCTAATCACCAGCTTTCTCCTCCGAATGCGAAAATATTTTGTTGACAGCGACCTACATGGGGAGGAACGATCACCACGATAAAATAAGGGAAATCAAAGCTCGTTCTTTCCTCGCGCTATACGAGATTGGAATAATACAGAATTGTGTAGGTGGTTCGATGAACCCTCTTCCAGGCACTTAAATGTGATTTGCAGAGTATCTATGTAGATGTAGATGTAGATCCTGAATGTGGGTTTTCCATGACAGTTTACTATCTATCAGAACACCCAGAAATTAGAACTGTTCAGCTTCACTAATCGTATGCTCATTCTGTGACATTAAAACGTCAGGTTTTGTTGATTTGTATGTTAGAAACAGTAAAAACTGAGTCTTGCTGTGATTTAGCGTTAGTTTATTTTCTACGAGCTATGAACTTATGTCATGAACTGCACTATTTGAAAGCGAGCCAATGTTGCACGCAACATCCTTTACTACTAGTGTCATGAGCAAACAGAAATATTTTAGTGTTGTGTGTAATACTAGAGGGCATATCATTTATATAAATAAGGAACAGGAGTGGCCCCAACACTGATCCCTGGAGCACACCCCACTTGACTGTACCCCACTCAGAACCCAAACCACAGCCATTCTCAACACTGTGAAAAATTACCTTTTGCTGTCTGTTGCTAAAGTAAGAGGTGAACCAGTTGTGAGCTACTCCCTGTATTCCGTAATGGTCCAACTCCTGGAGCAATATTTTGTGTTCAACACAAACGCCTTAGTTAAATCAAAAAATGTTCCTAGTGTTCGAAACCTTTTGTTTAACCCCCTCCAGTACCTCACAGAGAAAAGAGAATATAGCATTTTCAGTTGTTAAACGACTTCTAAGGCCAAACTGTACATCTGATAGCAAATCGTGTGATATAAAATGATCAATTATCCTAACATACACAGCCTTTTCAGTAACTTCAGCAAACACTGATGGCATAGAAATAGGTATAAAACTGTCTACATTATCCCTTTCTCTCTTTTATAAAGTGTCTTTACTACTGAGTACTTTAATCGTTCAGGAAACTGACCATTCCTAAAGATAAAATTACAAATATGGCTAAATACAGAACTAATATGTGCAGCACAGTACTTTAATGTTCTGCTAGGCACTCCACCATATCCATGCGAGTACTTAGTCTTCAGCGATTTAAATATTGACTCAATCTCCCCCTTGTCAGTATCACAGAGGTGTATTCCAGACATCAATGTCGGAAAGACATTTGCCAAGAGAGTTATATGATTCCCTGTGGAAACTAAATTTTTATTTAATTCACCAGCAATCCTCAGAAAATGATTGTTAAATACTGTACATATATCTGACTTATCAATAACAGAAATACTTTTACTACGAACTGACTTTATATCGTCTACCTTGTGCCACTGACCAGACGCTTCCTTCTCAACCGACCACGTGATTTTAATTTTATCCTGTGAATTATCTATTCTATTTGCATACCTCATACTCTTTGCCTTCCTAATAACATTTTAAGCACCTTACAGTACTTTTCGTAATGGGCTACTATAGTTTGATTGTGATTACTTCTAACAATTTGATACAATTCCTGCTTTGTTCTACATTATATCCTTATCCCACTAGTCAGCCACCCAGGCTGCCTTTTATTGCTGGTACCCCATTTAGAATGTTATAATGGAAAGCAACTCTCAGAGAGCATGAGAAATGTGTTAAGGAAAGCATTATATTTGTCATGTATGCCATCGCCACTATAAACATGCTGCAGCTCTTGTTCCTTGACGAGGTTTAAAAACTCTCTATTGCTGTTGGATTAACTTTCCTACATAGTTTGTAATTATATATGGCATTTGTTTGTGTACTACAGCCTTTTGGTGTTAAAATTTGTGCATTGTAGTCTGAAAGGCCATTAACCATTTTATTAACAAAATGCCCATCTAGTAATGAAGAATGAACAAAAATATTGCCTATGGCTGTGCTACTGTTCTCCTATACTGTAGCTGGAAAAAATACAGTCTGCACCAGATCATATGAATTTAGGATATCTACCGACATCCTTTTTCTTGCGCCATCATATATAAAATTTATATTGAAGTCACCACATATAACTAATTTCTGGTATTTCCTGTCAAGTGAATCAAGAACCCTCTCTAGGTTGAGCAGTAATGCTCTGAAGTCACAGTTAGGGGACCTATAAACAACAACAATTAGAAGTTTAGTTTCACTAAATTCAACTGCCCCAGAACAACATTCAAATATCTGTTCAGTGCAGTGCAGTGATGGGTCTATACTTAAATGGAATAGTGTTTCTTACATAAATGGCCACTCCCCTACCCAACAAGGAACTCCTTGAAAAACAGCCAACTGATCTGTATCCTGGTGAAGGAAGCCTCTGAATTGTCAGATTATTTAAGTGGTGCTCCGATATAACAATAATTTGAGAGTCAACATCTATAAGCAGTTCGCTATATTTATCTCTAATACCTCTTATATTTTGATGGAATATGCTAATTCCTTCTCTACTTGGAAACATGACGTCCTTTGAAGGTGAGTCCTTAGTTAGAGGCACTTCCTTTAAGCAGGTATACCTATCAGTTGACTTCAATCCAAAAAAAGCGCAGCTGTAACATCAACTACCACAGGAATTTTTCCGTGAGTGATCCCACCACCACCCACTACACTGTCACCTATAAGTTTGCCAGCCTCCCAGTCCCAAATGTATTGAGGTGCAGGCCATTCCTAGTGAAACCCGATCTACTGACAGACTCAACTGGCGCCACGGAAATGTGACCCATGCCTTCTGCCATCAGTTCCTTCTCCAGCTGCATGTTAACGTGCCTATCAGCCGCATTAAGATGAGGCCGAGCATGACGCTGAAACAGTTGCACGAAATGCACACTGGTACCACCAGTTTCAGTACCTACCTTTACCTGGTCACCACCTACATCATATTTTCCGTCTCTATCAACACTGTTCCCTGCTACACTCACTATCACCACCTGATCCTCCTCCTTAAAATTCCTACATAACTTCCCTAAAAGCAATGGAAATGGCAGTTTCAGCCGTTTCATCTTCCCAAATGGGATTTTTAAAAGCATCTAAGCAGTTCAACGTACCGAAATCAACATTTGAAAGATATGTGCCTAAAGCTACGAATAATACTGACTACATAATTGACAAATCAAATGGGAAATTTAAAAAGGTGTTCACTGCAGAACAAGAACATGAGCTGGTAACATATCTCAAGTCAATGGAAAGCAGACTTTTTGGTCTAACAATGAAGGATCTCAGATCACTAGCCTATCAACTAGAAAGAAATGGCTTACCACACAGATTTGACAAACAAACTTGTCTAGCTGGACAAGACTGGGTTAAAGGATTTATTACGAGGCATCCTACACTGTCTATTCGCAAGCCAAAAAATACCTCTGGTGCTCGAGCAATGGGATTCAACAAAGTAGCAGTTTCACAGTTTAACTTTCCCAACCAGCTATGTTCGCCGAACAACTCAGCTTTCCAGATATCGCTCGAGGCTGTCATTCCAATCTCACTAATCTCTCAAAATACTCGGCGGACTACAAGCCGAAAAGGAAAAACCGTCGTATTAACAGATTCTCCTTATAAGAAGGAACTGCAGAATGCTGTCGCACGTAAAGTAGGCCTACAGAAAGGAGGAGGATGCACAAATATGAACAATGTCAGGACAGAGACGTCAGGTTCAATGCAACTTAAGGCAAAAATTTCAAAATGTACAAAAAAAAAAAAAAACAGAGGACATCAAAGACCTTAAGAAAAATAAAAGGGAAGAAGAAGATGGAGAAGAGAGAATCAGAGAGAGAGAAGATGCTGAGTGTCTCTACTGTGGGAACTTCTACTCCATTTCTAATGACGGCTGGGTCGCATGACAGAGGTGTTTCAAGTGGGCACACAATTCATGTGCTGGCATAGTTAGTGAAGATGTAGAGGAAATATTGATTTGTGACTATCGTCGAAAGGACTAGTAATTAGTGCTTTGGTGGTTATTAAGCATTGCACATTTTACAGAATGACATTAAAATATTCTCTTATTTTGAAGAATGTCTTTTCAGTTGTTTAAATTACACATTCCTTAGTCTGCATTGCCTTTTATTCAACATTTTGTCATAGTTTAATACGATATTCGTAATTCAAATTCAACGTTAATGCAATAATTTAAGAAAAAATAACCTTATCCTATTTTCCCCCGTGGGTGGGGCGGAATGGAAAATATGCAAGACTTTCTTTGAAAAATTGTAAAAAATGCAAAATGTATTGTTTTAAGTGATTTTAATATAAGGTACATTACCTTACACCAGAAGGTGTTTTTTTTTATAACCTTAAGAAGTGTTTCCTTGTGTTCCCTTATTTTATACACATTGTTAAACATTAAGTATTCCGTTCCGCCCCGAGTTCCCCTACTATTGGGCAACGGAAAATCCACGATAGCTGCGGCAAATGGAACATCAATCAGGTGGATTGGTCGTCGAAACAGCATACCTTGGCCCACACGTTCACCGGATTTGACGTCCCTGGATTTCTTTCTGTGGGGAAAGTTGAAGGATATTTGGTACCGTGATCCACCGACAACGCCTGACAGTATGCGTCATCGCATGTCAATGCATGTGCAAACATTAAGGAAGGCGAACTACTCGCTGTTGAGAGGAACGTCGTTACACGTATTGCCAAATACATTGAAGTTGACGGACATCATTTTAGCATTTATTGCATTAATGTCGTATTTACAGGTAATCACGCTGTAACAGCATGCGTTCTCAGAAATAATAAGTTCACAAAGGTACATGTATCACATTGGAACAACCGAAATAAAATGTTCAAACGTACCTACGTTCTGTATTTTAATTTAAAAAACCTACCTGTTATCAACTGTTCGTCTAAAACTGTGAGCCATATGTCTGTGACTACTACAGCGCCATCTATCACAAAGCGAAAAAAGTGGTCCAACTAAAACATTCATATTTATTTACGTAATATGTAATAAAAATGGGGGTTCCTATTTTAAGAAAACGTAGTTGATATCAGTTTGACCTATGACAGCGCCATCTAGCGGGCCAACCATAGCGCCATCTGGTTTCACCCATCAAACTAGACAAGTTTCGTACTTTGTAGTTTTTTCGTTTGACGCTTATTTTGTGGGATATTTGGCCCAATCACGATCAATGGACCACCACGCTGTATGACAGATGGAGTGCACGCGCTGCCCGGGAGACAGAGCGCGCATTGGCGTCACCGATGTGTGAGGCGAGCTGAGACTGATAATTCGAAAGATCTCGTCGTTCCAGTGGCTTTGCCCGGAGTTGAAGTCTGAACCGACGGTGAGGACCAGGGACGGGCAGATGGCGTGGTGTTGCCTGCGCTGGCTGAGCAGACAGGCAGAGGTCCCTCCGCCGCGGTCCTGTGGCGGCAGAGTTCACGGCAAAGGTACCCCGCAGAAACACGGCAAGAGCCGGGCGTGGCTTACCGTGTCGAACATGTACCCCCTCGGCTGGACCAGCGTTTAAATGCTGGTTCTCGGCGCTGAATTTGCGGAAGCGCTGCGTTTGTGGACCGCTGCAAACCATCGACAACAGGACAATGACCCGTGGCCTGGGTGAACTCTGTGGTTTGCACACTGTCCTTATGCTCCACATCCTGTAACTTAACAACTCGGAAGAGCTTATTTACAACGATAGGGGATCCATGTTAACTTTGCTTCGGTCGCGGCTTCAAGATATCCTGACTTGGGAATCTATATGAAATCTCTTCCTCACAATACCTCGAGAAACTTACTTAATAGTTCATGATACTTATAATTCTAATTTGTCTTTTTATAATAAATCACCAATACTTCACAATAAACCTTAATAGCTCCACAGATACTTCTCATTCTGAGAGAAAACAATACTCCAGTGGTCTCGCTTCAAGAGCTCCACGATACCACCGACTGAGCCACAGGTGGCTTAATGGGCTCTCCTGGGCTGTACAGAAACCTAACATTTTCCCAGCCACAAGCGCTGTATCAGCTCCACCTGTGCATTACAATAATCTTCCCAGATACAGGCGCTACAACAGCCTCGTCTCACGACGTCATGACCAATGACGCGTCTCGCATATGTGTGGTATCTCAGCGCTTTGGCTGTTTTGAGACAACGCCGCATGATGTGAAGACAGCAAAACCTAACCAAATAATAGCATTCGGCACTGTACAGCCACTTAAACCTATCTTAACGAACTAAGCTGTACTTGTTAACTGTTTTCCTTGGGAGTCACTTTCTCCAGATTACATCTCCAATTCTACATCATGCCTAAATTCTTACGTCTCTGCTAGCTTCATCTTAGGAAATCACCGAAGTTTACGGGATACCAAACATTTTCCATTCCTCAGCCAGGCACACTCTCTGCACTGGCTGGCGTGATGCTTTTTTTTCCTGCCAATCCCAACAAGCTACGGGATATGACACAGTGCACTGGGAGGAGTACCGAGGCAAACTGCACAGGTTACATATTACTGAACTTAGCGGTTCGGCCCTCGATCCCTTAGCGAACACTACAGCGGTATCTGACTCCGGCATTATGAAAAAACATAGGGAGATGTCAAAACCAATAAATTTAGGGAATCCCACGAGTGAAAGTAAAAAGCTGTGTGGTGCTTCTTACATATCTTGCTGTCCTACGTTCTTCAGATCTTTGTCTTCCGTCTGTCGACTTCCCCTTTCCCTTCGGAAAACTGCTGCTGCTTCTTTCGCAGAAGAGCTTGTGCAAAGTTTGGAAGTTAGGAGACGAGGTTCTGGCAGAATTGAAGCTGTGAGGAGGGGTCGTGAGTCATGCTTGGGTAGCTCAGATGGTAGAGCACTTGCCCGCGAAAGGCAAGTTCCCGAGTTCGAGTCTCGAAGCGGTACACAGTTCTAATCTGCCAGGAAGTTTCAGGTAGATGGTGCCTACCCCCATAGAAATTTTAGTGGGTGTGAGCAAAATAACTTATCAAGCCTCGTAGTAAGTGGAAGAATCGCATAGGTATGCATAGGCGACGAACAGAGAGACAACTATTCATTTCTAGGGTTCCGTACCTCAATCGTTAAAAACGGAACACTTATAGTGTCGCTTTGCTGTATATCTGTCTGTATCTCTGTCTGTAAGACTGTCAAAAACCCTTTTTCTCAGGAACATGTAGGTGTATCACGCTGAAATTTGTCCCATACAGAAGTCTATGGTCCCTTGGCGGTGTAATAAATTGAATTTTCCAATTCAGAGCAACCAAAACATATGACCATTTATGTCAAATATTTTAATACTCACAAACTCACTCATCAAATCCTCTGTGGTAGTTCCTATTGGTCTAGAATCATGAAATTTAGCAAAAAGGATGGTTTGAAGTACAGTAAAAGCAAAAACCCCGAAAACAGTAAATTTTAATTATATAATAAGAAAGAATTATTTTTGTCATTTCTCATCTGACTCTCTGTCTCTTCGTCCCTTTTTCATAGGAAAAGGTAGACATATCAGGTTGAAATTCATATCATATAGTAAGGTCTACGGCCCCTTGGTGGTACACTAAAGTTTAACTTCTAAGGCAGTGTAATCAAAAGTAACAGCCATTTATGTCTCATATTTTGAAGCTTACAAACTCATTCATCAAAACCTATAGGGTACTCCCGTTCATATGTTATGATGACATTTGGCAAGACTTACGGTTTCACAGTACAAGTAAAGGGACAAATCTGAAAATTACTAATTTGTAATTATATCACACTAAAACATGTTTCTTTTGTTATTTGTGATCCAACATCAAACTTGAAATTACAACAATCAGTGCTGGCCGGGGTGGCCGATCGGTTCTAGGCGCTTCAGTCAGGAACCGCGCGACCGCTACGGTCGCAGGTTCGAATCCTGCCTCGGGCATGGATGTGTGTGATGTCCTTAGGTTAGTTAGGTTTAGGTAGTTCTAAGTTCTAGGGGACTGATGACCTCAGAAGTTAAGTCCCATAGTGCTCAGATCCATTTGAACCATTTTTGAAAAACAATCAGTAGTTTTCTGCATCCAGGCTGACTTGGTAGCAATGTTAAAAGTTAAACATCGTGCAAGGTTCAAATGGTTCTGAGCACTATGGGACTTAACATCTGAGGTCATCAGTCCCCTAGGACTTAGAACTACTTAAACCTAACTAACCTAAGGACATCAAACACAACCATGCCCGAGGCAGGATTCGAACCCGCGACCGTAGCGGTCACGCGGTTCCAGACTGAAGCACCTGAACCGCTCGCCCAGAACGGCCAACATCGTGCAAGGAATGAATCTTATTGCTTATATCATGCCTTTCGGAATTAATCCATCAGATATCTATGAGCGATTTTGCATGTAGATATGGCGTTTCGACTTGTATATGGAACGAACGTTTGCAGACTAGTCATTCCTTTCCTGATGTTTGACATTTACAGTTGTGACCCAGTCAGCCTGAATGGAAATTATTGATTATTGTAACAATAATCGCCTGCCTCCTGCACGACTTTCTGTCACGTTTATATTACTTATTGAAATTAAAACATTCTCGAAAATCTTGGAGTCCTTGGGACCGATATCTTGCCAGTGTCAGTGTCGATAACAGGCAAAAATGGTCTCGATTCTCTATTCCTGGAATGGAAGCACTGTCTATATACAGAATTAATTTTATACGGAACCCTCAGTGCACGAGTCCCACTCGCACCTGGCCTATATTTATTTATATACGTTTATATACATCACTGTTTAACTTTGTTACGAAAAATCTCGACACGATCTTGAACGATTTACTTCAGATTTTTACATGACACTCTAATGAACATTCGGATTTACATGTAAAAATCGGAAGTAATTCATCAAGTACTTCTGAGATTTTTGCGAACAACAAATCTTCTTTATATATTAAATGTACATTTATATATTATGTATATTAAAAATCTCTAACCTCTGTCCATCTGCGTATTTATTAGAGCATCATTTAAAAATCGGAAGAAAATTTGTCAAGCACTTCTTGAGGTTTTCTGTAATAGTGTTAAACCATGAGGTGTTTTATATAGTAGTGTAGAATAGATGTATATATTTACTCGTATATATGAAACATATTTTACAAAATTTGTAGCCTAAGTTAATCAGAATGTTTATTAGGGTACTGTGTAAACACCTGAAGTAAACTAGTGAAGAACTTTCAGAGATTTTTGCTAACAACATTTTCCATTTATGTATTATATATATTTATATACTATATATAATAAAAATATATATCCTATGTGCATTCAAACATTTATTACAGCTTTTCACATGAAAAGGAAAAAGTGATGAACTTTCGCCTAATTACAGAAACGTACTGCTTTTATAAAGTATCAGCAAAAATAACAATAAACTTGAATGGAATATCAGTAAGTCCCAACATTATTTCTGAAGCCAGTAATCAACTGATGCAGCTATCTATGGAAGTATTATCACTAATGGCTTCTGAATGTTTGTCGGTACAGTGCTGAATCATCTATGAGCTACCTCAAGTATTATCACTAATGGTTTCTGAATGTTTGTAGGTACAGTGCTGAATCATCTATGAGCTACCTCAAGGGTTAGTGATAGGAACAGTTTTGTTTCTAATTTTATATCAATCATCTTGGCATATATGTAGGTTCTTACAACAATTCTGTTTGTTGATGCCACAAAATTATCATTGAAAGTAGCGAACAAGAAGATATCCAACATGTAGTAACCTCTCACACAAGCCCACTTAGTAAAAGGTCAACTACAAATCATCTCATAACAAACAACGGGAAAACAGTACAACAAATCGCCACAGCTTTGAAAATAACATTTTGAAATATCCTGATGTCACCTTCAATAGCCATCCCCTTGTAAATAAACAGACAATGAAGTTTCTTGATATTTGAAAACAAAATAAATTTGAATGCAATAAACACATCGATTATTTCCAGATTTAAGAGCCCTAAAAGAATGCATAAATGAAAATTCATTAGCAAGTGCTTACTGAGCATATTTTAATGAGACTTGAAATATGGCCTCACATTATGGGGTAATCTCCCAGCAGTTAAGGGACCCTCAGAATTCAAAAGTGCTATTTAGGTTATTACAGTTAGCAGAGCTAGACACTCATGTAAACCATTGTTTGAAACACTGCAAGTGCTGTCGTTACCACACATTACATTTAAAAAATGTAACTGGTGGTTATAGTAATTTGAAAGTGATGTACTTGATCATAATACATGATTAAAAGGAAACTTGTTTGTAGATCCAGCTACTGCAAGCTAATTTCAGAAAGGTAGATGCTATACGAGGCAGGGGTAGCAACTAACCTTAACTTTGGATGTCCTATATATCTTGAACAAATCTGAAGAGGGCCATTTTGTTTAGAGACTAACAGTTAATGAAGAAAGATTTATTTTAAAACTAAGAACATTAAACACCATGTTATTACACAACAAGAAATAAGAAGTTATTTTCTATGTGCTTTTTTTAATGTTCATTTTTACCATGATCTGTCTGAAATCAGGCTAATAACTGGCAAACACAAGCACTGTTCACACAACTTCACTTCAATTCTCATCAATAAGTTCAGAATGCTATTTAAGTTTAATGAACATGAGTGCCAAATACAGTGAAAAGATACTTTCAAATATTCTTTTTCTTCTGTTCCATTCCATGAAAAATTAGCTGTGTGACGAATGGATTCAGTAGGATAAGCAGAAAAGGCGCCGTGAGCATTCAAAATCAGAAAGTGCAGCGAAAGAAAGCTTTTCAAAAACATTACTGTTACACAATAAATTATTTTATTGCCAAATACATTCAAGTTGTTTATCTCAATTTCCTTGAATGAACGTGTTCTCGTTTTGCAAATAACTCTGCTTGGCTGAGGTGACGGTTCAGTGATACCAGTAGAGGTAGAGCGAACACAGAGAGATGGAGCCCAACCAGTCCTTTTTTCCAAACCATCCCAGACCACCTCAGTAGCCTTTCGCTTTCCCTGACGAGGTAACAGTTGTAGTGACTATAGTATCTCTGTTAACTGGATGTAAACTGCTCGCTCAGATATCTATTGCATAAAAAAATCGAAATAAATTCCCATCTATCAAGCAATTACTAATGGTTTTCTTTTTTTTATGTTAGAGAGATACGTCCTCTGAAATCTTGGGAGACTCGACAGACGTCATAGTGCGGGCACAGAGTGCCACCGCCAAGGAACAAACCAACAACAAACTCTGCTAGGCAAGAAGGATACGACACTAGTTGACACACACACAATGCTGACAAGGAGAACTTCCTATCGCACTCACTCAGATTTCTTGGTAAGATGGCTTAGTGGATATCCCAGCAAAAACTGAATGCAGATCAAGCATGAAAACAGGAAGAAGGTGTACTGAACTGTGAAAAAAAAGCGTATTACAACCCGTGAACGGTCCAAATACAGGGAGCGCAATGGGGAGCAACCTAACACAGCAATGGTGTCGTGGGACAGTCGGCCTTTGCCTCTGGTAAGGCGCACACTCCTTGTTGGCGTCTCGCCTGTTTTGCTGTTTGCGAGCGAGCGCGCGTTTCTTCATTTCCGCCTAGCGGCTTGTCTCAGAGTCTGACTTTATTGACCACCACGGCTTTTCCTTACCGCCACGCCACAATTAAATTAACTTATCCATTATATCACTAACTACCGAAGGCTTATGAAGTTGAAGGTGGATGGGTGGGGGGAGATTTCAGTTGCGCCTTTCGCCCTGTGGATCAGACACACAATTATGACTATTGTCGCGTTAAGTCCACAGGACGCTTGGATCTGCAAATATCCCACATTAGTGCGTTTTATGTCTTTACAGCTACTTCTTGTAGTCGACTGGACCGTTTTTGTTTGTCTGCTTCCCTATGAAGCCTACTTTTGTCAGTTGATGTAATGCCTGCTATCTTCACTGATCACTCTGTGTTTCAGTGACTCTTAACCGTGTCCCGCACTTGTTACAACTTTGTCGCCCTATTTGGAAGCTAAATATTTTACATCTGAAGGACACCTCTCTGGTTGATATAGTCGCTGCTGTTTGGGAGTGGGCAATCCGTCCCCAAGTGTATTATCCCTCAGCTATGGAATAGTGGGTTGCCGTTGCCAAACCCCGGCCTCGCAATGCACTCATGCGTTTTAGTGGTGGTAAAGCGAATGAAATCAAGAGGACTCGGAAAATGTATTATGCAATCCTTCGTAATCTTTACGATAATGCTCGAGACGTTCCTTTGGGAGACATGGATGTCAACCGCGTTAAGGCGAAACTCCTCCAACACAAAAGACGACAATTATATGTTCTCCTTTAGCATTACCAGACACATTCGATTCTCTTGGATGATTTGGCGCCTTTGTATCATCTAATTCGGCTTCGAACGCGATTACAGAGGACGTATCCGTATCTCTTTACCATTCATTCTATAGATGGACGTGAGTGGTCATCCCAATGTGACATAATGCGTGAACTTCCCTTGTATTTTTACGATCTTTACACTGCAGTGAAATCAGACGTTACTCGTCTGTGATTTTACTTCCCAACTTGATAGTGTTGTTACGCCAGCTCTCCATGTTTTGGTAGATCTTCTCCTTGATGAGGTATATGACATTGTAGTTCATTCTCCTTCCCGCAAATTGCCGGGTTTGGATGGGCTACCCAAAGAATTTTCTGTTCGGTTTTGGCCTCTGATAGGAGAATCGATAACATCTATGGTGAATGAAGCGGCGCATGGGGTACACAACCCGCTCTCCTTTAAGCTTGGAGAAATAGATTTAATTCCCAAAAAGACGGGACGTTTGTCCGTGAATCAAGTCCCGACCGATAACGCCACTCAATTTTGATTATAAACTCGTAGAGCGGGCGATAAATGGCCGTTTGTCGATTTTGTTGCTGACATTGTCGCGCGTTGTCAAAGTTGTCCTCCGGATCGTACTCTCTTGACTCCCGTCTCATATCGATTGCTTCCACTGTTCCTATGTCGGGAACTTTAATTTTTGTTGATTTAAATGATGCGTTTGGCCGAGTTAGTCGTGATGTTTTGTAGCGAGTGTTGACATACACTATGTGATCAAACGTATCCGGACACCTGGCTGAAAATGACTTAACAAGTTCGTGGCGTCCTCCACCGGTAATGCTGTAATTCAATATGGTGTTGGCCCACCCTTAGCCTTGATGACAGCTTCCACTCTCACAGGCATACGTTCAATCAAGTGCTGTAAGGTTTCTTGGGGAATGGCAGTCCATTCTTCATGGAATGCTACACTGAGGAGAGGTATAGATGTCGGTCGGTGAGGCCTGGCACGAAGTCGGCGTTCCAAAACATCCCAAAGGTGTTCTGTACGACTCAGGTCAGGATTCTGTGCAGACCAGTCCATTACAGGGATGTTATAGTGTGTAACCACTCCGTCACAGGCCGCGTATTATAAACAGATGCTCGATCGTGTTGAAAGATGCACTCGCCATTCTCAAATTGCTCTTCAACAATGTGATGCAAGAAGGTGCTTAAAACATCAATATCGGTCGGTGCTGTGATAGTGCCACGCAAAATAGCAATGGGTACAAGTCCCCTCCATGAAAAACACGACCACACCATAACACCACCGCCTCCGAATTTTACTGTTGGCAGTACACACGCCGCCAGCTGATGTTCGCTGGGCATACGCCATACCCACACCCTGCCATCGGATCGCCACATTGTGTACCGTGATTCGTCACTCCACGCAACGTTTTTCCACTGTTCAATCGTCCAATGTTTACGCTCCTGACACCAAGCGAGGCGTCGTTTGGCAATTACCGGCGTGCTGAGTGTCTTATGAGCAGCCGCTCGACCATGAAATCCAAGTTTTCTCATCTCCTGCCTATCATAGTACTTTCATTGGATCCGGATGAAGTTTGGGAGTGCCCGAGCGGTTCTAGGCGCTACAGTCTGGAGCTGCGCGACCGCCGCGGTCGCAGGTTCAAATCCTACCTCGGGCATGGATGTGTGTGATGTCCTTAGATTAGTTAGATTTAAGTAGTTCTAAGTTCTAGGGGACTGATGACCTCAGAAGTTAAGCCCCATAGTACTCAGAGCCATTTGAACCGAATGCAGTGTGGAATTCCTGTGTGATGGTCTGGATAGATTTTTGCCTATTACACATTATGACCCTCTTCAACTGTTGGCGCCGGCCGGTGTGGACGAGCGGTTCTAGGCGCTTCATTCTGGAACCTCGCGACCGCTACGGTCGCAGGTTCGAATCCTGGCTCAGGCATGGATGTGTGTGATGTCCTTAGGTTAGTTAGGTTTAAGTAGTTCTAAGTCATAGGGGACTGATGACCCCAGATGTTAGACCCCATAGTGCTCAGAGCCATTTGAACCATTTTTTTCAACTGTTGGCGGTCCATGTCAGTCAACAGAGAGGTCGGGCTGTACGCTTTTGTGCTGTACGTTTCCACTTCACTATCACATCGGAATCAGTGGACCTAGGGATGTTTAGGAGTGGGGAAATCTCACGTACGGACATATGACACAAGTGACACCCAGTCACCAGACCACGTTCGTAGTCCGAAAGCTCTGCGAGGCGCCCATTCTTCCTTCTCACGATGTATAATGACTACTGAGGTCGCTGATATGGAGTACCTGGCAGTAGCACAATGCACCTTATCTGAAAAACGTATGTTTTGGGGGCTGTCCGGATACTTTTGCCGCATGGTGTATTCACCTATTACTGATATCCTGGCGTCTATTGACGTGAATGACGGTCCTACTCCCACCACAAAAGTGTGTCGAGGTGTTCTGCAGGGGAATCCCCTATCTATGTCGTTATTTGTGCTCTGAAAGCCCTATTAAGCTTCATAACTGCTCAGTCGGGTGGCTGGTCGTTACTGGGAGAAAGGTTTATCTTTTGCGCGTATGCTGATGATGTTATGGTACTTCTTGGTACTCATGATGACATACTGGTGCTCAAGGACGCTTAGGATGCATATTATTGTCTTACGGGAGGACAGATTAACAGAAATGTTCGTTACTCAACTTGCGGGGATTTGACGCAGTTGAGATTCCATGGGCTGTGGCAGTCGCCCGCCATCGATCGTTGGGCATTATTATTGATCGTTGTCCAATGAAGATGGCTGCGTTAAACTGGAAGTCCCTTACGAAAAGGAGTCAGGAGCTCTCCTTGAACACGAGCATCACCCTCTCTCTTTATTTCATGAGCTTCGGACTCTGGAAACTTACTTGATGTGTAAAGCTAATTTTGTTGCGCGAATGTTCCTGCGATGATGTCCAGAAAATTACGATTATCAGGCAGGTTTATCTGGAGAAACTCAATTTTTTGGATGCGCTATGAGGTTACGGTGATACCGCAGCTGATGGGAGGCTTGGGCCTCCATGATGTTCGGGCCAAGACTACTGCTTTATTTCTTCGAGTCACTGTTTTAACGTGGATGCGCGTTACCCAGACACTTACTGCTCGTCTTTATGCCTGTCTCCGACCTGCAGTGGTCATTCACGCCGACTGGCATTTCGTCTGCTAAGATTTGATTCCCATTTCTATCATAACTTATTTTTTCATTTTCTTTTATTCCTCGTAATGTTGAACGATTAATTATAAAATTTAAATACCATATATTTAAAAAGTTTAATTTGTATACGTTAACTAAACACATTCGATTTAGTTAGGATTACTACCTTTGTAAGTCAAAAAGCTACCGACCAACACATCGTAGCACAATTGTAAAAATTTGCACGTGCCACCATTGTTTGAAATGTTTTTACGGAAGTGTGACAGCTCCGATACATATAAAAACCAGTCTGCCATTCATTGTGTCGTAAACATTATTTCTGTTTCTTGCTGTTTTCTTTCCTTGTAATAAGTGTACTTCATTGCTGTAGTTATGATATTTAATAACGATGTTAATGATTACTGTGATTTCAGTTGCGTTAGCAAACAACATTTAAAGCATATGAGGATGAAACATCCTAGGTCACAATCACTCAAACTCCTTTATTTGCTTGACAAGTCATCTTCAGATGTACGAAAATTTTGTTATTTGATTCCGTGTATGCCAGCCACCAGGCATCATGTCGTGCTGGGTGTGGACAATACTTGCTCAGCTCTTCTTCCACTACAAACATCACCTTGACAACCTTGATTCCGTGTATGCCAGCCACCAGGCATCATATCGTGCTGGGTGTGGGCAATACTTGCTCAGCTCTTCTTCCACTACAAACATCACCTTGACAACCTGTTGGCCACAGGACCCATTTCAAGCTACCTCCTTTTCTCCCGGATCAACAACTTTGTGCTTCGCCATTGTCAACAGCATTTTTGCTTCGAGAGGTGTCATCAGTGCTCTGCTTATCCACTTCGGGGACCATGTGGATACCACAATGATACCATCTTCACACCTTAAGCAGACAACAAATACGAGACTGAAAAGCTGCTCTAATCCACCGCCTCATCCGCTCCCTGGAAGAACAAATCTACCACGTCGTACACGACAAAGTTTTAAGTGACAAGACGCCATCACAATTATGGCACCGCTTCCACACACAGACTGATCTCCACCTCATGACCGATCATACATTATAGACCCTATAGGTTGTGAAGCTTCCCCCACAAGTCCACCTGGCCATGGTCGTCCATGAGTATGAACCTTTGGATGCATGTAAAAGTTGTCGACCATCATACCGCATAGACAATATATAAACAATGACGACAACAAAAGCGGCAAGCGCGACTTGCAACTACAATTGAGGTACACCTGAAGGAAATAATGACTGTCAGTTACATCAGCGGGAGGCAGGGGTTGTGGCATGAAGTAGGCTGTTCTGTGCCCGCGCCTGCGCAGAACACGGCCACTGCGCCCTCGCAGAATTGTTTCTGCTGATACCATGCACGATATGTTGATCCGGATCGCAACTGTTGTTCATCGTGTAATTTCTCTAGCTTCACGATTCGAAGGTAGCACTCCCGACTGCGTAGGATATCTAAACCGCCTGTATACCCACAACGACGATGAACCGCATTACCCCTCCAATTTCACAACTGCGACAACGTCAGTGGCCGACTGTGCTTCATTGACACTGGCTTCGTGGTCAGTAGTTTGACGCCCGTCCAGCTCTGTGTAGCGTATGATATGGCAATTTTAGTCTACAGATTACATGTCCGCACAATACACCTCAGCCCCAACGACATATTCACTTTGAATAATTTCATCACGGATGTAGCCAAATCAGTTATCGGCGCAGACTTCCTCCAACCTTCCATCTGGTTCTGGGCTCCTCTGGTGGGATGCTGACTCTCACGACTAGCGGTTGCTCTGCCACAAGTGTCATCGACCACACTCCCTCGACGGCTGAACAGAACAGCACAGCCTACTTCATGCCACAACCCCTGCCTCCCGCTGATATAACTGACAGTCATCATCTCCTTCAGGAGTACCTCAATGCCACTGACCACAAGCAACATGTTCAACAATTCAACACACGTGAAATGAACTTCCATTTACAACACTGCAACAACATCATTCAATAGAGAATTCAGCATGTCAAGTACGAATTCCACGTGACACAGCAACACCTCTGCCAGCTACGTCGACTGCCTACACCCGTCACTGACATCTCTACACCTTGCCAACTTGGAACCTCTACTGCCATCCATGGAGATGCTCACAGCACTGCCTCTGTCTACTACTATAGAGATCAGTACTGTGCCGCTCATTTGCCCTCTTTGTACCGTGTCTCCGAGCACTCTTTCGGTGAATGATTCATACAGTGTGCCATTAAGAAAAGAACAGTTCGTAAGGTGACCACCACCCCTTGTCTCCTGGTGCCGCTGGCTCTACAGAGCCACTAAAGTGGCAGTGAACGAGCTCTTATAAGCTGAGATAGTTTGGTCTCCGATAGTTTCAGTGCTTCACATGTAAAAGTGCCCCCCCCCCCATAAAAGGTATCTCAGGTTTTGCAGTAATTATAGAATCCTTAACGCTCATATAATTATGGACAGCTACCCAGTAACGAACATCCAGGACTTCACCAATTTAGTGAATGCCTCTGTTTTTAGTGTCGTTGACTGTAATACACTGAAGCGCCAAAGAAACTGGTACTGGCATGCGTATTCAAAAACAGAGATATGTAAACAGGCAGAATACGGCGCTACGGTCACAACGCTTTTATAAGACAACAAGCGTCTGGCGCAGTTGTTATGTTGGTTACTGCTGGTACAATGGCAGGTTATCAAGCTTTAAGTGAGTCGGAACGTGGTATTCCAGTTGGCACGAGCGATAGGACACAGCAACTCAGAGGTAGCGATGAAGTGGGGATTCTACCGCATGACCATTTTACGAGTGTATCGTGAATATCAGCAATCCGGTAAAACATAGAACCTCTGACATCGCTGCGGCCGGAGGAAGATTCTGCAAGAATGGAACCAATGACAACTGAAGAGAACTGCCAACGTGACAGAAGTGCAACCCTTACGCAGATTGCTGCAGATTTCATTACTGGACCATCAAAAAGTGCCAGCGTGTGAACCATTCAACGGAACATCATCAATATGGGCTTTCAGGGCCGAAGGCCCACTCCTGTACCTTTGGAGACTACACGACATAAAGTTCGACACCTCGCCTGGGTCCGTCAACACCGACATTGGACTGTTGATGACTGGAAATATGCTGCCTGGTCAGACGAGTCTCGTTTCAAATTGTATCGAGCGGATGGATGTGTACGGGTATGGAGACAACCTCATGAATCCATGGATCCTGCATGTCAGCAGGGTATGTTCAAACTGGTGGAGGCTCTGCAATGGTGTGGGGTGTGTGCAGCTTGAGTGCTATGGGATCCTTGGTACGTCTAGATACGACTCTGACAGGTGACACGTACGTAAGCATCCTGTCTGATTACCTGCATCCGTTCATGTCCATTATGCATTCCGACGGGCCTGGGTAATTCCAGGAGGACAATGCGACACCCCAAACATCCAGAATTGCTACAGAGTGGCTCCACCCCCTCGTTCTCTTATGGATATACGGAGAGCCCTGCAGGATTCATTATGTCAGTTCCCTCCAGCACTACTTCAGTGGTTAGTCGAGTCTTTCTATGTAAAGTACTTATAGATTATGACTTTCTAATGTTATCAGATAACACGATATTTTGTCGCCCGAAAGTGCTTTGAAGAGACGACCACACCTTCCACATATTTTTAAATAGGAAACCTTCAACTGTGTCTATTAACCGACTCAAACCTGCGTGGACACTACAAGAAACTCACTAGACAACACTTGCCAAGTTCTTCCCTCTGCTACACTTGTCGAGCCCACCACTACTGGCGCCGAACCATCAGCCTTCGAACTGCTACTGGACGTTCACGATTTCCTCCCTGAAGAACCCAACATGAAGCTCACAGACAACAACCTCCTTCCAGAATGAAATTTTCACTCTGCAGCGGAGTGTGCCCTGATATGAAACTTACTGGCAGATTAAAACTGTGTACCCGACCGAGACTCGAACTCGGTACCTTTGCCTTTCGCGAGCAAGTGTTCTACCAACTGAGCTACCCAAGCACGACTCACGAGATGTCCTCACAGCTTTACTTCCGGCGTTACCTCGTCTCCTACCTTCCGAACTTCACAGAAGCTCTTCTTCGAAACTTGCAGAATTAGCAATCGTGGGATAAAGGATATTGCAGAGACATTGCACAAAGTTTTAATCAGCCACGAAGTTTCATATCAGTGCACACTCCGCTGCTGAGTGAAAATTTCATTCTGGAAACATCCCCCAGGCTGTGGCAAAGCAATGTCTCTGCAGTATCCTTTCTTCCAGGAGTGCTAGTTCTGCAAGTTTCGTAGAAGAGCTTCTGTGAAGTTTGGAAGGTAGAAGACAGGTAATGCAGAAGTAAAGCTGTGAGGACACGTCTTGAGTCGTGCTTGGGTAGCTCAGTTGGTAGACCACTTGTTCTGGAAAGGCAAAAGTCCTGATTTCGAGTCTCGGCCCGGCACACAGTTTTCATCTAGCTGGAAGTTTCAACAACCTCATTATCGAGGACCAGCACGCAGACTGGCAGACTGCTGACGGCTCCATCGCACGGCACTTCCACTACATCGTCAGATTACTAGACGACCTCGATACCGCCGCTCTCCCACTTTTCCGCACGGCCCAACATTTGCCCCTGACAAATTTATCATTGTCACCGGCACCATCTGGCCCTGGCGACGCACCCAGTACTCGTCCAACGTCGGACACCATACACACACACACACACACGCACAGACGCACATGTACATGCCATGGCCGTCCCTATCGCAGGCTGGACCGCCTCCGTAACTAACATCTTGTACGCCATTTGGCGTACATCGCCTCCTGACGACTACTCTGTTGCTGAGACGACGCACCCGGAAGACCTCTCCGTCTCCGAGCAGTTCCGCTTCAGCCACACTTCAAACCTCCTCCTTCACAGTGCTGGTCGATCGGGACTTTGCTCAAAACTATCTGACCGATAGTCCGTCTTATAGAGATGGGCTAAACTGTGATTTTCCGATATCAGTTATTTCTGTGTATATTGTTTTTCGGTAAGTGAGATTCTTAGTTGCGATTTGTCGCATTTTAGAATCGCAGTTAACGAATTCACAACTTGCTTCCCTCCCCACTCCACCAATGCTATTTCTGCGACTTCTTCGATTTTTGAAACTTATGCGATTTCTGCTACTGATAACAATTTATCACTGTAGAGGTTACACTGTCATTAGTCGCAATTACGAAGTGAACTGTGTCAATACAACCAAGAAATATGTTCTCTCCTGTAAAGGCGATTACTTATCGGTACTTCAGTTTAACGATTCAGTAACCCAACTGACAAAATGTTTAAGTGAGACGTTATTGTTAATATTTGCAACGATTCTTCCTTAGTTGCTACATGGTATACGAAAGTTACGCTCGTCCGCAGAGAAAATTTTACCTCCACAAAACAGTCAGTAGTAAGAATTATTTTAATTTGTTTTTCCTTTCGCTTTAATTTTATGTTAATGGAACAAGTGTGAAAATATTAATAGTGTGATATTGAGAATAACAACATAAATTTGCCACACAATACGGTATGTTTTTATGTTTAGGGTACGGATTATAATCATATTGCTATGTTCACAAGTATCTGAACCACATTTTCAGTCACTCGATATAGCGATAACTCAAAATATCATCGACAGCTGAAATGGAGAAGCAGCCACAACGTCTTTAAATCCTCTTCGTCGGAAGAGAGGTTAGTGTTCTAAGACTGCAAATGAACGTAATGATATCATTTATGCGAAGTGTGAAACCTCCTGCATTCAGTGGCTTTCATTACTGGAAATGTTAGCAGTATTACAGTGTGAATTACATTGCTAGTAATTGGTAACAGTAGAAAAGTTCAACAACCCTCGTGATTTTTCCGACTCAGTTCCCACGTCGATTACTGCTGCTTTATATATCTATCCACGTCTAGAAGAGATAATGGTGAAGATTCAAAGCAACGCTTGAAGAACTCGTAGCTTGAAAGAGCTATAATTGATCACATAAGTGTGCAAAATCAGCACTAGAATAGTGTTTTATTGTAAGTCATTCTGTGATATGGATGGGATGATAAATATATGTGATATACACTGTGAGTGAATATTGAAAAGTCTGTTGTACCCTTGTTTAAGCCAACCTATACCTCAAAATTTTCTGCCCTCCAGTTATCGAAAAATAATTGCTAGAATGTCATATTGGTCCATCCGTCCTTCTCGCCCTGAACATTGGTTGTTATGACAGACTGACCCATATCGTAGCCCAAGGTGTAGGTTAGGTTGGAAGGTTGCACGTTTTAGATTAATGATGTGCAAGTGAAAACAGTGAAAAACGTTGACCTCCCACTTATAAGTTGTCTTTGGGAGTAGTTCTAATTCAGTGTCTGAAAATACACACAATAGTTTAACTGCGTACTGTTGGAAAAAAAAGAACACAGTCGTTAAACATTTGGTAAAAGTTACATAGCAGACACTAGGCTGCACTTTTAGTATTTTATGCGCGGCGTATGTGTGTAATACACATTAAAATACTCATCGGATTAGATTAGATTAGATTAGAGTCCGTTTTCATTCCATAGACCCAAAAATGGGATGATTCTCGTGGGTGCGGAGCATGTCAGAAAGTATAACTTAAAAACATAAAAAATTGAATATAATACTTAAGACGCTCAGAATGAGACATTGTTATGCACTATTAATAAATCTATCATACACAAAATACCTTATCCTGACTGTTATGACCAAGTGCTGTAAAAACTGAAATTTAACAGATATTTTTACTTAAGTGGCTTAACAGCCTCTGTTAAGATACCCATCTACAGAATAGAAGGAGTTGCCTATCAAAAAGCCTTTCAAACTCTGTTTAAGCTGTGCTTTGTCTGAAACCAAGTTTTTAATGGTTACTGGCAATTTATTGAAAATGCGTGTTCCAGAATATTGGACCCCTTTTTCGACCAAGGTAAGTGATTTTAGATCTTTATGTAGATTGTTTTTATTCCTAGTATTGATACTATGTATTGAGCTATTGGTTGGAAACAGAGATGTACACGTTTGCAACAAATTTCGTTAAGGAAT
Organism: Schistocerca nitens; assembly: GCF_023898315.1. Taxonomy (NCBI): domain Eukaryota; kingdom Metazoa; phylum Arthropoda; class Insecta; order Orthoptera; family Acrididae; genus Schistocerca; species Schistocerca nitens. Next base: position 401,752,931 of record NC_064614.1, on the reverse strand, counting down.
AAATATACTGAGACGCAGTAGTTAGAATACAACGTTCCTTGAACAAGTTTCTACGTAATGTTCTGAAATTTACACCACAAATGATTCTTATTACACGCTTTTGCACCCTAAAAACTTTTGCTCGGTTTGACGAATTACCCTAGAATATGATCCAATATGATATAATAGGGAAAGCAAAGTATGAAAGTTTTTTTATATTTATATCTCGTACATCTGACATCATTCTCACTGCAAATACAGACTTGTTTAGGCGCTTAAGCAATTCTGTGGTATGCCCCTACCAACTAAATTTATTAGCGGGCTGTAATCCCAAAAATTTAGCACTCTCAGCCCCTTCGATCTGGTTGTCTTCATACGTTATACACGTACAGCTATTTCTAAATCTGTCCGTTATCTAATGTGTGTTCTGAAATTACTTCGCAGTTTTGCTTTTTATAATTTATTTATTTATTATTCAGATAATTCAATCTATACAAGATGTAGCCTCTTTAAGTTATTAAATACATTTTTAAGAGGTGTTTCCACGCATCTCTGTTCTCTGCTGTCTTCTGCCAGTTGAAGCCCGCAGCCTTCCTGAGTTCTTTATCTAAGCGATCAGGTGGTCTCCCTGGTGGTCCTCGTTTTTCTCTGGGACTCCACTCTAAAACTGATTTTGTCCATCTTCCATCCTTCGTTCGTGCAATATGTCCTGCCCACTGCAATATTAGAGTCTTAACCCGTTCTATAATAACTTTTACTCCTGTTATTGCTCGAATGTCTTCACTTTTCTGTCGATCTTTCTTAGTGAGACCTAAAGTTGACCTTTCCATAGCTCTCTGAGCAGTTCTAAGTTTCCTTTTGAAAAATTCATTTAAAGTCCAAGCCTCACACCAGTACGTTAAAACCGGTAGTACACACTGATTAAAAACTGTATTATTTAAGCAGACTGGCATTTTAGATTTGAAAACTGTCGCATTCCTCCCGTAAGCCCTCCAACCCACTTTAATGCGACGAAAAATTTAAGGTTTCAAATCCACTTTTATGCCAATTAATTGCCCCAGATAAACGTATTCTGTATTATTGATTAGGATGTTGTCGTTCAGTGTTGCTTCTCCTGCAGCTACCCACTTATTATGCATAACCTTAGCTCTGGAGTGATTTATTGTCCAACTTCCTGGCAACGATCTGTTAAGTCTTTTATAGAGGACTGCATTTCCATCTTACTCTTAGCTGGGACAACTATATCGTCAGCATATCTCAGGTTGGTGAGCCTTTTACTATTTATCCTTATTCCTCTGTTGTTCCAAATAATTTTGGACACAGCCATATCGAGAACTGCTATAAATAACTTCGGGGATATAGGATCGCCCTGGTTTACTCCTTTTCCAATGGGAAATTCACACTTGTTTTTTCCTATGTTGATAGATGCCACAGTATGTATATATATATTTTTTTCCATTCCTTGCTCGGCCAGTGCTTGCGTGACTGCAGTGTACTGGCAGAGTCAAAGGCTTTTTCGAAGTCAATGAAGGCTATATGCATAGTGGCATTTCATACTCATTGGCTCGGCTAATTACCTTACACAGTGTGTTTATATGGTCAATTGTACTGAAACCACTGCGGAATCCAGCTTGTTCTATGTGCTGTGCAGTTTCCACTACCATTTTAATGCGATTTATCAGGACTTTAGTGAACCCTTTATATATAACAGAAAGCAAGCTAATGGGGCGGTAGTTCTTCAGATCGTGAATACTTCCCTTCTTATGTAGTAAGATTATGTTTGCTTTGTTCCAGCACGTTGGGATGTTGCCATTCTGTATACACGAAGTAAAGACTTTAGCGAGATGTTTTTCTGTTTCCTCCCCTGTAAGCTACAGTATGTCAGTTGTCAGACCATCATGACCCCCTGCTTTGCCATTCTGCATCTCGTTTATAGCTTTTCTTATTTCTTCGGGGAGGATTTTGGGGGCTTCATCATCATCATCTGTGTAAGGTTTTCCTAGTGGTTCATGTGCTCTTTCATATAATTTACTATAGAAATTCTTCACACGTTTTAGAATTTCTTCCCTTTCCGTTATGCGACCATTATCACCGTCAATTGCTATGATTTCGTTTTTACCAATCATAAGCTTTTGTTAAGATTTCTTGCAGCTCCTTTTATTCTCTAGTGCTAATTTTATGGTGTTTTCATTGTATTTTTGTATATCGGCTTTCATATTCTTCCTTATACACTTAAACCGTTCTGAATATTCTATCTTGTCACAAGAAGTTTTGATTTTCATCTCTCGTCTTTTTACGTGTAAAGCTTTGGTTTCCGCCCTTAACTTTCCTGGTTGTTTAGTAACTGTTGTCAGTCCACCTATTTGTTTTGCAGTTTCCTTTATCATTTCAGCTACATTTTCTTCTGTTGACTCTTCTAATATCACTCGAAGGGCATACTGAAAATGCTTTTGCCTTTCGTACAATTTATCCATAACTATAATTTCTTTTTTCTGTGATATGAGTTTTCATCTTTCTTGTTGAGAATTAATGTTTATTTTTGCTCTTACCAGTCTATGGTCACTACCAGGATTAAATTGATTTAAAACCGAAACATCTTTGATTATTTTGGTGTGATTTGAGATCATAAAATCTATTTCATTGTGGGTCTCATGATTTGGGCTCCTCCATGTCCATTTCCTATTGCAGTGTTCCTTAAAAAAGGTGTTCTTGATGAATAATTTATTTTCTTCCGCAAATTGAACTAGCCTTTCACCCCTTTCGTTCCTCTCATCGATTCCATGGCAGCCTGCTGAGACATCACCCTGGTTTTTGATACCAACCTTGGCATTTAAGTCCCCAATTACCAGTTTATAGTGGCAGTCTCGTCCTTTGTTATGTGCATTTTTTACTTCTCCGTAAAATGTTTCTACTTCATCGTCCGGATAGCTTGTTGTAGGAGCGTTTACTTGGACTATTTCTAGTTTGTATCGTTTGATATTTTAATAACAAGCCTTGCTACTCTACTTGATGTTCCTTCTTTTATTGATACTTTGTCTTTTACATCATTATTTATTAGGAAACCCACACCCTTTGTTCTACCCTCTTCTTCTCCGAAGTGATACGGAACATTTCCTGACTTCAGAGTTACACACTGTTCCCCTTTACGATGTACTTAGACCAACTACAGTCCATTTTATTTTCTTCAATTCTTCTTCAATTTCGCTTAGTCTCCATTCACCCACAAGCAACCTGCAGTTATATGTGCAGATGTACCGAGATCTGGTCTTTTCCTCTTTAATGGTCTTCTGAACGTGTAACGCTAAAGCAGTCCCCTCCTAGAGATCCGGTAGTTGGAGGACTCATCCGGAATCTTTTGCATTAGCGGTACTCATCATAATAATGAGTCTTAAAGGTTCGTTTCAGAACGGATTGGCGATATTATTTCGAGACCGCCCCTAACTTGGGGTACAGACGCCCTTGGCTGGCCGCCCCTCTGGAGTACGGACACCGCCCTTATCGCTAGTTTTGGTCCACCCAGGCTATTTGATTTCCCCAGTACCACCCATATCTGGGAGGCTACCCCCCTATCCGCCACCTGGGGAGGCGTCCGATGGGGGACTAGCAACCCTGCAAAATAACTGTGTTTAAATATGCAGGAAAATTCCAGGCTACGCTATAGGTCTATCTACTAGCATAATCTTTATTTGGCATTCACTTTCGTTAGTTGCAGCATTTCTCAACAGAGTGTAAAATTTTTCTCGGAGCAAATTAGGTTCTTGGTTCATTTCTTCGACCATAAGTGTGTTACATACCCACATCATGAGACGCAAGGTACTTAGAACATAGTACGAACTTCGGCCAACAGATCGCACACGGCGTTGGATGTTACATGCAACTTTTAGTTGATGTTTGCTATTTCCAACTGGTAGTTACAACTGAAGTGGTGGTAATTACCAAGAACTCTTGCAAGTGGTATACATCGAACGCGACTGTCACGGAACGAGATATCGATTCGGTTTACAGCAGTCGAAACTACTACGACAAAAGACGTTCGATGTAGATTTCGGTTATAGCGTTAGCAACGACAAAAACAATACATGCAAAGTATCCAATGACTACATTAAATTGACAGTCACCATTCGCTGTATATCGCTTGAAGCGTTCTTGGACATTACCGAAATGGTTAATGCTCGTTTCACAACAACTCCTGCAAAAGTGACGTTATTTTTACGGCATACATACATACATACATTAATCCTTGTTCCATAGATCATGAGTACGACACTTCGTAGTGATATGTAACGTGTAACTTTAAAATAAGATTTCTTTACACCAAATAATAATTTTTTTACAGTTACTACTTCATATCTAAGAATTCATCTAGTGAGTAAAGGAGTTGTCATTCAGAAATTCTTTTAATTTGCTTTTTAATGTTTGTTGGCTGTCTGTCAGACTTTTAATACTACTTGGCAAATGACCAAAGATTTTTGTGGTACCATGATTCACCCCTTTCTGTGCCAAAGTGAGATTTAATCCAGACTAGTGAAGATCATTCTTTCTTCTACTGTTGTAGCTATGCACTTCGCTGTTGTTTTTGATTTTGGTTGGGTTATTGATGAAAAATTTCATAAGTGAATAAATGTATTGAAAAGGTACTATGAATATCCCGAGTTAATTAAATAAATGTCTGCAAGGTGATCTTGGGTGGGCTCCAGCTATTATTCTGATTACAGGCTTTTGTGCATGAACACTTTCTCTCTTAATGACGAATTGCCCCAAAATATGATTCCATATGAAAGCAGTGAATGAAAATAGGCATAGAAGGCTAATTTACTGATATGTTTATCACCAAAAATTACAATAATCCTAATAGCGAAAGTAGCTGAACCTTACCGTTTCCGCAGATCATCGATGTGATTCTTCAAATTCAATTTCTCATCAATGCACACATCCAGAAATTTTGAGTACTCTGCCTTAGCAACAGACTGCTGCTCATAGTATATATTTATCTATGGTGTTATGCCATTTACTATACAGAATTGTATAAACTGTGTTTTCTCAAAATTTAGTGGGAGTCCATTTGCAGAGAACCACTTAATAATTTTCTGAAACGCATTATTTGCAATTTCCTCAGCTGATTCTTGCTTATTGGTGTGATTACTATACTTGTATCATCAGCAAAAAGAACTAGCTTTGCATCTCCATGAATATAGAGTGGCAAGTCGTTAATATATGTTAAGAACAACAAGGGACCCAAAATTGAATCCTTTGAGACACTGTTCTTGATACCTCCCCAGTTAGAGGTCTCTGCTGGCAGCATCTATATGTACTGTTAATTTCAACCTTCTGCATTCTTCCAGTGAAGTATGAATTAAACCATTTGTGCACTGTTCCACTCATACCACAATACTTAAGCTTATCTAGAAGATATCGATGACCACATGATCTGCTGTCGATTTTCTTTAGCATTCGATATGGGCCTCTCACAGGATTTTATGTGCGCGTATTGGGGACTTAGAAAACCACGTCACTCTTGGACTGAATTATTATAATTATTGCTGTAGTAAAATCTCATGCGGTGATGTATAGACGGTGAATGATCTCTTAGGCGTGAGTTGTTATCGTCAATAACTTACAAATTAAGAAAGAAACGCACCTGTTTTGTAATTTGCGGTATGCCGTTTCCTTGTAACGGAGCACTGAAAATTTATCACAAACACATCATCGTTATCATTAAATGTCACTGAATAACGCATCAACGATACAAGCCTTCAAGATACAATATGATGACAAAGACCGGACTTAAACAGCGCACAGGTAAGTACTAGTTAGCGTAATGATGAACGACAGTTCGCCACTTACCTTTACTGAAAGAATTTTGTTACTTTATGAAGACAGAAGGACGACGAAATCCTATTTATGTCTTCACTTCCACATTATTATTTTATTATCAGGAAATGCACGTACACAACAATGGCACTGGAGCCTGGCCGATGAAGGCACTTTTGGTGAAAGAAAGGACAGGATATAACGGGAGATAAAATAAATAAAGAAATGAAACTCGTTCTTTCTGAAGTCGAAAGTTGTCGGTTCGCATCCCGTTATATGCAGTTTTTTTTAATGTTCGCGTTGTTAACAGGTTCTGTTCTTTCTTATGAATGTAATACAAGTATGTTCTGTAGTATTGGATATTATTTACATTCAGACTGACCTGAGAACGAAGAATGAATTCAGAATATGTGGTTAGGTAGGAACTAATGAGGATAGATTCAGTTACTGAAACGAGCAATAATACAATTCATATTTTACATTCTCGCAAATATTTGGCTCTATATAAGATTACGTGCCACCTTTGAGTGTGCGGTTAAGCAGGAACCTAAGAGGACAGTTTAAATTGCTACTAGTGAAACAAGGACCATTAACATTCACATTCTTCCTTCCCACAAATATTTCGATGTTTATTTACGAATGTGTGGCGTTTTCCGAGTGTGAGGCTAGGCAGGAATCTAGGAGTACAGCCTTAATTGCTGTGACTGAAACAAGCAGCAACAAAATTCATGTTTGCTTTTTCACTAATATTCGGTTCTTCATTTACGAATATGTGGCGATTTCCAAGTAAGTGATTAGGTTGGAACCTAAGAGTACGCTCTTAAATGCTGCGACTCAAACGGGTTGCAATAAAATTTGTATTTTTCCTTCTCACAAATATTTTTCTCTTTATTTCAGAATATGTAGCGACTTCCATGTGTTGTTAGGCAGGAAACTAAGAGGACAACTTAAATTGTTGCGAGTGAATAGAGGAACAATAATATTCATATTCTCCCTTGTCATAAAGTCGATAGCCGATCATGTTCGGATATAAAGAGCCAAATATTTGTGCAAGGGCAAAATATGAATTTTATTGCAGCTCGTTTTGGTCGCAACATTCAAAGCTGTAGGCTTACTCTTAGGCTCCCGCCTAACCACACATTCGGAAATCGTGACATATTCACGAATAAACAGTGAAATATTTGTGACAAGAAAGAATATGAATGTTATTGCTGCTTGTTTCACTTGCAGTAATTTAACCTGCCCTCTCAGGTACCTGCCTAACCACAAACTTGAAAACTCCTAAGTTATTTCATCCTCCGTTCTCAGATCATGCGGAATGTAAATAACACGGAATTCAACAGAACATACTTGTATCATATTCATAAGAAAATCCCAGAATGTGTTAACATGAAGGAAAATGCATGTAGTGGGATGTGAACCTATGTTAGCAAGTAATCAAATGATGTTTGTCTCTTGTCTTGGTTACCCCATCCTTTCATGAAGCTTATATCGTTGATAATTGATTAATGATAATAGTGGCGTATTTGTGATAAATTTTCATTGCTCCGTTACATTGAAACGGCATGCTGCGAAGTATGAAACAAGTGTGTTTCATGCTTAAGTTGTGAATTATTGACGACGGTAACTCACTCCTGAGAGAGCACTCTTATATGAAGGAATTGTTGTTGTTGTGGTTGTTATGGTCTTCAGTCCAGAGATTGGTTTGATGCAGCTCTCCATTCAACTCTAACCCGTGCAAGCTTCTTCATCTCCAACCTACCCACTGCAACTACATCCTTCTGATCTGCTTACTGTATTCATCTCTTAGTCTTCTTCTACGGTCAGGAACCGTGCGACTGCTACGGTCGCAGGTTCGAATCCTGCCTCGGGCATGGATGTGTGTGATGTCCTTAGGTTAGTTAGGTTTAAGTAGTTCTAAGTTCTAGGGGACTAATGACCACAGCAGTTGAGTCCCATAGTGCTCAGAGCCATTTTCTTCTTCTACGATTTTTACCCTCCACGAATGCCAAATTGGTGATTCCTTGATGCTTCGGAACATGTCCACCAACCGAACCCTTCTTCTAGTCAAGTTGTGCCACAAATTCCTCTTCTCACCAATTATATACATACCTCCTCATTAGGTACGTGATCTACCCATCTCATCTTCAGCATTCTTCTGTAGCATCACATTTCTAAAGCTTCTATTCTCTTCTTGGCCAAACTATTTACCGTCCATGTTTCACCTCCATACATCACTACACTCCATACAAATACTTTCAGAAAAGAATTCCTGACACTTAAACCTACAATCGATGTTAACAAACTTCTCTTATTCAGAAACGCTTGCCTTGCCATTGCAGCATTTTATATCCTCTCTATTTCGACCATCATCGGTTATTCTGCTCCCAAATAGCAAAACTCGTACTACTTTAAATGTCTCATTTCCTAATCTTATTCTCTCAGCATCACCTGATTTAATGCGACTACATTCCATTACCCTCGTTTTGCATTTGATGATGTTCATGTTATATCCTCCGTTCAAGACAGTGTCCTTTCCATTCAGCTGCTCTTCCAAATCCTTTGCTGTCTCTGACAGAATTACAATGTCATGGGCAAACCCCAAAGTTTTTATTTCTTCTCCATGTATTTTAATTACTACTCCAAATTTTTCTTCTGTGTCCTTTACTGCTTGATGAATATATACATTAAACATCGGAGATGTCCTGCAACTCTGTCTCACTCCCTTCCCAGCCACTGCTTCCCTTACATGCCTCTCGACTCTTGTATCTGTACAAATTGTACATAGCCTTTCACTCCCTATATTTGACCCCTGCCACCTTCAGAATTTGAAACAGAGTATTCCAGTCAACACTTTCAGAAGCTTTCTCTAAGTCTACAAATGCTAGAAACCTAAGTTTGTCTTCCCTTTATCTTCTAAGATAAGTCGTAGGGTCGGTATTGCCTCACACGTTACAACATTTCTATGTAACCCAAACTGATCTTCCCCAAGCTCGGCTTCTACCAGTTTTTCCATTCGTCTGTAAAGAATTCGTGTTAGTATTTTATAGCTGTTGGAATTATGTAATACATTTATATCGGATATGAGAAAGTTCCAGAACATCGTTCTAGAATAAGTTATATCGAGTGAACATGTGTATATTTTAATAAAGTATTTTATAAGTAAAAGTGTGAACGTGATTCAAAACATTGTAGCAGAGCGTGGTTATTGAAAAGTAGAAGTTAAATATTATATTGTGGCCGTCGCGTGTTATTCAGAAAGTTCGACATGGCTGATATAACTATTCCTGTATTTGATGGCGAGGACTATGGGAACTGGAAGCAGCGGATAATCATGTACCTAAAAATGAAGAAATGCCATACAGTGACTACGAGGGCAAAAGTGAGCTCAGACAACGAAACGTGGGATGAAGAGGACTTGAAGGCTATCAACTATATTTATGGTGCAATCACAAATAAGCAACTAGAATTCGTGAGTGACAGAGAAAGTGCTTTCGAGATCATGAAGAAATTTGATGAATTATATTCGAAAGAGTCTACAGCCCTTCAAATATTATGCAGAAACAAGTTGGACAAATTGAGGTTAAGTGATTACAGTGATACGGGGACATTTTTCAGTGCATTTGAAAAAACTGTAAATGAGCTGAAATCTGCAGGCGCTAAAGTAACGGAAAAGGAGAAGTTAAATTATATGCTGCGAACGTTACCAGAGTCAATGAGCTATATTGGGGACTTAGTGGACGTCTTGAAGGAAGAGGACCAGACAGTTGAATACGTTAAAAGTAAGATTCAATTATTGAATGCAAAAACTGGAAATGAAGAGGTAAAATCAAATGCATTTCACACAGAAAGAAAATTGAATTCAAGAAATCAGGAGCAAGTATGTTATCGATGCGGCAAAGCAGGTCACTTCAAACGTGATTGTAACCGGGGAAGAACAAGTAACAGAGGCACATGGCATCGTGGAGTACATTTTCAAAGTAGCGACAGAGGTAATGGAAATATGCAGCGTGGAGGCTATAGCAATGTACAGCGTGGAAATTACGGCAATATGCAGCGTGGAGGTTATGGCAGCAGGCAACGTGGTCGAGGAGAGCAGCATGGTTTTAGTAGCGGTCGGCATCACAGCAAGCAAGGTTACCATCAGAGTGATCATGGTATGAGTAGTTTTATAACAGAGGTTAATTCTATGATAGGTCAAAATAGAACAGTAGAGTCAAGTAACAACAATCAAATTCAAATCAATTGGTTATTAGACAGTGGCTGTACTGATCATGTTATTAATAATGAGGAATATTTTTCTAAGAGTATAACTTTAAAACAACCTATAAATGTAAAAATTGCTGATGGAAAAATTTTGCAAGCTACTAAAGTTGGTAATGTAATTAGTAATTTTCCTGTCTATGATCAAATGGTTCCAATTAATATGCGAGATGTTTTCTTTGTAAAAGACATAGACAAAAACTTGATCAGTCATGCCAAAATTACAGATAATCACAAAATTGTATCGGTAGGGAATAATGCTAAAATTTTTGATAAAGCTAATGGATTGATTGCGATTGTATGGAAAGAGAGTCGGTTGTATAAAATGAGTAGTACTATTAATAAAGGAGAAGTTAATGTTAATGTTATGAGTAAAGACAATAATATGACAACGAAGGAAAAATGGCACCGCATTTTGGGACATGTTAATTTCAATTATCTAAATACTTTATGTAAACATCAATTGTTAGATGGGGTTCCTTCAGAACTAGAATCAGAATTTATGAAATGTAAAATCTGTATCGAAAACAAAATGCATAATGTTCCTTTTAAAAATAATAGAACCAAAGCAAAAGAAATCTTAGAAATTGTTCACACAGATCTAAATGGGCCTCACTCAACTACTGGAATGCATGGGGAAAGATATTTTCTTTCTTTCATTGATGATTACAGTAAGGCAGCTCGTGTTTACACCATAAAATCTAAAGATGAAGTATACAATTGTTTTGTAGAGTATATTAATGAAGTTGAGAATCTCACTGGGAAAACTGTTAAAAAGATAAGATGTGACAATAGGAAGGAATATTTAAATGAAAATGTCTATGAATTTGTGAGACAAAAAGGAATTGTATTGAATGCTTGTCCACCTTATGTGTATGAGCTTAATGGTACTGCTGAAAGGTATAACAGATCCATCATGGACATGTCTCGGTGTCTGCTAGCTGAAGCGCGAGTAGACACGAGATTTTGGCCTGAAGTGGTTTGTGCAGCAGCGTACCTCAAAACCAGAACTTTAGCTAACACCACTGAAAAGAAAACTCCTTATGAGATATTACTGGGGAAAAGATCTAATGTTAATCATTTGAAGTTGTATGGGAGTAGAGTTTTTGTAAGAGTACCTGAGCAACTGAGGAAGTCGAAATAGGATAGGAAAGGCGATTTGGGGGTTTTAATGGGTTATTGTGAAGTAGGCTACAGAGTGCTAATAAATAATAAGATAGTTGTTGCTCGACATGTGGACATTGTTGAAAGTGGTGTTAAATGTATTGGGTTTAAAGATTATGATTCAGTAAGTGAATATTCTAGTGATTCTGAACACGAAAGTATAGAAAATGAAACTGAACTAATAGAAAAACAGAAGGAAATTGAGAAAAATGAAAAGCTTTCTGATAATCATGAACCAGAGAAAGTACTTGAGTTGAGGAGATCATCTAGAGAAAGAAAACAAAAAATATTAAATGATTATGTTTACAGCAATTTTATTTATGTAAACTTTTGCAGTGCAAATAGTCCGGAAAGCTTTGAGGGGGCGATTAACAGCGCCGAATCAAATTATTGGGAAAAAGCGATGAATAAGGAAATTGATTGTTTGAACAAAAACAGAACATGGGAATTAGTAGATAAACCAGTTGATGAAGAAGCCATTGATGTAAAGTGGGGTTTCACAAAGAGATCAGAAAGTGTTTACAAAGCAAGATTAGTTGTCAGGGGGTTTCAACAAAAAGAAGTCGTTGAGGATATTCATTCTCCAGTAACCAATATGCAAACATTAAAGATTTTGTTGTCATACTGTTGTCAAGAAGGTTTGGTTATAGAACAAATGGACGTAGAGGCTGCGTTTCTAAATTGCAAAGTTTTATCTGAAGTTTATGTAAAGCAGCCAAGAGGATATGATGATGGTACGGATAGAGTCTGTAAATTTTATAAAGCATTGTATGGTTTGCGAGAAAGCTCACGAGCTTGGTACAATTGTCTTGACGAGTTTTTAAGAAGTTTAGGTATTAAAAGGAGTAAATATGATTATTGTCTTTATGTATTGCGAGATGGAGATGTCTTGATTTATTTGATTACTTTTGTCGACGATTTGCTCATTTGCTGTGTGAGAAAAGAAAAAATTGTTAAGATTAAGAACTTATTGTCAAAACGATTTAATATGAAAGATTTAGGTGAGGTAAAAAGATATCTTGGCATCGATATTAATTATGATTGTGAAACAAGAGTTATGAGTTTGAGTCAAGAAAAATATATTGATTCATTAGCTGCGAAATATAAAATTGAAGATTCGATCTTGTACAAAACTCCAATGGAAGTAAATTTAAAGTTAGAACCAGCGTATGAAGATTGTAATGACGTTAGATATAGAAACTTGATAGGTGCACTCTTGTACGTAAGTTCGGGTACTAGACCAGATATTAGCTATAGTGTGAATTACTTGAGCAGATTCCAAAGTTGTTACAGTAGTACTCATTTTAAATATGCTTTGAGAATTTTGAAATATTTATATTTAGCTAAAGATTTGAAATTAAACTATTGTAGGAATGAAAGTGCTGAGATATTAGATTGTTTTGTGGATTCAGATTGGGCAGGTGATAGTGTGGATAGAAAGTCAACTTCTGGTTATGTAATTAGATTATTTGGTAATGTTGTATTTTGGAAGTCAAGAAAACAAGCGAGTGTTACAAAGGCTTCAACTTTCGCAGAATATGTAGCATTGTCTGAAGCTGTAAGCGAGGTGAAACTTGTACATAATATTTTAGACATTTTTAATGTTAAATTTGAAAAACCTATTGTCATATATGAAGATAATTCAGAAGCATTAAATATAGCGAAGTTTGGTAATTTTACAAACAATTCAAAATACATAGAAGTGCATTACCATTTTGTGAATGAGTATTATTTACAGGGACTCATTGATATTGTTAAAGTAGATTCAAATGAAAATGTTGCAGATATATTCACAAAGTCGTTATGTAAAGAAAAATTCATTAAAATTAGGAATATGTTAAACATCGCGATATAAATGTAAGGAGGTGTGTTGGAATTATGTAATACATTTATATCGGATTTGAGAAAGTTCCAGAACATTGTTCTAGAATAAGTTATATCGAGTATGTTCGAGAAGTATCGATTGTGGTGACAGCTATGTTTGTGTATATATGCGTGAGTGATGAGGCGCAATAGAGAGTCTTCGTGTGTCTTTTGTAAAGTGAACATATGTATATTTTAATAAAGTATTTTATAAGTAAAAGTGTGAACGTGATTCAAAACAATAGCTGTGACCTATTAAACTGATAGTTCGGTAATTTTCACATCTGTCAACACCTGATGTCTTTGAGATGGGAATTATTATATTCTTTTTGAAGTCTGAGGGTATACAAAATTGTTAAGGCTTTCGTGGCCACTTGTTGACAAACTGCATATTGGCTTCTGTCTCTGGTTCTTCGGCCGACGTTCATCTAATGATTTTTCTGACGTTTCGCCAGCACGAGTGGCTGGCATTGTCAAAGCAGTTCACCACCGGCAATGGAGGGTGAAGCTTTGACAATGCCAGCCACTCGTGCTGGCGAAACGTCAGAAAAATCATTAGATGAACGTCGGCCGAAGAATCTGAGGGTATGTCGCCTGTCTCATACAAATTGCTCACCAGATGGTAGTTTTGTCATGGCTGGTTCTCCTAAAGCTATCAGTAATTCTAATGGAATGTTGTCTACTCCCGGAGTCTTGTTTCGACTTCGGTCTTTCAGTGCTCTGTCTTAACATTCAACGCAATATCATATCTCGGATCTCATCTTCATCTACGTCCTCTTCCATTTCCATAATATTTCCCTCAAATACATAGCCCTTGTATAGACCCTCTTTATACTCCTTCCAACTTTCTGCTTTCCGTTCTTTGCTTAGGACTGGTTTTCTATCTGAGCTATTGATATTGATACAGGTGGTTGTCTTTTTTCCAAAGGTCTCTTTAATTTTCCTGTAGGCAGTATCTGTGGTACCCATAGTGATGTGTGCCTCTACATCCTTATATTTGTCCTCCAGCCATCCTTGCATAGCCATTTTGCACTTCCTGTCGATCTCATTTTTGAGACGTTTGTATTCCTTTTTGCCTCCATCATTTACTGCATTTTTATATTTCCTGCTTCCATAAATTAAATTCAACATCTCTTCTGTTATCCAATGATTTCTACTAGCCCTCGTCTTTTTACCTACTTAATCTTCTGCTGCCTACACTACTTCATCTCTCAAAGTTACCCATTCTTTTTTCTGTATTTCTTCCTCCCGTTTTTGTCAATCGTTCCCTAAAGCTCCCCCTGAAACTATCTACAACCTCTGGTTCTTTCAGTTTATCCAGATCCCATCTCCTTAAATTCCTACCTTTTTGCAGTTTCTTCACTTTTAATCTACAGTTCATAATCAATAAATTGTGGCCAGAGTTCATATCTGGAAATGTCTTACAGTTTAAAACCTGGTTCCTAAATCTCTGTCTTACCATTATATAATGTCTCTGAAACAGTCCAGTGATTCCAGGCCTTTTCGACGTATACAGTCTTCTTTCATAATTCTTAAACCAAGTGTTAGCTGTGATTAAGTTATACACTGTGCAAAATTCTACCAGGCTGCTTCCTCTTTCATTCCTTAGTCCCAGTCCATATTCACCTACTACTTTTCCTTCTTTTCCTTTACTTACTTCTGAATTCCAGTCCCCCATGACTATTAAATTTTCGTCTCCCTTCACCCCTATCTGAATAATTTCTTTTATCTCATCATACATTTTATCAGTCTCTTCATCATCTGCGGAACTTGTTCGCATATACCTACTTCTACTACTGTGGTAGGCGTCGGCTTTGTGCCTGTCTTGGCTACAATAATGCCTTCACCATGCTGTTCTTTGTAGCCTACCCGCGTTCCCATTTACTTATTCATTACTGAACCCACTCCCGCATTATCCCTATTTGATTTTGTATTTATAACGCTGTATTCACCTGACCAGAAGTCTTGTTCCTCCTGCCACCGAACTTCACTAGTTCCCACTATATCAAACTTTAATCTATCAAATTTTCTTTTTAAATTTTCTAACCCATCTTCCCGATTGAGGGATCTGACATTCCACGCTCAGATCCGCAGAACGCCAGTTTGGTTTCTCCTGATAACGACGTCCTCTTGAGTAGTCCCCGCCCGGAGATGAAGGCATTAACCATCGATAAATCGTTGTGTATCATTGTATTATAGCAGTAGTTATTGAAGTATCGAATCATTCCAATACTAACTTTTTTTAAGAAAAAAATCTTCGGAACGCTTGCATTAAGTTTGGTGAGAGGCGCGTATCGAATGCTAACAGAAGTCGACAGCCGATCATATCATGCGATCATCGGTGCTGCATGTGACGTCAAAATGACGTCATGTTTGCTGGAACTGTTGTGAAACGAACAGTACCCGACTGAAATCGCAACCAGATTCTGTAAAATTTTTATGGTGATATCTGTGACTTCTAAATCGCCGTGACTGGCATTACATACGCGATTTCTTGTCCACCCCTGTCGTCTTATGACTTGAGTACGGATGCTTCTGATGTGACGCTCCTTTCTTTAATAAAAGTATACTATATTGTATCTGTGTTGTGTGATTATTCATCGTCGTCACCGCTTGTACACTTGAACACCGCAAATTATTTTTTTTTCTATTCAAATTATCTATGACTCTTATTACATTTGCTATTCTGGATTTACTGTATGTCAATCTGTCTGTAATCTGTTTCATTCGACGACACGCACAATACTGTGGCACAGAGTTGCCGTTTCATAATATGTAAAGTCGCTAGCTGGTGTTAAAAGATCCGCTAAATATGTAAAAGAACGGTCACTAAAAATCCGCACAGTTACAAAAATCTGAAAAAAATTAAATTTGTAAACGAAGCCATTAAATGTTCCACTCAATCGAAATTATCCGTGTCTCAAGGTTCCAGTCTGAAAAGACAAAATGAAAAGTATGCTTTTAGCTATTAAAATTCTGTAGTTGTAACTAAGTACATGAGATTATTAATAAAATAAAATACATACACTGTGACATTTTTAACGTGTTACCTTGAAAGCCCAAATAATGTAGCTACTTATAACTCCAACTTTTATTATGAGACAAAAACTGAAATCACGGAAAAAACGGCTGTTTCACATAAAAAGACCAATGCCACTCAAAAAATATATGGAATAGCTAATTTTTTGCGATTTCACGGCTGGTCACATAGCAGAAGTTGTTCGATATAATGAGTAACTGCCGCGCGGGATTAGCCGAGTGGTCTATGGCGCTGCAGTGTCTGTGCGGCTGGTCCCGGCGGAGGTTCGAGTCCTCCCTCGGGCATGGTTGTGTGTGTTTGTCCTTAGGATAATGTGTGTAAGCTTAGGGACTGATGACCTTAGCAGTTAAGTCCCATAACATTTCACACACATCTGAACATCTGATGAGTAACTTCGATTCGACTTTCGATGCAACATGTCACGATGTATATATTAAGCTGCACTATCATGAAAGAAAATATAATTATTACCTGAATGCTTTTACCTAAATTTCAAAATCATGTAAGAAGTCTCCAGGATCATCAATTGCGTTAACTGAAGAATAAGTTGAAGCCTCTCCAGTTTCTCTTGGTCGTCCTTGGCCGACTTGGTTAATAACATCTTCTTGGAGATCATTTAAGTCGAGCAACCCATGTTTTTCATCTTGAGTTGGTTTCTGATGAGAAGAAGAGAATTTACAGTTTGTTCAGAAAGTCTGTTCCGAAGCTTATTTTTCACAATATTCATGAAGCTAAACACTCTTTCTACTTCGGCGTTTGAATGTGGTAAAGATAGAACAGCAATAGTGAAATCACTTAAATCGTTGAAGGTGTTTATTTCAGTCGCATTTTTATATTCCGCTACTTTAGCCCAAAAGCTAATAGTGCCCCCGTTTAGCGGATTCCAATCAACGAAGTGAATAGTTTGCCACTGTTGCAAGATTTTGTCAATTTTTTCGTCAGGGTATTCTATTTCCTTTACAAGATTAGTTAATGCTGTGTCTTCTGATTGTTTCAAAGTTTCTTCCTCACTCAAGAGTGTCATTTTTTCTAAAGCTTTGTAGTTAGCTGGAAGTCTTTTTTGGATTTCTTCTCCTAACTTTACGTTAAAATCAGTACACCGTTTTTTTCTTCCTGCAATACTAACATTATGATTTACTGGAAGCTTCTGCACAGACTCAAAAAGATATCCGAGGTAGGGGACGGGATTAAGGTGATCTCTTATTTTGGGATCTATGTAATCTTGGTCGGTTGTTGCTGCCGTCGGCAACAGACTTCTTTGGCAGACTGTACGTAGGTAAGCCATCAAACAACAGTTTTACGGGGTTTGCTTTATCACTCTCAAAGATTTTGATTGTCTGTTGCACCTCACCAAGAATTGTTTTCAAAAAGTGCATATAGAGTCGATTCTGTTCATCTGAGTACATATTATAAAGCATCTCCACTGTGTAACATCGATCTTTAGTACTCTTAAAATGCAATTTTAATTCATTCCACTGGGATAAAATTCTGGCTACAGCCGGTTCGATAGATAGCCATCGTGTGTCACACGCTTTCAGTATTTTTAACGGTGCATCACCGTAATTAATTAGCTGAAAAATATTTTTGTACTCAGTTTGGCGCTTTGACGAGTGTGAGAACTAGGTGTAGGCTTCACGGACCAGAAACTCTGTTTCGTGGCAAAGTGATTTCTGATGCGTGCGTTACTGCCAACTGTAATGAGTGACATACACAAGGGATCAAAATGAGATGTAGAAGATTGTGTTGCGTTTTCAGAATTGTATACACGCTGTGGCTGGAACCAGTCATAACAGCTTACTGCAATTAAATTTTGTAGTGTGAGGCCCTCAGCTTTTAAATACTGTAAAAGTTCCGATACCATTCGAACGGATTCAGAACTCTCCAGGGGCTGCAAAGCTAAAAACGCAGACACTACTTTTTCTATTTAAACTGAAATATCTTACTACGATCCCGAGATATTTCATGATGCTTACATCTGTTGATTCATCTAATAATAAACTATATTTTTGGTCACCTATGTCACTTAAAAGTTCATTTTTGAAATGAGGTGCTAGAATATAATTTATTAGCTCCGTACATTTGGTTCTATGTAATTTCACGTCGTTTGTTGATTTCAAATCCTTAAAGCATTTTTTACACACGTCAGTCAAGTGATCAATGTTGGAAATTGAGCTATGTTCAGCAATGTATAACGTTAACGTATACTCAGCTCTTGTATACGAATTACATGTTTTCACTGGTACTGCAGAAAATGTCAGTTGCTTATTTTGAAAAATTAGTTCATATTTTGCTCTATGTTTTTTCTTTTCCAAATGCTTTTTCAAGTCGTTAATTTTTGCATACATTTCAGACTGACAATAGCTAAAATAGGCTTTAGTTGAGTTACCTGGCACAGGCTTCAACCAATGTTTGAACTCCATGCAGTTTTCCCATTCTTTTCTATAACTCTGGCTGTAGACCTTTCTTTTAGGTGGCACTTCCATGATTTTTTTTATAACTGCGTTAATTCCACACAACTACTATCGTTACACAATCAAAACCGATAATTTGTAAACAACTGCAAGAACTAACGACACCGCAACACATCGTTACAACTAAAATGATTATGACATTCCAAACAGTCCATTTCCAATACAGTATTTTTGTTCTCACTCATTGTTGAGACACGAAGTTTTTCTGCATGTACGCTACTGCAGTGCCGCCAAGCGGCTGTTCTGTATAAACGCTGCGAAACGATTGTGCGTTTTGTAAATGAAGTGCAAAAGCACATTCAAAATAAAAATGCAGTCGTATTTCGGACTTATTATGGCACTATAAATTGCAACAGCTTTCAAAACTATCACTTTTTCGATTTCCAAAGAATGCTGTGAGGAAAGTGAATAATTATTATAGGAATTTTAAAAAAATGCCCATTTAACGTACTTGCCCTTTTAGGCTTGCGAGAAAATATTTACATTTTCTATTCACTCGTTTGGCATCAGAACTTTGACACGTAACGAGACTGGCAAAAATATCTTTATCATCTTTTCATGATGTTACTACTGTGTAAATGGCTGACCGTTTCTCGGATACAAATAAGCTTGTCAGTTGACGACTTTTCCTATCTGTACCTATTAATATACTAGTATTTGGTTCCATACTTCAGGTTCATTAAAAAAGAAAAGTAAACGCAGTTGTGCATTTTTGAACTAGATTAAGGAAATATGTGGATCTTTTTGCACATAATTAAGACAGCCGTGTATAAGTTTCCAAGAAAATTGTTAAAATTAGCAGGTCGTAAGAAAGTTAATGATAGCAAGGAAGCGTTTTGAATCACAATTGACTACATTATGCGAGGATAAACGAAGAGTTAATCAAAGTCTCTAGAGGATACTGGTGGTGAAAAGTATTTTGCGGTACAATATGCATGTATTGAGTTTTTCTCCATAGAGTAATCTTTTATTTCCCCTCCCCACAAGGGGAATTAGGGCCACAAGGGGAATTAGGGAAGTAAGGGAATGTTGATATTTATTAGGAAGAGAAAATTAGCACAACACTGAGGATGTAGCGGTGGTCCATAGCCGAAAGTGACTTGAGTTTTAAGACCGACTCATATGCAAAAGATTTAAAAGGTAACTTAGTCTTCACTGCCTAAAAAGTCTCTAGAAGTCGGTAAAAGATTTTTTTCCGCTAAAGCCTCAATTTTGCCCGCTAAATGTTCGTAAACTCCGCTAGTTCTAGCGACAAGTCGCTAGAACGGCAACACTACTGTGACAATATTGTTGTGTCTTCTACAGCGATGACAATAGTCCATGCAAACTTCTCTGACTACTTCACACATTGAACACACTGTTTATTCCATGGTGTAGCGCTAACGAGCATGGTATTACAGTTTCCTTTACGAGTAGGCAGAAAGCCGTGGAATTACTGGCACTGGCAGAGTACCGTGTGTTCAGGGAGAAAGAAATATTTCCAGCAGTTTAAGTAACTGAATTTGGCTGGAAGTGAACGCGAGAACTATAACCTTGACGTTAAATGGTTGAACCACATCTTGTTGAAATGCCTCCTAGCCCGGTGAGTTCACCTTTAGCACTTTCTCTATATAAATTACAAAATGCACAGTTTGAAAACAAAACTTTTAATATTCATTGTTACAGTAACATTCTTGCATTCGAGAAGCAAGGCTTTGTAATTAGCTAGGAAATCAGTACTACATCCCTAGAATTTACAATCGTTGATTCTGGAGTACGATTAATAGTGCAATATCCTTCACCGTACGCTTAGTTTCATTAGTTAATGAACACAATACATCACCTCTTCCCTCAGTTCGAAGGACAGCGTTACACCGACATCTCAGTAGGACCAGCTGTGTAAATGCAGCCATTAACCTTCAAAACCAATTTTGCCTCCGAAATTCCATACCGTTATTATGTTTGTTCATTTAGGGCTTGTTTAAGTTTGCAAGTGCGTTTTTATGAGCGGGGTTTTATATGATTAATGGAAGAGGCATTCACTACTCATCAGTCAAAATTCGTAGAATTTTTAGATCTGACATACAGCACAAACTATCCGGTGTGGCAGTACGGAAATCACTCTCTGAAATAATGTGAAACGAATACTGTCTATCCCGAGAAGAAAGAGGACTGAGTGAATATTGGTCATGAATTTTGGTATCTGGTTGCTTAATAGACCATAGCACTGGAACTGAGATAGGGAAGGGAAGGGACCACTCAGTGATGTCTCGGTGAATGGCGAAATAGTTTTGACACTTCACGACAAATGTTTCTCAGTACACTTGCTACTAGTCAGTATTTATTCCATCAATTATGAAAACGACGCATCGAAATTATCGTTTTTGATATGTAGTATGTGATTCGGTGCGTTTGAAAACTTTTTGCATCCCAGGACTAAATTTGGCAAGAAGTACACACAGTTTCTTGTAGCCGAAGCGACTGATAGTAATTCAGTTAATATTTTTCAGATCACTTTGACATCCAAACGATAAGCATATTCAACTGCATATGTAAAGTACATATGATCTTGTCTTAATATGAATATTGATTCCAGCGTCTAAAATTACATCCACATGTGAATAAATCCAGGGTACTCAACGAATTATGAAGTAGAGCTACAAAATATTTGCGGCAAAAATTAGTTACAGCCCTATAAGGTGGTACGAAACGAAAATTAAAAATCTGCAACAGAAATAAGAAAGACTGAGAAAATACTGTTTTATAAAAAAATCAAATGGATACGTCCCGAAGTGAAGGGATAAGTTGCTAACTTTCAAAAAAGACTTATTGCCTTCATAACATTTTCTCAACGTACAGAGCACATCTGGCCACTTTAATTGATTTAGTTCATCACTTTCATACTTTCTATTTTTTAATGTTGACTGGAAAAACTACAAAAAAATGATTCAAACGGCTCTGAGCAGTATGGGACTTAACATCTATGGTCATCAGTCCCCTAGAACTTTTAGAACTACTTAAACCTAACTAACCTAAGGACATCACACAACACCCAGTCATCACGAGGCAGAGAAAATCCCTGACCCCGCAGGGAATCGAACCCGGGCGCGGGAAGCGAGAACGCTACCGCACGACCACGAGCTGCGGACACTAAAACTACAAAATGTATTTTAGAAACTACATTTTTTGCTTAGTTACGTGGCCTAGGCCTGTAACCGACTAGATGAACGTGAGAAGTCTTCCAAAACCATCCTCAAAATGGCATGTGACCCTGTGTTATACCCAATAAAGTTTAAAAAAAGAAAACATTCAATTTCTGGAGAGAAACTCTTTTCGACCCTGAAACTTTTTCCCTCTCTTCCAGTGCATAAAATAGGATTTTCTTTGCGGACTGTTACATTTGGGCTAATAGATATCGTGCAGATAGCTGTGTTCTATTACTGCATTAGCTCTGTTGTGTAAATCTGAAGGTAGAGTTCGCAAGCCATCACAGTTCTTCTTGAGATTCCGTTGTGCGGCAATGGTTGGGGGCGTTCTTCAGGAACTTAATAACATATGACAGGAATGTATGCTGCTGCCATGCTTACTTTCTACTGGAATCCGTGCTTCAGGGTACTGGATGGATCGCTTTTCGCAATTCGAAAAGGACTGTACGAGGAAACAAGAATGCCCATACGATAGCTTGTAGAGGGGTGAGGCTACACCTATGGGTTTGGAATATTTTTGATATTTTAGAAGACGAATGGCGACATATTAGTAGCCATAAAAGAGTTTCAGTTTCGACCTGTTAAAAACCTGCGTAATAACTGACTTATAAACCTTTTCTTAAAAGAACAATACCTGACTACACCACATTGTTTCCTTTTCCCGAGAGCTAGGGGTGAGGGGCCGCTACCCCGCGTTGCCCCAGGGTATGGACGCCCTTGCGAGGAAAAGACAGCTAAGATCGATGACATATTTCATCACTGTTCTGAAAAGTTATGCTTATATCTTGCGTGCTGCATAGCACCGAAACTACCAACTCGTCAAAGAATTTACATAGTTTTACATGATCGGCATGAAAATGTAAAACATCCCAAGACAAGCTGTCATTGCTAAAGTCTCAGTATTGCATTTCGCACTCAGTGGTGTTATATCCGCGGCGTAGTAGAGTCGCCCGTAACCATTTCTAGAATTTCTTGAGAATTCTGTAATAAATAAAAAGTCCGCACCCCAGGTTCCAGGAGGGGGCAAGTGCCCTGTCTTGCGCCCCCCCCCCCCTCTCCACCCCTGCTCTCGGACGCTAAGGGCGCTTCCCACCTTATGTGCTGATCTGCATTAACAGTAAGAATTTTTTCTAATTGAATCGTTCGCCCGACGTTGTACTCAACATTTTCTTTCTAAAATAAGTTGGAGTGGTACTAGTGTCATATCCGACGCCCTGCATCTGCTGGATTATATTGCTTCTGCCTCACATTATACAGGGTGTTACAAAAAGGTACCGCCAAATTTTCAGGAAACATTCCTCACACACAAATATTGAAAAGACGTTATGTGGACATGTGTTCGGAAACGCTTAATTTCCATGTTAGAGCTCATTTTAGTTTCGTTCACCTACGGTCAATGGAGCACGTTATCATGATTTCATACGGGATTCTCTATCTGTGATGCTAGAACATGTGCCTTTACAAGTACGACACAACGTGTGGTTCATGCACGATGGAGCTCCTGCACATTTCAGTCGAAGTGTTAGTACGCTGCTCAACAACAGATTCAAAAAAATGGTTCAAATGGCTCTGAGCACTATGGGACTCAACTGCTGAGGTCATTAGTCCCCTAGAACTTAGAACTAGTTAAACCTAACTAACCTAAGGACATCACGAACATCCATGCCCGAGGCAGGATTCGAACCTGCGACCGTAGCGGTCTTGCGGTTCCAGACTGCAGCGCCTTTAACCGCACGGCCACTTCGGCCGGCAACTACAGATTCGGTGACCGACGGATTGGTAGAGGCGGACCAATTCCATGGCCTCCACGCTCTCCTGACCTCAACCCTCTTGACTTTTAATTTAATAGCGTAACACTTCGTCGAAACTGGAGTGTTTTTAAATATAGTTCCCATATTTCATATGTTTTTCATTCCGATGTAAGTATATGTATTGCAAGTTTTGTGAGACGTGTTCAGCATTAGGGACGGTCTTTAGTTCATCTCCAGGAATGAATTTTCCACTGTCAGTTTTCATGCGGAAGTTTTCCCGAAAATGATAAATTGCAGCTCTTTTTGTGATTTTACACACTTGATTAGAACTACCAGACACAGTTTTTAACTTTCCTGCGCTATGAGATGAGTAATTTGAAGAGAGGGACACCAGAAGTGTGTCTCAGTGGAGTACCAGCTACTCTTTTAATGGGTAGCTAGCAAAACCGTTCACTGACTTTTGGGAGGGGGAAGGGGGCAAGCAATAAATTACCAAAACAAAATTTTGTACATGGCTGCACGTTCAGAAATCGTGAATAGTTACCATTGAAAGAAAACAGCCCTCGGTCATAATTTTTAACGAATTAACTGGGTTTCAACACTGCTGGGAGTGTCTTCCTCAGAATTTAAATCAAAGAATGGTATATAACATGGTTCCAGAATTATGACTAAAAACGTATGATACAGAGTCTAAGAACGGAATCATTGTGAAAGACTGGCAGTACTTATATGTCATTTATAAAATAATAAATATGCCAAAAAGGGCATTAGTCACAAAGATATTTAAGATAAAGAAAACTGTGATGGCGAACCACTAAGGGCTGCTCGTTACTTGCGTGGTGCAGGTTGCAAAACGGACTGAGGTGCCCGCGTTAACAAATGCGGCCAGGTGAACATGGCACTGCAACGAGCGCGCCATCTAGTAACCGTAGATACAATTAGGCTACTTCACATTGAAATATAGGCAGAAATGATTACAAATAAACAGTATTTGGTACATAATGGAAAGCAATGTTTGTTTGATAGCATACAACATAACATTTTGTCTACATTAAAGCTTATAACAGTAAGAGAAAATATGAAAACATCATTATGAAAATGTAGATAGGACTGAATGACAACTTGTAGAAAGCAATATTGACGTGAAATACAGCCCAGAAACATTTCATAATTAAGAAAAACACAGGACTACCTTAGAAGGAAAAGAACATTTCGGTAACCTGCACAAGGAGTCCCGAAGTCAGATATCGAGTAATGGTTTTATACCGTTCAAAAATTTTTGTTGCGTAGCTGTAGCTGTTCGTTAAGGATGAGGCTATCCTTTCGAGAAAAATGCTTGAAAATCTCTAATTCTTCTAGAATATCTAGTCTACGCCCTTTCTTTTCGGTGTGCAAAATGTTGCTATCGCCGATGGCTTTAGGTGAATGACCTGGAATTAGAGGATGGTCGGCAAAAAAACGAATTTTGGGGGCTAGTGCAATTTTTTCTTAGCAAGTGTTGTTTATATCTGCTAGTGAAGGCACGTCAAGTTTGTCCTATATAGTAAGAGGAGCAAGTATCGCAGACAATTTTGTAAACACCAGAATTTTCTAAAGGGGAACGAACAGAATGTAAATTATGAATGAAGTTTTTTTTCAAATTGTTATTAACAGAAAAAAAATCAACGTTGCAATCGTATTTCTTTCGAAGAAAACCATACCTCACATAAGTAAGTTGTTGCAAAAGATATCAAAACCCGTAGGCACTAGTGACTTACTAGCTAATACTCATGCTTCGCCAAGCTCCAAAACTGAAGCAGTAACGAGGAAATTAATTTCAGTTTCAAAGCGGAATCTTAAGAAAAATCAATGAATCGCTCTTCTCCTTCGGTGGTAAGTGTTGATGGAAGTTAAGTCCCTCACAGTTTTACTTCCATCAGTACCTCATCTCATTTTGCTGAAATTTTTTGTGACAGTAGGAGCCTGGCAGAATGACAGTCGCATTACATTGAAGGCATAAATTAAATGAATAGTTTTTCAAAGACATCACAGAGATGCGCCAGCGTCAAAATAAAGTCGCTGTCTATGAATTATTAGGAACTTAATTATTTCTGTTGAACAAGGTACGAGTAAAGTTCATTCCCGTGTTTAAGACATCCAGAATACTGTAATAAATTAGGGAAATGGGCTCTGCCTCTACATCAGTACATGTCTGTTGAAAATATCTCGAAGTGGCCAACTTTTAATGATGTTTACCACTTCGACCACTGATTGAACAACCTCATTAAGGATAGGGCTTATGCTTTCTAATGCCAGTGCTTCTCGGTGAATAAAAAAATGGGTCCAAATAGCAAGAGGAGGCTCTTTACAGATGAGAACTTGTAATCCAGCTAACAGCCAGTCGTTCTACGACCTCGTTCTACATCTACATCTATACTCTGCAAACCGTAGAGAAATGCATGGTAGAGGGTACATCTCATTGTGCCAACTATTAGGGTTTCTTCCCGATCCATTCACGTATGGAGCACGGGAAGAAAGATTGAATGCCTCTCTGCGTGTTGTAATTATTCCAACTTCGTCCTCGCGATCCCTATGTGAGCGATACGCAGGAGGTTGTAGTACTTTCGCAGAATCATCATTTAAAGCCGGTTCTTGAAACTTTGTTACTAGACGTTCTTGGGATAGTTTACGTCTATCTTCAAGAGTCATTTTCTTCAGCATCTCTGTAGCACTTTTCCACGAGTCAAACAAATCTGCGACCGTTCGTGTGACCTGTATGTGTTCAGTATCCCCTGTGAGTCCTACGTGATATGGACATCACACACTTCAGCAGTATTCTGGAATGAGTCGGACACATGATTTGTGAGCAATCTTCTTTGTAGACTGATTGCACTTTCCCAGTATTCTACAAATATATCGAAGTCTACCACCCACTTTAACCACTACCGAGCCTGTGTGATCATTCTATTTTATACCCCTAAAATGTGTTACATCCAGGCATTTGTATGAGTTGAGCGTTTCCAACTGTGACTAATTGATGTTACAACCATAGGATACTACGTTTTTACGTTTTGTGAAGTGCATTATCCTTTTATTTCTGAACAGTTAACGCAAGTTGGCCAGTCATTGTACTACTCTGGAATCTTATGAAGATCTGACTGAATTTGCAGCCTCTTTGAGACAGAAATTTTTATAGCATGTGTAAACAGTCTAAGGTTACCACTAACATAATCCACATGAATACCAAGGGTTCCAGCAACCTTCCTTGGCGCACCCCGAGTAACTTCTACATTTGTTGATGGCTCTCCATACCAGATAATATGGTACGGTACTCAACGAATAATATGATTTGTCCTTCCTACCAAGAAGTCCTAGATCCAGTCACAAATTTCACTAAACGCTCCAGATAGTCATACTTTCGACAGTAAGTGATTGTGTGTGTCAGTAGTGGAACAAAGCCATTATTGGGACTAATGATTTATTAAGAGTAGTGGCTGGTTTTCCCCACCCCCAATAACATCACCCACCCCTTTCTACCACCTGAAAGTGGCGGGAAAAGGTCAGTTGCGCTGTCTCCACTAACCTAAAAACCTAAATCCCCCACCCCTCTCCCCACTCCTATGTCGTCACTCACCCCACAGAAATAGTGGGAAATTTTGGTGGGAAAAGGTCAGTCACTGTCTAACTGCTGGAGAGGAACAGATCAGGTTAGTGTACTTTTTTATTTTTGGAGGGAGACTGAAGTAAATATGGCTCCTAATTACATATTTGTATGCAAATTGCTACACAGCGAGTGCCTAAGTTCACAATACAGCTCAAAATTGACAATGTCACACAACTGTTGATACCCTGCTGTAAAAAAATTCACAGTTCACTCGAAACTAGTAGCAGGTGGACTCAAAATAAATGGTAATTCCATGTAGGACGCTCCCTTCACCCACAAGTCGAAATAAATCTCTGCATATACTGGTGGGAAAAAGACTCAGTCTAAAACGATAGCTGAAACAACTGCCTAAACTGGCATATGCACAAAAATTACGGACTGTTAAAACTGAGAACTGCAATGATGTTAAAAATCGGATTACACATACCTCCTATTGATAATAACACCATGCTAAGACCATCTGCACAATGAGTAACACCAATTCATCTGTAAATTACAGATGCATGCTGTGGGATATAAAAACAACTTGAAAAAGCTTTGTAAATTAGATGGTACTAGTGCAGTGGACATTAACCCTGATAAATAACAGTACTGCGCAAAAACAAAAAGGTAGAACTGCGAAACACTACGTCAATAAAAAAACGATGCAAAAGCGGAATTATCGAACGCTAATATTTTACCGAAACGATGCTCAATTGTCGATATCTATCGACCTACACGTAGCTCGAGGCAAAGAGCATTTGTAATCAGTACGCCAACACCATCTAGCGCCCGATTCTGTAAGCTAAACAAGACGAAGCAGAGTACAGACGAATCGGCACTCTGACAGTATTAGCGTCAGTAGGGGGTGACGATAGATTGTTACCTTGACGTTCAGAGGGTTAAATACTACTACACATGACGCTTGTAACTGTATATTTACTGCACAGCGTGGTGCGATGCAAGGTACCAGGCTGTCAGCGGAAATATATCTATAGTTCCCTTGGCATTCTACCAGCAACTGCGGTTGTAGCAAGGCTGCCACATGTGCTGCCGACCGTTGTGATACCTTACAGCCACCAGCGGAACTATACGAGGCACTCAGTGCAGTGCTCCAAGTGGTTGCTGCGTGAGACAGCATGTGGAGTCCTGTTATGAATCACAAGAGTGACATAACCAATTGTGCAGGATCTAGGCACAAATATACCCTCAACATCATGTGTATAGATGGACGAGAGCAGACAGATGGACGAGAGCAGACAGAAGCTGTCGCCAGTTTAGAACAGTAGCTTACTTTCGCAACACGTATGTGTGCGTGTGTGTGTGTGTGAGAGAGAGAGAGAGAGAGAGAGAGAGAGAGAGGTACACAGTTTGCAGAGCTCTCCATTCATAGATAACGGACTCTGTTGCTCATTTTCACAGACAAAGTACTTCCTGAGATACAGCTCTCTCTAACCCCCTTTGTCAAAACTTTCAACAGCAGCCTCCAGTAATACAGTTATTTCCACAGCAATCTGCTGCTAATGCTAAAAGCTTTCTCAGCATCTGCAACAGAGAGGGAGGGGTAATACCTGTCAAAACCGTATAGTTCTTTATGCACAAAATTCATGTCTAGAATATCTGATGAACTGTTATGCGTTCTGGCTTTAAAGATATTCCTGAAAACTGAGGGAAATGATTTCTGCAAACTGACACATGCCAGCCTTGTGAACAATCGCAAAATACCTCTCTGTTGCCGGCCTTTGTGGCCGAGCGGTTCTGGGCGCTTCAGCCCGGAACAGAGCTGCTGCTACTGTCGCAGGTTCGAATCCTGTCTCGGGCATGGATGTGTGTGATGTCCTTAGGTTAGTTAGATTTCAGTAGTTCTAAGTCTACGGGACTGATGACCTCAGGTAGTAAGTCCCATAGTGCTTAGAACCATTTGAACCATTTTTGAACCTTTCTGCTAACCACTACTTCCTTGACATATCAAGCCCCTTGTCATAGTGAGTGAATGACTGACACACGTTTTCAAATCGCTGTACAGCAATATGGCATAGGCTTTATTTCCTCTAAGTATTGCCTCATCTGGTAAAAAAAATCTGTTCTTATCAGTTACGCTCCACAATGGAAAACGCCTGGTTACCGCTCCATCTCACAAATCATTTCCTGGCTGTTGCTGTCGTCCGTCACGGCATACAGCCACCTTTCACTATGCGGGCACCAGCAGGCAGCAGCCCTGACTTATTCCCCTAAGTTTAAGTCCAAAGTGCACATTGTGTAGTATAAACACTCTTAATGTAAACAAATGTCCGGCCCCGGTAGCTGAATGGTCAGCGTGACGGAATGTCAATCCTAAGGTCCCGGGTTCGATTCCCGGCTGGGTCGGAGATTTTCTCCGCTCAGGGACTGGGTGTTGTGTTGTCCTAATCATCATCATTTCATCCCCATCGACGCGCAGGTCGCCGAAATGGCGTCAAATCGAAAGACCTGCACCAGGCGAACGGTCTACCCGACGGGAGGCACTAGCCACACGACATTTCATTTCATTTCATGTAAACAAATACCTTAAAGTGGGGAGCTCCCTAATCTGCGATCGCAAAGTTCACTATCACCAGACAGGTCGAGAGTCCACCACTATGGTACCCCCGCTATGTGTAAAGTTAGAATAGGAACAACTGTGTGTCAAACTATCTCCATGAGCCCCTCTTCTGATAAGTTCACAACCTGCAGACCGTCCATTGACACTCACGGGGCTGCCAGGGCTGCCTGCCATCATAGTCATCAGGCAGGGCTAAGCACACTGTTACCATAACCACCTTGTCGCTGAGATACCGAGGTCGCTCCTGTATTACACTTATAAAAAAACACAATAGATTTATGAGTGGAATATATAACATAGCCAACATGACAGATGTGTACAAACCTCCATGCCACCACACTGTAAGTTAAAAGTCCAAACTGTGCTCTTAAACACCGGGTATCTTCTAGACACACCCTGACTTATTTCCATGTCTCATTAACAGGCCGGTGATGCCCATGGCATAGCCACCAGTGCTGTACACCACATTGGCCGGTTGCCACGAGTCTCGACGCTGTTGCTCATTGCACCGTTAGGCTGTGTGTTTCAAAAGACATTGGAATTCAGCATATTCCTACAGACAATAAAATTGCAAATTAAAATAGTCCTATGTCGAATGACCACAAATCATTGTCCTACTTGAGAGGAGAAAAAGAAAACATCACTGTAGTAATAATAATCGTGAAACATACTTAACTATCAAGGAGAAGCTTCTAATATTGCTGTGTGTGCTTTTATGAAATGGAATGGGCCTCTGTAGAATGGGTGAGTGGTCGTCGTCTCTGTCTGCTGCTGAGTGGGATGCCTGAGAAACATTTATGAATCTAAATCATGTTTGATTTGCAATAAGCAAATTGAAAAAAATCATGGACATACAAGAATTCGGCGTTCCTTACATCTGCTGTGTGCCATGATAGTTATAGTTATCCATGATTCCAAGCATAGTCGTCCTAGGAAACCAGCCAGATATTTATCATTTCACTTAGAATCAAATATTACGAGCACAGCACCAATCTCGTGACATTCGACAATGAGCGAAGTATAAGAAATACCTTCTCTTGACGACAGCGGCTGTGGAAATATCAGTTTCCCATATAAATCTATATCCACCTTATGACTGGACATAATTTTCCAAGTAAAATCTTTCATACCTATTACGGCTAATGCGTTGAAAACGCAATTTTCCACGTCAAATCTATACCTCTCGTATAACTGGACATAGCCTTTCCACTTTTTAACCACATCATTTTCTTCACACCTGTCGGAACACAGGCCACAATAACTTTACACTCCATCACATATGCATTACGGACAAGCAGTGCAAGTATCGTTCATATGTCTAAAGCGTCAGAAAAAAATATGGTATATCTACACTCACATTGGCTAGGTATCTCGATTCTCCTCGGTTCTACGTCTTCCAGCCAATCAGATTCGAGAACAGACTGGATGTACGATTTTCAATCAACGCTTCCGGAAGATGCTGCATCCCACCAAGACTCTCTCAAAGAAATGTTGTAAAGCAAAGGCATCCGGCACTGTGTGGTAATCGGCAGTGCTTGCTCCCATCGACAAAAGGGCTTAAAAGGCAGCACCGATATGGGTTGGTGTCCACGATGTTATAACTATATTGCCTGCCCTGTTTGTACACTGTAGCAGATAGAGTTGAACCCTTACATTGGTACATTACGCATGCGTTTTAAGAAATGAATCTACCACTCCTTACAGGTACACGCGTCAGTGTATTGAAATTCCAGTTACCCACACCAAATCTATCCTCCCCTTATGGCTAGGCATACGAAATGTTTTACAGGAATATTTGTCTGATCACATTCTACAAATGTCTGGTAATACGCTTGGACACTAACCACAGTAACATTACGTTCCAACTGCATAATATTCCTGATAAGTAGCGTGATTATTACTTATGTTTATATAGCATCCAAAAAATTGCGGTATGTCCACAGTCCCACCAGCTGGGTGTCGTTTTGCATGGCATACCACAGCTTCTCAGCAGCAAAACACTTCCACCACATCGTTGTTACAATTATAAAGCCCTTAAGGTTTTTTTTACATTAAATATAGTCTTCTACGATACACACATAGCAGTATCATAGTGTTTCCAGTACAACATTCTTTGAGTCATCTACATTGAGGCAACAACCTTACAACTCTCCACAAAATTTGGAGCTACTGCAAGACTAGGAAGATATTCAGGTATTAATCAAAGTACTGGTCATTTTTTACCCCCACGTCCTGTTTGAAAGTGAACCGACCATGATACTGTATTTCGTCTGGAGCAGACACTATCCATATAGGTAGTACACATATGTGTAGTGGTACTTATTTATTTAGAAGCAAACCCTGTACTTATGCACTTATCTAATGCCAGTTAACAAACAAATACAAGCTGGAACATATCAGTGTCAGTGTTTCTTCCAGAAACAGCAGGCGTGTTACTAGCTTCAGTTCGAATTGTTCTGCCACAGTCTCTAGATGACATACCGCCTCCTCGACAGTCACTTCTTAGTGGGTGGATTGCTCCTCACTACAAACTCTGTGCAACTGAATTTCAGCCTGGCATACTGTTCTGTTGTATCTCACAAACATGTCACTTCCTAGTGGTTGGGTCGCTTTCCTAAAGATTCCAGCAAATGAATCCGAACGCAGCATATGCGTTCTAATTCAGCTCACTCCAGATGCTTACTGCTAGGCATTTTAAGGCACTTAACGCAGCATCCATATGATACTTTTGTTTCACAGATCAGTCACACAACATGAACAGATGTGGGCTCACAAGATTGCTAGTCAGTGACTATGCAGTGTTGAGCTGTCATATTAATGTTACTGCTCACCAGTAGGTTAATCACAAATAAGCCTATGCACGTCAGTGTCAGGATAGCAGCTGACAGTTACCTCAGAGTTATAGTGCAGATTGAGAATGTATAGTGAGTTACGAAGGTTGGGCTCTTTCAAATAGAAAACTTGAAATATGTGTCGAGAGCACTTGACAGCTAAGTATGACACATCCTAGTTCGGCATTCCCGTTTTCGACAGGAGCTGTGTTGGTGTAGCAATTACTCACTGTGTTTGGTATTACTGTGTCAAAATTAACAGCTCGAGAGGCATCACAGGACATATTTCTAAAGCAACAAAGTGCTGTGAACACACATGGTCTACAGAAGTCGTATGCACTGCAATGGAGCCAGAGTAGGTGTGTTGTATTGTTCTGTTTAAGCTAGTGGGAACGTTGAGATGGAAATGTGCTGTCCGTGATTGCGGTCATTAAATCATTCTAACATCAACGAAAGTTCATTTCAAGTTGATATACTTACTCCAACAGGTGTTGCCTGCAATAAATGTGGAATTCAAAGCGTACAAAGAATTGTTATTAGTGAAATACTGTCTGATAGTTTCCAATCGTCAGTCAGTGATGTCATGTGTGGTACTTTCCCCTCCATTAACAAATGTTCCATTAAAACTATAGTCTTCCATACCTTGTATGTGCGCATAGACTCCGTTCTAGTTTCGTAAAGTAATCTGCTTATGATAAAAATACAGCCCATCCAGCGAAGCAATGGAATCAGATGTCTGTAACATAGTTACCAATCATCTGTTAAGGCTATTGAAGTAAAGTGGTGCTGTGTTTGGTAGTCGCTATCACCATTAACAGGTGTACCATAAAAACTACAGACTTCCATGCCATATACTCGTATATGCACACAAAAAGTATTTTACTTAGCAAGGAAAGAAAAAGAAATATCGAGTAACCCAGAAGTGTAAAAGAATGAGACATGTGTAACTTAATCTCCAAACGTATGTCAGGTCTAATTGAGTACAGTGATGATATGTGTGGTACACCCTCCCACCATTAACAAATGTTCCATTAAATCTCGAGTCTTCCACGTCATATACATGCATAAAGATTCTATTCTAATTTCGAAAGGTAATTTACCTGTGAAGACAATAATACCTAGTAATCCTGTCATGCGTTGGAATCAGTTGCGTGGAACATAGGTCCTAAACGACTGTCAGGGCTATTTAAGAGCAGCGGCGCTGTGTAAGGTACTCCCTTCCATAATTAATAAATGGTCCATTTGAGCTACAGTCTTCTGCACCGTATGCGACCCATACTGACTTATGTAATGTACTTCCACACTGCTAGCATTTATTTGAGATCAAACTCGAACAGTCGATTTCCATACATTTAAGTCAAAGCTTAAAGACCAGAATGTTCTTAATGAAAGAATCTCCCTGTCGCATTCCTACAGAAGCAAGAACAGACTGTGACCTAGTCACGTAGGTTGCTGATGAGGTGGCGACTAGATGTTTGAAATTCTAAGGAAATGAGCACAGGCTGTAGGGAAAAAAACTGTAAGAACTGGTAGCTACTACAATACTCCAGACAGCTGCTCCATAAGAATAGCAATTTTAACGTCAGACTTATCCTGCCTATATTGTTGGATAACGGGCCTTTAGATGCTTTCTTGCTGCTGTTACCTAGTATTTCTACTGCCATCACATTGTCAGCCCCACGTAGGAGACATGGTTTCTCAGCTTGACCCAGATGAGCTTGAGAAATTTATAACATCAATAGGTGCTAAAGCCGACACACAAATTTAAAAGTGTTTGTCAGTTGCACTCATCCCTATACCAAGAAGTTGACTGCTGCTAGACATTTTAGAGTAGAACAAGCAGATGTGATGAATCACAGACATGTATATACACTCCTGGAAATTGAAATAAGAACACCGTGAATTCATTGTCCCAGGAAGGGGAAACTTTATTGACACATTCCTGGGGTCAGATACATCACATGATCACACTGACAGAACCACAGGCACACAGACACAGGCAACAGAGCATGCACAATGTCGGCACTAGTACAGTGTATATCCACCTTTCGCAGCAATGCAGGCTGCTATTCTCCCATGGAGACGATCGTAGAGATGCTGGATGTAGTCCTGTGGAACGGCTTGCCATGCCATTTCCACCTGGCGCCTCAGTTGGACCAGCGTTCGTGCTGGACGTGCAGACCGCGTGAGACGACGCTTCATCCAGTCCCAAACATGCTCAATGGGGGCAGATCCGGAGATCTTGCTGGCCAGGGTAGTTGACTTACACCTTCTAGAGCACGTTGGGTGGCACGGGATACATGCGGACGTGCATTGTCCTGTTGGAACAGAAAGTTCCCTTGCCGGTCTAGGAATGGTAGAACGATGGGTTCGATGACGGTTTGGATGTACCGTGCACTATTCAGTGTCCCCTCGACGATCACCAGTGGTGTACGGCCAGTGTAGGAGATCGCTCCCCACACCATGATGCCGGGTGTTGGCCCTGTGTGCCTCGGTCGTATGCAGTCCTGATTGTGGCGCTCACCTGCACGGCGCCAAACACGCATACGACCATCATTGGCACCAAGGCAGAAGCGACTCTCATCGCTGAAGACGACACGTCTCCAGTCGTCCCTCCATTCACGCCTGTCGCGACACCACTGGAGGCGGGCTGCACGATGTTGGGGCGTGAGCGGAAGACGGCCTAACGGTGTGCGGGACCGTAGCCCAGCTTCATGGAGACGGTTGCGAATGGTCCTCGCCGATACCCCAGGAGCAACAGTGTCCCTAATTTGCTGGGAAGTGGCGGTGCGGTCCCCTACGGCACTGCGTAGGATCCTACGGTCTTGGCGTGCATCCGTGCGTCGCTGCGGTCCGGTCCCAGGTCGACGGGCACGTGCACCTTCCGCCGACCACTGGCAACAACATCGATGTACTGTGGAGACCTCACGCCCCACGTGTTGAGCAATTCGGCGGTACGTCCTAACGGTGTGCGGGACCGTAGCCCAGCTTCATGGAGACGGTTGCGAATGGTCCTCGCCGATACCCCAGGAGCAACAGTGTCCCTAATTTGCTGGGAAGTGGCGGTGCGGTCCCCTACGGCACTGCGTAGGATCCTACGGTCTTGGCGTGCATCCGTGCGTCGCTGCGGTCCGGTCCCAGGTCGACGGGCACGTGCACCTTCCGCCGACCACTGGCAACAACATCGATGTACTGTGGAGACCTCACGCCCCACGTGTTGAGCAATTCGGCGGTACGTCCACCCGGCCTCCCGCATGCCCACTATACGCCCTCGCTCAAAGTCCGTCAACTGCACATACGGTTCACGTCCACGCTGTCGCGGCATGCTACCAGTGTTAAAGACTGCGATGGAGCTCCGCATGCCACGGCAAACTGGCTGACACTGACGGCGGCGGTGCACAAATGCTGCGCAGCTAGCGCCATTCGACGGCCAACACCGCGGTTCCTGGTGTGTCCGCTGTACCGTGCGTGTGATGATTGCTTGTACAGCCCTCTCGCAGTGTCCGGAGCAAGTATGGTGGGTCTGACACACCGGTGTCAATGTGTTCTTTTTTCCATTTCCAGGAGTGTATATGGAACAAGCGAACAACACGCCCCTCCCCCCCCCCCTCCACACACACACACACACACACGGTGTCTATGGCAGGGAGGGAGGGATTGTTCCTCATGAGCCAGACACTGATTTATGGATGGTACAGAGCATTAAGTAGATGTTAGAGAATAGTACTGTAACCGAATGTGGTACAGATCATTAGCTGTAGGTAGACTGTAATGCTGTACTGAATATGGTTTACATGGAGCAGT
This sequence comes from Schistocerca nitens, assembly GCF_023898315.1. Classification (NCBI taxonomy): domain Eukaryota; kingdom Metazoa; phylum Arthropoda; class Insecta; order Orthoptera; family Acrididae; genus Schistocerca; species Schistocerca nitens. The sequence goes on along the minus strand of NC_064614.1, from coordinate 401,716,566 downwards.
ACAGAGCACTAACTGGTCCATAGACTACAGCACTGTACCTTGATGCAGTTTCGGGGAGGGTGGTCCAGCGCATTACACTACTTTCGAATGTGTGGTGGCTTTAGCAGCTATCTATATGGCTGAGAAAACATGTCTCCTACATTGGGATGACAATGTGATGGCAGTAAGAATGCTTAGCAACAATAGCAAGAAGGCATCTAAAGCCCCGTGATCAAATCATTTAAGTTGGAAATGGCTGATGTTAAAAATGGCACTTGTGATGGAGTAGCTTTCAATACTGCAGTAGCTGTCAGTTCCTACAGTTCTGTTTCCTATAGCTTATGCTTATTATCTTAGCATTTCAAACATCTTTTCATCTTCTAATTGAAATCCATCCTCCTGGCAGCGACTGTGTCACAGTCTCTTCCTACTTTTGTAGGAATGTGTGCTAGGAAAAGTGCTAACTCAGCAGAACAGTTAAATTCCACCTCATGTAAAGTATGCTACCAGAAAAGCATCTAAAGAGCCACAATCTAACCATATAGGTTGGAAATGGCTGAAGTTAAAATTGCTATTCTGATGAAGCAGGTATCTGGAGTATTGCGCCGGCCGAAGTGGCCAAGCGGTTCTAGGCGCTACAGTCCGGAACCGGGCGACCGCTACGGTCGCAGGTTCGAATCCTGCCTCGGGCATGGATGTGTGTGACGTCCTTAGGTTAGTTAGGTTTAAGTAGTTCTCAGTTCTAGGGGACTTATGACCTCAGCAGTTGAGTCCCATAGTGCTCAGAGCCATTTGAACCATTTTTTTGGAGTATTGCAGTAGCTACGTTCTTGCAGCTCTTTTTCCTGTGGCTTATACTTATTATCTTAGAATTTCAAACATCTAGTCAGCACTTCATCGGAAATCTACCTTCCTGGCAGTGACTCTGTTGCAGACTTTCCCCGCTTCTATAGGAATGTGACAGGAAGATGTCTCCATTAAAATCTGGTTTCTAAGTATGGAAATGGGCTGTTCGAGTTTGAGTCTGCCTAAGGCTATCAATACAGAAAAATTACATTACATTACGTTACAGAAAAACAGTATGATATGTATATGGTGCAGAGGACAGTAGCTTCAATGCAACATATATTAATTATGGAAGAGAGTACCTTATACAGCATCACTGTACTTAACTAGCCCTGACAGTCGTTTGGGACCTATGTTACACACCTGATAGCAATGCACCGTGGAGTGTTTTTGTTTTTCATAAGCAAATTACGTTTCAAAATTAGAACGGATACTATATGCATGTATATGACATGGAGGACTCTAAATTTAGTGGAATATTTGTTAGTGGTAGGAGGGAGTACTACGCCTAGCATCACTAAACTTTAAATAGCACTGACTCATGTTTGGAAACTATCAGACAGTATGTCAATAATAACTTTTTTTATACTTTGAATTCCACATTTATTGCATGCAACATCTGTTGGAGAAGGTATATTATCTTGTAAGGAACTTTCGTTGCTGTTAGAATGATTGAGTGACCGAAATCATGAACAGCACATCTCCATCTCAATGCTTCCACTACCTTAAGCAAAACAATACCAGAGATCTACTCTCGCTCCAATGCAGCACATACCACTTCTGTAGACCATGTGTGCTCACAGCACTTCATTGGTTTAGAAAGATGTCCTGTGATGCCTCTCGAGCTGTTTATTTTAATGCACCAAGCAAAGTGAGTAATTGCTGCACTAACACTGCTGCTGTCGAAAACGGGAATTCCAAGCCAGAACGTGTCACACTCAGCCATCAGCTGTCTCGTTACATGCGTCAGTTTTCTGCACAACTTCCCACACTCTTTCAAGAGGAGCCCAACCTTTGTACCTCACTGTACATCCTGAATTTGCACTGTAACTCTGAGGTCATTTTCAGTTTCTATCTTGACATTAACATGCATATACTGTTTGTGGTTAAATGATAGGTACTGGAGAACAGTAACATCGATACGACAGATCGACACGGGATAGCTGCTATGTAACCAATCCTGTGAGCCCACATCCGTTCATGTAACATGACTGATCTGTGAGGCAAAAGCATCATATGGATTCTGCTACGATCATATAGATTGGCTTACTCCATTCGAATATTAATCAAAGGGCGCTGATGACCTAGCCGTTTAGTGACCACCAGCATAAATCATCATCATCATCATCATCGAATATGTCATAGAAAAAATCTATTGGAAAGACGATATATTTCTCCCAGAAACACAGGGGTCGATTAGGGTATGTAAGGATGTATACACGCATTTTTTTACTCGATCAGCGTGTGAGTTAATACTAGTGTGATGTACCCTCCACCATGCAATGTACAGCCGCTTGCAGTGTTTTTGTTTTAAATGTGGGATGTTCGTAGGTGATTAAGTTGTGTGCAAGTAGATGGGAAGACTTGTGGTAGAGTTGGTTGTTGACCTGAACGTACCTAAAGCTATAGCACATTAATATGACTAGAAATTCCGTGCACTGTCAGCAGAAACGTTAAGTGCCCTAAAATGCCTAGCAGTAAGCATCTGGAGTGAGTTGAAGTAGAATCCTTATGTTGAGTTAGGATTCATTTGCCGGAATCTTTAGGAGAGCAACCCAAGCACTAGGAAGTGACAAGTCCGTGAGCTAAAGCAGAAGAATATGACAGGGTGAAATTCATGTGCACAGATTTTTGAGATGGGTGTATTCCATCCACTAAGAAGTGACTGTCTAGGTGGCGAGTGATCGTAAATCCCATCGGTATGTCACCTAGAGGCAGGAGAGATAGGAGTTAGTAAGATGACTGCAGTCGCTGGAGGAAACATTGATGTTGATTTGTTCCAGCTTGTACTCATTTGTTAACTGGCTCTCAGTGTACAATAGCTGTTTAAGCGTGTAAGTACTAGGTTTTAAATAAAAAATTACCACTACACAAGATGGCGATATACTTTGCTCTAGATGGAATACAGTGTCATGGTTGGTTTACTATTGTACAGGGTGTGATGGTAAAAAATTAGCAAGAGTGTGTTTAAATCCGGAATTATGTGTGGAGGTGTGAGAATGTTGCACCAACGTAAATGATTCAATTGACAAGGTACTGGAAACTCTTATGATACTGTTTGATGTTTGCTCAATCGCTATAAATTCAAGACGGGGATACACATTTGGGAAGGTGTCGTCAGCAGACAGGTAAGACAGGTATTTTGCTATTGTTCACAAGGCAGGCATGTTCCGGTTTGCAGAAAGCATTTCCCCTAGCGCTCAGGAATGTCGTTGAAGTTAGAATACTAAACAGTTTGTGAGGTATTCTAGGTAGGAATTTTATTTAGAAAAAACTGTTTGGTTCCACTGGCCACATACCACACACACGGGTAGAAATACACTATAGTTCCAGAGCAACGCTGACTTGTGTTTGTTTTCCTCCATTTACACATGTGAGGTAAGTGCATATTTGTTTATTTGGATCCTACAGAATGGACGTCCAACATATAACCCGACGTGTGTGGGAAGTGATGAGACTACTATTGCAGTAAGAAATTACATATACATAGACATAAGAGGAGGACAGGTTTGATGTGCGGAATTCGGATTTCAACACATTGATGTGTATATCTGTAAGGTGTGATAGATTCGTATCCTAAACATCTGTGTAATATACCAACGTAAAGTTTCAACTGGATCTGCTATGGTGTACAAACAAGGCAGACAATACAGCTGTAACATCAAGGACACACAGATCGTCGTCTCATTAGCTCCCCTAAGCAGATTGTTGCATGTTCTTTGTAGCACTATTGACCGCGATTTTTTTGTTACAGCACACCACCCTGTATCAGTGACGTCTTTCCAACGCTCTTTTCTGTTGATTATCACATAATACCAGATGTTTGTTCTTTAAAACACTTCTTTGAGAGGACCTTGGCGGATGTAGCACCTTCTGGAAGTGTTGAATGAAAATACATGCTATCTGTTTTCGAATCTGATTGGGTGGAAGACCGAAATATCAAATAATTTCGTAGAACTAAAGAGAATCGAAACACCTAGCTGGTGTGAGTGTGGACATATTATGATTTTTTCGGACACTCTACACATATAACTGCACTGCTTGTCTGAAATGCATATGTGTTGGAGTGTAAAGTTACTGTGATCTGTGTTCCAACATGTGCAAAGGAAATAATCTGGGTGGGAAGTGCTGACGTCTGCAAAGAACACAATGTGAGTGGGAAGTAAACAGACTATTTCTGGTCATAAGAGAGGTATAGATTTGATGAAGGAAATTGTGATTTCAATGTATCTATAGCTGTGATGCATATGAAAGATTTTTACATGGAAAATTATATCCAGTCTTCAGGAGGATATAGGTTTACGTGGGAAATTGATATTTCCAGAGCCACAGTCGTCAGGACAAGGTATATCCGATATGTCGGTCACTGTCGAATGTCACCAAACTCGCGCCTGGATCATAATATATAATTGTAATTATCTGTTAAATATGTGGCTCGTTTCCTAACATGACTGCTTGGTGTCTGGTGTGTGGTGGAGGTGGATGGAAACATGGATAACAGTAATTATCGTGACATACAGCAGACGTAAGGAACACTAGTAGTAGGGCATGCAGGACGTCACCCCAAGTACCATTATCCAAGATGGCGGCCGTGACGCAAGTACATGACGTCACATGACGTCAGCTGATGACGCGATTGACGTCAGCTGATGACACGAGTACCATTATCCAAGATGGCGGCTTTTGGAGGGAAGATATCTCATTTGCGCTACCTCTACTAACCTAAGGAAGTGCCACGCCCCGTGGCGGCAAGTTTGAATTCTGGAGGGAAGATAGCTCAATTGCACTACCTCTACTAACCTAAGAAAATGGCAGGAAAGAAAGGGCTACCTCCACTAACCTAAGTCACCTCTTCCTAGGAACTGGGCTAAGTTTTTATTTAAACAATTAGAGGCAGTACCACCACCAAGTGTGTTCGCCATCCTCTTGGAAAATGTTCACGAATCCTGCTCTAAGAGCGTACTCTACTAACCTAAAAGATGGCAGGAAAGAAAGGGCACTCGAGCTACATCCACTAACGTAAGTCACCTCTTCCTATGAACTGGCCGAAAGTTAGAATTTTGGCAGGGAAAGAGAGGGCACTTGGGCTACATCTACTAACTGAAGAAGATGGCGGGAAAGAAAGGGCACTTGGGCTACCTCCACTAAGCTAACTCACCTCATCCTAGGAACTGGACATAAGTCTTTATTTAAACAATTATAGACAGTACCAGCATCAAGTGTGTTCGCCATCCTCTTGCAAAAAATGGACATTAATTTTGCTCTAAGAGCTTACACCTGCAGCTGAGGTGAGTTAGTATGGTGTCGACCCCACTAGAGGCTTCTCATTCAATTCGAATATAATTTTATAAATTTTTTTTTAAATTTACTTAAATGTCTTTAAATTGGTATAAATTTGTTTAAATTTATTTAAATTTGATTAAATGTGTTTTATGTTTATTATCTACCTACAGCATTAGTGTCCTGTTACCGCCACAAGACGCTGAGATATCGGTTGTCGTTGTATTACATACTCTCATTCAGCTCTGGACATAAGTCTTCATTTAAACAATTACAGGCAGTACCACCATCAAGTGTGTTCACCATCCTCTTGCTAAAAATGGACATTAATTTTGCTCTAAGAGCTTACTCTTGTATCCATTTCTGGCGAGTTGGTATGGTGTCGCTCTCACTAGATGCTGCTCATTCAATTGGAATATAATTTTTATAAATTTGTTTAAATTTCTTTAAATTTGTATAAATTTATTTAAATTTGATTAAATTTGTTTAAATTTATTATCTACCTATAGCATTAGTGTCGGTGTAATACATGTACTCATTCAGCTCTGGACATACACACTCAGATGTTAATGTATTTAGTGCCTTTTCCTTCGCCTCATTATCGTCATATCCCCTCGAGATATCTACGTTTCTTAAGAAAATGAAAATTACAGCTCATTGTCTGGTATGTATCACTGTTGCTAGAAAAAGAACACTATCACAGATGTAGAGTGAGGTTGGGCTGTAATACAGTAATGATTCTTTCGAAAGTATTGTGATTGTTTTCTGCCCATTCCATAAACAGCCCAAGCTATTTCCTTCATAGTTGTCCGTTGTATTCGTATTTTATCATTCTTCATTTCCATCCTATCACTGGAAGCTAACAATAATACCATATATCAGGCAACAATACGATAATTGCATACTCTGCAATCCAAGGTAAAGCAACATCGTAGTACTGCATATTCAAGGAACAATTCATTATGCTATTGCATTTTGTTCCATCACTTGCTTCCGATTCTACCTTAATATTTCTTTGTGCAGGACTCCTGTAGATTCGTGCACACATTAGCAAGGCCAAATCAATGTGAATTCGTCAAGAGCCATGAGGATTGCAATATGGGAGAATCTTTTATAGACTATGTGCCATTTTTATACTGTTATTTTAATGATGGCGAGTGGTCATTTAGAGGTGGAATCGTATTTCTGGTAAGTATGAACAGTATGGAACCAAAGTATCTCGTTTTCGTATAACATTTTAAATTAAGATTTGAAGGTGACATGGTGGTGTATTTGTCAGTCGGAAGTTAGTGCAATATGATAACCAACATTTGTGGTCACCAGAAATGGATACTGTATTATATTTTATTTTTTACTGGTGGCTGGATAATAAATTTGAGATTTTTAATTCGAAATGTTTTATGACTTTTAACTGTGAGATCATAAATGAAAGTTAATGAAATGCTTTTACTGCCAGCTGCTGAACAAACATCATCGAACATGTCTTACATAACTTTCTACGAAATTTGACAGTAAATGTTCTCAGTTGTGTTTTCTTCTCAGTGGGAAAATTTACCTCTTCTTTCTGCTGCGATAGTCATCATGAATACAGCTTCCACAGAAGTTGCTAATTGTTGACCTTGTTGCATAATGAAAGAAACATATATTTCGATGCCGTGTTAGTCAAATCAATATACAGACACTCTATTTTACTTGACGTATTTGTATTAACCCAAAATTCAATATTACTATCAAAACTATTATAATAGGAGGCACGACAAAATGTTCACGTTCTCTCTTCACTAAGACACACTACAGACTCTCTATGTCACCCAACTTAAAAATAAGTGACAGTCACATCTGTCACAGATAACAGCATCTCTGCTACAGCAGATCACTTCCTTTTCCTTATCTTATGTATACTTCTTTGAAACATCTAGTAAGTGCCATTACACCTTCCCTGTACTATGGGCAGTGAATTCATATATGTAGCACACAGTACAAAATTTCCTTTTCTTATTAATTTATACAGATTTATACATTTTACGTTTTTCTACCCAAAGGGACAAGATGCAGTAGTCTACTTTCATGATCCAAGGGTCAGAATCCTTTATTTTAGCCACTCAGCTGTTGCCATATTTGTCTATTATTCTTTAATGTACCATTTGACTAATGTGCGTCAGCTTTGTGGGAACATTGTTTTTATCAAATTCTTTATATGACATATTTTACTAAAAATTTTCTGATACTGTATTAAAATAACAAGTAAATCAAATACTTTTTATATAGAAGGAAAATATTACAAATTATGTTTCATCTAATGTAGTCCTTTTTCATATGCAGTTAAATGTTTATCTTTCTTTATCTGCATTTATGACAACTGTGTGTCTCTCCTTTAGTTAGCAACAAAAATTTTCATCTTCTCTGTCCTTTGTTTTTCTTTTGTTGTTGTTTGGTCGGTGTGAGCTGACTCTGTTGTTTGAAGTTCCTCACAGCTATTGTTTTCCGCACCATGCAAAGCATTATTCACATGCGTGATGGAGTGTGAACAGTTCGTATGTCCACTCAGGGTAGCTATTTACACCTGCCTAAGCTATGATGGTCTCCACTGCATCGTGAGGCTGAAGGACCGTGCTGAACCAGCTACGTCTGGATGAAATCTTCGTCGCCATTGTGGTGAGTTTTCAGATTTCCATTAGCACACAACTGCCCCTGTTTCACTTCTTTAGCTCGGCACTGTAGATTCGTTAAACTTTCCCATTGCAGAGAGTGAATCACTCTGGGATTGCAGACTTGAATCGTCGCACAACATTAATTTTTAACCACTAGATGCAACTCCACATATTTGAGGTTTGTTGTACAACTTACGTTGGACTCTTTCACACGTATTTGCACATTTTAATATGTCTGAAGTCACGTAAGATTGGTTTTCAGAGATTTACAAAATATACATGAACATATTTGTAAAGACATGGAACAAATAAATGTCATACAAGCACAATTATAAGAAAATCTTATGTATACTCTAATTCGAGGTTCCTCGTTATTAATTAATTTTATGACACCTTTACTTTTAGCTCTAAGAAAATTTTCTCTTGCTTATTTCTTTCAGTGAGTGAAGAGCTTACTTCGCAAAATCCTTACATCTCCCGTAACAACCACAAAACTGATATTATCGTCAATACAATGAAGAGCAATATCACCACTACACGAGGAAAGGGAAAGTATAGAAATTTCATAAAGCAACTTCTGTTTAAGATAAAAATCACGCTGTACTTCTCAAGATGGGATGAGGAGCGTAAGTAGGCATCCACGACTGATCCTGTTCACTCTCGTATGTGGAATGAAAAAGAGATTTCCCAAAGAAAGGAGATTTATTCTCCTTCTCCTATTCTACGGGGTACATTTGGTGTGCCGTCTGCTACGAACGTGGAGGGAACGGTTGCTTAGTGGTGGTGAGCATTTCGGCCTCAATAGGAGGAACAGTTTGACACGTCCGTAGGGTAGGAGGGCTGGTAGTCAAGACAGCGATCCGCTGCTGCGCGCACAGTCTCGCTGGCCAACACACACACCACACATGACTGATCTCTGCTCGTCCATTGGTTGGGTTTGAACCTTCTGAAAGCATAGCTTGCTCAGCAGCCCCGCGGATAGCGTTCCTAGATTACAGGAACCGAGCATGGAACCCATCCCCAGTGCTTCGGAGCTGCTTATGTAACCTATATCACGCCGCCGGGGCACAGTGGTAGTTGCAAGAAGAACATTGCAAAATTTGGAAAGAAATAGTGCTCCTTTTTACCTTTAACACCACTTTGCACTGCAAAATTCCGCGAGAGCCGGTTACGGGTCGTTAATTGATTTACATCGAATTTGAGAATCAAAATGTGTAACTGTTGAAATGGCTCACCAGAAATTGGTCAACATTAATTTTTTCAGAAAAGGGAACGTATCCTAATGGAGGGTGTAATCAAATGTTAAAAACATACTAGGAGCAGGACAAGTTCTAGTTCTTGAAGCGTCTTGCGTAACAATTTTGTTTAAAATTACTTCCCAAATATGCGACGTCGGAGTTGGTGCAGAGGCCAGTTGTCAACCAACCATGGCTGTGAACATGGTAGCGACAGTCATCTGGGCTTTAGCTGAGCTTCCAGGTTTCCAGTGATATATGCCATCAAATGTTTACACAATTCACGTAAATTGTTGGTGCAGAGTTGACGTCCTGTGACATGTTAGTTGTGTTCAGATCACACAGATTTTGTGCCCGTGTCGGTGTAGCCCCTTCGACAAGTTCGCTACCGATTTATACACTCGTCACTGCGAGATATCATTTTTTTGTCTGATGATGCCAATGCAGACCGTACTTTAAACTACACTCTTCCTTCGTATAAGCAGAAAGAAATCTAGTGACTGGGTGAGCATTGCATTTACAAGTGATGTTTAAAACATTTTTCATATGAATTAAATGTGTTTTACGTTGTAGAGAGGACATCAGATATTTCCACAGGAATTCTAAATGGCGATATTTGAGGAATCTAAATGTGTGTTTGATTGGAGAAACGTTTTTGTGTTCATAAATAATAGATGAGTAGACGGACTTATATTTGCTCGCAGTAGGGCTTTTGGTAATCTTTCATGTTTCTGGGGTATTGCTAAATTATTTCTGACGAAATTCTTCAACAAGGTCACTATCAATCACTACCAGCATCACTGCAACTGCCCAAGCTGCATGTAAGTGTACTGGATGCGACAGAGAAATTGTGTAGCTAACATCCCTCATTCGCCTATCCATTTGGCGGAATGTAACGTCAAGTGAGCGCAACTTGATTTCTGGGAGTTGAAATTAGTGAATTTTGTGGCGAAATCACTGGATTCTGCTTCGAAACTAGTTAGTTTTGTGCTGAAATCAACGTATATTGTGGCGAAATTAAGCAAAGTCTTGTTCAGTGTACGTGAAAATGTCTGATGGAGACATATTCTTCCCCATCAAGAAAGGGAAAACTTCGGGGCATTCGAATTGAGAACTCTGAAGCAGTGCTCAAGAGAAGTGTGACAATTCTCGAGTACCTGACAAATAATGGCGTGCACTATGTGTTCTGGGATTGGTACAGATCCTGTAGAAAGTTCTTTCAAGTAGGAGGGGAGCACTTTGAAAAAGATCATGTAAACACTGAAATGGAGTAGTAAACATCTGTGAAAAGAAGATCTGTCTCAGTCTTTGTTGATCAACCCTCGGAGGAAGAGTAACTAAGTTTAGTTAAAGAATACTGCAATTTATGTATGCTGTGCAGATGATGGCTGTTCTTAATATGCTACTAGACAACAATTTCAATGAAAACAGTGGGACAGGAACTACAGAAAGCATACTATGGTGTACTGAGCATTTTGCGACAATTTTTCTGTATCATCGTAATATGAGGAGCATTTTGTTTTAATTTTGCTGTAAGATCAGACAGTTTGTAACAAGTTTCTTATAACATCGGCCATTTTATTTTAAATTTTGCCTTAACGCAGGATAGTTTATTGCACTTTTGATATGACAAGAGGTATTTGGTTGCAATACTGTGACATTGGTAATTTGTTGTAATTTTGATATAACACTAGGTAATTTTGCAGTAACATGTAGCATTCTGGCACTGTTCAGGTATAACAGGAGAGTGGGGTAATTTGTTCCAATTTTGCTGTAACATTATGATATATGGAACAGTTCGTGAAGTTTATGATTGCAGGGAATGTGATGTTCTGATAGTACAGATACATAAATGTAACCTGGTCAGAATATAGTAGGATCTTATTCTACAATGCACTCATGTCAAATCAGCATCAGGACCCACATACAGTCAGGAGTGCAACATTCTGTTACCATAGACATGGAGATCTAAACTGATCAGGCTATTTGTGGTATATTTATTCCACAGTTTGTGTCTTCAAATTCACTTCCAACTGGTCAAAATGCACATCGTACTCACAGGCTGACTAATTCTTAGTCACATCGTATCATGACTACTTCTGTTATCAAGAATGAGACAACATGGAAATCCACTCTTTCAGGAATGTGGTGACATCTCTGTAATGGTAGTGGGAGCTATTCATAGTGCATAAACATTCCACAGCTACTTCAGCCAGCACTTTTGTCAGATTGCCCACGTCCCACGAAATCTGTGGTGGTGGTTGTTAACACTCGAACTTTGGAACAAAGATGTACAGTAGCATTATGACCAGTTTACATTTATGTATCTGTGCTATCAGAACTTCACGTTCCGGGCAAAAAGTCTCTGAATCAGAACTGAGCTGAGAGGATTCTAGAAATAGATCCTACTACATTCTGACAAGTTTACTTTTATATTTTTATGCTATCATGATGTCACATTCACAGACATCGTAAACTTCAAAAATTACTCCATACATCATCACCTATATCACAGTTGTGATAAATTATCACATTCAGCACTATGTTAAGGAAAACTGTAACAAAATTCTCAAAGATACAGCAAAATTGTAACTAAATCCCCCATGTTACAATAAAGCTGTAGCGAATTGCATCAAGTTATAGCATAATCATAACAAAATGTCCCATGTTACTGTAATATTGTTGCAAAGTGCCTCATATTACAGCAAAATTGTAGTACATTGCTCCAGGCTGCAACAAAATTGTAACAAACTGCTCCATACATCGTTATGTTATAGCAACAATATGCTCCTTACGTCACTGTATGCTTTTGCAACTACTGTCTCACTGTTTTGGTGACACTGTTCTCAAGTTCTCAAGTAACAAGTAGAGTCAAGTACCAGTTATCACCTCAATGAAACAGAAATGTCACAATCTTCTCCAACTGCATTTGCTTATTATTTCTATATTACATTGAGCACATAAAGTTTCCATAGAGCTATAACACTAGATACGGTATCTCTGTCTGCCTCTAATTGATATGTGACAGTTGTCGTCTTTCTTCCCTTGCGCAAACTCTGTTCAGTCTGATTTTACAGTTTGTTAACACCATCATCATGATATTAGGAGCATTAAGAGCTGCATGACCAAGTCTGTGCCTGAGAGGTAATCAGAAATTACACTCCAGAGAAGATACTTTATTCATATCACTTCTTACTGTATATGCAGGGTGTCTCAAAATACCTTGACAAACGTTAGGAACAGGTTCCTTACCAAAACAAGATAAAACGTTTGTATAAGTATATGTCAAAAATCCTTTTAAATTTATAAAAACTGATGTTCAACGGCTTTTCAAGTACAACCTGTGAACTTATCTATGCGCTTGGTGGTTTCACTGTATTCTAGATAATCAGTGTGTTGCTAGGGAGTCTTGTTTACATTCGTCATTCATTACTCTTCAGTGTGTCCACTACATACATGTACTACAGGTAGCGAGTTAACTGAAGATGCTCAGTTCGAACATAGAAGGATATTCATTTTGTGAGGAGGCAGATATGATTTTTGTGTGTAGCTGTGTGAGTGGTATTGGGGTCAATGCTGCACGGTCGTGTCATATGGTGTTTCCAGGCCAAAGACAGCTGAGTCATCCAACCTTTGGTGCTTTGTATTGTCATGTTACTGAGACAGAATCTGTAGCATCACAAACTCTGTGCCAGGGAATAACTCGTGTTGCCCAAACACTGGACCAGGAAGTGCAAGTTTTTGTGGGCTGTGGAAGTAGAGCCACCATTACCGCAGGACAAGTGGACCTCCAAGTTCAGCATTATGGATACTTCAAGAGTAACTCACGTATCCTTATCATCAACATGTACGTGAGCTTATATCTGCTAATCACTCACCACAGGAGATCTTTTGCTGATGCTTTATAGCACAAATTGCCAATATGTTGTTTTCTCTTCAGTTTTGCGTACAGACGAGGTAATGTTTGTACGAGATAGAATAATAAATTTCCACAACCAAGATGCATAGGGCACTAATTGCAATTCTCATACTACAGTACAGTTTAAGATTTCTGTTTGGGCCGCAATAATTGTAGGTGACTGGCACATTTTACAGGTACTGTCTACAGGGATTTTATTCAGGGCACCTGCCAAGACCTACTAGACGTGCACCTTCAAATAAGGAGAAACATATATTTTATGCATGATGGAGTTGCAGCAGATTCTAGCCTCAGTGTTCAAGATTCACTTGATAGTATCTACCATGAGAGATGGATGGATAGGAAGAGAACGACCAGTTCCAAATCATGTACATTTCCCTGATTTCAATACTCTGGTGATGCAGACCATCCAGATGCAAAAACGTTTCATTGACGTGTTATGGAAGCCTGCAAAACCATTCAGGCTCTCAGGAAGTATTTGGAAGGGCGTGATAAAGCATCATTTGACAAGTTCATGCTTGTTTAGAAGAAAGAAGAGGACATTTGAGCATTTATTCTGAATTCATGTGTTGATGAGCTTCAGTCACCTAAATTGTAAACTTTCACTAACAACGTGAAAAAGAAACTTTTCGGATATGTGTTTAAACAGACATCAAAAAACGTTTTGCATCACCCCAGTTACCAGATCTCCTGAAGATAGATGTTGACTGTGGATATTGTATCACAGACACAGTCCCATTGACTGTTCAGACATGAAACTAAACCTGCCCAAAGATGTAAGCAACCATGCATGAGCAGCGCCTAGTAGATGGAGGGGATCCGATAGCCGATCAGTTCCAGTCATTCTACCAGGAAGGACGTACACAGCTCATATTGTCTGTAGTTCATCCATGCCCAGACGATCAATACCGCGGTTCGATCGCGTCCGCATTGTTACTTTGTGCCAGGAAGGGCTCGCAACAAGGAAAGTGTCCAGGCATCTTGGAGGGAACCAAAGCGACGTCGTTCGTACATGGGGCTCAACAACACGCCAATTGGATCGCTCAGGATCGGCATTACGTTCTCTTCACCAATGAGTGTCGTATATGTCTTCAACCAGACAATCGTGGGAGGCGTGTTTGGAGGCAACCTGGTCAGGCTGAACGCCTTAGACACACTATCTAGGGAGTGCAACAAGGTGGAGGTTTCCTTTTTTGGGAGGTGGCATTATGTGGGGCCGACGTACGCTGCTGGTGGTCATGGAAGAAGCCGTAATGACTGTGCGATACGTGAATGCGCGGAAATGATGTCTAAGTTGATCTATATTCCAATTTTCCGTACAGGTTCCGGAACTCTCGGAATCGAGGTAGTGCAAATCTTTTTTGATGTGTGTGTGAACTATTTCTTGTTTTGATGGAAGGTACATGTCCCTAAAGTTTGTGAAAGTATTATTTTTGAAACATCATATATGATTATGTGTGCAACTGTCAGTCCGAGGTGTGGTAATTTTGAGTCTGTGACAGAAATCAGAGATTTTTGTCTCTGAAATTATGTCAGCACTATGTGTAGATTTCTTAAATTATTTGCTTGATACTTATGAGGGATCAGACTGAACAAGCGTTCTGTTCTTGTTTATGACGTTAGTAAAGTATCTGCAGCATACTGTTGAGTTCATTCCTCACATATTACTGCCTGCTTACTTCTATTTCTGCCAATGAGCATCGTCCAGTGAGATGCCTATTGATGACAGCTCATTTTGAGAGCCCTGTACATGAAGCTATGCAATATCATCGCATTTATATAGGAAAATTGATAAATTTTGCTGTATTTATTCACTATACTGTGCACAACAGTTTCAATTTGACTGTTACATGTGAGCTGTTGTAATAATGATGCACCAGAGCTGCTTTTAAACATTTGTTTTTGTTTTTACAGCTACCATTTTCTAGTGATGGCACATTCTCAAGAAGCATCTATATGCAACCCAGCTATTATGATTACATAAGTCTATATACACTCCTGGAAATGGAAAAAAGAACACATTGACACCGGTGTGTCAGACCCACCATACTTGCTCCGGACACTGCGAGAGGGCTGTACAAGCAATGATCACACGCACGGCACAGCGGACACACCAGGAACCGCGGTGTTGGCCGTCGAATGGCGCTAGCTGCGCAGCATTTGTGCACCGCCGCCGTCAGTGTCAGCCAGTTTGCCGTGGCATACGGAGCTCCATCGCAGTCTTTAACACTGGTAGCATGCCGCGACAGCGTGGACGTGAACCGTATGTGCAGTTGACGGACTTTGAGCGAGGGCGTATAGTGGGCATGCGGGAGGCCGGGTGGACGTACCGCCGAATTGCTCAACACGTGGGGCGTGAGGTCTCCACAGTACATCGATGTTGTCGCCAGTGGTCGGCGGAAGGTGCACGTGCCCGTCGACCTGGGACCGGACCGCAGCGACGCACGGATGCACGCCAAGACCGTAGGATCCTACGCAGTGCCGTAGGGGACCGCACCGCCACTTCCCAGCAAATTAGGGACACTGTTGCTCCTGGGGTATCGGCGAGGACCATTCGCAACCGTCTCCATGAAGCTGGGCTACGGTCCCGCACACCGTTAGGCCGTCTTCCGCTCACGCCCCAACATCGTGCAGCCCGCCTCCAGTGGTGTCGCGACAGGCGTGAATGGAGGGACGACTGGAGACGTGTCGTCTTCAGCGATGAGAGTCGCTTCTGCCTTGGTGCCAATGATGGTCGTATGCGTGTTTGGCGCCGTGCAGGTGAGCGCCACAATCAGGACTGCATACGACCGAGGCACACAGGGCCAACACCCGGCATCATGGTGTGGGGAGCGATCTCCTACACTGGCCGTACACCACTGGTGATCGTCGAGGGGACACTGAATAGTGCACGGTACATCCAAACCGTCATTGAACCCATCGTTCTACCATTCCTAGACCGGCAAGGGAACTTGCTGTTCCAACAGGACAATGCACGTCCGCATGTATCCCGTGCCACCCAACGTGCTCCAGAAGGTGTAAGTCAACTACCCTGGCCAGCAAGATCTCCGGATCTGTCCCCCATTGAGCATGTTTGGGACTGGGTGAAGCGTCGTCTCACGCGGTCTGCACGTCCAGCACGAACGCTGGTCCAACTGAGGCGCCAGGTGGAAATGGCATGGCAAGCCGTTCCACAGGACTACATCCAGCATCTCTACGATCGTCTCCATGGGAGAATAGCAGCCTGCATTGCTGCGAAAGGTGGATATACACTGTACTAGTGCCGACATTGTGCATGCTCTGTTGCCTGTGTCTGTGTGCCTGTGGTTCTGTCAGTGTGATCATGTGATGTATCTGACCCCAGGAATGTGTCAATAAAGTTTCCCCTTCCTGGGACAATGTATTCACGGTGTTCTTATTTCAATTTCCAGGAGTGTATTTACATATGAATGTATAATCTTTAGGTATATCATAATTTTTAGTTATGTTGCAGTATCATAAATGTTATTTTACGAATAAATCTCTTTTTGTCATATCTGTGAATAACGTATGTGAAATTTAGGATTGTCTTTTGTTTTGAATCTTGAAGAAATTAGAAATCTGCAAAATTTGACAAAAAAAAAACAGAACAACATCTTAAACGAACAAACATATCTCAGAAATAAAAAATATATTGAGAACTTCGATAAAGTTCTTATCAGTGACGGGTAATTCAGAATAAAAGACAACCCTAAATTTTATATGAGATATAAATCGTTTTTCGCATCTACATCTACATCTACATGGTTACTCTGCAGTTCACACTTCAGTGCCTGGCAGAGCGTTCATCGAACCATTTTCATACTACTTCTCTACCATTCCACTCTCGAATGGCGTTTGGGAAAAAAGGAACACCTAAATCTTTCTTTTTGAGCTCTGATTTCTCTTATTTTATTATGATGATCATTTCTCCAAACGTAGGTGGTTTTCATCAAAGGTATAAATTTAATGGCAAACCATATCAGTTACATGTAAATCAGAAATATAAAAATCATGAGAAAATATTACAAAACCAAAAGTAGACCAAATTTGAAAAATAACATTCAAGGTCTTATAATGTAAGTAAAAATTAGTGTTACAACCAAATATTATACATTTGCATGTACATGTATAGTTATATATGTTGATAATAGCCTAATTGTGTCTATGTACCGGATGTGAAACACCCATCACCCAAAATCAGTAGCAGTAAATAAAATATAATAAATTTCGTATAATTTGTTGAGGCTGCATTACAATATACACAAGAAAAGCTCATTTTGGGTAGTTGGACTCACTACTATATGTGATGTCTTTTTCCATTTTGAACTTCACACCTCTTTATGCTAGGTGCGTACCAGCAGGATAGTTGTCCATGGCACAAGGGCCAAATCTCCCTACATTGGTTTGAGGTGTACATAGTTCATTTCAACAACAATCCAGCACATACACTCATGGTATTTCTGCTATCCAGTGCGTTAATTGCATTTTCACTGCTTGAGGGGCGTAGCAGTTAAATATAGATGAAAATACTTGTGGAGTTATTTAGACATGAGTTAGGATTCTCCTCTCTTCGAGGTGAGATGTACGTCTGTGGCAATAAATCGTTCAGCAGACTTTTGCCAATGCAGGTTCTCTAAACTTTCTCAGTAATGTTCCACGAAAAGAACGTCTTCAGGCCTCTGAATTGCTTCGAAGTCTCATCAGGATGATGAACCGTCTGTTGATGCTGCTCCGACACCTTTAGCTGGCGTTGAGTGCAACACCATCACACTGCACAACGTCTCACAGGGTAACGTTGTATGATGCATAGAGTTACAACTAGCTCATGTGTGGCTTTCCTGGTTACAACGTTCTGCTTCTCATCAGAAAGGAGGCCATGAACATCCTGCACCTAGAGCTGGGGCCAGTTTTTCGTCTCGCAAGTAGGTTAAAGGACACTACACATGTAACATGTTCTTTTCGTCGCCTGTTGTTGCAGCGTGTTTGAATGTTACGACTTTGAGGTTCGCCGATGACATTGTAATACTGTCAGAGACAGCAAAGGACTTGGAAGAGCAGTTGAACGGAATGGATGGTGTCTTGAAGGGATCATATAAGATGAACATCAACAAAAGCAAAACGAGGATAATGGAATGTAGTCGAATTAAGTCGGGTGATGTTGAGGGTATTAGATTAGGAAATGAGACACTTAAAGTAGTAAAGCAGTTTTGCTATTTGGGGAGCAAAATAACTGATGATGGTCGAAGTAGAGAGGATATAAAATGTAGACTGGCAATGGCAAGGAAAGCGTTTCTGAAGAAGAGAAATTTGTTAACATCGAGTATAGATTTAAGTGTCAGGAAGTCTTTTCTGAAAGTATTTGTATGGAGTGTAGCCACGTATAGAAGTGAAACATGGACGATAAATAGTTTGGACAAGAAGAGAATAGAAGCTTTCGAAATGTGGTGCTACAGAAGAATGCTGAAATTAGATGGGTAGATCACATAACTAATGAGGAGGTACTGAATAGGATTGGGGAGAAGAGGAGTTTGTGGCACAACTTGACCAGAAGAAGGGAATGGTTGGTAGGACATGTTCTGAGGCATCAAGGGATCACCAATTTAGTATTGGAGGGCAGCGTGGAGGGTAAAAGTCGTAGGGGGAGACCAAGAGATGCATACACTAAGCAGATTCAGAAGGATGTAGGTTGCAGTAGGTACTGGGAGATGAAGAAGCTTGCACAGGATAGAGTAGCATGGAGAGCTGCATCAAACCAGTCTCAGGACTGAAGACCACAACAACAACAACAACAACACAACGACATATCTTGTAACTTACAACTAGACTATAATGATATGGTAATCACAATGCACGTTACACCACGGTTCCCCTTGGTAAGGGTCCAAAAACAACTGTAACAGTCACATCCCAGAGATACATTGACATTATGAGATACAGCTATATTTTAATCCTATAAGTTCCATTCTAAATTTGTAGACATCTTTGCAATTCCCTTCTCACAATATATTCACTCGCACAAATAAAAAAAATCTAGTGTGTGTGTATATTTTTGTTCCAAAACGTTCATAGACAGGAATACTTTATCACACTAGCCTTTGTACATAAATATTTGGGATTCATACTCTCCATCTAGGGAGGCCATTTCGATTCTTATCAACGAAAACCACTTCTACAAAGTTCAGGAGGTCCTCCACTTAACACTGGTAATTCGTTTGAACCAACTCACACCTTATTCTGTTAAATTAACAATCATTTTGTTGCTCTTTCAGTTTTTTCGGCAACCATTTTAGTTTTCTCTCATACTCGAAGCTATTAACATTATAAACTATAAACAATCTTCCCTTATTAACGCAGTGAGTCTCTGTCTCTGCACCTAAGTGTTATCGAGACAGCACTCATGTCATGCTTTATTCTCTTCACATTCTATGTAGCAGACGTCGAGGTCGTGCCCTTGTAGAAAGAGGACCCTCGAAACTAATATTCAATGCAACAATTTACTGGTATAATAAATTCCTTTATGTCATTGTCTGAATAAACCAATATCTTGTTCCGTATAACAAATATTTACATTTCTCACGGTCCAAACCACCGTTAAAGTTTCTTTTTTAGTGGTTGAGTACTACTGTTGGAATTTACTTAGCATTCTGCGCCAGAGTAATATGTTGTTTCTCTTCCCAATAATTGTATTCCTATACTTAGCAAGCTTCAACTTTGTAGAAAAGAAATTGTGGCACTAAGATCAAGAAAACCAAGTGGTGGGCCCATTATACCACCTCTTCCTGTACTATAGGAGGCTCCTAATGATTTTAGTGAGCTGTTAAAAGTACGACACATGTGATTTAAAGACTCTAAGAAGGGAAATTAAAATTTAAATGTTTTTTTCTGTATCATTTGAGAACTATTTGATTACCGGTTGTGAATTTTCGATATTTGTGGTCATGCTCGTAAAAGAGGCCAATTTTACCACATTTATTACGTCAGCAGTGCCAACATGAATTATGATACTATTTGCTGTCTTACCTAAATATGAAGGCTTCATGGTGTTTGAAGGATATTACGTTCACGGGTACACAAAAAAAAACGTATGTGCACCAACTATGTATGTTGTATTGTGTACTGCTTTGTTGGCAATGGTAAGGACAGGTGGGCTACAGAGAGATGCAGCAGCTGTCATTGTAGGGAAGGTGGACAGGATAATACTGTGGATAAAATTTTTACTTAGCTTGTAGCTTTCTCCAAGCGCTGCGTTACTTTGCTGGCCGAATTCCGCTGTCTGTGGTTATTCGGCTGTCTGTTATTGTTTTGCGTTTGCCCAGCGATCAGCTTATTATTGCCGGTAGCTTGTGTCTGTACATACTGTACAGGCTGGCCATACGCTACTCGCCCGTTGTAGTTGTTTTTGCTAAATTTTTGCCCATTTCTTTTATATCCGCCTTCGAATTTACGGCTTTCTCCACTGCCGTATTAGTTACCGTTACCGTTACCATTACCATAGGTATGGGCGGAGTAAGGTTGCCATCCGTGTTGTGCTACGAATTCGTTGTCTACTTGTTGGTCCGTATATATCTTTGGCGGCGCTATCGGCGTATTAACAGGCTTGGGTTGTACTGGTCTCTCTTCGTATATCAAATCTATCGATTCCAGTACAGACAGAAAGTATTTGGCGTCGTGTTCCGGGATGGTAATGAGCTTTTCCCTAATGTGGGCAAGAAAACGGCTCTTTAAAATTTTCAGCACGTGTATTTGAGATACCGGGTTTGTCCAGTACCTGGTTTCATTCAGATATTTTTCAAAATAGCCCCTTAAGCTTCCATACTTTCTGTTGAACGGAGCTGGGTTGAATACTTCACGTCTGACCTCTCTTGTACGGCCTCAGACCAATACTTATCCAGAAATGCTCTCTCAAACCGTTCATAATAGTGGCAACGTTCCGCCATGTCCGTAGCCCATAACAGAACGTCACCCTGTGTGTATCCAACAACAAATCTAATTTTCTGGGCTCCAGTTCAGGTACGAGGTAAAAAATTTCGATATGCCCTGATAAAGACCACAGGATGTGTTCTTTTTCCTTCAGAGGTAAACATCGGAAATTGTCGATGCCTAAGTAATCCCTCATCTGCAAGTAATGTTGACAAACATGCTGCTCTGTCAGCGCCGCGTTTTTATGCTCGCTCGTGGCGCAGCGCATGGCAACTGCGCTTGCTCGACAGGTGCAACTGCCGGCAAGTGATGGTGAATTGTGCAACCTTCGCTATTTTCCTTCGACAGGCCTGTCCCGTAATGTGGGTAACCAGTGAAGGTATCTAACTTCTCTAAAGTTGGGTTTGTTTTCTGTCCTATGCTGTTTTGGAATGTCAGTAGTTTTAGCAACACTGCCTCGTAACCTTTCCTCTGCTTCCTTTAAACCCGAATGTATTTTAGCTAGAAGTTGACTTTCTTTCTTTTTGAGAGCTTCTTCTACAGTATTTACATAAATTTTGCACTTTAGCGCTACCTTTTCAGCAAGGGTGCTGCCCTTATCCAGCATCCCGGCTTCAGCTTTTTCAGTTGTCTCCTTTACATCTACACATAATTTATCTCTCTGTTTTTGGCAAATTCTGACTCTAAACTTAACTGGTCTACTCTTAAACTCAACTTGTGTATTTCTGTAGGTAGGTTTTTGCCTACGTCTTGCAGCTCACTGACTGCGTTCGTCACATTTTTTACCGACGCATCCACTTCAGACTGCGTCTCCTGAATTGAAGAATATACTTCACTAAGATTTTGTAACTCACCTGCAAGTTGTTCATGTTTATAATCTACGCATGTTACTTTTTCCGTTGTCGTGTTTATATTGCGGGACGTTTCGGTAATTATTTCTCGTTTTAATTGTTTACCGAGCTCTGTGAACTTCCCGGTTAATTCGTCAGATAATTCAGTGCATATAGTTTTGCTCACCTCACTAATGCTATTCTTGAATTCGTTAAATGCCTGAGTTTGCTGTGCAAAATGTCCTATATTTTCCTGAAGTCTTGTGAATTGCTGTGTAAACTGTTGTGTTTTTATTGCATGAGCTGTGTCAAATTGTTTGTCTCACTAGTATCTGCATGGCTTTCATGAACTGTTTCCTGTTCTTGTGTACGCGACGTCGTGAGCAAATAATCAAAGGAATTTTCGCTGTCGCGCACTTCAGTTTCACTATTTGAAAAAACGTTTCCCGATGAGACCTGAGAAACCGTCTCATCGAGCGTTATAAAAGTGACATCATGATCAGTTAAATTACCAGTGTCATCATTTTTTAATAGTGGGACGCCAACCTGATTGTTTTGGTAGCCATGGGCCAGTTCACGAGTTGGCGCGTTACTTTCAACTGTTGCCAAGCTCGGATTTGGCATACTTCATTTTGTAATGAATTTTCAGCAATTGCCATTTCCTTTGACTCCATTGCAAACCATGTTTAGTAAAATTATGAAAAATTTTTTCAAACATGAAATTTTGTTTGCATCGGTACTTTTCAATTAGAGTAAATTTATGTGCGAATTCATTAATGTACCTGGTTATTCTCTGATAGTCTTACAGAATTTAAACGAATTATTTTGCATTTTAATGTTCACATTATACAGAGTTTCCTCGTTCCTATAGAAATGCACTTTCCGTATACGATATTAATCGTAAGGAAAAGAGATAACCTACTGAGAGAGAGACGGCGCCAAGCGCGGCCAGCGTAGCAGCCTCCTACCCTAACCGCTGATACCCGCATTCCCAGCGCATCTCATTTGTAGGCAGAATTTAATTTTAACTTGCTCCTTCAAGTTTTTATTAGTCCCAATCTCACGGACACGTAACAAGTGCAACAAAGGTCTCATTAGTTTCTTGTAACGATAAAAAGGATCGTTTATGTCATAAAAACTTTTATGATCTCAACAATTGAAAGGTCTGTTCATATTCCGCTCGGCGCCGTCCTTTAAACGATCGCCATTCAATAGTGGCAAGAATAGAGGGGGGGGGGGGGGGGGGGGCGGGGCATAGCATGTAATACATAATGGAAACTTTTTAAATGATAGCTGCTTGAATGATTAAAAAAAGAAAATTGAAAGAATAATTGAAAGAAATTGGAAAGTACTCATATCCTGTGTGAACTTTATCTGACAGTAATATCAACAGACGCTCAATACTCAGTACATATATTCTCAGAATTACATTTACGTACTTCTTTTTCTTGTTATCGCCATTGTACATAGAGCTTAGTATGACAATACTGGTTCCGGGTCGCCCCTCCTCTGCTCACGCAAATACTTCTTGTCTGCTTAGATCATCAGTGTAGGATTCTCGGCGCGGGCGAAATGATGAACAGACGGTACGACCATCGTGAATGTACGAATAAACTTTGTTTTCCTAATAAATTTTTATAGCATTTCTTTAATGTACGGTTGGAGTATACATTTTTTAACAGTATTAACTCTGCGGAACTCGTCATACGTCTGCCCGCTACCATTTATAGAGACAAAACAGATGAATATATAGAAATTGAAAAACTAAAGTGCGTATCTCGACTTGTTTTGTTTGTGACCCAATAGTATTGCTGGTACAAAGTAACTTATTATTTTATATATCTCTCATATGCATAAAAAGAAAAGAACGAGAGAAAAAATAATAGTAATATGATCAATTACAATCGGTAGACGGCATGTTTATCACGAAAGCCGTGAGAATTTTCTATAGGAGTTATAGAGAAGTTCAGAAAGCTGCTAACAAATGACGCTGTTATCTCAATACATAGTGCCTACGAATAAAGCAACACAGGTCTTAGTGATAAGTTGCCTACTGAAACGTGAAAGAAGGTTAGTTTATGGATGGAAGAGATTGAAATCAAGTACTGAATTGAACGACGCGTTTGTCTGGTACTGGAATACCACGGGTTAGAACACAATCGTGTGGAAATAAGGCACAGTTTTCTAACACGAATTAACGTTGCAAAAGGAACCGATGAGAGAACCATTTGCAAGCTCTGCGCCAAATTCCAGCGGATAAGCAGCGTGGCTGATGGTCTACTGGGATTGTTAACACCAGGCACACTGTAATTATTCCTAAAAATGTCGCCACAGTTTCTGGAATTATCCCGCAAACCGCAAGGAAATCCACGCGAAGAATTGCACCAGAGACTGGTTTGAAGCGTTCCATCACGCAAAAGTACTAAGACAGAGCCTCCACATTTTTCCATTAAAAACCAAGGCCACCAGGTCATACATACCTGTACGATTTGCGCGACAAAGGTCTTACTTTGCGAACCAGATTCTCACAGTGACTGATAATGAAGGATTTGATGTTCGCTGTATGTGGTTCACAGAAGAATTACACTTGCACATAAATGGAGCCGTGGATAAGCAAAACTGACGATTTTGACGTTGCAGAGATCCCCATTTAGTGTGAAGCAAAAGTACTTTATTCTTCTAAAGTTACTATTCAGGTTGCTGTTCGCAGGAAAACCATTATAGGCCCTTCTTTCGTGCAAGAAACGATCATTGTCCGTTATGTTGCAGTTCTGGAACAGTTTGTCGCCACAAAGCTAACGTTGGGGGATCGACCAGGCACTGAGTGTTCATGGAAGATGGGGCCAGGCCATATTGCACCGAATAAGTGTTTTGCATTCTTCACCAATACTTCAAAAATTGTCACTGCATTCATTTATTACAAAGTTACTGGCGCTGGTGTGTGTGGTTTCCACATTCGCTCAGCCTGACTTCTTTTGACTACTTTTTATGGAGCACATTTCAGACTCCCCAACTGGAAACAACCCGACGGACGAGCTTGAATCGGCGAACTGTGTGGGATCTCAGTCCATTTCCGTTGAGACGCTGCAGGATGAAATTTTCACTCTGCAGCAGAGTGTGCAGTGATATGAAAATTCCTGGCCGATTCAAACTGTGTACTGGACCGAGACTCGAAATTGAAACCTTTGCCTTTTGTCAACACTTGTACCGACTGAGCTACCAAAGTCGGACTCACTACCCGCCCTCACAGCATTACTTCCGCCGGTACATCGTCTCCCACTTTCTAAACTTCACAGGAGCGCAAGTTTCACTACAGGATGTGACAGTAAATTTCATGTTTCGTTTTAGCCGTCTACGGGATGTGAAGGCAAATTTCATGTTTCGTTTTAGCCATCTCCATACTGATAGTGGTGGAAATTTCGAAAAAAATGTGATGTGATTGCGAAAACTGCTTGCAGAGGACGAGTTCAATTATATACGCTGACAATGTATGAACTGTACAGTGTAAAGCAGCTTTTCGAACTATTTCGAAACTTCTGTATAAAATTCTTATAGCTTTAACAATAAACATACGATGAAAATGAAACGTCGTTTGGCTAGGGCCTCCCGTCGGGTAGACCGTTCGTCTGGCGCAGGTCTTTCGAGTTGACGCCACTTCGGCGACCTGCGCGTCGATGGAGATGAAATGATGATGACTAGTACAACACAACACCCAGTCCCCGAGCGGAGAAAATCTCCGACCCAGCCGGGAATCGAACCCGGACCCTTAGGATTGACATTGCGTCACGCTGACCACTCAGCTACCGGGGCCGGACAAACATACGATATGTTGCACTCATCTATCGATCTTAGTTTTAGAGATATATAATTTTGAGGTCAGGGACTCGTTCGCTAGACATCCTGTAGAATGTAAGTGACCAGAAGGTTTACAGTAACTATATACAACCAACTTACACCATTTCACTTAAGAGTATGGCACTACACATACAGAGACAAAATGACAGGATGGTAAGAGACTATATAAATACTTTATTTAACGTCATTTTGCCTATTGACTCACTGTGTTTGATGTGAATGATGGCAATAAATTTGAAACAACAATACATGTTGCTAATAGCAGAATTTGTTCTCATTTTTTACAAAATCGCTACAGCATTATGAGGTTTATTCCATATTTATTATCAGCGTCCCTCGGTGAAGAACCAGCAATACTTCTTTTGCTGCTTTGCTGTGCGTTTCGCCGGCCGGTGTGGCCGTGCGGTTCTAGGCGCTTCAGTCTGGAACCGCGTGACCGCTACGGTCGCAGGTTCGAATCCTGCCTCGGGCATGATGTGTGTGACGTCCTTAGGTTAGTTAGGTTTAATTAGTTCTAAGTTCTAGGCGACTGATGACCTCAGAAGTTAAGTCGCATAGTGCTCAGAGCCATTTTTTGCTGTGCGTTTCTTTTGGTGCTTCCCACTGTTTATTTTCTTCTTCTAATTTTTAATGTGCCTTAAAATGGGCAATTTTTAATAATAAACCACATATAACAAATCGCTCACATACATCGCCATTTTATATTCCGGTACAGATAAGCATAAAACGAAATAGTAATAAATTTCCCAATACTTCACCATTGTAGCACTTAGGTAGCAAACGAAATTGACTATATATTCAGATTTTATCTTCTTAAGACAATGGACCAAATTGTACATTATTAGGGGAGAAAGTTTCTCATCTGCTCTGAATAGTATCTAATAGAGAAATAAGTGTGTTGATACAGCAGTCAAAGAAGATGGTAAATAATACGCTGTCAACTCAGTGCTTAGAGAGCCATGCAATCTTTGGAGATAGAGACTGCCAGTGGGAGACAATAAAGTTAAATTGATACAATCAAATATCCCACATTGGTTACTATGACAGGAGGAATGCACCCTGGTCCACATGGAATTTGACGAAGTCCACTTAGCATGTCTTAACATTCTAACAGGAGGTTATTATTGATTATGAAAAGCGACAACTGGATAGTTCTGCAACCAGAATTTGTAATATACAAAAATGTGGATCACAGTAGTGGGCTTCCTGTAGCAATATTTTTGACTTTAATTAAGCTTGAAAAAAATCGCTACAAAAAACAGTGGATCACAGCATCCGGAAATTGGTATCCAGATTAGGTACGACATGAATAATACACTTCATTAGCACATAAGACGATAAAACCTATTTTTTCTGCATGTATGCACAAAATGAAATATAAAAACAACTAGAACGATTCAAAAAGGTGATAAAACACAAACTTTCAATCATCTTTCATAGTCATTTAGATGACCAACATATTTTTTAAATATATTTATTTCACCTCTTAATATTACATCACTTATGTCACTAATATGGGCCTTATGCTTTTAAATAAAATTTCTTGATGGAAGTACTGTTCTTTTTACCTTTTATGATTGTTTTTTGAAATTCCAATTTATTGTTGCAATATTGTTCTCTGCTAGTGTACAACCATTCTGGTAGTGTTCGTTGATCTACACTTGCCCCTCCTAAGATCAGTATGTAGCTCCATTACGTATTTACTACTTAAAGGTGTTGTCTACATTATTTTGCAATAGAAATAAAACTAGTAATAATAATAACGAAAATACATAACTAATGATAATAAAAAGTGAGTCAAAGACCGAAAACAAATATAGAGTAGCAAAGGAAATAGCAAAATGAAGTAATATGACCCTATTACTGAAATACTTGGTATTTTTAAGGTATGACAGTTACAATGCCAGTTAACTGACGCTTATAGGCTTGTGTGCCAAAGATGTGCGTTGCATTTAGCCACACTAAAAATGTGGAAGTAAAGAAGCATGCATACAGTATCTACGCTACCTGCCATTTGAGCTGGAGAAATCCTTTGAGCCAGTTTTGGACTATACGGAATCTATGCAGAATCCCTCTGAAAGCACAGGAGAATTCAATAGCTGTAGGCTTATCCTCAAAGAAATTATTTGAAGTTAGGTATCTACTGTAATTTATCTTCTTTCTATACTCCATTTGCTTGTTATTTTCTCATTTTTATATATTCTGTATTTCAGTTTCTAATGATGTTTGTGACTTTTGTGGTGCTGAGTACTACTGCAGACAGCTTGTGAGTATAACCTTGAGAGCTGACAGAGGTATACGTTTGTAGCCAACATTGGTGAATTTCTGAAAGAGTTTTCTATCCACAGCTTCTGCCCTGCCCTGGCAGCCATCGCAACTTGGCTGGGTCTGTCAGAGAGCGTTGCCGGAGTCACAGTGTTGGCCTTTGGCAATGGCTCGCCTGATATATTCACGTCCATTGCAGCAGCCCCATCTGGCCGTGTTGGCATGATTCTGGCAGAACTACTCGGTATGGGTGCCTTCCTTTGAGTGAATATTGTTTCTATTTTCTCCCATCGTTTTGCAAGTGCTACAAGAAGAAAAACGACTTGTTATTTGGTATAAGAATATGTGCATACACTATAAACAATTATACTGGGATCAAATATCCAGATCCATTACATTATTGGCTATATAAAGCTTCCCAACAAGATTCCAGAAGGTTGCTGTTAATATAAACAGTTTTATACTGTCTTAATGAACTACATTTCTAATGAGGAAGACAGTGTGTTGGAGGTCCCATGAACCCTCGACATAAACTGGCTAGAATACAATCGTCCATTTTGTGAAATTTTGAAATTCAAAATTGCCATTGTATTCATTAACGATCAAGATTTCAACTACAGTCTATCTTATTTTTCTCTTCATTCTGTTCCAAAGTGGATCTTTCTTTGCTCTGTGTTTTTGTAAAATGAAATAGTCATATAATCAAAGGTGTATCTCGTGTGTTTCCACGATGTGTTACTATCTCTGTATACTTAAGGACAATATAAATATTTAATAGTTTTGGAGCGATTCGGGTATGTCTCAGCTTCAACGATTAGACCAAAAACTCTCGTACAAAAGGGATACAAAGTGGGAATTCAGTTTAGGCGCACTTCCCTAGACTGTGGCTAAGCTAATTCTCTGCAGTAGCCATTCCGCCAGGAGTTCTAGTGCAGAAAAGTAATGCAGGAGAATTGAGTAGTTGGGGAAGGTAAAGAAAGGATACTGGCGAAAGTAGTGCTGCTCTCCTCACACCCTCCACACGCTGATATGTAGTTAGTTGATGGGACACACAAAAGAAAGAAAGAAAAATGTCGTGGTACCATTTGTGTCCACTGCATAAACTTTCGCAGGGGACAAGATTCTAAAATTATACTTTTTATATAATTAATTTCATGAGTAAGAATGTGTTTAGCCTCAAGAACTAAATTCGACAGAAGGGCACAAAACCTATCGCATAATCCTCATGTGATAATGAGTCACTAAATATTTTTGGGGGTAGATTATCCCCTCATTGGATACCTGTATAGGTAGTATATTTTATTAATATATTCGATATACATCCTTATATATTATCAACATAAATATGAACAGATTTTTTTTAAAATTATCTGTTTCAGATTACGTCTTCATATGATTAACTCTAGCGTATCCAACGAATTTATGGAGCAAAGTGATGCAATGGTAAGAAACTGGACTCTCAGATGGGAGGGCGCCAGTTTGTACCAGTGTCTGACCTTCTAGATTTCCCATGACTTCCCTAAATCTCACAAGCTGAATGCCAGAAAGGATCTTTTCATAGGTTACAGCAGGTTTACTTTTCCATTCTTCCCCAATATGAGCTTGTGTTCTGTCTCTTAAGACCTCATCATCCATGAGATGTTAAACCCTAACATTCACCCCATCTTACTTTCTCGGAAGAGAAATAATGGCTTAGTTCCATAGGAGCTTGTTAACCTCGATTTTCTTCATTCCTTTCGTCCAGCGAGTCACGAAATAAGGCTAGAAAATATTCAAAACAATATTTTTATTCATACTCCAGTAGTGTTCAGTTTAAACTGAAATTTTAAAATATGATATAGAAACAAATCAGATATATTTCAACAGAAATAATGTGCAAAATATGCCAATGATTAATACTTCTCAGGGTAGAGAAACATCAAAATATGCTGAATAAGTTGAAGTGCGTGACACTTTCTTTGCTCACAATGCTTTACATCTGACAGTGTTGAAGGATCTACTGCAATATTTTCATGATTGGCTTAATAAAAGTTAAACAAATCGTGTTTTGAATTTTTTTTGTTGTTTGTGTGTACCATGTAGAACTAAATTTAGTATGAGGAAGCCTCATAGTTCTAATTCGACCAAAAAGAGTGTTAGTGTTTCACATTTCCTTCCTTCTCATCAGCTGAAATACAAACCACCCTATCCATACAGGGAACTATGAATTAGTTGGCTACTTACATTTGAAGGTATTGATAGAAGAAAGTGCTAACCCTCAAATTAGTAAGGATCACACTGATCAGGTTATCTGTTTCCGAATTCACTAAATGCTGGTAATGAGTAGTTACATGTGTACTGCTAAAAATGAGTGTCTGCTTTAGCTGTCATTTTGTCTTATTCATTAAACATTATTGTCTTTGAATTTAATAGAGCATAATAAAATGCAGTAGCTTAAAGCGCAGTTGCCTGGGTTCTAACTTACTCCCACCAACCCGTTCATTTGATCTCTTTTGCTTATGTGACTCTCACAACGCTTTTGGTATAAATGATCTATCTAATACCATCATTAATATTAGTTCTGGTTCGACTATCCTAAATGTTCCCACAGTTCATTGCTGATATAGTGTATGGAGAAGGATGGCATCTGTAATTAACAAAGTATGTCTTTATGCAACCCAGACACAACAAAAGTTTATCAGCACCATTCTGCTGCCTGGCCCTTCTTCTTGTAATGACATTCCAAAATGAGTTTGTTGACAGAGGTTACAAGTCAAATGAGTTTCCATATCGATTCGATGAAAGGGAAAAAAATTGACTAAGAAAAGTAAAGATACCAAGTATCACATTAATTTGGTGAATGATTTTGTTTCAATGTGGTTACTTCAATGAAAACTGAAAGCAAGATGAAAAATTTCGATATGCACTAAATTGTTTTCCTGTAGATGGATTCAAAAGTCGTAAAGTATGGTTTCTGAAGTTGTATAGTACTTCACACCATTATAATATACAGATTGTATTTTAACTGAATAAGAACTGATGAATTTTTACTCAAGAAGTGGAGAAAAATTTGTAGCTTTTGGTACATTCTATTTTGATACAAAAGGTGTTTTTCTCTTTCATTGTTTTAATAGATTATTTAGACATCTTAAAACGATTTTAAATAGTGTTTGGAAATGATTTTTAAATTTTAGTAGCAGAACGAAATTTTCATTCTGCAGTGGAGTGTGCACTGATATGAAACTTCCTGGCAGATTAAAATTTTATGCCAGGTTGATACTCAAACTTGGGACCTTTGCCATTCACGGGCAAGTGCTCCAATAATTTTTTTAAATCTCAATTTTTTCTATATTGTTAGGTGAAAGGTGAATTTGTTTGGGATGGACGTCCAATGACACCCATTTAGGTTGTTCGTTGATCCATTCACTCAGGTTTTTTTTATTATTATTTATTTTTTACAGAGGTTAGCTAACCCTCTGACCAAACATGCTGAGCTATCATGCTGGCATCAACTGAGCTACCCAAGCACAACTCACTACCCATCCACACAGCTTTACTTCTGCAGTACCTCGGCTCCTACCTTCCAAACTTCACACAGAAGCTCTCCTGCGAAACTTGTAGAACTAGCACTCCTATAAGAAAGAATATTACAGACACGTGGTTTGGTCATAACCAGGGGGATGTTTCCATAACGAAATTTTCATTCTGCAGCGAAATGTGCACTGATATGAAACTTCCTGACAGATTAAAACTGTGTGCCAGACCGAGACACAGTGTGCACTGATATGAAACTTCCTGGCAGACTAAAACTGAGTGCCAGACCGATACACAAACTCGGGGCCTTTGTGCATGTTGTCCAGACTCATACACATCCTTTTAATGATCCTGCTGGCTGCCTCAATGCCGGTACCAATGAAGTCTCCAATGAACAGAAAAAAATTACCAGACGCAAATATTTGAGTGTCAGTAGTAGCTGCTTCATTGGTGGGAAAGTGTAATTTCTGAAAGAAAGAAAAATAATGTCATGAGACAATTTGTTTGACAATTCACGAGAAATTTAAAAACATAACTTGTTTGTCACTCCTTCTACTGTTATGATTATGTAAATTCAATAACTTATGATTCCCTGTTAGGTGAATGACAAGTGCCTATGTTCTTGTGACACACAGATAATAATTATTTTATGACAAATATAAATGTGGTTTTGAGAATAATGCTAATAAGTGAGAAACACAACAGCCATATCCTACAGCTTCCTTTAAAAGACTGACGTTCCTGTTAATTTTACTGTGTTAAGCTTATGTGAGTAAGTACAAATAATTTATATGTTTACGGGGATAACTCTAGGTATTGTATAATTTTTTTGCTCTGAAGTGTTCACTAAAAGATGGAAAGTAGTCGTCCCAATGAGAGATAAGAATGAACAATATTTTCTGCTATAGATTTAGCTGAATGAACTTTGCACATTAGTGTACTATCAAATTTTTCTTACATTACAGTCATAATAAGCCATCAATTTCAGAAAAATAATACTTCAGAGAAGAGTAATATAAGATATTCAATTTTTTTAGTTACCTTCACCTGAAATAAATGAAGACACTTAAAATAACTTGATATTTAAGGAATGATTAAAAAAGTAGCCTTCCAGGCGCTCCCTCCACATGTTAACAGCTATGTAGATTCATTAATTAGATTCCTGTTCTGCTCCTATAAGATAAATATGTAGCTATTATTTTATGATAAATGTGGATGACCTTGTATAGGTAATAGTGATAACTCAAGTACAACAGCTATGTTCTGTAGCTGAGGAGACATCACCATTTTTTAAATTCTAACTTTCCTGTTAATCTTACTGTGTTAAATGCAGTTTGAGTAAGTGCAGCTAGTTCACAGGTTTTAGGGAATAATGCTAGGTGGGAGACAATGTTGTTGCTCTGAAGCTTTAATGGGACTATAATCCTAATATTTTCACTAAAAGGCGAAAGTTGTTCTGACACTGCTGTGGTGTTTACAACAAGTGTCATTCCTAATAGAAAACAGAGTCAACAACATTTTCTTCTGTTGACGTAATGTGGCCGAATGAAACTGGAACACTACTGTTTTATGAAAACGTTTTGCTACACGAAAGATCAATGTTTTTGTCTGAAACTGAAACAGCTATTAATACAAATGGTACCCATAACTAGTTTGGTTTTTCGATTTGGTTAAGTAGATTGAGGCACTGCTAAATAAAGTGAAACAGTCCTTTCCACTACTGCAGGAATTGTAACACACGACAGGTAAATAAGACTTTCTCAGATGGAAAGACTACCCCAGGCGTCATAAATCAACCCTCAGGGGTCATATATTAATTAACATAACAACAGGTTAAGGGGAGAGGGAGGGTGATAATTTGATCCTAAATGTATGCTTTCCCCTGAATGTATTCAACCTGCGCAAACAAAATGCACCAGGACTCTCTTTATTTCTTTACAACTCTTGTCTCTGACATTGAAGACGGTGTGTTTGGTTCTGTTACAAAAGAACTCTTAGAGTCATTCACATGTCTGGCAACATAATCTGAATGCCTGGACCTTCCTAAACAGTCTGCAGTGGGCACTGTGTCAAATGCTTTCCGGAACTCTAGGAATGTGAATCTGCCTGGTGCTCTTCATCCATGGGTCACAGGATATCATGCAATAAAGAGGAAAGCTGTTTTACACAAGTGATGCTTTCTGAATCCGTTCTGATTTGTCAACAGAAGTTTTCCTGTCTCAAGTATATTCATTGTATTCAAACTCAGAATATGTTCAATAATTCTGTATCAAACAAATGTTAAGGATGTTGGTCTGTAATTTTGTGGAAACCATTCTTAGAAGACACCTGCACTTTTTTTCCAGTTGGTAAGGACTTTGCATTGGGCGAGAGATTCGCGATAAATGCAAGTGTAGTAAAGGGCCAACACTTTAGAGTATTCTCTGCAAAACGGAACTGCGATTCCATCCTGACTTGCTACCTTACTTGCTTTCACATCTTTCAGTTGCCTCTAAGTCTGGGAGGAATCCTATTACTGTGTTCTCCATACAGCAATCTGTGCAACAGTCAAACAGTAGTATGTTTGCAAGACCCTCTTGCATAAATGATTTCTGAAGCGTGAAATTTAAAAAGTCAGTTTTTCTTTTACTATCTTCTGTTGCCACACCACACTGGCCAACGAATCACTGGATAGAAGCCTCCAACCTACTTATCCATTTTCCATTTTATGAGAGGCGTTCGATGAGTAATGCAACACAATGTCGGTTGAAAAATGCAGAATTTGTTGTGGAACACAGTGAAATATTTCTGCTTCAGTCTGTATGGTTTCATGAACTTCTGACGTGTGACAGCACTCTATGAACCCTTCAAAATGGCGACTATAACAGAGCTGTGTTCCAAGCAGAGAATTGTCATTGAATTTCTTTTGTCGGAAATTCAGAGCATCACAAAAATTCATAGGTTCCTGCAGAATGTCTACAGAGACCCGTCAGTGAAGGAAAGCACAATGAGTCACTGGGGGAGGTGACTGTCATCATTGCAGCAATGTTACACAAACCTGTCCGATCTCCTGCATCTGCGCAGCCTTGCACAACTCTGACTCCTGCAATGTTCAAATCTGCGAATACTCTCCTTTGAGGTGGTCAACAGATCAAAGCCGAACACTTCACTGTAGAACTGGGTGTCTCTATTGCTAGTGCTAGCACAGTCATCTGCAAGTTGGGGTTTTAAAAGTATGCGCCCACTGAGTGCCTCGCCACCTGCAGCACAAATCTTGCAACTTCCGACTTTCATCTGTTTCGTCCAATGAAGAACATGTCTGTGCAGGAAACAGTACACGGATGCTGATGCAGCAAGACATCGGCTCTGATGTCGACCAGTAGAGCAGTACAACGAGGGCAAACAGTCTCTTCCAGTACAGTGGCATAAGGCTATAGCATTGAATTGAGATTATATTGAGAAATAGCGTTTTGTGGCAAGAAGAGTGTATTGGAGTCCTGAATAAAACCAACCTGCTTTCAGGTAAAAACATGCTGCATTGCTCATTAAACGCCCCTTGTTCGTGGAACCAGAATTACCTTGGGTTCCAGGAAGGTCTTTTTCTACGGTATAACAGTGGAAGCTGTTGTATGCTACGTGCACTGATATTTTTACAGGCTTCTACTAGCTTTTGTTTTTCGTCACTTACACCTTCTTTTTTTGAACTGAGGGTGTGTCCTCGTCATTTTCCGGACTTAATTATTATACCCTGGTGGGTGCTTTCTGTCCTTGATTCACTTACACTGCACATACTTCTCCAAATTGTGATTTATAATCAGTTTAAACTTTGCTTGTAATTCCTCTTTGTCCATCACATTGGAACTAAATGTTGTTCATTCATTATTTATGCTAACAACTAGTCTTCCTATCAGAAGTGCTCTCCTAACCTTCTTGATGGATTTATTAACTTCATTAACCATTGTCACTATGACATCAAGATCGCTAATCCCTGACTCTGTGCTGACACTGTCGATAAAGTCAGGTCTGTTGTAGTTACAAGGGTTAAAATATTTGCATTCCGTGTGAGCTGTTAAACTAGCTGTTAAAGACAGTTTGTGGAAAACTTACTCAAAATTGCTTCACAAGAGCACCTGTCCATACCACCTGCAAGGTGTCCATAGGTACCGTATCCCAGCCTATACTCGACAGTTTTACAGTAACCTCCAACTATAGCTCTGTCCAGGCGTATTAGCGAGTGGCTCTTAGAGCGGTGTTGCCAGACTTGTACTCACAAGTGTTTGCTGGTCATACACCTCTCTGTTATTCTTAATAGTTCCTACTTTTGTTAAAATCAGTATAATTACTTTTTGCGATTAAATATTTATTTAGGCTATGTCTCTCACTTCGTTATGGAAGCAGTGTATGTGTACATGATTCAAATTTAAAAACATTTAAAAGCCATAGCATTCAATTCGTTATTTTCAGTCTAAATCATGGGCAAAAACTCATATCAGGATAAAAAAAATACTATAATTACTGGAATTTCAAGCAAATTAGCGCGCTAATAAAAACGCATAATTGCTCAAACTTGGCTGTGTTCATTTTCGAATAGTAATCCTCTGACTTGTTTGTCTTGCTACATATGTAAACTACTTTCTGATCGTACAGTCACAACAATCAGCCTAGTCCGTTTCCCAACAGGTACATTAAGACCCCACTTCGTCTCGAATTCTGCCGTTATGTACTTTAGTGAATGGTTTTGAGTAAGCCAAGTTTCATCCAAATAGAATATAGGTGACATGTCAACTGAAGAACGCAGCGAATTCATCGTCTGGAAAAAATTAATGATTGACGCCAGTCATTCCGTTAAAGTACAAACTTTCAATCGTCATTCCGACGCTTGTATCTAAATCCTATATCATTTAATATGTATCTCACAGATATAGCAGACCTAGTGAAATTTATTTTTTCACTTAACTTTTTTTTTCAATTTTGCTAATGGTTTGGTAATCGCTACTATTGTCAAATTTATAGACTGTCCACCTAACAAAGTGTTTTGGTAACTCGTTTTGTTTCGTTAAAGAGCTGTGTTGTTTAAAATTTTTCCATGGCAAATCGAACGTTGGGGATTTTCCCTCACAACACACGTGCTGGATAGTTCATAAACCAATGCCACAAGCTGCAGTGCAAATAGCCCGCACGGTAGCAAGGTTTTTTTTCCTTAGAGTGGTTCTTTTCTTCAGTAACATACCATTGCATTTCTATGTATCATTGCTATTGGTTCTGTCTACCTTCCACAAGTATTTCCTACTGAGTGCCCATGTTGATGTTAACACTTCATCAACATTGCCTAGAAGATGTTTTAAATATTTACAGACAATGTAGACTACGGATTTGTTTTGTTGCAGAGACTGTTTCCTTTTTCAGTCGCAAAATCTTGTTGAAATTGTTTTGGTACCTACCTACGTGTCACAGGACAAAACTCTCTTTCTTCCTGCTTTTACATTTTCAAGTTACACTTCCACTTAGTAAATAAATTGCACAAATAATGTCAAAGATACTCTTTTTTACTTCAGTCAAACAGATAGAAGTCAGTAACTCAAGAACTGCGCGAAAACCTGCACACCATCTCGCTACTGATGCTCCACTGGTGCTCGAACAAGGCAGCTGCAGGCGCTCAATATTACCATTTTCGAATGCTAGAGAGAGACCATTACACAATACTATGCACAAGTGTGGCATCAGCACAATTGCAGCCACCCTCCTAGCCCGCCTGGATAGGGCTGTAATGTTGCGTGCTGTGGGTATTTCCGTGCTACTGAGCATTTGCTTCCTTTGAATGATTCTAAACTTGTCACTGGGAAATCGGATGACCAGTAAAAATATCTGATAATTAACTTGAGATCATTTACATCTGTTACTCGTGTCCAGAAAACTCCCCATTTGATATCAGTAGACAATGTATATTTTTCAGTTCCAGTGGATACTCGGCTTCCTATTGCAGCTAATTTATCTTTTCGATATATGTTCCGAGACTCTCTAAATATTCTGGAGCTTTCTACTTTGGGTTTCAGCCACATCTTGGTGCCAAGAATAATTTGAGTGTGACACTTTCCTGGACGACAGTAAATTCAAAAACTTTGTTATGAAGTATCGGCAATTTACTGTTAAAATTTTGACAGTGAAAGTGACATTACTTTGTGAATGGGGTTGTCTTGCTCTGTGTATCAGTTGGAGAGCATTCATCAGAGGACCACAAATTATCACCCAGCCTAAGAAAACAGCATTTCACGCGACAAGTACTTTGCTACCCGAGTGGCTGCTTCCTCTGTGCGATGCATTTGTGACCTATCAACTGGAGCCCTACAATTCTCCACTCCGTAATACAGGTCCAGAAATCTTCAACAAAGCCCGTCAGGGAATCAACAGAGATCCTCTTCTCAGCTCCAACCTGAAGGACACTGATCCACTCTAGGAACAATGCTGCAAATTGAGAGCTCTGCTTGCATATTACATTGTGAACCCACACATCCAATTGTGACAGATGTCCCGGACATTGCCTCTGTTCCAGATCATTTGGAGTGAAATATGATTGTAGCCACTATCAGTTAGCAGAGAACAGTATTACTTAAATTCCTCCCAGACCAGCCATTGCTATCAAACAACAGGGCAGCGATGTGATGTACTGCCCCTGTTGTTCAGCACTGTAGTAATGACGCTGTAGTCTCTTCAGTCACCAGTATCTGAACGTTTGTCTACAGCCTGAGCATTTTACTGCTGCAGAGCAGTGACACGGCTGGGATGTGGGCTGGGGATCATGAGCCTTTCCTTATGCAGTAGCCATTCAGTGCTTTACAGTTAACCAGAGCTCACCACACTGCTTGACTCTGACAGTACTGAGTGATGTATTCACTTCGCTCGCTATCAACCTAGTAATAATGGAGTCCAATGATTGCAAATAAACTGCAGTAAAAAATTTCTTCCATCATGAATTGTCTTCTCCTGCTGCACCTGCATCCATTTTTGGTAGACAATCGCCACCCACACTCACTCATTCTTGCCATCATGTTGTGAAACTTTATAAAGTAAATTTGTTCTCTATTATCTGAATGATTTTCATTTATTCATACTCTAGCCTTTTCCCCATGGCTTTGTCTGTGCATGCATTTGAGACATATATTGAACACACCTCCCTCTCCCCCTCTTCCTCCCTCCGTCTGTCCACCTCATTTTCTCACCTCTGCCTTATCGCCTCTTCTCCACTCTCTCTGTCTCTTCATTTCCTCGACCCTCCCCCCCCCCCCCATTTATCCATTTGTGGCACCGCTTCTCTGTGACCACATCTTCCTTCCCCATCTCTGACCCCCTCTCTTCCATCTCCACTCTTACTTTTCCAGCTAGCCACTGCCCCTTCATGTCTTCCACCTGTCTCATGCATCTTGCCCTCCCCCCTCTCTCTTTCTATTTTCTTCTCACCCTTGCTCTTCCCATCTCCTCCTTTGTCCATCTCAAGCTGTCTACAGACGTGCTCATCGGCACATTTAGCCCCCGGAATACATTTTAATAAAGCAGGCTAACACTGCTCCCGCAACACATCTGTCGTTGCAGGGCAGGCTACATATCATGGGCTTGAAAATCATTTATTTGTTCCTCATGTATAGGCCATTGTGCAAAGCAGGTCGACTACGTAGGCATATTAGAGAGTAATATTAGAGTAATATTAGAGAAGGGTGACCCATTATAAGCTCTATATTTATTTATAAACATGTTCATATTATAATAGGTACATCAGGTTACTTGGTGGGTCTCTGTAACAGGTCATGTGTAATATCTGCACAATGTATCACAGACTGAAGATTTCATGTTTACTTGTCATTATCATATACAGTAAACTAAAAACTGGATATCTAGAAAACACCCAAAACATCTGTTATTAAATACAAACATCAGATCTGTAAAGTGTTCTCATTACACATCTTTAGATATTATAGCTACGGTATGTATAAAGCATAAAGACAAGAATAGTATATTAACAACTTTGTATGAATTATAGTGCACTTCTCCATACAAGGAAACTATCGAGTACATTTGCGGTGGCCCATGAACATGAAATAAAATGAAAAGTACAGTATTTACAATTCAGATATTAACTCTGATTGAGGCAGCTAGCATAGTTGGGATGAAAAATAGTGAGTAATATTTTGACAACAGCAGAGAAGCTCCCACAACATATCTGAGACCACTCCAGCATTGCAGGAGGGATAATATAGTTAAAAATTATAGTTTTAACCCTCAGCAATATTGATGAGAAATATTATTAGTATGTGCACTCAATTATTAGCTATGACATTCTTTTTGGGGGAAGAAATCCACAAAATATGAACACAGTTTTCAAACTCCAGAAAAGAGCCATAAGAATAACAACCAAAAATACTAATCAAACTCATTGTAAAGATCTGTTCAGAACACTGGGTATTTTAACAGCTCCATGTGAATACATTTACCAATCAGTTGTACACATCAAAAATAACATTGGTAATTACTGCACAAGCAGCTCTGTCCACTGCCATGCAACAAGAGATAGACTCGACTTACATTTACCAAGAAAAAATAAACATAAAACTCGAAACAGCATTTTCTACCAAGGAATAAAACTGTATGATGAATTACCAAAAGAGATTAAAGAAATTGCAAAAATACACTTATTTAAAAAGACAGCTAAAAAGTACCTGTTATGCAATACATTTTATACATTGAATGAATACTTAGCTTAGACAGAGTAGGGGTTTGGTAAAAAATGTTATACATATAAATAATGATAATGACTCTAAAACATCCAACACTCCACATAACACTTTCACTTTGTTTTTTCCTTCTTTTTTCCTTTCTAGAAATACTTTCCCCCAAGCTATGCATAGCACAATACTAACATCTCTTCCTCTTCCTCTTTCTGAGCTCAACATCTCACTCATTATGGAGGGATGCTGACTGTTTTTCAGGATAGCAAATGGGAAGTTGCAGAGATCACCAGCGTTTTTTCTTTCTTTCTTTGTGTGTGTGTGTGTGTGTGTGTGTGTGTGTGTGTGTAGTGAGTGAAGTGTTATGAAACAATGTGTGTGTAGTGTGTGCAGTGACTGATAGTGAGATATGAGTGAACAATGTGGCATTACATTATTTAATAAGTTATTTGTAAAAATTAAGTATTGTATACCAGGAGTAAATCTAATGATTGTCTCTAACTAGAAGTCTGTAAATATATGTGTAAATAAATTGGCTTATTTTAAATTTATCTAAATTTGTAAATATGGCTATAATAGAGGGAAACTAAAAACAAAGATGATGTGACTTACCAAACGAAAGCGCTGGCAGGTCGATAGACACACAAACAAACACAAACATACACACAAAATTCAAGCTTTCACAACCAACGGTTGCTTCATCAGGAAAGAGGGAAGGAGAGGGAAAGACGAAAGGATGTGGGTTTTAAGGGAGAGGTTAAGGAGTCATTCCAATCCCGTGAGCGGAAAGACTTACCTTAGGGGGAAAAAAGGACAGGTATACACTTGCACACACACCCATATCCAACCGCACATAAACAGACACAAGCAGACATTTGTAAAGGCAAAGAGTTTCGGCAGAAGGACAGGTATACACTTGCACACACACCCATATCCAACTGCACATACACAGACACAAGCAGACATTTGTAAAGGCAAAGAGTTTCGGCAGAGATGTCAGTCGAGGCAGAAGTACAGAGGCAAAGATGTTGTTGAAAGACAGGTGAGGTATGAGCGGCAGTATATCCTCTCTTCTCGTTATCCGCCAGGCCTCAACCTCCGCTAATTTCAAGTTGCCGCCGCTCATACCTCACCTGTCTTTCAACAACATCTTTGCCTCTGTACTTCTGCCTCGACTGACATCTCTGCCGAAACTCTTTGCCTTTACAAATGTCTGCTTGTGTCTGTGTATGTGCAGTTGGATATGGGTGTGTGTGCAAGTGTATACCTGTCCTTTTTTCCCCCTAAGGTAAGTCTTTCCGCTCCCGGGATTGGAATGACTCCTTACCCT
Organism: Schistocerca nitens; assembly: GCF_023898315.1. NCBI lineage: Eukaryota > Metazoa > Arthropoda > Insecta > Orthoptera > Acrididae > Schistocerca > Schistocerca nitens. The sequence continues at coordinate 401,675,027 of NC_064614.1, read as the reverse complement.
CTCCCTTAAAACCCACAGGCCACATTCTTTCGTCTTTCCCTCTCCTTCCCTCTTTCCTGATGAAGGAACCGTTGGTTGTGAAAGCTTGAATTTTGTGTGTATGTTTGTGTGTCTATCGACCTGCCAGCACTTTCGTTTGGTAAGTCACATCATCTTTGTTTTTAGATATAAATTTGTAAATACTTTGACATGTCCTATATCCTTGTAAAAAGGGATCTACGGATGAATAAAGCTACTACTACTACTACTACTACTACTACTACTACTACTACTACAGTAAGTTTGGTGATAGCCCACAGAACCAAGTAGAGGTTAACAGGAGGGTAAGGGAGAGGAAGGGTTTCAGTCATATGAACTAACTTCAGAATAATTTTAGTTTCTCACTCAAAACAAAAGAGAAATGTGCCAATACACTCATGTTTCATCTATTTTTTCCACGTCAATGACAATATCTTCCTAAACATTTCAGGAGGTGGAATATTTGTGACAACAGTTACAGCAGGATTTGTTCTACTGTGCACACCTTTCAAGATGTATGGAACATCATTTCTGAGAGACAGTATATTTTATCTCATGGCGGTTCTGTGGTTGTATATTATATTCCTTGATGGACACCTTACATACATTGAGACCACAGGTTGGCATTGTCAGTTATTTATAAACTTCCTATAGATGCATCAGACTTAACTATGACTCTGATTTCAGTATTTTTTTTTCAGCTATGATAATAATATATGGAGTTTACTTGGCAGTCGTACTGATTGGAAACTATATTGAGGCCTACAAGCTGAAGAAAGGTAAAATAGCTAATTAACCATTATTAAACTATTATTAAACCTAAGTAGTATTTTGCATGGAAAAGTGATTGTGTAAGCTATTGTTCATGGTGGTTGTGAAGAAAAGCACTACATTTTGATTGAGTCCATTTCCATACAATCAGTTTAACTGAATCAGTAGTTTGAAGAAGGGAACGATTGCCATAAAACCATTTTTTCCCATCAAATATGTTAGCATATAGGTGAACATGGTCAGCTCTAAAAAGGGACAGAAAACCTCTCATGTGCTAGCTTAATTGGACTTCAAAAGATTTGTTATTTTGAATAATGGAACATATTCTAGTTTCTGATTCATTCGCATTGATCTGTGGTTGCTCAAACTCCTGGTGTTCATATCTGGTGTTTGTTTTCTTAAGCCCTTTTGTTTTTGGTGCATCAGAGTACTATTTTGTGTTTAATGTCTGATGTCTGAGTTTAGATATTCTTCATTAAAGGTAAATGAATAATGTTTATTCAAAAAGTAAATATTCTGGATGGTTTAAAGGCAAGTTAGTTTGGCAATGATGGTAACAGACTCTTTGAAAATGTCCTCATTTTTTTATTTGCAAATACAGGTTTAGAATATTTCTTCCATAAAAGTTACTTTACTGCATCTAAGTTCATTGATGGTGTGGTGAAGAATACTTTCTTTCTTCAAAAGAGCAAGAGTGTCCCATATCCCAACAGAAATGTCATACAGTGGAAATATTCCAGTACAAGCCAAGAAGACCAAGGTTGTATCCAAGATAGTTACATATATACTATATGAGTCCACACCATTTTATGAGGAGCTGTTGATGAGACCAACAGCAGCTACTGGACAGTACAGTAATGATATTCAGGTTAAATTTAGTGGATAATGCTTTCAAAGCCTGTGAGTACTATATATATTTCTGGTATGTGTTCTGTTATGAAACTTTGTGAAAATATAATGATTTCTGATTTTGTAATAAGAAGTTTTAATCCCTAATTCATAATCAGCTTGAAAAAGGGAACAAATCCTTGGTTTTTTATATTGTGATACATGCCTCAGGACAATCCAATTCATCTTTCCAAAGTACTGAGATAGGAGGTTAATGTAAAGAATCTCACATAAATCTTCAGACAGAATTAAAAATAAGAACAGGAAGAAGTTTTTTGTGTTTCCCCACAAAAGGAGGTTTTGGATTCATTCCATTTTTCAAATTACCAATTCAGTTAATCATGATCTGTGTATCTTTTCATTTTGCATTTTGTACATTGTATGTAGGTGACAAAATTTAGGCGATGAAAGTGCTGTTATGTTATATATAAGCATCAATGTTCAGCATGAAAATTCTAAACCATTTATCACAAATGGCCTGTGGTATATAGGGTGCCCTGTAAAAACATTTTATTTGACGTATGATACACTGAACAAAAGTGCCGGAGATTTTATGTGTTTTTTGTACAAGAATACACAATTTCAAACAGCCAATTAGAAACAGGACTCTGTGGGTCTAGTGAGGTCAGCACATTTTGGTATTAACAACTAAGCCAAATTTACATTGTCAATCATAGGGGAACATGGGAACAAAATTTCTGTCATAGCATACAGTGACATGACTGAAAAAGCTTGCCTGACTCTAACTTTGTTTGGTGTTTTACATGCAGCCAGTAGGTTGCAGCATTTGAAAACCTGTAGAGGCATCTACTGTTTGGGTAAAAGTGTCCCTCTAAGAGCTGCTCTGCAGTTATAAAAAATGCTCAATTTTAATTAACGCTATATGATTATATATTTGCAGTTTTACCTTGTATAGTGACATCAGTATAGATTTTCTGGTTGAGAGAAACACCAGTGTTTCGGTCCATCAGCTGGCCACTGTGCCTGAGTGGTTCTAGGCGCTTCAGTCCAGAACTATGCTGCTGCTACGGTCACAGGTTTGAATCCTACCTTGGGCATGGATGTGTGTGATGTCCTTAGGTTGGTTAGATTTAAGTACTTCTAAGTCTAGGGGTCTGATGACCTCAGATGTTAAGCCCCATAGTGCTTAGAGCCATATGAACCATTTTTTGAATTGGTCCATCACTTCTACCGAGGGGGAAATATAAATCTTTGTTGAAAAGCAAATGAAGTGAACTTAATTTATTGTATTCATTTATTCTTCCATCTTTAAGCATTTTTATGCTGCCAGAGGTATCCGAAAAGTACCTGCTACAGAGAGGAGTGACACATTATAAAAAAAACTGTGCTACATATTTTGTAGTACTATCAGTACATAATGTGCATTAATAAATGGAGAAATCTTTTCTGTCAGCAAGAGATAACCAGATGTCAAATGCTGCATCTGTAGATATTTCATCCATTCTGAAACATTTGGAAGTCACAGAAATAGACCCGGTAGTCCATGATCAATATAAAATAGTGCCAAGGTATTATAAAGCGTCTTAGCCAAATAATTGTGGAAACCACAGCCGAGTAATCATCTTAAACAAATCTTCCAGAACAGGAAACACTACGAATTCAAGTTGAGTAGTGCGGCATGTCTCTTCAGTCAATGAGATTTATTATAATGCATTTAGGAAATACAGAGAGAGGAGGAATGATCAATACTGACAATGTATCACAGCTGAAGGGACCACCATACAGAATATGAGCACTACTTGACGTGAGCACTTCTGATCACTTGGCATGACACCTTACCAGCACACACAGTGTAGGCAACAGTGTATGTTAGAGCTCATGAGGTCTTCATGGAGATGTTAGTTAGTTAGTTATGTGTTCCATTGATCAATAGCATGGAAAAACCGTTATAATGTGAAATGTGTAAAATGTACAAGAAATGCCCACAGAAAACAAGGCCCTTTTTTTTAAACATTATAGTGTTATACCTAAATATTTCTATTATCTATCCCATTCCCTTAAATGGCACAGAATTCATATATTATATCTCCAAATTTATTTACTCATATTCAAGAAATCATCTATGGTATAGAAGGAATTGTCAAGGATTTCAATTTGTTTTTGAAGCTATTACTGCTGTCTGTGAGACATTTTATTTCATCTGGTAATTTATCAAAAAGTTTTATAGCAGCATATTTTACCCCTTTCTGTGCCAAAGATAGGTTAAGTAAAGGATAGTGTAGGTCCTTCTTTTTTCTGGTATTGTAATCATGAATGTTGATGTTGATTTTAAACTGGTCCATGTAGTCGAGAAAAAATTTCATTACTGAGTAAATGTACTGTGAAGCAGTTGTAAGAATTCCTAACCTTTTAAACAGATGCCTACAAAATGTGCAACTATGAACCCCACACATTATTCTAACTACTCTCTTTTGAGCAGTGAATACCTTTTGCCCAAGTGTTGAGTTGCCCCAGAATATTACTCCAAATGACATCAGAGAGTGGAAGTATGCAAAGTATGTTACTTTACTAATTTCTACATCCTCAAAATTGGCAATTATTCTGACTGCAAAAGTTGCTGAACCTAGTCGCTTTAGGAGATCCAAAATATGAATTTTCCAATTAAGATTCTCATCTACAGAGTGGTCCATTGATCGTGATTGAGCCAAATATCTCACGAAATAAGTGTCAAACGAAAAAACTACAAAGAACGAAACTTGTATAGCTTGAAGAGGGAAACCAGATGGCACTATGGTTGGCCCACTAGATGGCGCTGTCATAGGCCAAACGGATATCAACTGCGTTTTTTTGAGTAGGAACCCCCATTTTTTTATTACATATTCGTGTAGTACATAAAGAAATATGAATGTTTTAATTGGACCACTTTTTTTGCTTTGTGATAGATGGCGCTGTAATAGTCACAAACATATGGCTCACAAATTTAGATGAACAGTTGGTAACAGGTAGGTTTTTTAAATTAAAATGCAGAACGTAGGTATGTTTGAACATTTTATTTTGGCTGTTCCAATGTGATAATGTTCACACATGCATTGACAATGCGCTGACGCATGTTGTCAGGCATTGTCGGTGGATTATGATAGCAAATATCCTTCAACTTTCCCCATGGAAAGAAATCCGGGGATGTCAGATCCAGTGAATGTGCGGGCCATAGTGTGGTGCTTTGGTAACCAATCCACTTGTCATGAAATATGCTATTCAATACCACTTCAGCCCCACGCGAGTTATGTGCCGGACATCCATCATATTGGAAGTACATCACCATTCTGTTATGCAGTGAAACATCTTGTAGTAACATCGGTAGAACATTACGTAGGAAATCAGCATACATTGCACCATTTAGATTGCCATCGATAAAATAATAATAATGCCGCACCATAGATTAACCCGCCAAGGTCGCTGATGTACCACTTGTCGCTGCCATCATGGATTTTACATTGTCCAATAGTGCATATTATGCCAGTTTACATTACCAATGTTTGTGAATTATGCTTCGTCGCTAAATAGAACACGTGCAAAAAATCTGTCACCGTCCCATAATTTCTCCTGTGCTCAGTGGCAGAACTGTACACGATGTTCAAAGTCATCACCATGCAATTCAGGGTGCATAGAAATATGGTAGGGGTGCAATCGATGTTTGAGATTCCCAGTTCTAGCGCAATTTGTCTGCTACTGATGTGCGAATTAGCTGCGACAGCAGCTAAAACACCTACTTGGGCATCATCATTTGTTGCAGGTCGTAGTTGACATTTCACATGTGGCTGAACACTTCCTGTTTCCTTAAATAACATAACTATCCGGAAAATGGTCCAGACACTTGGATGATGTCATCCAGGATACTGAGCAGCATACATAGCACACACCCGTTGGGCAATTTGATCACATTAGCCATACTTCAACACCTTTTTGCAATAGGTAAACGGTCCATTTTAACATGGGTAATGTATCACGAAGCAAATACCGTCTGCACTGGTGGAATGTTACATGATACCATGTACTTATACATTTGTGATTATTACAGTGCCATCTATCACAAAGCGAAAGATGTTGTCCAACTAAAACATTCATATTTCTTTACTTACTACATGAACATGTATTAAAAAATGAGGGTTCCTCTTTAAAAAAATGCTGTTGATATCCGTTTGACCTATGGCGGTGCCATCTAGCGGGCCAACCATAGAGCCATCTGGTTTCCCCCTTCAAGCTAGACGAGTTTTGTTCTTTGTAGTTTTTTGTTTGATGCTTATTTTGTGAGATATTTGGCCTGGTCACTATCAGTTGACTACCCTGTATATGTACACCCAAAAACTTAGTATGCTCTACCCTGGCTATTGACTTCTTTTTAACTTCTTTTAATGTGCTATGTTTATTGAAGGAATTATACTTTTTGCAGCAGAATACTGGATGTACTGTGTTTTTTCAAAGTTCAGAGCAAGCCCATTCGCAGAAAACCAATTAAAAACTTTTCCAAAGACCTTATTTCTATCATTTTCTATCGGACTTTCTTTTACTGGATTAATAATTACACTTGTATCATCAGCAAACAGTGTCAGTTCAGCATCTTGTTTCACATAAGAAGGGAGATCATTCACATATATCAAGAAAAGAAGGGGACCCATGTGGAACACCTAATGTAATTTCACCCCAGTTAGATGAGATGGCAAACTCCTTTGAATCACTTGAAGCATATAAAGAGACTTTTTGCTTCCTGTTCTGTAGATATGACTTAAGCCACTCATATTCTGTTCCATTTATACCATAGAATTGTATTTTATGTAACATAAAGTCATGGTTGACACAATCAAATGCTTTGGATAAGTCACAGAATATTCCTACTGGTGACATTTTACTATTTAAAGACTCTATTATATGGACAGTGAAATTGTATATTGCTGTCTCAGTGGAACAGCATTTCTGAAATCCACACTGTGATTTACTAAGTATCCCATTACTGTTGAGATGGCTAACCACTCTTGAGTACATTACTTTCTCAAAGATTTTTGAAAATGCTGTAAGCAAAGATACTGGCCAGTAATTATTGACATCTGTGGTTTCACCCTTTTTGTAGAGAGGCCTGACAATGGCATATTTTAACCTGTCTGGAAAAATACCCTGAGCCAGTGATGCATTACATATGTGACTCAAAACATCAGCTGTAGTTGCTCCACATTGTTTTAAGAACTTGTTAGAGATGTCATCTACTCCAGCAAAATATTTATTTTTCAAAGATTTAATAATATTCCTTATTTCGCAAGAGGTTGTTAAATGAAACTTAATCTGACTAAAATTTTTCAAAACTGACTCTTCCATGTACTGCCTGGCTTTTTCTTTTAAACTATTCTCACCAATTTTTTCACCTACACTTAAGAAGTGATTGTTAAATACATTGGCTACCTGTGTACTGTTGGTTAAGATGGTGTCATTCTCTTTAACAGTAATACTACCTACACCAGTGGTTACTTTTCCTGTGTCCCTTCTAACAACATTCCATATTGATTTTATTTTATTGCTGGAGTTGTGAATTTCTTCTCTAACGTACATATTTCTTGGTTTCCTTGTAACTTTTCTCAGTATGTTACAATAATTTTTGTAGTGTAAAACCACTTCTGGATCTTTACTAGTTCTTGCTGTCTCTTACAGTTTTCTTTTTCTTTCTGAAGACACTTAAATACCTGCAGTAATCCAAGGTTTCTTCGAAAAGTTTGTGGTGTTACATTTAGTAATTTTCTGTGGAAAACAATGTTCAAAAAGGGATATAAATTTATCAAGAAATATGATGCATTTATCATTCACATTTGGCTCATTATATACATCTTCCCAGTTTACATTTCCTAAACTTTCTCTGAAGTGAAACTTCCTGGCAGATTAAAACCGTGTGCCGGACCGAGACTCAAACTAAGGACCTTTGCCTTTTGTGGGCAAGTGCTCCACTGTAGAGTGAAAATTTCATTCTAGAAACATCCCCTAGGCTGTGGCTAAGCCATGTCTCCGCAATATCCTTTCTTTCAGTGCTAGTTCTGCAAGTTTCACAGGAGAACTTCTGTGAAGTTTGGAAGGTAGGAGACAAGGTACTGGTGGAATTAAAGCTGTGAGGACAGGGTGTTAGTCGTGCTTGGGTAGCTCAGTTGGTAGAGCACTTGCCCGCGAAAAGCAATGGTCCAAAGTTCGAGTCTCGGTCCGGCACACAGTTTTAATCTGCCAGGAAGTTTCATATCAGTGAACACTCTGCTGTAGAGTGAAAATTTCATTCTATTTCTCTGAAGTGATCTATAGATACCGGGTTGAGCACCCTCACACTTTTACTTAATGGTTTCTGAAGTGTACACTCTGTTAGGTTTTATAAGTTAATCAGTTGTGCATCATGGTCAGATAATCTATTTACCACAGGGAAACCATGTGTTTGTTCTACATATACATTATCTATTAGAATACTTCTGTCCTGAGTAATAGATGTAGGAAAAATGATCACTGATTCTAAGTTATATGTTGTTAACAACACTTCCACTTTTCCTATCAGAATTGATTAAAAAGTTAACATTGAAATCACCACAGATTAATAACTTCTTCTCTTTTTGTGACAGACAACATAATAGGGAGTCAAACTTTTTTATGAATAGCTTCCAATCTCCTAGTGGAGACCTGTACACTGTTGCTAATATCAACAAAACATTATCTAGCTGAAGTTCACATGCACAAACCTGAAAGTGCTGATCAACACAAAATTTGCTTACTTGGTTCAAATGGCTCTGAGCACTATGGGACTTAACATCTATGGTCATCAGTCCCCTAGAACTTAGAACTACTTAAACCTAAGGACATCACACAACACCCAGTATTTTCTTACTTCAACAGTTCTGTATTTATACCCTTGTTTTATGAAAATGGCAACTCCTCCTTATCCATAATAGATCTACAAGTGTAAGATGCTGAATTTATATTGTCATTGTCCATCCCCACAGTTACATGGTGCTCAGACAGACAAAGTATTTCAATGTCATTCTTATTTTTGAGATCATCTAAACACATTATCAGCTCATCTACTTTATTTTTTATTCCCCTGATATTTTGGTGAAGTAAGTTGATACCACCCTTAGCTTTATCCCTATTTAATGTGCACTAACTTTCTTTTCTTCTATTTTCCTTGGTTGTTGTCTGTCTGTATGAGTCAGTGCCTGAATCAGCTCTAGGATGGTATACAAGATCCCTTATCCCTGTTTTGGTCAGTACAGGTGAAAATGTCCTGGTCAGTGGCATTAGTGGTCAATCAGGAGAGGGAATATGACGATGGATAGACTGGCTAAAGGTTCACATTGAGGGTTATTCACTTATCTTGACACCTGGAGACTTTGTCCTCCATGTTGCTCTGTTGGCATACTTTGGGAGCAGCCATCTGCACTAGTGAACTGTGGTATGGTACAGCAGTGTCAACTGGAAACTGCAGCAGCAAAGGCTCCACCTCCATTGACTGCCTGATAGCTTTTGAAGAAGGTTGGGAGAGCAGGGAGTCAATGATGCAGATTCTGAAAGGCGAGGCTGAAGGTTATAATGTGGAGGGTAGGATATATTGCAGGGTTGGAATTGATTTGCATGGCATTGGAGATTCATTCCATTAGTAGTTATTTTCACAGGCATTTTATAGCAGTTGGTGCTAACTGTATCTTGGACCAAGTCCAGCACACACTTATAACTGCAGGCCCATATCTGAGAGCCCACATATTAGTGTGGGTAAGTTAATAGAGGTGGCAGATGCATTATAGGAAGCAAGAGATCGAGCAAGGTGTCTTCATGGCAACCAAGGAGTGAATAGCCATAGATTGTCAATGAATGGGATTGGTTCAATATGAAGAGGACAACCAGTTAATTGGGGTTGGAAACATTGCTTTTTTAAGGTTTTGCTTGAATGAATGAATGAAGCCTCTTTGCAAGACTGTTTGAGGCCATGTGCAATAACAATGTGATACGTGATCAGTGCCAAAAGACTGGCAAAAATAAGATAATTGCTCAAACGAAAATTATGCAGTATTGTGTGAATGAAGTCCAAGGGACATTTCCAAAAGAAAAAAATTACTTTGAGAGTAGAGATGGTGGTCTGAGCCATGATGGGGAGCAAATGTGTCATGTATGCAAATTCTGAGGGAACATTGACAATCAGTAGTCTTGTTTTGCCAATGAAAGGGCCAGGCTCCAGAGAGTCAAATGAGGGATTTGTGCCCAAGTGGAGATGATAGAGTGGATCTGCATTTTTATGTTCAGACATTGGATGATAATGCATGTCATAATGATACTTGCTCCATAAGAAGACCAACCATAGGTTGTTCTATCAGGCAGCTTGGGTTTAGGTTCAAAAAGGGCAATCAGTGTTTTTGGTCTGTTACTAAGTGCATTTGGCCCCATGTAAGGATGTGTAGGATTTTTGAGCCTCCAGAAATAAGGCAACAGCTTCTTTCTCAATTTGGCTGTTGTTAGCCTGAGTAGCATTTAGTGTCATGGAGTTGCTGGTTTTCTGCCACTAGTTCAATCACAGGTAATGTATAATTTGGCTATGATTTATTTTAATGGACTTTATTTAATATGTTCAGCTTTTCTTTCACAGGGCTTGGGGCTTATTGTTCTTGTTTTTATTTTGTGTGAGGCAAGTAAGTGCCACAGCTTACACATCCATCTGTTGTGTAATTAGACTGGCCTGTGTTGTACTTCTCACACAGGCCAAAGAAGTTGATGCTGCATAAATGCTTTCTTCACTTTTAGCAATAATTACTATTAACTGCTTTTATGGACTGATTGGAGAATTTATCACAAAAGAAGTATGACTTGTTAATTAGCTCCTTTGGGAAGAATGTAACATTGATTTACCAAAATATAATATAAGTTATTAAAAGAAAAACTTGACTATTTTTACACAGTAGTGATAGAGAAGGAATCACAACTATTTTTTTTCTCAGTTAGCTATCTTTTCTTAGAACAGATTGAACCTGCTGTTGAAAGATTCTCAAGTAATAGAACCACTATATCTGGTAGTCAGATGGTAGTCAAATGAAAAGGATGTTATCAAAAAGGAATGAGGAATCAAGAAAAGTAATATTTTGGAAATAACATTCTAAAGAGGAATGACTGGAGCTGATGTATTTCTGAGAAGGCTGATGTTTACTGCAACAGGGGTGCATTACACCTGCTGTCACCAAGTGATGCTATGTAGTTGAAGCTGCAGTTACAAGATCCTGCTGCTACCTGTTGTTGCTGTGAGAGCGAACAGAGTTTTGGAAGGTGCAGTAGCAAATTGATGCAGTCAACATGTCCATTACAGTAGTAGATGAAGCTGATGACGAGCAGCCGCAGGATGATTACAAAGGTGAAGAAGCTCAAGCTAAATGACCAGTGAGTGAGTCTGTGAAACTTTATTAGTGATAGAATAGCAAGGAGATACTGAACTGACTAATTCTTCTTTAAAATTTAATAACTAAAGTAACAGTAAATATGGCCAGTAATAACTTTGATAACATTAAAGAATTGATAGCAGATTTAAACAAGGAATTATGTCTGCATGTAGCAGATTTGAACAAAGAACTGCAGCTGCAGATATTATTTCAAAATAAATAGTTTAATCTCAGAACTGGCCATTTAAAGAAAGAACTAAATAAGCAAAATAAAAAAAAATCTGAGAACTTGTCAGCAGCCTTTGAAGCTTCTAACAAATATGTGTTAATATGTTAATATGACATACCTTGACAAATGACTGGAAGATCATTTTGTAGAGTAAAGAGCAGAAAAAACAGTATTACAACTCAATATTAATGTAATTAGCGATTAAATTAATAGTTTAGCCCAACAATAGATGAAGAACTGATGAAAAATAACAGATGTTTGAAAGAACAACACATACCATCACAATGATCTGAAGTTTTGGACGTTGTGCAGGGAGTGTCATCTGATTTAAATGCCCAAAGAAAATAGCAGGATGAGGGTTTCTTGGATTTGGCAACTGAATTATGGGGAAAAAAAACAGGAATTCAAAACTCTAAAGAAATAGGTGAACAGCAACAGTCACTTCATTACCAGTACTGCATTGAAAAACAAAATCCGAATATGAAAATGTGGATAGTATATTGAGTACTTGAATACTTTGTGCACAGAATAAAATAAACTGAGAGCAGGTTATGGAAAATTACTAGACAGATGGTAGAGATGATCGTCCACACCAATGTTAAATATACTAAATGGCCTGCTAGTGAAGATAGAGGGGATAGAGGTCATAGGACCCACACTATCAATTTGAAGTAGAAGTGTGAGAAACCTGAAAACAGAGGAGAATTAAAAGGGACTGCCATATCCTCACACAAAATGGATGTACAAAATGGAAGTCACCTACTGTATACATTTCCCTGTTTCAAATCTGCATCCTGTTGACTTTTTAAGAATATTTGAATATGTTTTTCCTCCACTGTGTAATGATAAACAGAAGATGTCTAACAGGATATCAAAAGCTTGAAGCTAGAAAATCTGGAGTCCTTAATGTGAAGGAAAACTTGAAATGGAAAGATTTTGAGAAACAATTTAAAGAGAAATATTGATAAGAGGGGAATAGCAGAAACAAACCTTGGAATTAATGGACCCAAAACCATACAGCCCTAAATGGTATAGATTCCAAAGGTATTCTGAATGGTGACTAACAAGGGTGCAGTTGTTAGTTGAACCAATAACTGAAAGGCAACTACTGAGAGCATTAATCAGTAGGATGCCCACTTACATACAGAAGAAAATGATTGGGAAGAGTGGTCAAGAGTCAATTTTGTTTTAAGTTACTTGGAACAATTGGATATCCTGAATAAAGCTCATGAAGAAGAGAAATGGTCAAAATGAAAAAGGGAGGCTAAACCCCACTAGGGTCTGACCGTAAGCAAAGGTAGGTGCTACTGTACAGCAAAGATGCGAAACACTGATGAGTTGGGGGGAGGGGGGGGATTCATATTTAAAGGCAGAAGGATAACTGTGAATAGGTTTATTAAGTTGAAATACATTGACAGAAAAAATTTGCCAAACCAAACCAAAAAGTAATTAATGCAGACTAATGAAACTACAGAAATACATTTGTCATGGTAACATACATAAATGATTGCCATTGCAAGATCATAGATTAATGTAAGCATAGCATAAGCCATTGAAAATGTGAAATGCAGGTACATTAATAACTGGTGTAATGCACATGCATAGTATTTTGCAGATGCTCGATGTCAGTTTGTAATTGGAATTGCACTTGGTTGGTTAATACACAGCAGTTGATGCTGTTTATGGATGATGCTGGAGTTGTCATCATATGATTTCCCATATGTGTTTGACTGCAGACAGATCTGGTGATTGAGCAGGCCAATACTACTTGTCAACACTCTGTAGAGCCTGTTCGGTCACAACACCAATATGTGGGTGAAGGTTATCCTGGAGTGTGGTTCATGAATGGCAGCACAACTGGTTGAATCACCAGACTGATGTACAAATTCACAGTCATGGTGTGTGGGATAACCACAACAGTGCTCCCACTGTTGTATGAAATCACATGCCAGACCATAACTCCAGTTGCAGGTCCAGAGTGTTTAGCACACAGACGGGTTGGTTGCAGTCCCTCAGGTGGCCTCCTTCTAGCCAACAAATGACCATCACTGGCACTGACACAGAACTGGCTTTGATCAGAAGCACAACAGACTTCCACCCTGTCCTCCAACATGCTGACACAAGACAAATAATACAAACTCAAGACTACAACACTAAACTATAGAAATAAGTGCAGAGACAGTCCAAATTGCCAGAATAATAAATTACAGATTTACATCTATAAAGTCTCACCTTCAAAATCCTCAAAAGAGAAGAGAAAAATTTCAGAGCCTAAGTGTACAACAAGTGAGCTGACTTCAAAAACTCACAACAACCGGTATAGACCAGAAGAATATACTCAATCATGAGCAGGAATATAGTACAAACTCAATCAGCCACATACGGATATGTTGATTCAATAAAGAACAAAATAATGGAAAAATATTAGGCCCTAAGTTTATGATGTGGGTATCGACCCATGAATCCAAACCACCAAGTACAAAACAGCGAAAAACATCTTTTGACACAACAAAATGAATAAAGTTCATAATCATATCAATAAGTTCAATTATATGCAAAGAGTAACTGTAAGAAGCATCTAGCCTCAATCAAAGGTTGTACACTCTCCTTGAGTACACACGCACGCACGCCCACACACACACGCACACACACACGCGCGCGCGCGCCCACACACACACACACACACACACACACACACACACACACACACACATACACACAGGTGCGATGACCAAAGACCTAGAAGATTCATTTACAATTTGAAAAAAAAATTACATACTGATTTAAAGTTACATAATGCATTGGAAAGTCAATCCTCGTACATGTAAAAAAACATGAAATTATGCAGTCTTGGCTAACAATTCACAGATATCAGTCACAACACAGATCAAGTCAACAGATACTCGAGTACGTTACCCAGCACTCAAGATCTCTTGCAAGTTTACTGGTCCAGCAGGGTATAGCCATACAACAGCATGAGGAATGGATCCACCCACATCTTTCAGCCCCATCCCTAGAGTTCTCATCACATGCTCCAACGGATAACCAACTTTCAGTCTATCATTCACATCAAATTCCTGAAACATTGTTTTGTTTACTAAATATGTTGTTCAATATCTTTTTCACATCACACCAGATATGCTCTCTTTAGTCATTTTTCAAAGTCAGTTATATATGGGCTTTATGTCAGTTGAGATTAAAAAGTGTTCACATATTGAACATTAATAAACAGAGTCAAATGCAACAAAAATGGACTAATAATGTATTACACACAGATATGCTCAGATACTATTCCTCATTTTTACAGTACAAATTATGAATACTGCCAATTTCAAAACTGCAAAAGGATCTACTCATTTAATCTCCCAGTGTATATGTATCAAATTCTAAAGCACAAATCTACTACAGAACATAACTATACAGTGTATCATAGATTTTAACTCAGTCAATAGATAAGACAGAGCTTTAAAAATCACTTCATGGTACATACCAAATCCCAGGCAAACAAAACAAAGTTATCTAGTCTTATGAATCTACAAATAGATTTAAACTCAGTCAGTGGATAAGACATAACAGTAGAAATCACATCATCTTACATATTAAATTCATGATAATGCAAAAAAGAACAAGCAAACAAACATTAGATACTTATGGATTTACATATGCTTTCAGTTCAGTGATATTGTGTAATCCAAGCATCTACTTAGATTTAGGGTACACAAATCTGTAAGGATTAGGATGTGGATTTTCATGAATTTCAGATGGTCCAATATAGATATCAAAATATTTATTTACCTCAAATGTCAACACTTAAGATTTCTCTTTGGCTTTCACCAGCACAAGATCTCCTACATCAAACTTATAAAATCTGCCTTTACCATCATGTCTCTGCTTTCTCCTATCCCCCCCTTGTTTTCCTCATCTCCCTAACACATTCTTCCCTTTCTTGCAGTGACAGAATTTTACATGCTGGAAATTTAACATTTTCAGAAATAAAGTTTTCTGGTCTGCAATTAAACCTGATTTCAAATGGTGGAAAACCTGTTGACTGTTGTAAGCTGTTCAAAATATCCTTAAAGCCACTGACATAATCTATCCAACTGGTATGGTTCTTACTACAATATGTTCTAAACAGGCTTCCAATCTCTCTCATATATCTTTCTGCAGGGTTACTCAAAGGATGATACACTGAGGTTAGAATATACCTTATTTTTGTGTGAGCAACAAAATCTTTCCAAGCTTGTGATGTAAACTGAGAACCATTATCAGATAAAATTGTTTAAGGAATATCCACCTGATAAAAATGTGTGTTTTCAGACACAGAGATGATTTGCTTACTGGGAGATTTCTTATGAGGAGACAGCTTTATGAACTTCGAAAATATGTCAACTACCACAAAAACATAACAAAACCCATTCTTAGATGTAGGTAAAGTCCATAAATATCTACAGACATGAGATCAAGGTTACTATTAGGCAGTATGTTTTGCATTTGGCCTCTACTTATTTAGTTACTTACCTTCACTCTTTGACACCTGTCACAGCTGGAAATCTTTTTGACTCTCCTTCCTATATTATAAAAATAGATGTTTTCCCGAATCTTTTGTGTGCATTTGGTTGATCCACAATGACCA
Source organism: Schistocerca nitens (assembly GCF_023898315.1). NCBI lineage: Eukaryota > Metazoa > Arthropoda > Insecta > Orthoptera > Acrididae > Schistocerca > Schistocerca nitens. Next base: position 401,659,096 of record NC_064614.1, on the reverse strand, counting down.
AAACTCTCAAGTGTATAAGTAATTACAGTATAAATACACTGTTCTGTCCAACACAGTTTCCAATCCTCTGATTCAGTCTTATGTCTCCTGAATGAAATACCCTTGTGTACCTTATAATACTGTTCTGTCTTTTTTCCTCCAGTTTTACCCAACACGCTCTTAACCATTTTCCAATTTTGATCATGATTTTGATACCTGTGGATTTCTTTGCAAATTTTCAGGATCTCTTTTTTCCTCTTTCACACCACTCAATTACATAATTTTAAACTCTTTTTCTCCTTCTCCAAAGCTGCTAGATGATTCATTACCTAAAGGTAGCCTAGACAAAGCATTAGCAACTACATTGTCTGTGCCCTTAATGTATCTGATTTCATAATTGAAACTGCTGTAAAAACAAGGCCCAATGAGCAATTCTGTTATGGTACAGCTTACACAACTGATTGTAACATAACACTTCATGATCAGTATAGATGATGATTTTGTGACCTTGTAAGTAATTTTTAAATTTGTTGAATGCCCAATGTACAGCCAAAAGCACTTTTGGAGTTACAGTGTATGTCTTTTCATGTGTCTGCAATACTCTACTAGCAAATGCAAGAGATCTATATTTAATAACACCATGAACTTCAACCTCCTGAAATAAATGAGCCCCCAAACCAACATCACTACTGTCTGTCATAATACGAAAAGGAAGAGACAAATCTGGTCTGAACAATACCTGACTTTGACATAACTGTCGTTTGATCTCATTGAAAGCATCCTGACACTCCTGACTACAATCTCAAATGGTATTCTTCTTCAAAAGTTGACACAAGCATGGAGCAGTCAAAGCTTGGCTACTACAAAATTTTCCATAAAATCCAGTTAACCCAAAAAATGATTTAAGCTGTTTTTTGTTTGAGGAGTAGGAAAATTAGCAATAGCATCACATTTCTCTTTAACAGGTGCAATACCTTTTTCTGATATAACATATCCTAAAAGTTTAACTTCTTCCACACCAAATGTACACTTATTTTCAGAGTCATACCTCCTAAATCTAATATTGAAAACACATCTTTTAACAGATCCAAATGTTGTTCCTAAGTCTTTTCTGTGCCCAGAATGTCATCAACATACACAATTAATTTTGGACTCACTTCACTTCCCAAGACAGAATCCAGAGTTCTTATTTAGCCCAGATGACACCACACAGTATTGAAAACACTTACCTCCATACAAAAATGCTGTATACTTTCTTGAATTAATTTCAAGTGGTATCTGGTGAAATCCAGATGTCAAGTTCAAACTACCCATGTATTTTACATAATCAAACTTGTGTAACAGCTTGTCCATGTTCTCGGGATGGTCATTCTCTGATAAGAAATTTATTAAGATGTTTAGAGTCCAAACAATTCTCACTCCACCATTTCTCTTACTTACCACAACCAAAAGGTTATTGTAAGTGCTCCTACTTCACTCAATTACACTTCATGTTTTCATTATCTGAATTTCTTTCTCTAGAAACTACCTTTTTGAAAATGGTTTATTATATGGCTTGAGAAAGGAAGGTTGATGATCTCTAAGGTAATGTATGCAATGATAGCCTTTCACATTCCCTGTTTTTTCATTAAACACATTCCTAAGCTCCAATAACGAATTCCTAGATTGTTCCTTTAGCAGGTCATTAAGAGTTGTAGCGTCCCTTACTTTAGATTCTACTACACTTTCAAAATCTTGATCCTCAGTCTCATCAAAATCTATATCATCATCAAACACCTTGTACTCACCTTATTTCACAATTTTTTGTAAATAATTACATTTCCCACAGTTTAAAATACAGAAATTAGTATTCATGTACATATTACTCTTAGGTTCCAAAATAAACAATTCTTTAGCATTCCATCCAAAACAAGCCTCAACTTTCACTATCCAATCCATACCGAGAATTATATTTTCTTCCAGACTAGGGATCACTAAGCACCCATGTTCAAAGCTTTTGCCTTGTATACTGTACATTAAAAGTACCTGAGATATTACCAATTTGCTTTGCTTACCTGTAGCTCCTCTTATCTTTATACCTACAATTTGCATTTCCACAAAAATCTTACTATACTTAATCTTGTCTCTACATTGTTCAGATACACCACAAATTGGGCTACCTGTATCAGTTAAACAGTTCCCTTCCCACTGAACAGACTTAATCTTAATGTCGGGACATCCAAAATCTGAATTATCATCTCTTTTATACACACTTCATGTAAAAGATCACTTTCAATTTTATCAAATGCTATATCCCCACTCTCCTTGCAAGGTTTCAGCAACTTTATTGGTATCATAGTGTTACTTTGGTTGCACATGTTGTCAGGTAAAGATTGAACACATTGAATGAATTTCATAGCACAACTAACACCACTTATTACAGGAGGAACACAAAATACATTGAAACTTCCTGGCAGATTAAAATTGTGTGCCAGACTGAGACTCAAACTTGGGACCTTTGCCTTTCGCAGGCAAGTGCTCTACCAAATGAGCTACCCAAGCATGACTCACGCCCCATCCTCATAGCTTTACTGCTGCCAGTATCTCGTCTCCTACCTTCCAAACTTCACAGAAGCTCTCCCGTGACCCTTGCAGAACTAGCACTCCTGGAAGAAAGGATACTGCGGAGACATGGCTTAGCCATATCACCGCCCACTCCGCTGCAGAGTGAAATTCTCATTCTGACAAAATACGTTACTGTCAAAATTACACTTCCTACTTAGATATCTTTCACTTCATTCCACCAATTTGGATACAAATTTTGGCTAACCACAGTTAACTTACTCAAAACACACAGTTATCTACATTATCATCATTTTGGTCCCAAACACATTTCAAACGGTTTTCATCTTTATTCTCTAAGCTTGCAGATAACACATCTTTACTGTTTGGATGAGTGCTCTGCTTGACAATGAAAAAGTGCTTTGACTAGACTGGTGTCCCATGACTCTCACTTACATCAGCACGAACATCACTTACCTTACTTGTAATCACAAATAACTATGAACCTTCATCATATTCATCCAAAATTAGTTCATCAATAACATCAGTAACAACACATGTCTCTTACATCTCTCATTCACATCTACATTCCTAGCAATCACACGAGTCCACCCCCCCCCCCCACCCCACCAAAAAAAAAATTAGTTTGTATTTATTTTCTTATCCCTCATCGTAGTTGTAAAGTCAGTTCATCTGGTCTGTCATTGTTGATGCTATCTCATCCTTGTTGATCCAAATATGTTGGGCTGCTCTTGGGTCTTCTTTCATCCAGTGATGAAAAAATTGCAAATACCCAAATATTTGTCCTTTTTCCTTCTGCAACAGACAAAACTTCATTATGAGTTAACAGAATATCACTGACACCCACACTTGTAATTTTACCCTCCCACACATCACTGTTAAATCTCTCTGTCTCTAAAAGTTCCAAAAGTTTTAAGAGGTCTAAGATATATTAAAGAAAAACTTTTTACTTATCTTCATTTTCTTTTCTTGTTGGCTGCAGTTCTTGCATCTAGGGGTACATTCTTGAGGCTGTAATTTTTTTTATAATGTTGTGGATTCCAGAAGACTAAATATTAGATGAAGTACTATCTGTTGCTATGATTTTCTTTCATTTTATCCCATTCTTCTATAACACACTGAATTCACAATCTCCATTTTCACAAAACCATCAATTACATTGTTCTAGACAAAATTAAAAAAAAAAACTGTTTTTCCATCAGAGGCATGCCCACTATTCCTAACATTCTGCGGTACTCCCAATATTCCAAAGAGTTTAGAAAGCAAAATGAGTTTACAAACTTTCTTGATCAAAGAAGAAACTTCACCAAGATGCAACATTATTTTATAAATGAGTCCAGAAATAAATTTAACAAATATTGTCAGATTGTGCAATTAATAGTATGAATTTTAAGTATGCTTGATATTTTCAAATTTCAAATATTTCTACAAAAAGAGTAATTTTAACTGTACGTACAGAGTGTAACAAATTAATTTCTTTTTATACATTTTGATGTTTTCTGAAATATAATACATCATATACAAAGTCAAATCAAACTCTTTCAGTGAAGCAGCTGAGAATGTTCACTTATACCAGATTCTGGATTAATCCTGGTATCAGCCACTTCTATAAAAATGGTTATGTTAGAAAAGGGTGTCCCATTACAATATTTTTTGTACTTTTCCCTGGATTCTGTTCTTGAGAGAGCATAAATATTTTACTGAGTGTGGATGTATCCAGATCTGCTCAAGAAAGAGAGTTCCCTGCAGAATATGGGATCAGCCCAAGTGTTGTTACCCAAAACCAAAAAATATTATACAGCGTGAGTTGCTAATGATTGCCACCAAGAATAACTCCGAAAGCATGATAGGAGCTGAAAAGTTTGTGGGACAGAAGTCGCATGGGACAACGTTGCATAATATGACATTAGTTTTTTGTTGCTAGGTGAGGTCGCTTCAGAGATATGAAGGTAAACTTTGTTTTCTGAAGTGGTATGCTATAGTTTGGTACTTATTTTCTGATAGTGGCTATCGAGACAAATACAATTTGAAGGTCAACGAAGGTCACAAAGGTGGCATGAATGTCCATTTACAGAAGGCGTTGGAAGTGATGACCATGGGTATCAATGCAATGCTGCAATCTTCTTATCATGGATTTAGTGGTATTCCTTATCACATCAGCACTTACCAAAGTACATAGTCTGACAGTTCTCTCTTGCGTATCTTCAGGTGTAGCTGGAACGTGTTTATAAACAATGTCTTTTATGAATCCCCATAAGAAAAAATCCAGAGGCATCAAGTCTGGTGAACGAGCTGGCCATTACCTCCTCCTCATCCAATCCAGTGACTAGGGAATTTTTTCTGCAACTCATTTCTAGCCATCAGCAAAAAATGAGCTGGACACCTATCGTGTTAATACCACATTCCTTTCCTTGTTCCTAAAGGTATTTTTTCCAATAGCAGACCTAATGTTTCTTGCAGGAATGTGTTGTACTTCCTACCATTAAGATTTCCTTCAGTGAAAAGGAGGATATAATTCTGTCCTCCAGAATCCCACACCATACCTTCACCAACCACGATTTTTGGTGTTAGATTAGATTAGTACTTGTTCCATAGATCATGAATATGACACTTCGTAATGGTGTGGAACGTGTCGTGTTAATAAAAGGTGTCTATACAAGATATACATTATACCAAATATTACATGACACTTAATAATTTTTTTTATTTTTTTTTTTTTTTTGGGGGGGGGGGGGGGGGCCTTGGGGAAATTATGCACTTACTATGTCCAAAAATTCATCTAATGAGTAGAAGGAGTTGCCGTTAAGAAATTCTTTTAATTTCCTTTTAAATGCTATATGGCTATCTGTCAGACTTTTGATGCTATTAGGTAAGTGACCAAAGACTTTTCTGGCAGCATAATTTACTCCCTTCTGAGCCAAAATTAGATTTAACCTTGAGTAGTGAAGATCATCCTTTATCCTAGTGTTGTAGCCATGTGCACTGCTATTACTTTTGAATTCGTTTGGATTGTTAATAAAAAATTTCATAAGTGAATATATATATTGTGAGGCTACAGTGAAGATCCCTAGCCCTTTAAATAAGTGTCTTCAGGATGATCATGGATGAGCTACAGCAATTATTCTGATTACATGCTTTTGTGCAATGAACAGTATTTTAGTCAATGATGAGTTACCCTAGAATATGATGCCATACAAAAGCAGAGAATGAAAATAGGCATGGTGAGCTAATTTACTGAGATGTATATCACCTAAATTTGCAATGGCCCTAATAGCAAAAGTAGATGAACTCAAATATTTCAGCAGATCTTCAGTGTGTTTTTTTCAGTTCAACCCCTCATCAATGCATACACCTAGAAATTTTGAATATTCTACCTTAGCTACCGATTTCTGATCGAAGTCTATATTTATTAATGGGGTTATTCCATTTACTGTGTGGAACTGTATGTACTGTGTTTTGTCAAATTTTAATGAGAGCCCATTTGCAGAGAACCATTTAATGATTATCTGAAAAACATCGATTACAATTTCACCAGTTAATTCTTGCCTGTGGGGTGTGACAACTATACTTGTATCATCGGCAAAAAGTACCAGCTTTGTATCTTCGTGAATATAGAATGGCAAGTCATTAATATATATTACGAACAGCTGAGGACTGAACCTTGTGGCACCCCATTCTTGATTGTTCCCCATTTTGAGAAATCACCAATTTTTTGCATATTATGTGAACTGCTTAATTCAACTTTCTGCGCTCTTCCTGTTAGGTATGATTTAAACCATTTGAGTGCTGTCCCATTCATACCACTGTACTTGAGCTTATCTAGAAGTATTCCATGATTTACACAATCAAAAGCCCTTGAGAGATCACAAAAAATCCCAACAGGTGACTTCCGGTTACTCAGAGCATTTAATATTTCATTAGTGAAAGTATATATAGCATTTTCCGTTGAAAAACCTTTCTGGAAACCAAACTGACATTTTGTTAAACCTTTATTTTTACAAAGGTTTGAAGCTACTCTGCAATACATTACTTTTTCAAGAATTTTGGATAAGGCAGTCAGACGAGAGATTGGGCGGTAGTTGTTGACATCAGACATATCCCCTTTTTTATGCAGTGGTTTAACAGTGGCATAATTCATTCTATCTGGGAAAACACCCTGGTTCAGAGAACTATTACATATGTGGCTAAGAATCCCACTTATCTCTTGGGAACAAGCTTTTATTATCCTGCTGGAAATGCTATCAATTCCATGTGAGCTTTTATTCTTGAGAGTGTTTATTATCTTCCTAATTTCAGAAGGAGGGGTGGGTGGAATTTCAATTGTATCAAATGGTGTTGGTAAGGCCTCTTCCATTAACTTCCTTGCTACTTCTAATGAACATTTAGATCCTATTTTCTCTGCAACATTTAAAAAATGCTTATTTAAAATGTTTTCGACTTGCGGCTTATTGTATATCAAGTTTCCATTCGCTTTGATGGTAATGCCATCATCCTATACTCTCGGTTGCCCTGTCTCCCTTGTAATAATAATCCAAATTGTTTTGTTTTTGTTATCAGAGATATTAATCTCAGACCTGATGTACATGCTTCTGGCCTTTTAAATAACTTTTTGTAATGTAGCACAGTAGTTTTTATAATATTTGGCTGTTTCTGGGTCATTACTCTTTCTTGTTGTTAGATACAGTTCCTTTTTGTGGTTACAAGATATTTTTATTCCTTTAGTGAGCCAAGGTTTTTTGCATGGTTTCTTATAATTAGATTTAACTACTTTCTTGGGGAAACAGTTTTCAAATTCTCTTACAAGTGTATCATGGAATGAGTTATATTTTAAATTAGCATCAGGTTCCTTGTACACCTCATCCCAGTCTAACTGCTGAAGATTTTCTCTGAAATTTCTAATTATTGAGTCATTAATTGAACGCACAACTTTGGAAGGTAGTTTTGAATTACTGAATGGAGCTATTTCATATACTGTAACTAGCTGAGCACCATGATCAGGAAGGCCATTCTCGACAGGACAAGAATGTATGTTTTTAAATGTATCTTGGTCTATAAAAGTGTTATCTATCAGTGTACTGTTTTCCGTTACTAATCAAGTAGGAAAATTAATGACAGATGTCAAATTGAAAGAACCAAGCAAGACTTCCAGGTCATTCTTCCTATTACACTCTTTCAGTGAATCAACATTAAAGTTCCCATAAATAATAATTTGCTTCCCCCTATCTGACAGATATCACAACAAGGCATCCAAGTTTTCCAGGAATAAATGAAAGTTTCCTAAAGGGGACCTATATACTGTTACCATTATAAAAGAGCCCTCCTTCAGTTTAAGTTGACAGGCACATGCTTCTGTATGTTGCTCTAGACAAAACTTTTTTGTTTCTAGGCTTTTTACACAATGATAACTTTTGACATATACAGCAACTCCTCCTCTCACCTTATTCTCTCTACTCATATGTGCATCTAGTTTATAACCACTGATATTTACCTTTTCCATATCAGACACAATGTGATGCTCAGACAGGCATAGTATAGCTATTATATTATCAGATTCAATGTCATCCAAACAAACCAGGAGCTCATCTACTTTATTCTTCAATCCTGGAATATTTGGTGAGAATCTACTTTTTTCTTTAATCCACCAACATTTTGGTTAAATATGGTAACATTATTATTTACTTTCCTGTTGTTAGAATCTTGTGATTGTGCAACTTGCTGCAGCCAACATGGGTTTGCAGTTTCCCAATAATGCATGTTAGCAAGTTAACATTTCCATGGTTCAGGAATCAAATTAATAAATGTGTCGTCTCTCTGAATCTGAAGTTGAGCCCATTGGCAGAATTCAGTGTGACGCATACGATCCGTACCAGTTAATTCTTAGTGGAGACTGCTATGGTAAGGATGATATATATGGCGATGCAGAACACAAACAACATTACTCTGGTTCATGCCAGATTCCCTTGTGATTTGAAGCAAACTAACACAAGGATCTCGAACCACAGTGGCAAGAGTTCCAATTTCTCTTTCCTCATTAGTAACTTTCCTTTGATGGATATGTTTCTGATGCATTAAAGATCCATTTGTTCTCAATTTATCTTACACATATTTAAATGTATGATGTGTAAGGTGAGTACATTGAGGATATCTTTCAGTGTATATGTCTCTAGCTCTCACTGAATTTCATTGGCATTCTCCATAAATGAAAAGCATATCAACTTGTTCTTCAAAGGAATACATCACTCACATTCGCTTGATTTGATGATACTAGTCTTACCATTCCTAATAGTGTTGTATTGTGAAACCATGAAATGGTTTACTTGTCATTGGCATGTTAGATGTGAATATTTGACAAATATTTACAATTTGCATGATATACGAGGGACAATTGTCAGAGCATGTGTTCCAATAAGTGCTGAAGTGAGAAGGAATACAACTCAGTCCATGATAAGAAGATTGCAGTATTGCATTGATACCCATGGTCATCACTTCGAACACCTTCTGTAAATGTCACCTTTTTGACCTTCGTTGACGTTCAAGGACCTTACTCTTACATTTTCATTGGATTCATCTCAATAGCCGCTATCAGAAAATAAGTACCAAACTGTAGCATCATATTTAAAAAAAAAAAAAAAACAAAGTTGACCTTCATATCTCTGAAGTGACCCCACCTAGCAACAAAAAACCAATGTCATATTATGGCCCCCGTTGTCCCATGCAGCATTTGTCCCACAAACTTTTCAGCTCCTATCATACTTTTGGAGTTATTCTAGGTGGCAATAGTTAGTGACTCACCCTGTATGACTCCCAAGTTCCTGAACTGATACCCAGTATATTTCCAAAATAATTAACACAAACCATATTAATCATTACTTAAAGCAAAGAGTATTACAACTTTGCATTACTGTCCCAGCCCAGAACACTTAAATTTTCTCCTGCCATTGAATTGAAGAAACAAAAATTTTATTTTGTTGAAAAATGGATGGATGCTATTTCTTGTTCCAATGTTCCACGACAAAGAACACTAAAAAAATACATATTTTTTTAAACCACTCCCTTACAGGATGCAACATATCTCGTTAGAAAGTTACTAAATTCATCACTTTCAGTTCAGGCTATTGAATCGATACAGCTTTGTAGATGCTTTCTACAATAAGATGACACAGAAGTAGCAATATTTGGTGAAAATTCTACTCAGTATGACATTTAATGATTGATTGAGAATCAGCTAGAGATTTATCTGTTTCAGTTGCTAACAAAAACTAATTTGATGAAACAGTCCTACCAACCAATCCCTTCTTCTAGCCAAGTTGTGCCACAAATTCCCCTTCTCCCCAATTCTATTCAATACCTCTTCATTAGTTGTGTGATCTATCCATCTAATCTTCAGCATTGTTATGCAGCAACACATTTCGAAAGCTTCTAATCTCTTCTTGTCCAAACTATTTGTCGTCCATGTTTCACTTCCATATATAGCTACATTCCATACAAATACTTTCAGAAATGACTTCCTGACACTTAAATCTATACTCGATGTTAACAAATTTCTCTTCTTCAGAAATGCTTTCCTTGCCATTGCCAGTCTACATTTTATGTCCTCTCTACTTACACCACCATCAGTTATTTTGCTCCTCAAATAGCAAAACTCATTTACTACTTTAAGTGTCTCATTTCCTAATCTAATTCCCTCAGCATCACCCGACTTAATTCGACTACATTCCATTATCCTTGTTTTGCTTTTGTTGATGTTCACTTATACCCTCCCTTCAAGACACTGTCCATTCCATTCAACTGCTCTTCCAAGTCCTTTCCTGTCTCTGACATAATTACAATGTCATCGGCGCAACCCTGTCTCACTCACTTCCCAACCACTGCTTCCTTTTCATGTCCCTCAACTCTTTATAACTGCCATCCGGTTTCTGTACAAATTGTAAATAGCCTTTTGCTCCCTGTATTTTACCCCTGCCACCTTCAGAATTTGAAAGAGAGTATTCCAGTCAACATTGTCAAAAGCTTTCTCTAAGTCTACAAATGCTAGAAACGTAGGTTTGCCTTTCTTCTAAGATAAGTTGTAGGGTCAGTATTGCCTCGCGTGTTCCAGTATTTCTATGGAATCCAAACTGATCTTCCCCCGAGGTCAGCTTCTACCACTTTTTCCATTTGTCTGTAAAGAATTCACATTATTATTTTGCTGCCGTGATTTATTAAATTGATAATTCAGTAATTTTCACATCTGTCAACACCTGCTTTCTTTGGGATTGGAATTTTTATATTCTTCTTGAAGTCTGAGGGAATTTCGTCTCTCTCATACATCCTGCTCACCAGATGGTAGAGTTTTGTCAGGACTGGCTCTCCCAGGGCTGTCAGTAGCTCTAATGGAATGTTGTCTACTCCCAGGGCCTTGTTTCGACTCAGGTCTTTCAGTGCTCTGTCAAACTCTTCACACAGTATCATATCTCCCATTTCATCTTCATCTACATCCTCTTCCATTTCCATAATATTGTCCTCAAGTACATCGCCCTTGTATAGACCCTCTATATACTGCTTCCACCTTTCTGCTTTCCCCTCTTTGCTTAGAACTGGGTTTCCATCTGAGCTCTTGATATTCATGCAAGTGGTTCTCTTTTCTCCAAAGGTCTCTTTAATTTTCCTGTAGGCAGTATCTATCTTACCCCTCATGAGATAAGCCTCTGCATCCTTATATTTGTCCTCTAGCCATTCCTGCTTAGTCATTTTGCACTTCCTGTCGATCTCATTTTCGAGACGTTTGTATTCCTTTTTGCCTGCATCACTTCTGCATTTTTGTATTTTCTCCTTTCATCAATTAAATTCAGTATCTCTTCTGTTACCCAAGGATTTCTATTAGCCCTCGTCTTTTTACCTATTTGATCCTCTGCTGCCTTCACTATTTCATTCCTCAAAGCTACCCATTCTTCTTCTGCTGTAATTCTTTCCCCCATTCCTGTCAATTGTTCCCTTATGCTATCCCTGAAACTCTGCGCAACCTCTGGTTCGTTCAGTTTATCCAGGTCCCATCTCCTTAAATTCCCACCTTTTTGCAGTTTCTTCAGTTTTAATCTACAGTTCATAACCAATAGATTGTGGTCAGAGTCCACATCTGCCCCTGGAAATGTCTTACAATTGAATCTTGAACCAAGTGTTAGCTGTGATTAAGTTATGCTCTGTGCAAAATTCTACCAGACGGCTTCCTCTTTCATTTCTTAGCCCCAATCCACATTCACCTACTACATTTCCTTCTCTTCCTTTTCCTGCTGTCGAATTCCAGTCATGCATGACTATTAAATTTTCATCTCCCTTCACTACCTGAATAATTTCTTTTATCTCATCATACATTTCATCAACTTCTTCATCATCTGCAGAGCTAGTTGGCATATAAACTTGTACTACTGTAGTAGGCATGGGCTTCGTGTCTATCTTGGCCACAATAATGCGTTCACTAAGCTGTTTGTAGTAGCTTACCCGCACTCCTATTTTTTTATTCATTATTAAACCTACTCCTGCATTACCCCTATTTGATTTTGTATTTATAACCCTGTACTCCCCTGACCAAAAGTCTTGTTCCTCCTGCCACCGAACTTCACTAATTCCCACTACATCTAACTTTAACCTGTCCATTTCCCTTTTTAAATTTTCTAACCTACCTGCCTGATTAAGGGATCTGACATTACCCAAGAGGACGCCATCATCATTTATTCATACACTAAAGCTGCATGCCCTCGGGAAAAATTATGGCTGTAGTTTCCCCTTGCTTTCAGCCGTTCGCAGTACCAAAACAGCAAGGCCGTTTTGGTTAGTGTCACAGGGCCAGATCAGTCAATCATCCAGACTGTTGCCCCTGTAACTACTGAAAAGGCTGCTGCCCCTCTTCAGCAACCACACGTTTGTCTGGCCTCTCAACAGATACCCCTCCGTTGTGGTTGCACCTACGGTATGGCTATCTGTGTCGTTGAGGCACGCAAGCCTCCCCACCAACGGCAAGGTCCATGGTTCATGGGGGCAAAACAAACTTATAGCTTCTGAAAGTATATTAGAGTATATATAACATGTCTGCAAATGATTTCAGGGTGCTCTTCACCATCATTACATGCAGAAGGGCCTGAAACAGCTACATCCTAGAACAGCTGTGAGTAGAGGCAGTTCCATTTAATTCTGTGCTCACAGAAGGATTAGTATCATCTAACCTGCAATTACATAACTATCACTAGATAAATGATTATCAATTTCTTGTGTATTTATAATGTTTATTTTCATTAATTTCTTTCTTCCACATCCTCCAATTTTTTCTTGTAAATGTTTGAGGTTAATCTCAGCATTCCTTTGCAGAGAAACAAGAAGTACATTTGTTACATTATTACCATAGGAAACAACTGAATGAATGCAAGACAACAAACAGTTTGGCCAGTAGCTGAAAGCTCAAAGCAACAGAAAATAGTGTCCCTAGGTTTATGAATACAAAGAAGATAAGTCACAGAGAAAAAGGTCAGAATGTCTCAATCAGCAATTCATTGACGTTTAGTACCTTTAGATTTTGATTAGGTCTAAAATACTTTTATATTCACACAGTGCACACACTGAACTATCATAACAACAAATAAGAATATATTCAAATTTTCATCTTTTTTGAGGTAGCTTATGACCTTGACCCATGTTATTATCTGAATCTTTTGTGTTTGGAATAAAAATTTCCCGTATGTTTTCTCAAATGTACAACCTTAAAACTTCATTTGCAGAAAAACTACTTATGGTGCTATCACACTCAACATACTGGGGAGTGGTTCCAGTTATTTCCTTACACACTGATGATGAATTGCAGTGCCATGCTTTTTTATATCTTTCTTTTCAAAACTAGCTCCTTCATGCTCTTTGATACTTCATCATGTGCACTGGATTTTTGTTATACTGTACACAGTTTATGTTGTTCAACTTTCATGATAATAGATCCTTGTGATGATTTAACACTTGCAACTGTCTCCTTCAGCTGAAACTACATCTCCTCAAGTTTGACTGTACATTTAAGAACTATTGCATAACATGTATCCTTATTCTCATTACCTATAACATTTCAAATATTATCAAATTTACACTGATCCTTGACTATACATTCCTGAAAGGAAAAAGTCTTCTTAGCTTGATTCTTTACATTACCAGCGTATTTCCTCCTTCATCTCTTCCTTTCTCCTCCCATGTAGAGAAGGCAGCACCCTCACAAATGGTGAGAAACTTGAATTATTTGGAAATAAATGTGTCTATACGTCTTCATTATCCAGGACATTTGCAACTCACTTAACATTACCAATGGCATCATATGTGTTCTCAATAGTATCTGTCTGTCCAACACAAAATTCAGTAGCACATGTACTTCTCTGTACAGTTGACCCAGCCTCTGTGGCATCAAAACAACACCCAATATCGCCCTATGGTGTAAATACTACAGCACATAAATCAGTTTCACCCTTGTTGCTAATGATAAAATCATTTACTTCCATACTGCATACACTTAATCCATCTGGCATTACAGCTACTTCAGACTCTGCATTTTCATAAGATACTGAAGCTGTTATTTTTACAATCCTTTTCTTAAAATTCACAATGCCAGTACTTTGTGCAGCAAGTAAACTTACAGGAACTTCTACAATCTTTGATTTCTACACCTGTTGGCCCTTGCTTTTCTCCCACAAGTGAATTTTCTCCATAATTCCTCCTGCTTCCTCATAATCTTTACTGTTGAACAAATATAATCAGCATTTTTCTCATAAAAAGCATCTCATTCCTTCTTTCTCTTGTCCATGTCCCCTGGCATAGCAAAAGGTCCATTTTGTTTCTTCTCTGTTATGACTCTCTTTTTCTTTCTAAAGCTGTCATATCTGCATTCACAGCCTATACTTACTTAAACATATTTGCATGGTTCACTTGCAGCTGAGATATTTGCACTGCCAAAGCTCAAAACGCTTTCTGCATTTCTAACTCATACATGGTTTATCCTCTAACAGTTACATAAAACCCAAAAAACATTGAGAGAGAAAACTAAAGTGATGATGCAAGTGCTCAAATACACTGTTAGCACACATTTATGACAGCATAATTTTCCACATAAATGGCTACTATCACTATCTTAAGCCCATTGCTTCTCTATGGTCAGCACAGTTAAAAAAATTAAAATAAATAAATAAAAAACCTTCGTATTGATGCATGCAACTCTGTAGATGATGAGCCATCTTCTTGAAGTATGGCAACAGGGGTGATTCTTCTGTAACTGAAATACAGAGATGTCAAACCATTCTGACACAAAATGTGGCTGTGAGGATTGGGCTGTGACGGGCTATAGTTTGAGGTCTCGTCGAGGTCAGGAGGTCAGCAGAGCACTACCCAGGAATGTAGTAACCCTGACTCAGAAGATTGATGCCTCTCTGATGCCCAAAGGTCTCATTGAACCAATAATAAAACATCAAATTTTTATCGTCCACAAAATAAATCAGTTGAGATATCGACATTCTGGAAGCCATTGCTTGTGGGTCAGGAGGAAGTTGACCACTATGTTATGTGCTCGTCTGCATGGATTTGTTGCTGGGCATTGGCACCAACTCAGCTCCATTATGATACAAGGCCAGTGACCTGTCACAGTAACATGAGCCCACACCCACACTGTATGCATCTGTACACAGCTTCCATAAGATGATGATCAGGGCACACATGACCCCACTGCAGACTGCACACAGAAAAGCTAGCGACCTACAGCAGCGTTTGCCCCAGTGGCAGGTGGTGGGCAGCTGTGTTGGCTC
The DNA here is from genome assembly GCF_023898315.1 of Schistocerca nitens. Lineage (NCBI taxonomy): Eukaryota > Metazoa > Arthropoda > Insecta > Orthoptera > Acrididae > Schistocerca > Schistocerca nitens. The sequence goes on along the minus strand of NC_064614.1, from coordinate 401,643,758 downwards.
ATCCCTCATGATGATAGAAGAGCAGCTGCATGTACCAGGATGGGAACCAGTGACGCTCAGGGTGTAAGACAGCAGCAGTCATAGCCGCACCCTCCACATGGCCCGCAGACCGAGGCCACCTTAGTTCTTCCCATCGACATTAGCATGGATGATGATGCTGTGACTGGCAGCATCATAGTCCCCAGAGTGAGACTTGCTGTTCAGTAGGAGCTTGTAGACAGCTATGTGAGTAGATGGCATGCCTGCATTGGTGCTTCCTCCGGGCCTGTCATCTGTAGTCTGAGCAGGCAAAATTGATAGAGGAGATGAAAAAGAAGCAATGAAGAGCAGCACATTCATCATCAGATATTTAGTCAGTGTGGTAGCATTACAGAGATGCTCAACAAACTTAAGTGGCAGATGATACAAGAAAGGTGTTGTGCATGATGGAAAGGTTTACTACTGAAAGTTTGAGAGATTACTTTTGGGGAAGTCAGACAACACATTAATGCCTACCACATATGTCTCACAGAATGACCAGAATGAGAAAATATAAGAAATTAGAGTTTATGCAGAGGCATACCAAAATCATTCTTCCCACCCACCATTCACAAATGGAACAAGGATGGGGTGGGGAATCAGCTAAAGGTACCAGAAGCACCATCTGCCACATATCTTCAGTTAGCTTGCAGAGTATTGATGTATATGTAGAAGTAGAACATCCTTCTACTGGAAATGAGCAACATTTATGCAACTCTTGCTCACATTTCTCATGCTATTGTGAGATGGCAATGACTTCACTTGGTCTGCTTTTTCGTATGATCAACTCTCATGGCCAGTTCAGGATTTCATGACTTTCAGACACTTTTTCTGCCATGTCAGTATACTGAATAATTACTCTTGCATCCGACTTACGCTTCCTTACTCCACCTTGAGTGGTCACCATTATGATGGCATCTCTCTGTCACCATGATGATACCTGCTGTGTTGCTGGTTTGGGCACCCACCCCTTATGATGTGTAGCAATCACTTTCATATTTGCTACAATATCAGTGATTCTTATTTGCTGGAATTCCTTCTGGCTTCTGACCTATTCTACCCTGCCTCTTCATCACTAGGGAAGGTTTCTAAAGTTTCTCTGGGTGCACCAAGTATAGTATTCTGCAGTGCTTCAGTTCTGTAACCTGCCATGGAAAGTAAGGAAGCACACCAGAACAACCTTAAAGTGCATGAGGGAGCGCCTAACCTAGCAGCCAGCTCTGCACATTCACAAGGAACATGTTCTGGTGGGCACACAGTGCGATTCTCTCTCTCTCTCTCTCTCTCTCTCACACACACACACACACACACACACACACACACACACACACACACTCATGTCATGTGAGTCCATGCTGTCAATGCATCACCTGGCTTGAAAAAATTAATTGATTATCTTAGATTATAGACCATCTCACTTGCACTTGAACTTCAATACACAGTGGAAAATTCCCTTTCCTTACATTCTTAAGTAGTTTGTATCCTCCAGTTGGTAGTTACATATTCAGTGATTTCATGACTAACTGCATCTTTTTTGGTTTTTTAGTGTGAAATATACTAAGCTACTTCATAAATAAATCTCTCAATCATGTAATCTTTGTTAACAACAAAATTTTTTAAATTGAAACTAAAGTAATAGAATTATATAAATGAAATTGATATCTTCTTTACTTCATTAAGGCATGATATATTATTGTATTCAGATGCAAAAACCTTCTCCTCAATTGAAATAAAAAAGAAACCTGAGTAAATAATAAATGTAATTTCACTATTTTAATACCAAGATAATGGCAGCAAGATCTAATATATAAATGAAAATAATCAATTTTTGAAAATGTAATACAAATGTATAGATAAAAAAACTCTCCTCACCAAGTGGTGGCAGAAGAAAGCATACATGAAAGCTAAGGACATGTCAGAATTCAGTGTCAGTGGTTCCTTCTTCTGGAAGAAGGGTTAAAGGGGTGGGAAGAGGGATGAAGGGAAAGGTGTTGTGAGGTTTAAGGAAATGGGGAGAACTGGGGAAAATTCATCCAGAACCCTAGGTCAGGGGAGACACACCGGATGGGATGAGAAGGGAAGACTGATTATTGGGGACTGCGCCAGATGAGATTTGAAAACCTGAGTGTTTTGAGGTGGATAGGGCAATAAGTAAGACAGATATTACTGACAAAACACCATGCATGAGTTAATAAATGCAGAAAGCTAAGTATATTATATATGGTATGCAGGTGGAGGTGCAGTTTCAGGAATAATAGACAGGTCACAAAATAAAAAGTATATAAAAGTAAATGGGGTTGAAGAAAGGAGTAGTTACTGAAGAGAAATGCCAAGATCAAAGAAATTAAATAAATTAAGACCAGATAGGTGGTGAGAACCAAGGACATGTTGTAACACCAGTTCCCAAATTTAAAGGTCTGAGAAACTGACGTCAGGCGGCAGGGGAAATCCAGATGGCAGGGTGAAATAGGCACCAGAGTCATCACTGTCATGTTGTAGAGCATGATCTGCAACAGTATATTGTATGTTGCCAGCATACACACACTGAAACATTTGCCCTATGCACTCTCCTACCACCATTTATACCATACCTGTACACTGTCAAAGGGAGAGTCATCTGCAGGTTTGCAGGTTTTATTGAGCACCCATTTCATCATGTACAATGATATGGGATTTGTCATATGTTACATACAGAAAAAATATGAATAACAACATATTATGTAAAAACTATCAGTGAACAATCTGAATTAAATATATGGGCAAAACAATTATAGCTTACATGATATAAATTTGTAACAATATAGGACACAAATAAGTTACATATATTCTGTGTATAATGGACAGCAACAAGAAACAATGATTATAACACTCTATATTGACAAATTATTTAATTTTTGTGTGTACATAAAAGAGTCTACCCCACAACACAAGTTTGTATATGAGTAACTTATAAGATAGGTGAAGGCACGCTATCTTTCTGAAGAATTCATGTATTCACTAACACTGTAAAAACTATTACTGATTAACATTCTTTTGAGTTCATTTTTAAAACTGCTCAGCTGCTGAATCCTTTATATTTTTAAGGGAAGAGCACTATAGAGAATTTTCGGGTGGTATATTGCAATCTTGTTGTACTGGGCTTTCTTATGCACTTCTCTGTGAAATTCATTATTCTGTCTTGTTGTATAGTCATGGAACTCACTGTTTAAAGAAGAAAACTGGGGGTGAGACTTCAGAAAGCATATACTTTCATAGATGTAAATGGATGGAAGAGTCATGATTTTATATTCCTTGAAAAATTCCCTACATGGATCTCTAGGTGCAGCTCCTTTTATGATTCTTATCGCTCATTTTTGAATAATAAAGGAGCGTTTTGCCTGACTTGAATTGCCCCAAAATATGACACCATATCGCAAAAGACTATGCATAAATGCATAATATGTACACAATACTGTTTGATCACTGCAGCAGTTTTTGAGCATTCTAAATACATAGCAACATTTACTTAACTTTTTATTGAGCACATCTATATGCTTGTCCCACTTTAGATGCTCATCTAACCAAATTCCTAAGAATTTCGTATTTGGCGTTTGTAGTATATTCTGTTGGCCTAGCTTCACAGTTATATTGGGCTTCACATTATTTGAAACATGTCTGTAATTCATCCATAATGTCTTTTTCTCATTCACAAATAAACTGTTGTCCCTGAACCATTTACTTGCTTCAACTGTTGTTGTTTCAATTTTCCTGTTAAGGTCAGTCTCATTCTGAGTTTTAATAAAGAGACTTCTATCATCAGCAAAAAGTATACAATCAGCTTGTGTTAAATAGTTTGGCAAGTCATTTATAAAGATCAAGAACAACAGGGGTCCCAACACCGAACCTTGGGGCACCCCATAACTAACTTCCTTATAACCAGAAAAGTATGACTTTCCATCATGAACTATTTCTACTTTCTGGCATCTGCCACATAAATATGACTTAAACCATGCATGAGCAGTACCACTGAGTCCATAGCAACAAAGTTTTTCGAGCAGTAGTTTATGATCAATAACGTCAAAGGCCTTTGATAAATCTAAAAAGACCCCACAATTTACTTCATTATTATCAATGGAATTTAGGACAAGTTTTAGAAAGTTGTATATAGCTGTTTCAGTTGATCTATTCTTTCGAAAGCCATTTTGTTGATTGACCAATATTCCACTTTTTTTTTAGGAAAGTAGAGAGTCTTCCATACATTACTCTTTCTATAATTTTTGAAAAACAAGATAACATTGATAAAGGCCTGTAGTTTTTTACATCATAATGATCCCCATTTTTGTATAATGGTTTTATAATTGATTGTTTCAGCTTTCTAGGGAAAGTGCCAGTACTGAAAGATGCATTAATTATATCTACAAGAAGAGGAGTAATATATCTGCTGTGTTTAATGATTTTGTCTGGAATGCCATCGGTGCCACAGGGAAATTTATTTTTTAGTTTGCTGATGGCATTCTCTACCTCATGTACTGTTACAGGATACAAAAACATAGTTTCGGGATTCAATGTGATGTTATGACTGATGTCTGTACTACTTTGGGTTTGTATGAGGTTTTAAACTACACTTGTAAAATGACAGTTGAATATATTGGCCATTTGTAATGGGTCGTTTATAGTTTTGTCTTCAGTTTTAATAACAATGTTGTTTCTTACTTTGCTTCTTCCTAAGTTACTATTGATCACTTTCCAAACTGATTTCATTTTTTTGTTGCCATTATTTCTACTGATATATGAATCATTATTTAACTTTTTTGCTGCAGTGATTACTTTCTTATATAATTTCCTATAACACTTCACACGTTATTTCAAAGCAGGATTTTGCCTTGCTGATTTACTTAACATTCTGAGTTGCTCTCCAGATTTTCTTATGCCCTGTGTTATCCATGTGTTAATTTTGCCTTTTACTTTCATTTTCTTAAGAGGAAAAGCAATTTCAAAGTTATGTTTGTAATCAGGTAGAAATGACTCAAACTTCATGTCTATACTATCATGTTATCTAGATCCCAACTTGTATTTTTTAACAAGAAATTAAAAATCCTAATGTTGTCCTCATTAATACATCTACTGTGGATGTGTTTCTCACTTGGCCTAGAGTTTTTACAGAGTACATTATTTATACTAAGTTTTAGTGCTTTATGATCAGAGAATCCAGTGTGAATCACTTCTACAACATTGTCTAGTTTATGTAAGTCAAGAAATATTTGGTCTATTATTGTTTCAGAGTTCTTTCCATGTCTAGCGTATTCAAAGATAGTTGGTGCTAAATTATGCAAACAAAAGACATTTGTCAATTTTGTAACATTTAAACAGTTGATTTTAAAGTTGACATTGAAATCTCCAAGTACAATAATGCTTTCTGTAGAATGTCTTAACTCACTAAAAAGACTTTCAACACTGTCCAAAAATTCCATAAAATTGCCTGATGGGGAACGGTATACACACACAATAATTATTTTAAGGTCTGTTAGTTTGCAAACGCAATATTCAAATACTTTTTCAATGTTTTTTATCTTACTAAACTTGATTTCTTTACATTCAATTCCTTGTCTGACATAAATGCATGTTCCTCCCCCTTTAAAAGTTTCTCTACTGAAGCTACTAACCATTTCATATCCTGTTATTCAGGCAGTAAAAGCTTGATTTTCTTTTAGCCAATGTTCACATACACATAAAACTGCAATATTCTTTAGTTCATCAAGCAATAGTACTTCTAATTCTGGAATCTTACTAATTATACCCTGTACATTTTGATACAAAACTACTAATTTTTTATGCTTGGCATCTGTTGCAGTGCTCACCACATTGGCTGATTGGTGTCTGCCTCCAATAAAAAATCTTTGAGATGGCCTGGTGGTGACACTCTTCTTTTGCTTAAGGGGCGGGTGATTTTCATTGCTTCTGCTCGGGTAGTTGGTACTGTTGTTGAACCTGTCAGTGATGTAAGTTGATCTGCTTCTACTGAAGACGGTGATTGTAGTACTGGAGAAGATGCTGTAGACTAGGCTACTGGAGGCAGAAGAATCGTGGGCTCACTTTCCTTAGTAGGTACTGTTGTTGAAGCTGCCAGCAGTGTAGGCTGATCTGCTTCTGTTGAAGATGGTGATTGTTGTCCTACACACGATGCTGTAGACTGGGTTACTGGAGGTGGAAGAATAATGTGCTCACTTTTCTTGCATCTGCCTAGTGAACAAAGGAAGTCTCGGATTTTTTGTCCTAATAGAATCTTTCCCCTGTTGTTTAAATGCAGGCCATGTTGGGTATAATGTTCTCTCTCCAGTGAATCTACACTAATGAAATGTGAGTTCTGGAATGCTTTGCATATCTTCTTGAACTGTCTGTTAGCCTTAATGATTTCTTTATTTACAATAGAAGTAGTCATAAGATCGTGTCGATGGGGAATACCAACAACAATTACAGGTGTTGTAGCAAAGCCCAAAATTTCTTTCAAATTGTTAGTGGATTTGTAAAGTTCATTCCTGTAGACATCATTAGCTCCACCTATTATAATTGTACACTGAGTTGAGCTGGGGCGATTTCCGACTTTTATGTTTGTTGTGATTTCAGACATGGGTGACTTCGGTTTTACAATGGCGGTTGCATTTACACGATAATTATCACATAATATTTCAGCAAGACCACGTCCGTGGCTGTCAGAATATATACACACATTTGATTCAGAAATTTGCGAATGTAACACTGTATTAATTTGTGCATGTTCCTTTGTGTGGTTTACAGTACCGGAAGGCCTACCTGTTGTTATTTCACTCTGCGTATTTATTGCTGTGTTTACAGCTGTATGAAACATATTTTTACACTGTTTACGATGCACTGCACTAGACATAACATATTCTTCCCCGTACGTGGTTTTACCTGTATCCACACCTGTCTCAAGTGCACTGATACGTACGTTTATTGCTGTGTGAAGCATGTTTTCACACTGTTTACGATGCACTGGATTAAGTGTAACATATTCACTGATATCGTCATTAATACTATCTGAGTTGCTAAGAAGGCTTCTCATCATTTTCTTAAGTAGATTTGTATACTGTTCACACATTTCCACATCACGCTGTAGAGAACATAATACACTTTCGTCTTGTCCATCAGCAAACATTTTGGCTGCAGTCTGTCGGCCGTTACACGTTGTTACCCCGCACTCACAACTTGGATTATTAAAGTTAGTAACACCAAAACATTCTGTGTGGTACCATTTTTGCAATGTAGAACAAATTTTTATTCCTTTACGTACTATTTCAATACATAATACACACTTTATAGACACTATGCAATTAATTTTCATGGAGCGATTCATTAGTCCCACTATACCAGACACCATGTTGCTGTGAAGTTAAACATATCATATACCAGTTGTTGCATAAACACCATCAGCCTTCTATGTTGGTATGACTACCACTAAATTTATTAGTTAGTATGAATGGACATAGACAGATGATGTACTCTGCCAATGCTGAATATCCTATTGCAGAGCATGCTCTACAACATAAAATCCTACATCTACATTGACATCTAACTGCATACACCGTAAGCCACTGTTATCATTTCCTTTCCTGTTCCAGTTGCAAATAGAGTGAGGAAAAATTACTATCTATATGCCTCCACATGAGCTCTAATTTCTCATATTTTACCTTTGTGGTCCTTATGCAAAATGTATGTTGGTGGCAGTAGAACAGTTCTGCAATCACCTTTGAATGCCAGTTCTCTAAATTTTCTCAATAGCATTCCACAAAAAGAATGTCACCTTCTCTCCAGAGATTCCCATTTGAGTCCCTGAAGGATCTCCACAATACTTGCGTGTTGTTTGAACCTACTGGTAACAAATCCAGCAGCCCATCACTGAACTGCTTCAATGTCCTTCTTTAATTCAACTTTGTGTGGATCCCAAACACTCAAGCAGTAGTCAAGAATATGTCACACTAGTGCCAGTGGTCTCCTTTGCAGGTGAACCTCTCTGTACCAAAATTCTCCCAATAAACCAGAGTCTACCATTCACCTTCCCTACCACAATTCCTACATACTAATTCCATTTCATATCACTTTGCAATATTATGACCAGATATTTAAATGATGTGACTGTGTTAAGCAGTAAACTACCAATGCTGTACTTAAGTGTTATGGGTTTGTTTTTCCTACCCAACCACATTAACTTATATTTTTCTACATTTAGAGCAAGCTGCCAGTCATCACATGAAATAGAAATTTTGTCTGGGTCATCTTGTATTCTCCTACAGTCACTCCTCTTTGATACCTTCCTGTACATCACAGCATCATCAGGAAACAAATGCTGATTGCTGCCCACACTGTCTGCAAGATCATTCATGTATTTGAATGATAACAGCAGTCCTATTACACTTGCTGGTGGCACTCCTGATGATATGTGACCTTGGTACCTGCTTCAGAACATGTCCCATCTGGATTCTCCTCTGTCAGAACAGTTTCTCAGGACTCAGCAGGTGACAGTTTCTCAGGTCTCAACAGGTGGGAACATCTGGTACAACATATCCCATCTGGATTCTCCTCCATGACAACAGTTTCTCAGGACTCGGCAGGTGTTACAAATGTCCTTGGTACTCACCACCCACCTGGCCTTAAATTACATTAATTTCTTCAATCTCAGCATTTGTTTTAAGTAACTGTTCCTTTCTTTCTCCTAATTAGTTTTCTATATATTTTATTTTCTGCTCTGTCTATCTTTCCTCGCCCTCACCTGTCTACCACATACAATACAGTTAACTTTCCACCCTTCTCTTGCACAACATTCTATCAGTAATCTCTGTCTTGCTTATTGCCAAATCTTCTGCATCTAAATCCTCTGGTCTTCAAATTTCAACTGGTGCAGTCCTCAACAATCTGTTTTTGCTTCTCATCCCATCTGGTAAGTCTCCCCTAACCTAGGGCTCTTGATGACTAAGCAACTTTTCCCTAATTCTCCCCATTTCGTAAACCTTGCCAGTCCCTTTCCTTCTTTCCTCTTCCTTCTGTTTCAACCCTTCTGTCAGAAGAAGGAGTGGCTTTGAAAGCTTGAAAATTTTCTTAACTTTTGTACGTGTTTTCTTCTGCTGCCACTTGGTGAGCAGATTTTTGATTTAACCAATTATATTTTCAAGATCATGGCATCTTTGTTTTAGCTTTGCACAATGTCAGCACTGTTTGCTATTGTAGAATAAGGATTTTACAGCTGTCATCATTAACATTGGAACGGCATCAGTAGACTTTCATAAATATGAAACCTACTTAATATCTCTAGAACCTTGACTGAAATATTGTTACCTCATTTATTTAGTGTCAGGATGAGGATCAAGATGTATACACACTACTACTGCTTCACTATCAATGAAATCAAATGTCATAAATTTAGAACTGCATGAGATTACATTATTTTTAATATAAGCATGTAACTCTACTGTTACTGTTAGAGCTCTACGTAATTTTTATCTTGATACCATATTTGTTGTTATAGGTAGTGTTTAATTTTAGACTATAACACTCCTCCTAGACTTGAACTTCTCAGAATGATGATGATGATGATTATTATTATTATTATAGATAGTGAATTTTTACACAATGAGAAAATGCAGAACTCTAGGTGATGCTATTTTCATGTTTCTCCATCTCTGCATTTCCTTAGGAACAACAATAATATTATGTTCTACAGTTCAACATACATGTCTGTTCTTTTATAGAACAGTTTACTTACTATAAACTATTTAAATGAAATATTGTGGAGTAGAAATAGTTTTTGGCATGTGCTGTTAGCATTTGTTGTTATGGCAATAGATGCTTTACCTTTCCTGTTGTGTACTTACAGAACAAATCAGGTCATTTATGGAAAAAGTAGGGAACAATCAAAGTTCTCGGCGGAGTACAAGGCACACACTCCCACCTCCCACACGACAGCGTAAACAGTCCATAAGTACATTAATTGGTGAGTAAAACTAAAATCTCATTTTTTATTTATGGTTTTTATTACCTGTTGAAAAATAATAAATTATTTTGCATTGTAGATGTACAATACAATTTGTGTTACAATAATTGGTAATCCCATTGAAACAATTCAGGTAATTCATTCAAGTAACAAGGTCAATATTATGCATAGTCATCAAAAAAGTGGAAATTACACTGGAGAACTGGAGTCATAACACCAGTTGATGGACTTATGCATTTTCAGCAGCTGAATACTATTGCTATAGGGACAGCAGAATGGATGATTATAAGAATAAAAATTGCCTTGAATGGTTTAAGAAAACTAAGCTGCAGAGTTTTCAAAATTAAGCACCTCTTGCCTATAGAACAAACAATTTAGAGCCAGCAGATAACACCAGTTTTGCCTCATGCAGTAAGACGTCGACTTATGAAAACCACAGAAAAACTGTGATTTTGCTCAAAAACAGTAGAGACACACATAATGAAAATTATTAATGATGACAGAAAAATGAACAAACTGGTCAGTAAACAGATAGGAGTGGAAAGTATATGAGATGCTACCCAAAATATTAGAGAATTTCATTGTAAAAATCAGAAAACCATTTTTAAGTCCTAAAGTCCTGCATCACCTTCAGAGTTGTCACTTTGAGCTTGCATGCAATGGTCCCAGTGTTGTTCCCATATTTGGAAGCACCCCCGGAAGTCTGCAAGATGAAGGGTGTTAGGGATCTGTTGTGATTCCACTTGGATGTTGTCAATCGAGTCAAAAAGTTGCCCTTTCAACATGATTTTTGTCTCCTAGAACAAGTGGAAGTCACATGGGGCTAGGTCTGTTGAGTAGGGAGAGTGTGTGACCATTGTCATAAAAGAATTTTGGACACTCTCAAACTCTTTGTTGCAGCTCAGTGATTGTCTAAATTGTAAGGTTTCATTGTTTGATGCTGAGGAGGTGAGGGACAAACTTCGTTGCAATTCATCTCATGTTCAGGTCATCAGCTAGAATTCATTGACATGTGATGACAGCCCAAGTTTGTTACAGGACAGTGAATTGTCTGCCTTTGGTCTTTGTAAATCACCTCAGACACTTTCTTCATGGTCATTTCCAGTGTTGTGCAAGTTGACGGTTGACCAGAATGTTTGTCATGTTCCATCTGTTCTTGGCTTTACTGAAGCACTTGAACTACTCAAAAGATTATATTTGACTCAGTGCACTCTCACCAAATGCCTCTATTAACATGTGGTGGGTTTCAGCTGCAGTTTTCTTCAGCTCCAAACAGAATTTGATCCAAATCCTGCTCCTTCATGTTATCCATTTCACAATTCACAGAAGCACTGAAACATGTCCTGACTACAACTCACAAGTGCATGTGCCAAAGATGATGCAACTTTGTGCTGCTGTAATGAAGACATGCACCTCAAGACATGTAGCAGCAGAATATCACACTGCTACTGGTTTTACCATTACAATGAAATTTTTGAATATTTTCGTAGCAACAAGTACTTGTGAGAGCAATGAAAATGGAAGGGAGGTGAGATCTGTATATACTTTATTGGTTTGTTTATAAAAGCTGAGCCACAAATAGATTCTTGTACCCAAAACTCTTGTGGATTTATTTACAAATTTCTTGTGGTCACTGATTTGTCGAGGGTTGCAGTTCCATGGTCTCATATAAATGTTGAGGTGATTTTAAATTGTTGAAAAACCAAAAACAACTTTTACACAATTTTTTACTGTTGCTTAGCACAAATAAAGACTCACTGCCCCCCTTCAAAATAATATAGCTTGTGCACATTCACACTACTTCATAGAGTCAAATCATCTGAATCTGTGGCTCCTATCACTTTGTTAGTAACTGTCCCAACTCTACATCCTCTCCAGCTATACTCTGGACACTGCTGTGAAGTACATGGCAGAAAGTACATACCATTGCACCAGTTCTTAAGGTTTCCTTCTGTTCTGTTGAAATAAGGAGCCCGAGAAGAATGACTGTTTAAATGCCACTTCATGTGCTGTAATTAATCTAACCTTGTCCCCACAACCCCTATGTGAGCAGTATGTCGGAGGCTGTGGTATATTCTTAGTTTTCACTTGAAGGTGTTTCTTGAAATGTTACAAGTAGACTTTCCTGTGATTGTTTACATCTATCTTCAAGAGTCTGCCAGTTGAGTTTCTTCAACACCTCTGGGACACTATCCCATGGGTCAGACAAACCTGTGACCATTCATGCTGGCCTTCTCTGTGTACATTAAACATCCCCTGTTATTCCTGTCTGGTATGGGTCCCACACAGTGGTGCAATATCCCAGAATGGGTTGCACAAGAGCTTTGCCAGCAATCTCCTTTGTACACGGATTGCATTTTCCCAGTACTCTTACAAATAAACCAAAGTCTACCTTCTGCCTTACCCAAGACTATGCATGTATGATCATTCCATTTCATATGCATATGAAGTGTTACACCTGCTGTGCATATGTGATCATTCCATTTCATATCCCTGTGAAGTCTTACACTCAGGCATTTGGAGAATTTGGCCAAATCCAACTTTGATTCATTGACATTACAGTCAAAGAATACTATATTTTTCTTTTTGTGAAGTGCATAGTTTTACATTTTTCAACATTTAAAGCATGATGCCAATCTCTGCACAACTTTGAAGTCTTATCAATATCTGGCTGAATATTTATACAGTTTCTTTCAGACAGTACTTCTCTGTAGATAACTGTGTCACCTTCAAAAAGTCTGAAGCTTCTGTTAATATTGTCTGCAAAGACATTAATATACAACTTGAACACTTCCTTGGGGTTCATCCAAAGTTTCTTCTACATCTGATGATGACTATGCATCCAAGATAACATACTATGTCCTCCCTATCAAAAAGTCTCGAATCCAGTCACAAATTTTGTTTGATATCCCTTGTGATGACAGTAAGCATAGATGTTGTACTTAATCAAACAGTTTTTGGAAATCAAGAAATACTATTTGTACCTGACTGCCTTGATCCAAAGCTTTCAGTATGTCACGAGAGAAACGTGTGAGATGGATTTTGCATGATTGATATTTTTAGAATCTGTGTTGATAGGTATGGAGCAGGTCATTCTGTTAGAGATACCTCATTATGTTTGAGCTCAGATTATATTCTAAGATTCTAGAACAAATCAGTGTCAAGATATCGGATGGTAGTTTTGTAGATCACTCATACTGCCTTTCTTGCAAACAGGTGTAAACTGAGCTTTCTTGTAACTACTGGGTACCATTTTTTGTTTGAGGCACTACAATAGATCATAGTTAGATGAGCAGATAACTTGATCACAAATCCAGCATAGATAGGATTCCATTGGGCCCTGCAGCTTTATTCAGTTTTAACAGTTTCAGCTGTCTCTCAACACCACTCGCACTAACAATAATTGCACTCATCTTTTCAGTGGCATGATAAGTAAATTGGGGCATTTCTCTTGGTTTTTCTTTATAAAGGAACATCTGAAAGCAGAGTAAAGTATTTCAGCTTTTGCTTTACTACACTCAATTTCAATTCCTGTCTCATTCGCGAGTGACTTTTTACTTACTTGTGTACTGTAAGAGCTTTTACATATGACAAAAATTTCTTTGGGTTTTCTGAAAGATCATTACACAGTATTCTGTTAAGGTAGTCACTGAAGGCTTCATGACTTTCTCTCTTGACAGTCAAACACATTTTGCTTTGTTTTACAACTATTATGCAGTAGTCTCTACTTGTGTTTCTTTAAAGTGACTGTATACCATGGAGGGTCGCTGCTGGATATGTATCCCTCCAGTGCATGGTCAATTATTTATTTAATCTTGAGCCATAGTTTGTCTAGATGCTCCTATCCTGTGTTGAAAGTTTCAAGCTCCTCATTGAGATATGACATACTGCATTTTTATCTAGTTTACTGAACATATATGTGGGTTATACGTGGTGTAGAACCATAATAACACACTTTAGAGTCAGAATGAACATTTATTTTGGCAATGATCAGAGTGAATACAGGAATGGGTGTCGAACATGGTCCAAGAGAACAAAGACTGAATGCAAAGCCAAAGAGAATAATCAAAGAAGCGTCACTTTGCATCAGAGACCCCACAGAGACCCCTCCCGCCCCTCGCCCCCCGCCCCTCTCCCCATGGGCAGTGTGGAACATGGCTCGGCGAAGCTAGCACATGTACACAAAAAAATCTTCATGCCAACATGATGGGTGGAAGCGGCATCTGGTGCACAAGTGTGTGGCTCGGGCACATCGTCATCATGGTCTCACACGGCGGACAGCTGCACAGGTGGTGGCGAGTCAACGGGGGCCGCAGAGGTGGCGGAGGCGGGCAAGGCATCGGTGGAGGCAGGTTGGCAGGGAGTGTCTAGGAGTGGCTCTGGGAGGGACTACACAGGCTTTAAAGATTCTACCAAAACTATACTCAGGTGGCTGTTGAGCACAATCACGAATGTATTGACCCCACGGTGTAATACACAGTTTGGGCCGGAGTACGGAGGTTGCAGAGCCGCACAAACAGACACATCCTGTAACATGACAAAATCACAAGAATTCAAGTCCTTATGAACAAACACTTGTAGCATGGTGTGTGTGTGAGGTAGAGGTGGGCGAAGGCAGGCCATGTGAGCAAGCAGTAATTGAGTGAGGGCCGGCAGGTTGGTAGCGTCCGTAAGAGAAATGTCCTTGACAAATTCGGCAGGCAGGATGAGTGGTTTTTACCATACAGGACCTCTGCCTATGAAGCAATGAGGTCCTCCTTGTGCGTGGAGCGGATTCCCAGCAATACACACACCATAGCCTCAGACCAAAGCCTGCTGTGGAACATGAGTACAGCTTTTAGCTTTCTGTGCCATCACTCGACTATGCCACTGGCGTGTGGATAGTATGCAGTTGTGTGAAATTTTGCCACCTAGCACAATGCACACACGCGAGAGAAAAGTGACAACTATAACTGGTGGCCCTGGTCCATGCTAAGTGAGAGGGGGCAACCGAATCTAGCCACCCACACTGAAATGAACACACGAGCGATTGTCTCAGCTGTAATTTCCACTATGGGTACCGCCTCAACCCAACGGGTGATGCGGTCGATCATGTAAAGGATGTATTTGTATCCCTCAGAAGGGGGGGAGAGGACCAACCATGTCAATGTGCATGTGGCACAGGCGGCCCCTGGGGACGTCAAACTGACCTAAAGGTGGTTGTGCATATCTGCTCATTTTGATCCATTGACAACGAACTCAAGCATGTGACCACGAGTGGCAATCATGCCTCACGCCTGGCCAGACAAAATGTATGGTTATGAGACATGTTTTTGCCTGCATTCTGGGGTGAGCAAGATTATGTATCATGTCAAAAATCCCGCGCTGAAGGGGGGACTGCATCAAGGGGAGGGGCAAACCACTAGAAACGTCACAGATGAAAGGAATTGATCACCCGTGCAAAGTGACAGGTTTGATGATGAGTGAAGAACCATCGTCCGAGAGCAGATATTGTGTGTCTAAATCTTTGGCCTGAAGCCATGCCAGTTCCTCTAAGTTCAACAGGGCGGAGATCATCAAAATGTGGGGGAGTAAGCCGGCAACTATGTTTTCAGCACTGCAGATGTAACAAGCATCAGAATAATGTTGGCAATAAAGACCATGTGCCAGAAGTGGCATGGTGGGAGATCTTTCGCCAAGTTGCGGATCGTGTCAACAAGAGGTTTATGATCAGAATAGATGGTGAAAGCACGTCCTTCGACATCTCTCCTGAAATGTTTGACTGCCTCATAAACCGTGAGGAGCTCATTGTCGAAGGCCGACCATTTACACTGACTCCTTGTAAGCTTTTTTGAGAATAAACGCAGTGGCTGCGTTGAGTCTGCACTGTGCTGTTGGACGACAGCACCAGCCATCGACTCGCTAGCGTCGGTAGTGATAGAAATCCGCACCTCAGGGTCGTGATGCGCGGGAGTGATAATGTGCGCGATGGTTAATTTCAAATTGTTGAAAGGGTCAAGCATGGGCTTAGTCCAGTCGAGTTTATGCTTTCTGGTTGAATTTTTACCAGAGAGCGTGTTGGTTAGAGGCTGTCCCCGAGACAGCGAGGTGGGAGGGGGGGGGGAGGTGTTCACAATTTCGCTAAGTTGTGTGCACTGTCCAGGAGGCAGACACTGCTGCTTAGTAGCATTTGACAGTGGTCATGTTGGACCAGTAACGGTTACATGGCCGCTGGCATGGCAGGGGCCAGGTAATTGTTCACTGTTAACCAAATGTACATTAGGAACACCTGTATATATGCAAGCACAGTTAAAAGGGTGCATGGCACTAGCACAAAAGACACTGATGGAGCCATTGTTCCATAGACAATGTGGACTGGCACATGAAGTTCATTAATGATGAAAATAAGCACAAAATAAGTCCCGAATGCACAACATTGAAGTCAGGGTCACCACTGTGGGTTATACGTGGCATATAACTGTAATGAAACACTTTAGACTCAAAATGAACATTTATTTTGGCACTTAACAGACCAAATACAGAAATGGATGTCAAACATGGCGAAAGAGAACAAAGACTGAATGCAAAGCCAAAGAGAATAATCAAAGAAGTATCACTTCATGTCATAGACACCACATATATATCTTTCTACTTATTTTAGTTATCGTTTGTGCTTTGATAATCATTGTTGCCACAGCCATGTCATGGTCATTGCTATCAATTTCTAGTTCTTGCCTTTAGATCTAATATATTTCCACCAAGAGTGGGGTCCTGAATTATCTTTTCCGGGTAGTTTTCAAAGAAGGCATTTAGTAATGTTCCACAGGATATCTTGTCATGCCCACCACTAAAAAAACTGTAATTTTCCCAGCTGATTGTTAGATGATTTAAGTCTCCACTGCTGATTCAGTATAACTTACATTCAAGTGAACCAAGGCTTTCTCGAAAGTTTTCAGTTACATTAACAGGTGAGTCTGGTGGGTGGTAGAAAGATCCTATTACCATTGTATGCCTAACCATGATATACTGAGAATTGCCAAAATAATCTTGCATGCAGCTTCTATTTATGTCTCTGTGGGCTTGGTGTTGTAGTTTATTTTTTTTTTAAATATAGGCTTAGACTTTTTTCAATATACACTTAATTTTTCCCATAAATTTCACTCTTATCAAATTCATATTTCAACCACCTTCCTGCACCTAATGTTATGTGAACTTCACTGCGTTTAAGGACTGCTTCAAACTCTGGCACTTTGTTGCAAATGCTGCAACAGTTAACAACTTCGATTTTAATGCTCCTACTTGTTGGGGTCATTTTTACTACCTTACACATATGCTTCTAAGTCTCCTACAGCAGCCATTATCCAGACTGGGTGGAGCCTAATCAAAAAAACCTTTACGTGCATCCTAGATACAGTTATCTACTTCAGTGTAAGCCTCTGATGTTTAGTGTACAGCTGACCCATTTAGGGGAACCCATGGTCCAAGTCCATTTAAGTCACAACCTAGTTTGTCACACAACCCTTGAAGTCTCTGGTCCAGTCCTTCTACTCAAATTAGAATCAGGGGGCCACAATCAGTTCTGGGAACAAATGTGCAAATTGTTAGCTATGTTGGAATTCTGTGTGCAATGCTGGTCTTCTCCACCTTCTCTGGCAGTCACTGGAATAATCCAAGTATGACCTAGTATCCCAGATGACAGACATAATTTGTTCCAATGTACACCACAATCTGCAGCTTGGTGCACCCTGTTCCCTCAGTTGCTATTGGGATAGCCTCTTCAGCATGTTGAATGAGGTCCCCAGGCATTCACTGAGTACACTTGGTGTTCCTTCCTGCCCCTTGCTGCCATTTCCATAACGGGTATCATTAATCTCCATACATTTGGACTTGCATGATTAATAGACACCAACCCTTTTGTGTTTGTGCCTTCACGACATATTGGGACAAGGCAGGTTTCCCCAAAACTTGTGAAGTGAATCCCACTGACCCACTTCCAGGTTCAATAAAAGACAGCACCTTGGTTTTGTTAATTAGGAGGATTTTTATAACTGCAGAGTCTTTCCTGATCCCTGTCTCATGTATAGGATGCCAAGACCTACTACTGTCATGTCACTGAGAGTTGAATGGATGATTAAATAATCAGTCCATACTTCCTGCAGAGGAGACAGGATCCACAGGAGAGCACATTACTTTAGGTACTTTTGATACCACAGGTACATGACTCTAGGGAGCTCTTACAACACACCAATTCTCAGCAGCTGCCAATCATTTGATAGTCAGGGCGATTTCCAGATGCTAAATGTGAATTAACCCATCCTGTGTTTGAGGGCAGCATTCACGGTGTGGCTGCATTGTGGCTGGTGCAATGTCTTACAGGGCAGTGAACAAATAACTTTAAACTAAGAATTTAATTCCTTGTCCTAAAATAAGTTACTAATACCATATAAAACTGGAGCAAATACACAAAATGAGCTTTCCATTAAGCGAACAGAAAAAACCTGTGGTAAAATTACAAGTTTCCTAAAGCTTTTTGAGGCTACACAGATAGATAATATTGAGCTAACCATTTTTAATTTATTTGCTAGTTTTTTGGCATCAATCTTGTGATTGATTTGATGTGGCCCACTAAGAATTCCTCTGCTGCACTAACTTCTTCATCACAGAGTAGCATGTGCACCCTTTGTCCTCAATTATTTGTTAGATGTATTCAAATCTCTGTTTCCTTCCCCTACAATTTTTACCCTCTACTGTTCTCTCTGGTGCCATGGAGGTTATTTCCCCGTGGCTTCATGTATACATCTACATAGATACTCCACAGTCCATCATACAGCACACAGCAGAGGGTACCCCATTCCAGTACTAATCATTTCCTTTCCTGTTCCACTTGCAAATAAAGCAAGTAAGAAATGATTGCCTCCGTAAGAGCCCTAATTTGTCATATCTTATAATTGCAGTCCTTATACACAATGTTTGTTGGAGGCAGTAGAATCATTCTGCACTCAGTTTCAAATGCTGGTTCTCCAAACTTTTCGCACTTGTGTTCCTCAAAATGAATGTAACCTTTCCTGCATGGATTCCCGTTTAAGCTAGTGAAACATCTCTGTAACACTTGCAGGTTTTTTGAACCTACCAGTAACAAATCTAGCAGACTACCTCTGAATTGCTTCAGTATCTTCCTTTAACCTGACCTGGTTCGAATCCCAAACACTCAAGCAGTACTCAAGAATAGATCACACTGGTGTCTTATATGTGGCCACCTTAACAGATGAACCACAGTTTCATAGAATTCACAAAATATACCAAAGTCGACCATTCACCTTCCCTTCCACAATCCTCACATGCTCATTCCATTTCATATTGTACTGCTACTTTATGCCCAGATATTTAAATGATGTGACTGTGTCAAGAAGGATATTGCTGATGGTGTATCTGGACATCATAGGTTTTTTAATTTCTTTTTTTTTCCCTTCATGCTCATCCACATTAACTTCCTCTTTTTTTTTTTTTTTTTCTTTTTTTTTTTTTTTTTAAAAAGAGTTAGCTGTCATTCATCACACCAATTAGAAATTTTGTCTAAGTCATATCATCCTACAGTCACTCAACTTTAACACCTTTCTGGACACCACATTGTCATCATCAAACAGCTGCAGATTGCTACCCATCCAGTCTGCCAAATTGTTTATGTATATAGAGAATAGTAGTAGCCCTACTACATTTCCCTGGGCTCTCTTGAAGACACCCTTGTCTCTGATGAACACTCACCATCAATGACAAGATACTCTAACATTTTTGATGCCAATTTAAACCGTGAAGTAGACGTACCAACTTCCCACTTCTTTTATATGAGGGGACTTACTTGAGATTCACAGCTGATCTTCTTTTGCTGGCTAGCTGGCTGCTGGAAAATCCCTTGACTTCTTCTCCGTAGAATGATGCTAGGTACAGGAATATTTAAGCATCTCTCTCTACTTGTGAAATAAGTAGATACCCGAACTTCACCCCTCATCAACCCACAGTATATTTGAACTCCATACAGAATAAAATTCTCACTTTCACATACATATATGACTTCCAGTAAGTCACTCGCTCTGTCCAACATCAGAGACAAATTTAATTACATTAATAAAAGAGTTGGCTTAATAACCATCACTCTACTTCAAATGAATCATAAAATAGGTCTTGCCTCTAACAAGATTGGATTGAGAGTCCACAAGATTAATTTTTCAACTGTTCTTCTTTCACATAACAATTGTCAATGACACAATAGGCACAGAGTTGCATAAAAACTCCATGGTTCTTTCTCTAAAACATCTATGGATTGCCCAACAAGTACTTGTTGGTGCATTTCGACCACAGCATCTAATTTCTTCCCGTGACTGATTTTAATCCTGCACACACAAACATGTGACGTGCAGTAGGTAGGATTTTACCATCCCACACTCATAACTAGAATATCTTGTGTTCAAGATGGTAGAAGGCTGAGTGGTTCTAGAATTATGTCATCCATATGCAAGTCCGTTTGATAGTCAACTGATGGTGTTTTTGTAGTATGATTCTCCAGCATAAATGATTTCTTGAACATGAAATTTAAAGCTTCAGCTTTCATTTTGCTATCTTCAGCTGCCAAATGAGCCTGGTCAACAAGTGACTGGATGTAAGCCTTAGACCCACTTAGCAGTTTTACATAAGACTGAAATTTTCTTGGGTTCTCTGCCAGATCTTTTGCTAAGGTATGACAGTGGTAGTTGCTGTATGCTTTGCACATATATCTTTTCACAAACACACAAATGTTTATCAACCTTTGCTTTGTCATCTCATATGATAAGAAAGTACGCCAACTTCTGGAGGACCCTGCATACAGAATTCTGGAGTGTGACCCCACGGACAAGGTGGCCAAGAAGACTAGTGCTCTCTTGAAGGAAACAGGGATGCCTGATAAGATCATCAGACAACTACGGGAAAAAGCGCCAGTGCCACCTAGACTGTATGGTCTGCCTAAAATACACAAGGAGGGCGTGACCCTATGTCCAATTGTCAGTAATATTGGGGCACCTGCGTACACAACAGCCAAGTACTTGAAAGGTCTCCTGTCTCCATATGTGGGCAAATGTATTCACCACATCCGCAACTCAGAAGATTTCCTGCAACGCCTCAAACAACTGCACATCACAGATTCGGACATCATGGTCAGTTTTGATGTGGTATCGCTGTTCACCAGGGTCCCACTGAAGGACTCACTAGAACTGATTGCAGAGAAATTTGACGGTGCTCTGTTGGACCTGTTCAGTCATACACTGACATCCACGTATTTCCTGTACAGAAACCAATATTACGAGCAAACTGAAGGTGTAGCTATGGGCAGCCCACTGTCCCCTGTGGTTGCCAACATGTTTATGGAGAGTTTTGAGGAGAGGGCATTGGAGACAGCCACATTTAAACCCACATGCTTCTTTAGGTATGTGGATGACACCTTCGTGATCTGGCCACATGGGATGGACAGGCTCAATGAGTTTCTTAAACATCTTAACTCATGCCACCCTAATATCAAGTTCACCATGGAACTGGAGAAGAATGGCCAGCTGCCATTTCTGGATGTACTAGTCCAGAGGAAAGCAGATGAATCAGTTGGCCACAGTGTGTACCGAAAACCAACACACACTGATTTATATCTGCAGGCCAGCAGCTGTCACCACTCTGCACAGAAGAATGGGGTTTTGAAGACTTTGGTCCACAGAGCACATGCCCTGTCAGACCAAGAGAATCTACCTATAGAGATAGAACGTCTCAAAACAGTTTTCTCCAAGAATGGATACACGGACAGACAAATTGAGAGGGCACTCCAACCAGCCACCATACCACAGGTTCCCGAAGAAGACCAAGATGAAACAAAGAAGGTGGCATATCTGCCCTATGCTGGCTCTATTTCTGCCAGAATCAGTAGGATCCTCCGTAAACACAAAATCAAGTGTGTTTTCTGTCCATCCAACAAGATTGGGGGACTGCTGGGGAGTGTCAAAGACGACCTGGGGTTACGAAAACCAGGGATTTACAATATACCTTGTCAATGTGGCAGGTCCTACATTGGCCAGACGACAAGAACTGTGGAGATCAGGTGCAAAGAACATCAGAGGCACACTAGATTAAGACAGGTGACTAAGTCAGCCATTGCTGAACACTGTCTAGAACTAGATCATGCCATGAAGTATGAGGATACCAGGATTCTAGCACAAACACCCAGATTTTGGGACAGTGTTATAAGAGAATCGATAGAAATTAAAATGGCTGACGATCTTATGAACCGTGACACAGGGTACCATCTAAGCAGAGCCTGCGATCCGGCTCTGGAATTGTTAAAGGAGCAACGGGGCCAGCTGCAACACTGCACAAACAGAAGAACCAGAGACATGGAGATGGAAAACGAGCCCCTGACGGACTGCCAGGAGCACCAGACCGAAGATGGAACACCCAGAAGTGGGACTGGTGGGCACGGACCGCAGAGGGAACATCCAGAGCCGCAGTGGACGAAAAACGGAGCGGCAACGCTCCAACAGGTCGTGGTGAGCGGGCGCGGACCGCAGTGGGAACGCTTGGTACCCCAGACCGCAGATGAAACCCCCAGGAGCAGGGTTGGTGGGCGCGGACTGCAGAGGGAACACCTAGAACCGCAGCGGACGGAAAACGGAGCAGCAACGCTCCAGCACGTCGCAGGGAATGGGCGCGGACCACAGAGGAAGCGCCTGCAGCCGTTGGTGGAGGGGGAAGGCCATAGGCATAAATACTGGACCAGGTCCACTCGAGGAGCAGTCTCAGGTCGCACCTGATGAAGGTTACGAGCTACGTGACTGAAATATCGTGCAAGTACGACGCTGATATCCGGCAGAACACCCGACAACCCAAGATGTTATTGTGAAGTGGTTTTTCAAGTTTGATACTGCCACTGAAGTGCAACGTCAGTAGAGGTGGGAGTTTGAAACAGAACCACCAACCTGCCTAATAATTAAATGCAATGAGAAGTTTGAATTGCATGGAATGATTTGTGATATTCACAAAGCAATATCAGGAAGACAGTGCACAGCTACAAGTCCTGTCTCATCAGCTCTCTTGTTGGAATGTTTGTTAATTCTCCAATGGGCATGTGAAGTAGGGGTTATCAGTACAAGTGTACAAAGAATTCTGAAAGCTGAATGTGGAAAGTTTACATTCCACTATTACTGCACATGTTTTATGATGATGACCCTGATTGCCGAATGCAATTTTGTGACCAGTATCAGCAGACGGTAACTGATGACAAACAATTTGTGACGGAGGTAGTGTGGAGTGACGAGGCACAATTTAAACTTAATGTAACTGTGAATCATCATAACAGTGTGTACTGGGCACTGGTAAACCTGCATTTTTATGTGGATAAAGCAGTTAGTCTACCAGGGGTTCAGGTATGGTGTGGACTATCATCTAGGGGCTTAGTAGGACCCTACTGTCACTGGAGAAGGGTACCTGGAAATGTTATGCACATCAGTTTTGACAGGTATAAGTGTGCTTTATGGAGCTGATGAAGAGGTCTTCTACCTACAGGATGGGGTGCAACCACACTACCACCTAACCATATGAGCTTTGCTGGATGGCATTTTTCCGGGGCATTGGATTGGACAAAGAGGGTCCATTGAGTTCCTTCCTTGGCCACCAGCTCTAACACCTGTGGACTTTTACTTGTGGGGAACTGTGAAAGATAACTCCTGTCAACATAAGCCATGCATGCTGGAGGAACTTCACCAGGAGATTACAGTGACATGTGCAGTGCTCTCTACTGTAACATTGACAATGTAGTTGCAGCGACTGCTCATTGTTCTTATGTGTATAGCCACCAACAGTGAACATTTAAAGTAATCATGTGTTAAACTAAAGGTTGTACAATATGTGTGATCAGTTATTAAATGTAAAATAAACACATAAGTAATACTTTTTATTCCTTAAAGCGTGTATACATTTTTGTGGTGGACTCTGTACATTCTCAGGAATTTCTTCCTCAAATTGTGGCCAATGTTAGATGTCAGTAGACTTCTCTTGACCAGGAATCCCCTCTTTGCCTGTGATAGTCTGCTTTTTGTATCCTCCTTCCTTCATCTGTCATGGATAATTTTTCTTCCAAGGTATTGGAATTCCTTAACTTCATTGAACTCACAATCCCTAATTTTGATGTTAAGTTTCCCACTGTTCTCATTTCTGATACATCTCACTTCCTTTGTCTTTTCCAGCTTACTCTCAAACCATATTCTGTACTCACTAGACTCTTCATTCCATTCAATAGCTGCTGCTGTTCTTCTTCACATTCACTCAGAAAAGCAATGTCATCAGTGCATCTTATCATTGATATCCTTTGACCCTGTATTTTAGTTCCATTCTTGAACCTTTCTTTCATTTTTGTTGTTACTTCTTCAGTGTATTGGTTGGACATTAGGAGCAAAAGACTGCATTCTTGCATTACACTCATTTTAACCTGAGCATTTTTTTCTTTGCCTTCCAGTCTAATTGTTCCCTCTTGGTTCTAATACATATGGTACATTACCTTCCTTTCCTTACAGCTTACTTCTATTTTCCTCAGAATTTTGAATATCTTACACCACTTTACATTGCTAAATATTTTTTCTAGGTCGATGAATGCTATGAGCGTGTCTTGAATTTTCTTCAATCTTGCTTCCATTATGAAGTGCAGTGTGAGGACTGCCTCTATTGTGGCTTAATCTTTCTTAAGCCACCGTATATTCATCTGACCAGAAATCCTTAAATTCCCCTTTCCATTTCACTTAACTGACCCAAACTTCATCTAAATTGAGCCTTTGCATTTTCTTTTTGAGATTTTCTGGCTTGCCTGCTGTGTTCAAACTTCTGACATTCCATGCTCTTACTCATGGAATGTTATCGCGTCATTGGTTATTACAGCTTTTTCTCATGGGGTCACCTCCCCCTTGGCAGGCCCATCCCAGAGGTTCAAATGGAGGATTAAGATGGAATCTTTTGCCAATGGGAAGGTCATCACAACACTTTTCAGTTAAATGTCATATGTCCTGTGAATACATTTCGTATGTCTTGAATGCAGTGGTTTCCATTTTGTACTGCATCCTCATGCCACTGATCATTGCTGATTCTTTCAACCTTTAGGGACATATTCACACCCCAAGTGCAAGAGAGTGCCTTGGACCTCTGTCCACTCCTCCGCTCTTTTTGACAAGTCTGTTGGCAGAACAAAGGTGGCTTCTTATGCTGGAAGTCTTCGGCCACCATTGGTGATGATTTTTATTCAGAATTTAAGCAGTGACAAATTTCGAACATTGGCCCATGACACTTTGATTAGTAGTCAGAGATGTGTCCTGTAGACCATGTGTTGACAGTGAAACATGCCTAGTGAAGTAGAATACAACAAAAGGGGGGAGGGGGAGCTAGGTGATGGTTAACCTTGGAGCTGGTTTGCTTGGACATTGTGGTCGCAGAGTGGAAACCCACTGAGCTGATTCCAAAATTTATTTTAAGACCAGATAACACAGTATACACATCAGTACTAACAGGAAAAGACATACAATATTAAAAACATTACTTTACAATAAAACAAAGCATGAGGATAGTAAATTCCAAATAACAGTACAGTTGAGCTCTTGCATTAGGAAGAAAAGTTTCAGTTAAATGGCTTGTATTAAGTTTCTTGATTCTTATAAGTTCTAGACAAGTACTCTTTTCTCAAAAAAATTCAGGTCCACTAATTCCATAGAGCCACCTTAATTCTCATTCCATGTAAGTTCACAAATTATTTTGTTAGAATTCCATACCCCAAATGGTCATGGCTGACCAGTGAAAGAGTTAATTAAACATTGATAGGAAAACTCATAGCATTTAGTAAGTGGCTGTGACTGACCATATTTAGTACTCAAAGCAAATAATGCAGCGCTAAGTAAGTGGCTGTTATTAACTATCAGCTAATAAGCAAATATTCCTTAACCAATGATGGGCATAACCAACCAATAGAGAAATAATTAGATTAAATGTTGCAAAACAAGTAGTACATAATTAAAAGAATTTCTTTCCAACAAAACAGAACATCCAGATAGTTTAAACCAAAGAACAGTACAATTAGAGCTCTAGAATTAGAAAAAAACATTTCAATTAAATGGCTTGCATTCAGTGTTTTGACTGAAATAAGCTTGAGACAATTACTCTTTTTCAAAGAATTCAAGTCCACAAAAGCTGTCTCAACTCTAACTCCACAATATCTTGCAATTTATTTTGTTAGAATTCTTTATTCCAAAGAATCATGACTAACCAATGAATGAGTTAATTGAACATTGATCAGAAGCCTCGTACTATTAAATAAGCAGCTGTGACTCTCATATTAAACAGTTAGATTAAATATTTAAAGCAAATAACACAGCCTTAAGCAAGCAGTCATTAATTAACTACCAGCTAATAAGCAGATATCCTTCAATTAATGGAATTCATAACTGACCAGCAAAGGAAAAACTTAGATTAAATAATTAAAAGCAAAATAACACAGCATTAAACAAGTAATCTTTAATGCCCATGAGCTGACTTACTTACAATACAAAGAGTGATTTACTGGGAGAATGCCCAAGTACAATTGGCAGTATGAGTTGATGAATAAGCTAGTATTTTCTAAGCAAGGTTGCCTGTAACTGACCAGTAAAAGAAACAATTACATTATATATCTAAAAGCAAATAACACAGCAGTAAACAAGAAACCATTACTGCCCAGCAGCCATCTTACTTACACAATATCGGGTGTGGTTTTACTGAGAGAATGCCCAAGAATGACTGGCAGTGTGAATCTATGAATAAGGAAATATATATATAAGACATGGACAGGCATAACTGACCAGTACTAGAAACAGATAAATCCAAACTTCAGAAGAAAAGTAACATAGTATTAACCAAGCACTACTCATATATGGCATGCTGAACTTTCAGTCAGCTTGCACACACTGAAAGGCACTGTTTTATGTCACCTTTTTCAGTTGCCAGTGCCTCTCTACACTGTACAAGGTAATTTCAGGAGCTGCACAAGTCACAGAGAGCACTATAACAGATGGAAAAATGCAGTTAGATTCAGCATAGTTAACATACCTTGTCTGGCACAAAGCCACCATAATCAAAGACACTCTATTCACTACTGTGCTTAACATGGAAACTCTGGGCCACACCAGTGTCTTTCAAAACGTCAATATTAACTTGAATGTGGGAAAACAGAGCACACTGCCAGCGTTGCATTTTCATACTCTTTGTGGCCCAAAGCAGATTTAAGTCTTAAACACATAGCAAGGTTATGGTGTGCTGAGCACAATTGGAACTGCTTTTAAAGTTCAGGAATTCTCATCATAGTTCCAGAGGCAAGGTGTACTCTAAACCAGATCACAATGTTTATCACAACTTGGTATCAAACCCAGTGCCACACAGCCATGATACCTGCACCAACAGACTCACTTGGTGTGTTGCATGTTGCATATGCTTCCCTTGACAATGGCTACCTGTCTCTTCTCAAAGTGTCCTCTACTGTGGGTGCGTACACAACACCAACACTCAAAGGTGACTGTTGGAATCTTACCCTCCCACGCATCACCATTATATTTCTTGGTCTCTGCAAAAGTTTTGAAAGCTTTGAGAAGTGTAAGATACACAAAAAATCTATTTTTTACTTATCTTCATTTTCTCTTGGTTGTTGGCTGCAGTTCTCATGTCTAGGGGTAGATTCTTGAGGCTGTAATTTTTTTTACTCAGTGCGTTCCAGTTGATCTGAATAATTGATGAAGTACTTTCTGTTGCTGTGACTTTTTTTATTTTATCTCATTCTTCTATATCACACTGACTTAACAGTCACCACTTCAGAACACAAATTCACATTGTTATTGTCAAAATAAAAAATATGTCTGAGTCCATCAGAGGCATTCCCATTGCTCCTTACTCATTCTATGAAACTAACACATTCCGAAGAGTTTACGAAACAAAAGAATTTACAAACATCCTTGAGAAAAGAAGAATCTTCACCAAGTTATATCATTATTTTATAAATGAGTCTAGAAATAAATTTAATAAATATCATCAGATTGTGCAAATTAATAATACAAATATAAGTATGCCAGATATTTTGTAATTTCAAATATTTCTGAAGGAAGAGTAATTTTAGCTGTACATATCAACTGTAACAAATTAATTTCTTTTTATCTATTGCAGCCTGAAGTATAATACATCGTATAAAAAATCAAATGAAATTCTGTTAGTGAAACAGCTGAGATAATTTTAACCTATACAAGATTCAAAATACTTTTTGGTCTCAGCTATTTCTATATATATAAAAAGGTGATATTAGCAGAGGATACTGTTACAATATCCCCCTCACAAAATTTGGAAATAGGGTGTTTACAATATTTTGTCACAGACTGTAAGATTTGCCAAATGTTGTACAAAATGATGCCAAAAATTAGAATACAAATGTATAGAAGTACCTGATACATAACATATCACAGAAAACATATGAGAAATATCTACCATACAAGTCATAATCTATACATACCTCAAGATATGGCATTCAGATTTTCAGATCTGTGCAACACAGTGTCACAAGACAATTGAGACAAGGTCAAAACTACAATATTGCAGCACTAAACTATAGAAATAATTACAGAAACAGTGTAAATTACTAGAATTACAAATTGTAAGTTTACATCCATAAAAGCAGATCTTCAGAATCTTCAAGAGAGAAGAGAAAAACTTCAGAGCCTAAGTGTATGACGAGTGAGCCAACTCCAAAAACTCACAACAGTGGGTACAGAGCAGAAAAATATACTCACAGTCATGAGTAGGAATATAGTACAAAATCAATCAGCCGCATAATCCAGAGTATGTAAGGGTATGTTAACTCATGAAAGAAAGAAATAATGGAAAAATATTAGCGCCTAAACGTATAATGCGCAGACTGACCCATGAATTCAAACCACACCGGGTACAAATCAGCAAAAAATGTTTCAACACAACAAAATGAATAAAGCTCATAATTGTATCAATAAGTTCAATTATATGCAAAGAGTAACTGTCAAAAGTACCTAGCCTCAATAAAAGGTTGTACATTCTCCTTGAGTACACATGCACAAAGTCGCGTTGACCAGGGGTACCCACAACAGAATTAACCATGAATCTGTTCACAGCTAAATTTCTGGTCAGACACAATATTGCAAAACTCAGGATGAATGCAGGTAAACAGAGTTAGCTTTGAATGATTACACAATTGAGTAGCTTGAGGACCAAAATCAATGAATGAAAGCAGACATTTATACATCTTGTATTATTGTCAATACTAGTAAATGTCTTCCACACTTATTGCTAATTGTCCAAACAAACTAACCTATGTACATAAAAGCCTAGAAGATTCATGTACAATTGATAGAAAAAAATTTATACCAATTTAAGGATACATAACATATTGGAAGTCGATCCCCCTACTTGAAAAAACATGCATTTATGCAGAATAACACCGTCTTTAGCAGTCTTGGCTAACAATTCACAAATATCAGTCACAACGCTGTTGTAGTTGGCAGATGCTTGAGTACATTACCCAGCATCTATGATCTCTTGTAAGTTGACTGGTCCAGGAGGCAACAGCCATACCGCAGTGCGGGGACTAGATCCACCCACATACCTCAGTTTCCTCCTTAGAGTTCTCATTACATGCTCCAAAGGATAAGTAACTTTCTGTCTAGCATTCACATCACATGCTGAAACATTGTTTCATGTTCTAAATATGCTGTTCAATACCTTCTTCACATCACACAAGATATGCTCTCCCTATTCCTGTTTCAAAGTCACTTATATCGGATTTATATCAGGTGAGATTAAAAAGTGTTCACACATGAAACATTAATAAAGAGAGTAAAATGCAATAAAAAAAATGAACTTACAACCTGATGCATACAGATATACTAAGATACTAGAATGAGATTTTCACTCTGCAGCAGTGTGTGCGCTGATATGAAACTTCCTGGCAGATTAAAACTGTGTGCTGGACTGAGACTTGAACTCGGGACCTTTACCTTCTGCGGGCAAGCGCTCTACCATCTGAGCTACCCAAGCACGACTCACGCCATGTCCTCACAGCTTTACTTCTGCCAGTATCTCATCTCCTACCTTCCAAACTTTACAGAAGCTCTCCTTTGCAGGAGACGAGATACTGTCAGAAGTAAAGCTGTGAGGATGGGGCGTGAGTTGTGCTTGGGTGGCTCAGTTGGTAGAGCACTCACCCGCGAAAGGCAAAGGTCCCATGTTTGAGTCTTGGTCAGGCACACAGTTTTAATCTGCCAGGAAGTTTCATACTAAGATACTATTCCTAATTTTCACAGTAAAAATTATGAACATTGTTCCATTTCAAAATTGCAAAAGGATCTACTCAGTATCATCAATCTGGTCCCAACAAACTCCAAAAAATTTTCTACTTTGTTCTCTAGGCTTGCAGATAACTCACCTTTACTGTTTGGATAATTACTCTGCATGACAATGAAAAACTACTTTGACTCTACTGTTGTTCTATGACTCTCACTTTCATCATCACATACATCACGTACCTCATCAGTATTCACAAATAACTCTGAAACTCCACAAATACCTGATACTCATAATCATTATCGTCATCATATTCTACCAAAATTACTTCATCAACAACATTATTAACAACACAAGTCTCATCTCCGTCAAAGTCACACACCTCACCTACATTCATTTGCAATAAGCTACCAGTCTCAGACTTACCAACCTCAGCTATTTCACAGCTCTCATTCACATCTATATCAAAAATATCACCTAATTCAGATGCAATAGTCATCATCTGTTTTACATACATCAGTAACACTGTCTTCTGACCAAGAGAAGAAATCATTAGTACACTCTACATCAAAATTGTCATTACTTTCACATTTTCGTTTGTGATTAGTACCTACATCACTACAATTAAACATAGTATTCCTAAACTTTTGATCAAAACATAAATGAGAAATCTGATGTTCCTTCTTTCCAACATCAGACACCTGTGCCACATTATTAATACTTTTATTGTTGTCTAATTCCAAGTATAAATTGAGAATCCCTACTTGTTGTGTTTCCTTGCCCCAAAACTGTGGACCTTCATTGAGGAGGAATGCTGTTTCCCGAGTAGTTACCTCTATGATTGATTCTCCTATCAAATTGCCTGTGGTTATCCCCATTATTCCTGTTTTGTTGATGTTCAAAATTTCTGTCTCTACTAACATTTTGACCCTGGTAGAAATTACCACTATCTCTGTTTCTGTAGTTATTACCATTGTGGTCTCTATCATTTCAATTATTATGGTAAATACTTTATTCTGCTGCCCTATCCAGCCTGTCAACATATCATAAAAATTGTTCAAGGTGATTGTCAGGTCCATGTACTAAATCCAACTGCAACCTTTCTGGTAATCACCTTTTTAGAGCATCAATCAAAGTCATTTCGTCAAATGGTTTGTCAAGGTGTGTTAATTTCTTATGTTGATTCTTATAAAACTCTTTCAGAGTACCACCCCTATTCCTGTAATTTAGATTGTTCAAAAAATCACTTTTAATTCTCCTCTGGCCAGCTTCCGACCAAAATTTATTTTTAAAAATTTTTTTAACCTTTGATATGTCTCCCACTGACTGAAATTTAGATTTACCCAAGACAGAGCTTCACCTGCAAGACATCTTTTAACAAAATTAATTTTTTGATTGTCACTCATGCCTGACACATAACTATCTCTACAGTGGTGCAGAAAATCCACTGGATGTAAATTGTCTGATGGAAAACTTTTGATTGGAATGTTGGACCAAACACTACCATTATTTGAATACAGATAGTTGTGAATGCTATTTTTCTAAACTACTGAAATGTTTTGATCTGAAACATTTACATTAGTTAGCATACTGTTTTCAACATGTAAAATTATTTTACCTTAACTACTAAAGTTCTGTTCCATTTTTTCCTCTATGTCTTTCTGTTGAACTCTGACATCTTTAACATTCGTCATCTGTTGTGCAGATTCATTTACTAGCTCATTTTCCAAAACAATAAATTTACATTCTAAGATATCAAATTTTTCATTCACACTTTTTAATCCCTCTGACAACCCATTTTTTTAGCTCCAAAACCTGATTACTAAGATGTTCTCTTTTGTATTGTACCCTGTCCATTTTACTATTGTTTTCAGACTGTTCTCTGTTCATTTCCTCCAATGTTGCCGAAATCAACTCCTTAATATCAGTTTTTACTGTTTCTTTATTGACTATGTTTTCACTTGGTTTGCATGAGTTCTGGGTGGATCCTACAGCTTTCACATCACCACTATCCCTGTCTCTAATCATTTTCGTAGCAATCACATGAGTAAAATATATATATATATATATATATATATATATAGACACACACACACACACAAAGATGATGTGACTTACCGAACGAAAGCGCTGGCAGGTCGATAGACACACAAACAAACACACACATATACACACATATATACGTATACATACATAAGACATACATCCATATTTTTCCCACATGGAATGTTTCCCTCTCTCTCTCTCTCTCTCTCTCTCTCTCTATATATATATATATATATATATATATATATATATATATATATATATATATAGAGAGAGAGAGAGAGAGAGAGAGAGAGAGAGAGAGAAACATTCCACGTGGGAAAAATATATCTAAAAACAAAGATGATGTGACTTACCGAACGAAAGCGCTGGCAGGTCGATAGACACACAAACATACACACAAAATTCAAGCTTTCGCAACAAACTGTTGCCTCATCAGGAAAGAGGGAAGGAAAGACGAAAGGATGTGGGTTTTAAGGGAGAGGATAAGGAGTCATTCCAACCCCGGGAGCGGAAAGACTTACCTTAGGGGGAAAAAAGGACGGGTATACACTTGCACACACACACATATCCATCCACACATATACAGACACAAGCAGACATATTTAAAGACCTAAATATGTCTGCTTGTGTCTGTATATGTGTGGATGGATATGTGTGTGTGTGTGCAAGTGTATACCCGTCCTTTTTTCCCCCTAAGGTAAGTCTTTCCACTCCCGGGATTGGAATGACTCCTTATCCTCTCCCTTAAAACCCACATCCTTTCGTCTTTCCCTCTCCTTCCCTCTTTCCTGATGAGGCAACAGTTTGTTGCGAAAGCTTGAATTTTGTGTGTATGTTTGTGTTTGTTTGTGTGTCTATCGACCTGCCAGCGCTTTCATTCGGTAAGTCACATCATCTTTGTATATATATATATATATATATATATATATATATATATATATATATATATATATATATATAGAGAGAGAGAGAGAGAGAGAGAGAGAGAGGGAAACATTCCACGTGGGAAAAATATATCTAAAAACAAAGATGATGTGACTTACCGAACGAAAGCGCTGGCAGGTCGATAGACACACACTATATATATATATATATATATATATATATATATATATATAATTTCATAAATAGTTTGCACATATCTTTTTTTTATATTGATCTCCCTCATTGTAGTTGTTAATTCCTCTTTCAATTGATCCTGTCTGTCATTATTAATGGTATTTTGTAACTGTTGATATGATTTTTTTGGGCAGCTCTCAGTCTTCTTTCTTCACATGATTGTAATTTCATTTATATATAAACTGCAAATGATGAAAATCATTGTCCTTTCTTCTTCAGCAACAGACAAACCTTGTTATCATTAAACTGATACTGGATGATGCCCACAATTGTAATCTTACCCTCCCACACATCACCTTTAATTTTCTTAGTCTCTGCAAAAGTTTCAAAACCTTTGAGAGACATAAGATATACAAAAAGCTATTAGTTACTTATATTCCTTTTCCTTGTTGTTGGCTGCAGGTCTCGTGTCCAGGGGTAGATTCTTGAGACAGTAATTTTCTTTACTTAGTGGGTTCCAGTTGATCTGAATAATTGATGAAGTACTTTCTGTTGCTATGACTTTTTTTTATTTTATCCCATTCCTTTATATCACACTGACTTTACAATCTCCACTTCAGAGCACATATTCACATTGTTATTGTCAAAATTAAAAATACGTCTGATTCCATCAGAGGCAAGCCCACTACTCCTAAATCATTCTGCAGTACTAACATATTCCAATGAGTTTACTAAACAGAAGTGCTTACTAACTTTCTTGAGAAAAGAAGAATCTTCACCAAGTTATATCATAATTTTATTTGAGTCCAGAAATAAATTTAATAAATATCATCAGATTGTGCAAATTAATAATAGGAATTTTTTAAGTATGGCAGATATTTAATAATTTCAGGTATTTCTAAGAGAAGAGTAATTTTAGCTGTACATATTGATTGTAACAAATTATTTCTTATTACACATTACAGTTTGAAACATAATACACCATACACCAAATCAAATGAAATTCTTGTAATTAAACAGCTAAGATAATTTTAACCTATACAAGATTCAAAATACTTTTTGGTATCGGCTATTTCTATATACATAAAAAGGTGATGTTAGCAGAGACTGTCCCATTATATCCTTTGCAGGATATCCATGTTTCACTACAGCCACCTTTCCCCATCCATCAAGTCTAACTTCACACAACTTTATACTCCACACCATGGCTCACACAATCTGGCCTGCCTCAATTAACACCAGGCTAAATCAATGGACATACGTCAAAAACTTGTAGTTTAGGAAATGGTTAATATCTCTCTCTCTCTCTCATTCTCATTGTAATTTCAGACATCTGAAATAATGACCAGTAGACTACTATCCTTTCCATCAAAGCACTTGAATCCAACAGAGGTTCTGGGTGGGTCTGTATTTTCTTCATCAGCACAGTTGCTATGATTTTTAATAAAAATATCTGTCCCTCTGATTTTTGGTTTTCATTCATTTATGAGGTACAAAAAACTCAAACGTCAGTAATTTTTCACCTTTTTCAATATTTTTTATACCTCAAATAGCACAAAAGCCTAAGCAAACCATATTTGTGCACCTCTGCTCACTTAGCAACTCATTGTTGAAGATGGAAAAGGAGAGATTGCATCATTCACTGGTGCCAACACTCTCATGTCATACTGGTCAGCTGAGTTTCGTGACTGCAGTTAAGACCATCATGCTCAAATGTGGTGCTTATTTGTGATTATGAAATTAATTTAATGAAGGTCACAGCACAGTCTACATCTACATCTACATCCATACTCCACAAGCCACCTGACGGTGTGTGGTGGAGGGTACTTTGAGCACCTCTATCGGTTCTCCCTTCTATTCCAGTCTCGTATTGTTCATGGGAAGAAAGAGTGTTGGTATGCCTCTGTGTGGGCTCTAATCTCTCTGATTTTATCCTCATGGTCTCTTCGTGAGCAATATACTGCTTGACTCCTCAGTGAAGGTATGTTCTCGAAACTTCAACAAAAGCCCGTACCAAGCTACTGAGCGTCTCTCTTGCAGAGTCTTCCACTGGAGTTCATCTATCATCTCTGTAACACTTTCGTGATTACTAAATGATCCTGTAATGAAGCGCGCTGCTCTCCATTGGATCTTCTCTATCTCTTCTATCAGCCCTATCTGGTATGGATCCCACACCAGTGAGCAGTAAGCCACACAGTACAAATGAATACTACTTCAGCAAATGAAGAAAAAAAAAACACTTTAGATTAGCACCTGATACTTGTTAACCATTACTCAAATTCTGAAACATTAAGTTTTTGTGAGTGTGGTTTGTCATGCAGCTATTTGAGATTTATGACAATGTGCACAGCTATTGATGTGGGAACTGGGTGGGTGACTTTTTCATTCCCTAAGATGCCAACATTTCTGAGATGGAACTCTCACCCTTTTTAATTGGACTGTGTACACATATAGTAGTTTCATAACTCAATCAATCAGCAGCTTCGTTTCATTTTATTGAATTTTTTAACAATGCCCAAAGCTTGCTGACATGTAATCTACCTTTCCTTATGAGTTATTCATTGTTCACAAGGATTAAAATCCGAATATACAAATATAATTTTAAATCTGCATTTTTCATCATATGTGTACCACAGCACCCTAATGTTCCTCACTCTTTTCCTTCTCTCTTCCTCCCCACCTATCCATGAATCGTGGACCTTGCTGAGGTGTGGAGGCTTGCAGGCTTCAATGATGCTCATAGCTGTACTGTAGATGCAACAACAATTGAGGGGACGTATCTGTGGAGAGGCTAGACTAACCCATGGTTCTACAGCCTTTTCAGTAGTTGTAATGGAAACAGTAAGCATAATTGACTGATCTAACCTTGCAACATCAGCCAACATGACCTTGCTGTGCTGGTACTGTGAACTGCTGAAAGCACTGGGAAACTATGGCCATTATTATTATTATTATTATTTTTTCCGAGGGCATGCATCTCTAATATATTGTTTAATAATGATGGCATACTCTTGGATAAAATAAAAAAATTCCAGAGGTGGAGTAGTCAGTCTTGTAAACTGACTTAAGGCCGGGAGAGTAGTGTGCTGACCACATGACTCTCCATATCCACAGGCTTGTGGACTGAGGATGACATGGTGGCTGGTTAGTACCATTGAGCCTTCATGGCCTGTTCAGGCAGAGTTTAGTTTTAGAGGTGAAATAGTCTCCAGTTCAGATCACCAGGTGGGGTGGCATTCCATGGACCATAGTGTAGGTTACAGTATTTCAAGAGGGAACTGGATAAGCTGAAGTTTTAGATATAGTGCGAATTAGTGAAGTGTGATAGTGGGAAGAGCAGGACTTCTGCTTGGGTCAGTACCGGGTTATCAATACAAAATCAAATGGGGGTAATGCAGAAGTAGGCCTAATAGTGAATAAGAAAATAGGAATGTGGGTAACCTACTATGAATATCATAGTGAATGCATTATCATAGCCAACATCCTCCACAGTAGTACAACTTTCTGTGCCGACTAGTTCCACAGCTGATGAAGAGATTGAAAGAACTTACAGTGATATAAAGGGAATAATTTGGATGGTTAAGGATGATAGAAACTTTATTGTGATGGGATTCTGGAATTCATCAGTAGGAAAATGAAGAATTGGAAAAATAATAGTAAGTGTTCATGAACTGGGGGAAAAAAATGAAAGAGGAAGCAGCCTGGTAGAAGTTTGTACAGAAGGTAATTAATTAATTGCTAACACTTGGTTTAAGAATCACAAAAGAGGATTGTATATACAGAAAAAGCCTGGGGTCACTGGGAGGCATTAGATTGGTTATATAATGCAGAGGCACAGATTCAGAAAACAGATTGTATACTGTAAGACATTTCCAGGGGCTGATGTGGGTTCTGACAATAGTTAATTGGTTATAATCTGCAGATTGAAGTTA
Organism: Schistocerca nitens; assembly: GCF_023898315.1. Classification (NCBI taxonomy): domain Eukaryota; kingdom Metazoa; phylum Arthropoda; class Insecta; order Orthoptera; family Acrididae; genus Schistocerca; species Schistocerca nitens. The sequence continues at coordinate 401,606,369 of NC_064614.1, read as the reverse complement.
AAGAAATTGCTGCAATGTAGGAAATTAAGTAAATATGTCCTGGCTAAACTGAAGGTAGAAGAGGTTGTTGAAAGCTTAAGAGAGAACATCAGGCAATGTTGGACTAAAATAGATGAAACGGTAGCTTTGAGAAATAAAAACGTTTCAAGTTTTCCTATTTGACACTTACACAGCAATTTGTGTGTTGCTGAAGACAAGCTGAAATGATTAGGATAACATAAACACCCAGACCCCATGTGAAGAAAATCTCTGACCCAGTTAGGAACTGAATCCAAGTCCCTGTGATATAGAGGCAGTGACACGAGCCACTAGACAGTGAGCTGCACACAGTAATATGCTATAATAGATCTTAGATGATTATACAGCAGTTTTCATACATCTTCAAAAAATGAGATTACTGATAGAAAGACATATCGATTACAAATTAATTATTATCCTTTTTTTAATATCTATCACTACCTCCAATGAAGATTTTCATTACTCTAATTCATATTGAAACTCACTTTACATTTGTTTTATATCATTTTATATCTTTTATCAATATTTTCAGGTCATTTTAGTGATAACTGTCTAAGAATTTTAGGCCATAAAAATGTGGGCTGTGCAATTATAGTTCCTTTTTGTATTCGTAAACTAAATGAATTCTCACTACGGGCACCTGCTGCCACTGATCCCCCACCCCCTGTGGGTTCCCCTGAGTCACTACCCATTCAAATTCCATCAATCCACAGCCATAAGCAACCTAGTCTTGAAAAACATCTTTGCAGGTTCTTCCCTCAATCCATAAGGAAAAGACCTTCTCTCCACCTCCTGATGCCTACACTGGAATCAATTTTTCACCACCAACCCTACTAATCAAGATTCAGTCCAAAACCTACTCTGAACTGTGACTCAATCAGTTGACTCCTCCCCCCAACCCATGGCCCCAAAATCACCTCCTATTAACTTCTCAGAATTTCCCAACCTTGAACCTGCCTCACAGTCCCTCCCCAAATCCATCAACATGGAAACTAACCTCTTACCTGCAGGAGAAACTGCTATCCTCCACCTAAAAGCTGACCTCAATCTTATAACCCTACCTGCTGACAAAGGCTCCACCTCTGAGGTTATCAACTGCAGATATTACGTGGCAGAGGGATTCCACCAGCTGTCAGATACGTCTACCTACAGAAACCTACAAACACAGGTTTACGTATGTAAACCCTGTCACAGAGACCTCATTCCAGAAGCAAAATCTTGGCTTTTGGTATGCATGCATGCATGTGTGTGTGTGTGTGTGTGTGTGTGTGTGTGTGTGTGTGTGTGTGTTTCTGTTGTCTATTTTTGACAAAGGTCTTATTGGCTGCATGCTCATTTTATGATAGTCTCATCATTGTGCCTATCTGTGACTCAGCAGCTCTGCTATTGATGAGTAGCAACTATCCTTTTCACAACATTGTTACAGTCCATCCTGGATTTTACACTGCTTACATAAAAAAAATCATTATTTTTTTACTCTAAACCCCTCTGTACCCACAAAAAAGTTGGAAAAAAATTTGATACCAAAATCAGTACATCATTTGAAAGTAAAATGAGTGCATTTTTAATGAGTTGTATACTCAGATGCTATTTTTTCTTACAGATGTGGCTTTGAAGGCTGAACGTCGCTCTGTAATATCCCGAATGGGAATCAAAGAAGAAAAGAGAGAAGAGAGATCCGGACAAACAGCATCTCTGAACCAACCAGAGGAGAATAAAGGTACATTTGTCTGGATTTTGTGTGTTAAATCTAGGTGCTTTTTTTATTAGTAATCAATATGAAAAAAATATAAAAACCTTTCAAAGATGGGAAGACTTGCCTTTTTTAAATTTATGATAGAGTTTATAGTGTGACGTTGATCCACAGATCGATAGGGCAGAACATCATATGCGTATTATGTCTTTGGGTTGATCTTTGTTTTGTATACTTCCGGGACCTCATTTCCTGCCTAGCCTTCAACCTGTACGTTTGTCATGTAATAAAAGTATTGATGATTAGAAGAGAGAACCATGGTCATTACCTTACCACCTTGATATCTCCTTCAGTGCTGACCCCGAAGTTTGAATAATCCATCGAACCGATTACAAAGTGACTATCGCGCCGGCTTCCGCATTCCGCATGGACCTTTGTCTGCTACACAATGGCCTTCTACAACACACGCCGCTGCCCGGTTTTCACCAGCAACAGCAACTAAATTCAAGCATGCCAGCTGTTGTTGGTGTCCGACGTGAATTTCTGAAGTACTATAGCCTCGAGAACCCAGGGACCTCATCAGATGCAGTGGTTGTGAACATGACCCCAACGATCTCCGACTTTGGCTTTGTTAGGCCTGAAGTGCTTCAGCTTTCGCCGCACAGCAGTACAAGAAACCACTACACACTGATACCAAACTTTAATGCAAGTACTGTAAGTAGTAGGGAGCATAGTTTTCATAATGTACCACAACAGGACACCTTTTTGAATGTGCAAACTCCACGTGTGTATCACTCTGTGCCAGTTGCACACTATGTGAATGACATTCGCCAGTGCTCATCAGTGCAGTAATTTGAGTGCGTCAGGTTCCGCCAAGCTCATCAGTGACCCTGTGATGGACAATTTCGCTGCAGATGTGGAGGACCAATTGCATAATAACCTGTTGAGCAACTGTCGTGACCACTTTGACCTTCCACCGCAACAACCGGTCCCGCTTCACTCCATGCCGGGTTTCCTGCTAACGGATTTTGCTCCCCCTCCAGCTACTATGAACACAGCTGGCACGTCTGCTTCCTCTCTACTGCCCTCCCAACACAGAGTTAACTTTGACTTGCCTACTCCTACGTCCACGAGCAGTTGCCCACATTCTTCGACCACCAGTTCATCGAATCTACCGATCTTCTGGCATTCAAACCTGCCCACCCGGAATTCTGGTTCAACCTCGTCAAGCAAACTTTCAGTGTCTGTGCACTTGATGACAATGCCCGTTTCACATGCCTCATAACCACCTCCACGACTGTGTTGACTTAATTTATGACCTGGTTAAGTCATCTCCTCCAAACAAGTAGTATGCTACAGCTAAACAAGCAATACCAGAATGTGTCTCCAAGACAAGAAGAGAAAACGTTCGACAGCTCGTCTATGAAGAATGCCTTGGCGACATATCTCCGTCCCAGCTGTGGTGATGCCTTCAACTTCTCGTCAGTGAATGCGAGATGCCAGACACCACTCTCACCGAGATTTGGATGGGAAAGCTGCCTCTGTCTGTCCAAACGGCCATCTCCGCCTACAAGGATAGACCAAATAGTGAATGCTTGCGTGCCACCAACCGGGCTTACTCCACTCTATTACGTGAATGCCATGCCCAGCGGTCTGGCAGCTATGCCAGTTTCCAACCACAACCAGGGCCCCAACATGGACGCCCTACTAAACCTAAGTCTGTCAAGCTCGCCGCACTACCGGCACCTTCACGTACACGCAACAACAGCACATCTGACTCCGTGGAAGATTCTTGGCCGCTGCCGTCTGACCACTTGCAGGAGCAGACATCTGCCCATAAATACTGTCTCTTCCTTGCAAAATTTGGGGAACAAGCACGCAATTGTAAACCGCCGTGCTTCTACTTAAACTTCAACCGCAGGTAGGCAGCGGCGGCACATCCTGCGATGTAAACAACATGCGCCATCCCACGCTCCATTCTGTGTCCAACACTAATGCTTCAAATGGATGAGTCGACACGGGTGCATATGTTTCCCTACTTCCATCTTGTCTTGCTACCGAAAAGATCCGACTACACAACTGTCTTACATGCTGTAAACTCATCTAGTTTGTCGTGCTTTCGTTCTACTTCATATGCAGTGTCCCTCTCACCTGAGTGCAACCTGAAGTGGTCCTTCCTGGTGGCTGACATCGACGATCCCATTTTGGGCATCGACTTTCTACGACACCACAAACTGTGGCCTGACCTCGTCAAGAATAGTGTGTTCTACCACCCTATGCAGGAACACATCCTGTGTGCTTCATGGAGTGTCCATAGTACTGCTAAACAGCTCCACCTGGCTAGGAAGTGTAATAACCCCTCCTCCGAGCTTTTGTCATGGACCAATAAGCGGCTCATGGAGCGTGTCGAGTCTACATGCCTGTGCTTGAAACAACTTGAGCTACGTCGTTGCATCAACGACTTAAGTAATGAGTTATCTTTGGCACGGCAGCAGCTTGCAGCAGACGATGCCTCGGCAACACACAAGGTTAGTCGGTGCCATTACAGTGTTCTCCCGCATGAGTGCGTATGTGACCGTGTGCCACATAAACTGTACAGTGTCTATGCTCCCGCCAGCTCTAAGTGTGTTAATTCTAGCGCAAATTCATCCCCCTCCTCGCTTGGGCAGTTAACTTCCCAGGCACAGGTTAATATTTTTGATTTTCTGCCATCAGCTGTTCATTCGCGCCTGCTACTGCCACCAACCTCGACAGCGGTGCCTTTGGTTACTAATAAACAGTGTACCAACCTTGTTTTGCATAGCTCTTTTGTTTGGAACTCCCAGCCACCCAACAGTTGGCACTTATGCAAACTTTTGCCGTCCGCACCACAGCCCAGCCTAGTGGCCGCGGCGCACACTATACCACAGACAGTCACCTCGTGTACCACGTCGCGCGTTTCCGTGGTTACAGACGGCACCACCCACAAACTTTGCTTGCAAGACGGGCCGCCTATCTCTTGCCGACCATGCCGTCTCAAGCCAGAACACATGAAAGTGGCTCGCGAACAAATAGACGATCTCCTAACAGACTCACCTATCCACTTTGTCACAAAAAGTGACGGCACCTGCTGTATGGTTAGTGACTATACTAATTTGAACTCTCGTACTATCATAGACAAGTACCTGGTTCCTAATGTCACAGTTTTTAACCATGCTCTTGCAGGCGCCAAATATTTCTTGGTAGTGGACTGTAGGAGGGCCTATCATCAAATTCCGATGGCATCAGAGGATATTGAAAAGACAGCTGTTACAACACCTTTTGGCCTTTTCCAGTACCGGTTCATGCCCTTTGGCCTCTGCAATGCTGCACAAACTTGGCAGAAATTCATAAACAAGGTGTTGTTTCATCTGGACTTTTGTTTCGTTTACTTGGACGACATTCTTATTTTCAGTCCTACTTTGCAAAAGAACAAGGAACATTTGCAGATTGTGAAAGACACTCTTACCACTGCTGGTGTTGAACTGAATAATAAGAAGCTCCAGTTGCACCAGACTTCAGTAAAATTCTTAGGCTACATCGTGTCAGCTAAGGGCCTCACTCCTCCTGAGGATAAAATCAAACCTGTTTCGGATTTGCCACAACCTCACTCGTTTAAGGAGCTGCGCAGGTTCATTGAACCAGTTAACTATTATAGGAAGCACTTGCCTGCCGCAGCCGAGGTTCAGGCTCCACTAACAGACACCCTTGCTGGCAAAAATACTACCAGTATCCTCCCAGTCTCCTGGACCCCTGCCATGGAACAAGCTTTTGACAAGCAAAGCACTTACTAGCAAACGCAGTGACTTTTGCCCACCTACATGCAGACACTACATTTTTTTATACCGCGGATGCCAGTGATACGGCACTAGGTGCTGTCCTCAGCCAAACCGTCAGAGATACTACCTTTCCTTTGCAGTTCTTTTCTAAGAAGCTCAACGATGCTCAAAAAAAGTACTCAGCCTTTGATAGGAAGTTCTTGGCAGTTTACAAGGCTGTGAAACACTTTCGTGCCAAGGTTGAGGGTAGGGACTACATTTTAACCAACCATAAACCTTTGGTTGCTGGTTGCTGCTGACCTTCCACCTAGACGCTTCAGTCATTTGGACTTTATATTGCAATTTACCTCTGACATATGATACATCAAGGATGCAGATAATGTGCTCACAGATTTTTTGTCTCGTGTTGGCGTTCTCACAACTCTGATAGACCTTTCTAACTTGCCTCAGCTGCAGTCTACCGACATGGACACTAAGTACCTTATTTCCGATCACAGCTCGTCACTCATACCTGTGTGATCCACATTTCCCAGTGTCATAGGTGAGGTTTGGTGTGACGAATCAACTGGTATTCTGCGTCCCTTCATACCCAAACCTCTACAGAGACAAGTGTTCAACAAATTACACAACATAGCTCATCCAGGTGGGAGAGCCTCTACCAGACTTATTTCAGAGTGCTTCGTCTGGCACAAAATGTGTCACGACTGCCAAGCCTGGGCCTGTGCCTGCATTCCGTGTCAACAAAATAAAGTTTCGTGGCACACATTGCCCCCAATAGGCAGCTGCACCTCTCCTCCCAGTCGCTTCCAGTACGTTCACATCGATTTGGTGGGCCCCCTCACCCCCTCCGAGGGTTACAGATACATGCTATCTATTATAGACAGAACCTCTCGTTGGGTGGAAGCTGCCCCGCTACCCAATATTACATCCAAATCAGTGGCATGATCCTTCATAGACACTTGGATTTCACGCTTTGGCTACCCTGTTCACTTGATGACCAACCAAGGCTGTCAATTTAAGTCTGCCTTGTTTCCTGAACTATGTAGGCTGTGAACCATGAAGAAAATTCATTCAACAGCATACCACCCCCAAAGCAACGGCCTCGTGGAACATTGGCATAGGACGCTTAAGATGCCCATATGCTGCCCTGTTATTTGTCTTACTCGATTTGCGGACCACTTTCAAGGAAGACCTTAAAGGCTTAGTGGCCAAATTCATCTACGGCCAGTCCCTTACACTGCCAGGCGAACTTGTTGCTCCTGCTCCAGTCGCCAAACCGTCTGAACTGCCGTCCTTGGTAGAACAGATGAGGTTACGCTGTAACAAGCTTCAACCCCCGCTCCCTTCCAGCTACGTGTGGCAACCCACGTGCTTACATTAGGCCAAGTGGAAAGGTGATCATTAGGTTCCCTGTCGACGACACCCTTCCACACCAGTGCTCCCGCACCGGCCGCCGACTACGACCGCCGACGTCGCTTCAAGACTTAAGCATCAGCATTCCAGGATTGATCCACACTGTCCTCCCACATGGCCCGTGCCGTTATAAGTGGAGGAACTCACTGTAACCCACTTAAACTCTCGCCAACCTCCCTCCCCCCCTCACACACACACACACACACACACACACACACACACACACACCCCTTCGGGTACGTACTTCATACTGCAGGGCGGGCTATGTGGCGTCGATACACGGATCGATAGGCCAGAACATCATGTGTGTATTATGTCTTTGAGTTGATCTTCATTTTGTATACTTCCAGGACTTGAGTTCCCATCTAGCCTTCGACCTGTACATTTGTCGTGTAATACAAGTATTGATGATTAGAAGAGAGAACTGTGGTCATTACCTTACCATCATGATATCTCCTTCAATAGTATTTAATGTCCAAAAACTTTTATTAAAAGAGGATAGTTAACTTTAAAGATAAGGGGTGCCCTGTAATGAACAAAACTTTTGAGTGCATGATAGAATACACATTTACTGATGAAATTAAGTAATTTCCATGTTATTGCAGTATATGCAATGTGTGATTGGGTATGAGATGATATTACCCAAAGGGCCCCATGATTCTACAGGCACACTTTTGTTCTTCCAGTGAAAATTTCTGTAACATTTTGTCATACTAGCACCTAGTTCTTGGACTTGTGGACTGGAAGTGATCATGGATTGTTGCTGTACACATGATATTTCCACTACCACATAGAAAGAAATCACATGGTGTCATATCACAGTATCTGTGTGGCTAATTCACGTCATCATTGCTAAAAATCACTGATTCTGGGAACCTCTCTCATAACAAGCTCACTGACACAGGTTGTGCCATCATTTATATACAAGAAACTGAAATGGTCCCAGTACTGATCTCTGCAGCATGCCTGGCACTACTGTTTTATTTGTAGATTGAACATTGATTTTTCGCACACTATTTTCATAAACTGTATTTGTGCATTTGTTTATGGTTTTTTAGGTATGCAGACAGGAATTTAAAAAATGTTTTTATGATATTGGATGCTCTCAGTTCCTGCAAGAAAAATGCATAGATAACCTGATCGAAAGCCCTTGTGACATCTAGAATATTCCCACAGTATTCCTTCCATCATCTAGATAGCTCAAGGCATTGTGAAACAATTCTGTGACAGCTGTTGTGATGTTGCAGTCTTTTCAAAATCCATGTTGAGTTTCTGCAAGGAGATTGTCATTTTGTGAAAAGACACTGAGGTGTGCCAGCATCACTGACTCAAAAATCTTTCTGAAAGCAGCATTCAGTTACATTTGTCTGTAGTTTGTTGTTTCCTCCTTTGATCCTTTTTTATTTATTGTTTGGACTACGCTGCTCTTCAGTACATTGGGAAACATAGCTTCTCTGATGATGTTACAGTTGATGAGATATGTAATTGGTTCAACAAAAACATTTTTGCATTTTTTTTATTACTGTCCTGGAGAGCCATCCCAACTACCTGAATGTCTTTTTATAAGATAATTTATTTAAAACAGACTACAAAGTGCATAAGATTTACAAATATGTTGTTCCTCACAGATGCACCATTACACACACACACACACACACACACACACACACACACACACACAATTGGTTCAGTTTTGTGATAAAGATGAGCACCTCCTGTTCTACTTGTCTAAAGATTCAATTGTACATATATGACAAAGGTATGAAAAACTCACATTACACAGATATTACAATACATTTCATTTTCCTCTTAGTATTGACACTTCATTCAAAGAAAAATAAAAGGTGAGTACTGAATTTCACATGGATTTAATTTTCTGTACTCCAGTCCTTTTACTCAGCAACTTGAGTTGAACCCTTAGTAGATCAGCTTACTGGTTGGTCCTGTCAGTGTGTTGTAATTCAAGATCCCAATCAAGAATCTTTTCCTGACATAGAAGTGATGGACTTCTATGTGCTTTGATTTTTGATGATATATTGGGTTTTTGGACAGTTCTACTATACTTGCATTGTCAACATACAGTGTAGGAGGTTTCACTTGTTTGGAAGTTCCAATCAATTCATACAACAACCTTTTGGACTAGACCAGCTCCTTTGCTCCTTCACTGTCTGATATTATTTCTGCTTCCATAGTAGATGTTGCCACTGTCTTTTGTAATTGACTGGTCCATGATACAGCCCCGTTACCGATAGTTGCGACAACACCTGTTGTTGAACATCTTGCATCCTTGTCACCAGTATAATCAGCATCGCTGTAGACTTTCAACCTCTCTTTGTTGTTGTTCTTAATTCCATAATCCACTGTATTCTTCTAGGACCTAAAAATTTGTTATACTGGATTCCAGTCTTGAACTGTAGGATCTTCCATCGCTCTAGCTGTTTTGCTCACTGCAAAAACAATGTCTGGACATGAGACTTGAAAAGCTTCTATCATGAAAGAGCTACTATTAAAGAGACAGCTTACACTGCACTCATTCGTCCTCTGTTAGAATATTGCTGTGCGGTGTGGGATCCTTACCAGGTGGGATTGACAGAGGACATCGAAAGGGTGCAAAAAAGGGCAGCTCATTTTGTATTATCATGTAATAGGAGAGAGAGTGTGGCAGATATGATACACGAGTTGGGATGGAAGTCATTAAAGCAAAGACGTTTCTCGTCGCGGCGAGATCTATTTACGAAATTTCAGTCACCAACTTTCTCTTCCGAATGCGAAAATATTTTGTTGAGCCCAACCTACATAGGTAGGAATGATCATCAAAATAAAATAAGAGAAATCAGAGCTCGAACAGAAAGGTTCAGGTGTTCGTTTTTCCCGTGCGCTGTTCGGGAGTGAAATGGTAGGGAGATAGTATGATTGTGGTTCGATGAACCCTCTGCCAAGCACTTAAATGTGAATTGCAGAGTAATCATGTAGATGTAGATGTAGATATTGTTATAAATTATAACTGGGTGTACTCATCCTGTATCTCTTGATCCGCCGCTGCAAATTGTCCTGTGGTACATGTTGTCTACTGTATTTGACGGTTAAGTCAAAATAAGCAATACTTATGATTTTTGTTTCAGATAACTTTATTTTAACTCAAAAAAGACACACATGTTACATGCATAAATTCATCTCATGCACTGCCCTCCTCTGCTAATATGGCTGCCCCTATATATATATATATATATATATATATATATATATATATATATATATATATATATATATATATATATATATATATATGATTCCAAACAATCCTCATCCTTGGTATTGTTAAAAAGGGCTCTTTAATAAAATTACAATTAAAGCTCTCATTTTAAAACCAATGACACATTTCAACAACTACAATAGCTCTTATAGAGTAAATACAAAATTGAATTTTTCAAGTATATAATAATTTAACTGTGTATCAATGCTCAGATACACGGTGTTAACAATCCTCTTACTATTTTTATTAATCAAAAAAGGTTCATGGTTTGGGGAATGTTCCTCCCAATTACAGGACCTACACTCTTCAATACAATTATAATATAGTAACTGATTTCTGTGTACCCATTCCACAAGTACATGTTTACCTACACCCCTATGTCAGAAATTACTGTTTATGGTCGAAAAATGTTTTTTTCAGATTGGTTTCAATGGACTGTTTCTTATCAGACTGTACTCTGCAGCAGCCACTGACAACAGAGTTTGAATTGTATCATAATGCATGACAGGGCTGAATGTTTCTTCATAGTCAATTCCTTGTCTCTTTCCATGTCCTTTGGCCACAAGTTGACCGTTGAAGCAAACTTTCCCATTTTCTGCAGTTTTTGTCTGTAAGATCCATTGATTTTGCAAAATCTGTACACCACTCGGACACTCAACTAATATCAAAGTGTTATTCTCTTTCAGGGACTTTAATTCTGCATGAATGGACTCCTGCCACTGATTTTTATTGCTAGACTGCAAAGATTCTGTGTATGAGGTTGGATCATTGTCCCGGATGATAAGAGTTCAGCCATGTATACATAATCTCCAGCAATCTTCTTCCTCCTTATTACTTCCTCTGGAACTTGACATTGTCTCCAAGTCTTCTTCCACTTCACTTACTCTTTCTGTTCTCTCATCGTAGCTGACAGCTTTTGATTTCTTTTTCTCATCAGAAGTCTGATTAGGGTGACTGTTGAACAGTGTCTTCACCAGTAACTTCAAATTCAGCAGCACTGGTGCACAGATTGCATACAACTTCAGGCTTGAATTTTACATTATGACTTAGTACAACTTTTCTTTGAGTTGGAATCCAGATCCTAAAGCCACATCTGTCATTTATGTACCCCACCAGATATCTAAACACAGCTTTGTTATCAAATTTTGGACAAACATTCTTATTCACAGGCACATAAAGTTCTATTCCGAGGATTCTCAGATGATCCAGGTTGCCTGCTGGTCATCCATACAACAGTTCATATGGAGGTTTGTTTACAGTAGAGGATTTCTGAGTGCATTTTAAAAGATATGCAGCAGTACTGCATGCTTCTGCCCACATCTCCTTTGGTAATTTACCTGGGGTTCAGCATAGAATGTGCACACTCTGCATTAGTGTGGTTTTCTCTCTGCAACACCATTTTGCTGTGGTGTGTAAGGTTGAGTGATGAAACCCTCTATGCCACTCCTTGCCAGCAATTCCGAGACTTTCTTGTTATCGAGCTCCCTTCCTCCATCACACCTGAACTTCTTTGATAACATGACCATTTGTCTTAGCTTCATTCAAGAACTGTTCCAGGACTCTGCTGACTTCACTTTCCTGTTTAAGAAAGAAAATTTTATGGAACTTGATAAAATCATCTTTGAAGCATATGTAATAGCGAGCTTTTATGAGAGACTCTGTAGACAAAGGTCCATTTATGTCAGCATGGATTTGTTCACCTGTAACCATTGGTCAATTCATTCTATTCCGGAATGGCAGTGTATACATGTTTCCAAGCGCACATCCATCACAGAATTCTTCTTTGTACCCATCCACACTGATATTCATCTGCTTCAAGATCAATTTCATGTGTTGCTTGTGTCGATGTCCAAATCTCTCATGATAAACTTGCAGCATATCTAACAAAGTCACCAAATTCGCTTGAGCTGGCTGTGCTGGTTTAATGACATACATGTCAAGAACATGGAGACCATGGCTGACATGACCAGTCATCATTGTTTGCCCAGTCACATTGTGTTCAATTTTGACACTTTTGTCATCAAGTCTAGTGCAAAAATCTCTTCATGCAGCTTCTTTGACAGAGAACAAGTGAACACCCATTTCACAAAACATATAGTACATCTTTCAATTCACTGAATTTTCTGGCAGTACTCAATTACATTTGAATTTTCACAGTTCCTGCCCATGAGCCAACATACTCACACCTCTTCTCCCAATAGAAATCTTTTCAAGGATGGCAAATTTCATATATAATATGAAATATTGTTTATTTGCAGTGATATGACTTGTAGCACCACTGTCAGAGTACCAATTGTCGATACCAACAAAGTTTTCAACTGAAACACTAAGAACATGTGACAAAAGTGCAGCATTCTTTTCCTTATTCTTTTCAGAATGATTGATGCAAATTGTCTGTCTTTTTTATTGGACACTGTGCTGCCCAGTGGCCAACCTGCCTACATCTGTGAAATGAAATCATTGTTTAGCGCATTCACTATTATTTTGCTATATTTTTCACTACTGATACTGTCACTTTTGTTTCGCTGAATTTTTTTATGGCAACTGCATGTAACAAACATACTTTTATCATGGAATTTAATTGTGCACAGTTTTTCAATCAAAAGGTTGACACTTTGATTTTCAGATGGAATCGTGTCCCACAGGTCCTTGAAAGTGTCATATTCTTTGCCTAGCGTGGAGAGAATTTGGCCATTAAAAATTCTTTCAGACAAAACATTTTCATTGTGCTTTGTTATTCAAATCCACAAAAAGCTTCTGTAGTTTTGCAGCATGTGAGCTAATGGCCTCTTTGGCATCATGTTGAACACAAAAAAAAAGCTTCCACCAATGTGTTCAGACATTGTAAACTGCTTCGCTCAAATTGTGCATGTAACTTACCCCAAATTTCACTTTTTATGTTAACACGAACTGGGAAATGGATTTTCCTAATGCACTTACTAGTAAACTTGCTGATTTCACGCCATCTTTCAGCCACTGGTGATGTGCTGCCTTTTTCTCTGCAGTTGCATCACGCAGTAGTTCAGGACACTTGTACGTTCAATTTTCAATGTCCTCAGGCACGTATGCTTGCAACAGCATTGACACGTGCCATCTCCACTTCATCCGGTATTCAGGTGCTTTGAGTTTTTCCACTTGTATTTTGTAATCACCAACACTGGCTGCCATTTTCATCGAACACACAAACAATGGGCAAATTTGTGTTATTTTAGTCACAAGCAAAAAAATTACTTCACAGCTGACTACACGCAGTCTGGGCCCAAAACCTGTTAGGATTATGTGTTTAAAACAGACTACAAAGTACATAAGATTTACAAAAACATTGTGCCTCACAGATACACCGTTACACACACACACACACACACACACACACACACACACACACACACACACACGGTAGGTTTAGTTTTGTGACAAAGACGATCACCCTTGGTTTTACTGTCCAAAGATACCATTGTACACATATGACAAAGATAGGAGAAACTCGCATTATGCAAATGTTACAATGCATTTCATTTTTCTTTTAATATTGACATACATCTTCAAATTCAGAGCCCTTATCTGTTGTGTAGTAGTGTACTGGGTTATTGAGTGGACCTGTGTCTGGAATTATGGCACCAGTCAGGAGATAAAATGCTTGTTAAGAATGTTACAAACAGTTTTTTTAGTGCTTGCTATTTATTGCTTACCCTTCTGTGTTTGTATATGTCTTACAGCATTTGTTAATAAGGCTCCAGAAGGCATGGCTTGCATTTGCTGACTGTGCCATTAATTTATTGTGGACTTGTTTCCTAAGAGTTGTTAGGAGTTCTGATGTGATACTATGCATGACACTGCTATATTTTTCTTTGAAAATCAGCTATCCAGATGATTTTTACAATTATAGTCATCAATATTCTGTCTGAGGTAGACAAATGTAGCTGATAGTTTTAACTTAACTCATTTCCCCACTGATTGGGAATTGTGTTTGTTTTATTTGGACAATAAGAGTCAAAATGCTTCAACAAATTTGGATGGAATTCATCCAATTTATTATTTGATCTTTCTAACCATTAGACATTTGCCAGTTCTCTCGGGTAGTGTGTTTTTGAAAGTACTTATGTTCATGGTGGTTTGGCTATGTTTCTGCTGAATTATTTTTTCAGTGTCTGAAGAACCCTCATTCAAGTAATCAATTTGCTGGCCTTAATGATCAGAGGAGTGGAACTGAGGATTACTGAATTTAGTATTCTTAATTATATTTGCTAGTTATGGCAACATCTATCCTACTGGAAGTTAAATCTATTATTATGCTGTCTGAAGTTACCAAATTTGCAAGATTGTATGTATTTAACGTATGCAATAATTTTAAATCAGTAATAGTATGAGAATTTGCATCACTGTTTAAATCATTCAGTCTTGTGATGTCATTAGGTCCACTTTGGGCAATCGTCTTACTGAGGCTGTTGAATAAATGGTACAACTCTCCATTTGGTGGGCAACACACATCCATCACTTTATGTTTCATTGTGCTGTTCTTGAAGCCTTCAAATGTATCACAATGTCAGCTAAATCAAGTGACTGTACTCTGCAGTACTGTTACAGAAATAACCTTTTTTTTTTACTTTAATGTATTTATTAATATAAAAACCTACCCCCACCCCACCTGATGCTGCCTACAGTAAGTACTTACTATGAATAACCATCTAATTTAAAGCATATTTTTTCCTCATGGCTAAGTCCATGTTCTGTTATTGCCAGAACATGCGGATCATTTTCACCCATTAGAAACTGCAATGATGATGATGATGAGTCCCATACTTCTTTACAGAGCGTATGGGAGCGACGCGGGAGAACCGCGCCGCCTTACTAGGCAAGGTCCTAGTGGAGGTGGTTTGCCATTGCCTTCCTCCGACCATAATGGGGATGAATGATGATGATGAAGACGACACAATAACACCCAGTCATCTCGAGGGAGGAAAAATTCCTGACCCTGCCGGGAATCGAACCCGGGACCCCGTGCTCGGGAAGCGAGAACGCTACCGCGAGACCACGAGGGGCGGACAGAAACTGCAATAAGTGCTTATTTCTTAAGTACTGTGCATTTAAATGCATCAAACAGAGTGGTCTTTTCTGCACATTTTTGCACTTTTTGCTGTAGCAGTAAGGATAATTTTAATAGAATACAGAAAATGTTTCTTGATTGTTGATTATCCTGCAGGTTTCTTCTTTTCTCTGGTCAATAAAAACTGGCTGAGGCATGCAGGAAGCACTGTTTTCCTCTTTCTTACTGCACCTATTCTTCCATTTTCATCTGCAGATAACTTTTTTCTGTGTCTGGGTATCCTGCTACTTGTTTAGCTGCTGCTGTGAAATTGTCCTTACTTTCTGATGTGGGTGAAACTTTGTGTTTGGTACCTCCACTACTTCTGCAGTTGTTGAGATAACATTATTGAAAGTGAAACAAGTTCATGGCTGGGTGGGGTAATTGCCAGCTTGATATCTTCTTCTTCTTCTTCTTAGTTTGGTCCAGATCACTGTCAATTTGTTGGGTATCTTCTTTCTTCCTTTCTGTTACCCCAAATTGCTAGTTAGTTATAGTCTACACCAGCATCTTGGGTTGTTCAGAGTTCTGCCAGATATCAGCATCGTACTTGCACGATATTTCAGTAATGTAGCTTGTAATATTCATCAGGTGCGACCTGAGACTGCTCCTTGAGTGGTCCTGGTCAGTATTTATGTCTGTTCCCTCAGCAGTCTGCACCTGATTGCTGCAATCTTCTGAACGTTGCTATTCCATTTTTGATCTGGTGCCTGGCACTCTATCTGGTGATGGTTTTCCATATCCATGCCTTCCATTCTTCTACTTGTGAAGTGATGCAGCCATCCTTGTTACTCCGTTAACAATTCCAGAGCAGAATCCCAGGCTCTACTTGGTAGGCACCCCATGTCACAGTTCATGAGATTGTCAGTCACTTTTATCTCAATCGATTCCCTTGTAACACTTTCACAAAATCTGGGTATCTGTGCTAGAATCTTGGTTTTCTTGTAATTCATGGCATGATTTAGTTCTAGACAGTGTTCATCAATGGGTGATCTTGTCACCTGTCTTAATCAGGTGTGCCTCAGGTCTGGCCTGTGTAGGACATGGCACATTGACAAGGTATATTACAAATCTCGTGACACCACATCATCTTTAACACTCCCCACCAGTCCCCTGATCTTGCTCGATGGACAGAAAACACACTTGATACTCTGTTTATGGAGAATACTATTGATTCTGGCAGAAATAGAATCGGCATAGGGAGGATATGCCACCTTCTTTGCTTCATCTTGCTCTGCTTCTGGAACCTGTAGTTTAGTGGCTGGTTGGAGTGCCCTCTCAGTTTGTTTGGTCATGTATCCATTTTTGCAGAACACAGTTTTAAGATGCTCTATTTCTGTTGGTACACTCTCTTGGTCTGACAGAGCACGTGCTCTGTGGACCAATGTCTTAAGTACCCTGTTCTTCTGTGCAGTGTGGTCACAGCTGCTGACCTGCAGATGTAAATCAGTGTGTGTAGATTTTCAATACACACTGTGGCCAATTGATCTGTCTGCTTTCCTTTTGACTAGTACCTCCAGAAATGGCAGGTGGCCATTCTTCTCCAGTTATATGGTGAACTTGATATTTGGTGGCATGAGTTAAGACGTTTTCTAGAAATTCATTGAGCCTGTCCTTCTCATAAGGCCAGATCATGAAGGCATCATCCACATACCTGAAGAAGCGTGTGGGTTATATCTGGCTGTCTCTAATGCCCTCTCCTCAAGTCTCTCCGTAAACGTGTTGGCAACCTCAGGAGACAGTGGGCTGCCCATAGGTAAACCTTCACTTTGCTCATAATATTGGTTCCCATGTGAATGTCAGTGTATGCCTGAACAGGTCCACTAGAGCGCCATCAAATTTCTCCACAATAGTCCGCAGCTCATGGTCTTGCGATAGCGTTCTCGCTTCCCGTGCACAGGGTCCCGGGTTCGATTCCCAGCGGGGTCAGGGATTTTCTCTGCCTCGTGATGACTGGGTGTTGTGTGTTCTTCATCATCATTTCATCATCATTGACTCGCAAGTCGCCGAAGTGGCGTCAACTAAAAAAAAAGAAAGAACTTGCAATACGGTGGCCAAACTTCCCCTCATGGGGCCTCCTGGCCAACAATGCCATGCGATCATTTCATTCTCCACAATAAGTTCTAATGAGTCTTACAGTGACACTCTAGTGAATAGCGATACCACATCAAAACTGACCATGATATCTGAACCTGTGTTGCGTAGGTGCTTGAGGTGTTGCAGGAAGTCTTCTGAGTTTCGGATGCGGTGAACACATTTCCCCACATACGGAGACAGCAGATTTTTTAAGTGTTTGCTATTGTGTAAGTGGGTGCCCCAGTATCACTGACAATTGGACTTAGGGGCATGCCTTCCTTGTGTATTTTAGGCACACCATATGGTCTAAGTGGCACTGGTGCTTTTGCCTGTATTTGTCTGATGATCTTGTCAGGCATTCCTGTTTTCTTCAGGAGAGCCCTGGTCTTCTTGGCCACCTTGTCAGTGGGGCCACACTCCAAAGTTCTGCATGCAGAATCCCTCAGAAGTTGGCAGACTTTCTCCTCATAATTCATCCATTGCAAAATGACTGTAGAATTCCCTTTTGGTGACAGCCCTGCAAGTTTCTCGGCAAATTTCCTCTGCATTTGGTGGAAGTGTGGCTGCAACTTGCTCTATTGCACTGATGAAACCTGAACTGGGCACATTTTTAGGGGTCATTTCAAAGTTGAGACCTTTGCTGAGCAGCCTTATGGCTGTATCATCAAACTGTGTGCCGCTTAGATTCATCACAGTGCGAGTCTCCTCCATCTGCTGTACTTTGTTACTCAAGCAGTCAGACTTTGCAGATTGGCAAGAAGCACAAGGTTGCCATGTGCAGATGAAGGTATAACAGCTCCATGGCTGCATCTAACCTGTGGCACATATCTTGTATCCTCGCTCTCACCAGTGCCATTCTTGTTCTGAGTTTTATCTCTTTCACTCCTCTGGAGTTAATATGATGTTTAATTCTGGCAAATACTGTTACCACTTCTCCATCTCGACATGTCAGCAAAAAAACTGAGAGAACTCAGCATCCTCCCTTTCCTCTGTCAAAGCTTGTCCAGCTTCTTGATATTCTGGTACACTTCCTCCCTGTAGAGTCTTTTGACATTACTCTTCAGGCTTTCCCAGCAATCTAATGGCATCTTGGGTTGTTGAGTGTTCTGCTGGATATCAATGTCATACTTGCAGTAACGTAGCTCATAACCTCCATCAGGTGCAGACTGAGACTGCTCCTTGAGAGGACCTGGCCCGGTATTTGTGCCTGTGGCCTTCCCCCTCGAACAGTCAGTACACCACAGGTTCCAGATGTAGAGCAAGATGAAGCAAAGAAGGTACCATATCTGCCCTATGCTGGTTCTATTTCTGCCAGAATCAGTAGGATCCTCCATAAAAAAGACAATATCAAGTGTGTTTTCTGTCCATTGAGCAAGATTGGGGACTGGTGTGGAGTGTTAAAGATGACCTTGGACTAAGGAAACCACGGATTTGTAATATACCTTGTCATTTGCCAGAATACAGGAATTAGGTGCAAATAACATCAGAGGCACACCTGATTGAGACAGGTGACAAAGTCACCCATTGCTGAACACTGTCTAGGACAAGATCATGTTGTGCATTGTGAGGAAATCAATATTCTAGCTCAGATGCCCAGATTTTGGGACTGTGTTATAAGAGATTCAATTGAGATAAAAGTGACTGACAATCTCATGAACCACAACATGGGTTACCTGCTAAGTAGAGCCTGGGGTTCTGGTCTGGAATTGTTAAAGGAGCAATGGGGACTGCTGCATCACTTCACAAATAGAAGAACGGAAGGCATGGATATGGAAAACAATCACCAGGTAGAGTTCAGGGCGCAGCAGATCAAAGATGGAATGTCCAGGAAGGGATCCGATGGACGTGGACCACAGAGGGAACACCCAGAACCACAGTAGATGGAAATGGTGGGTGCGGGGGCAATGCATGGGGTACCGTATTTGTTATAAAAGCCAGTAAATTACTCAACAGACAGTATTTTTCAATACAGGTATTTCGTTCATTCCAAGAAAGTATCAGTTCATGATGTCATCGTCTAGACATGAGTTGACTGTAATCTGAATCTGTTTTAGCAAACTAATAGTTTCTTTCAGGCGATAAAATTTTATTGATTATGAAATACAAGTTCTTTAAGTTTATTCAGAATGGGAAATGTTAATTAGTAATTGCAGGCCATAATTTATCTGTTTACTATAAAGATGTTTTGAATTTTGTGTGCATGAAAAAGTGTGAATTTATGTGTGGCTTTTACTCAGAGACGAGTTATCACTTAGAGTGCATAAAGTGCACATATACAGTTCGCTGACCAGCATGATGAATTTTATTTTTCGTGATTTTGACTCGAATGGAGACAAATCCAGTTTCATTTAGACTTTACATGAGATAGACACATCACGTTATTACAAAAGAGTCATTTAGCCCAGTAGGGAAAACTGAAACCTGCGCACTCAATTAGAAATACGTTACATGCTAGTGTGTAATTGAGCTGTCCAGTGAATCACATACAATAGCTGAAACTGCGCTTGGACTTAATGCATGAAGTTGGAAATTAATTTTGAGACAAGTGCTGATTTTGACAAAAATGAACCGAAAGTTCATCCAAAATATCGACGTTCTGTTTTAATTGAGACACATATCACCTTGTTGATCAAGTTGCTTAGTAACACCATAATGCAGAATAATTAATTCATTAGAATGATTTGCAGTGTAATAAGTCCCATTACACATACAAACTGTTGCATGAATATGAGAGTGATTTTATTTCCAGAAATGCCAATAAACCAGCGGTTTCAAAAGTTAAATTACTAACTGTTGTGTAACTTCATTGATTGTGTCATGCCACTACTGAACATGTTGTATCGTGTCTCTTCACAAGAGATATCAAGAAGCTGGGATATACAAGAAATAAGAAGACTAAAGAAGAGGATTCAGTATGTACTTGGTGCCCAATGTGGGGCCTGAAAAGGATATACTAACAACTTCAGGCCAAAGGCACGAATGTTGACCCGTTGGAAAGGATGTGAGATACTTACAGGTATGAGTAGGATAGACATAAAAGAACAGTTCTACAGTTGGTGAAAGTATATTTCGATTTTATCATAAACAATCATCTTTGAACAGGCCACAGTTTTTCATATAAGTTGTGAAGAAACGAAAAATAGTTTGTTGTATTGATATCGATATTTTAACTGTGTATAAAGATACTAGGAAAAATGTACACCTGAACAAGGAGAGCGCGAGATAATGCAACCCAGAGTATGGAAGTGAGGGGAGTGAAAGTGGATATAATCCTCATGAGGAGGCAACTAAGGAACCAATTATGGACCAGCAATCGCATAATTTGAGTGAGGAAAATCTTGGTGAAAAAGTCCCAAATATAATAAATGTAGGACAGCAATCACATAATTTAAGTGATAGTAATATCACTGATGTGGAGGTGACAGTAGGAATGGACCCAAGCACAAGTAGAAATAGTAATATACAGGAGTCTATAAATACCAAAGTTACACAGGGAAGTGTGAATCTTATGTCAAATGTTACAGAGCTTATTAAATTCATGGCGAGTATGCAACATCAGTTAACTGAGAATATGTGATATTTAGATGAGAAGTTTGATGCTAAATTTGATTCCCAAACTGTAAAATTCAACACTCAAATGGAAAATATGGGTTCACTAAATGAAAAATTTAACAACAATTTTGAGTCACTTGAAAATCAAATCGTGTCACTTAAAGATGATAATAGACAATTAAATGAGAAATTCGATAACTTAAAAGTAGAGTGGGAAGAATGATTAAATACTAAATTTAGTGAATTAGAAATGAAAGTTTCCATGGATATGACTAACCTGCACACCAAATTTATGGGTAAAATTAATGAGATGGAGAATAAATATGAAACTATTTCAAAGGGGTGTAGTGATTTGTCAGATAAAATCTGTAACTGTGAAAATAGTTACTTGAAGACTAATGTGCAGATTGAGGATCTGTCTAAAAAGATGTCAGAATTCGAAATAGATACTTGCATGGGCATAGATAAGTATTTAAAGGACCAAACTAAAGAATTAGGTAACGATAGTTATTAAATACAGAAGTTAAAAATAAGTAAATTGAAGAGTAAGCCAATACCACTCTTAAGTTGAAACAAGCTGAGGTAGTTAAGGAAAAACAGATGGCAAATGATAACTTATCAGGTTATTTACTAGTGAGTTTCAGGCTATTAAAGATAAAGTAATTGAAGAATTACCTAAGTGGCAAAATGAAAAAAAAATTGTAAGTTGTCAGAATTATAACAAAAATCTTCACAAAATGTATTGACTAAAGACAACTGTTCCAAAGACAGGCTTAGGAATAATAAACCGTGTAGTGAAGTAAACTGTAACTGTTGTGGGAATACACCTGATACATTTAGTGACTGTTATGGAAATGAAAATGACACTCTTGTCCAAAGGGGGTACTTGTTGTCTTTAAAGGCTGGGACAAGCATATTCAAAAGTAGACAGTTTCTTACCTTTCCAACTGAAAAAGATAACATCCATCCAAAAATTTTCATCAACAATTTTAAGCATATTTTTCCTCGCAGTTGCTCTGAACATGATAGACTTCAATTTATTGTATCCAAGATCACAGGTGAAGCAGCACTGTGGCCTGCAGAAGCAAGTGAGAACTGTAATACATACGCGGAGTTTGAGCAACTTTTCTTAGCAAAATACTGGTCGAGTAGCGAACAAGAGAGGCTACGAAAGGAGGTGTATCAACCAGAGTTCATGAGGTTCACTAAGACAGTATTTCAAGAAATACATTAATAAAACAAGGTACTAGAGTGATCATATTTCCATTAGAGAACTGATACATATTTATTATTATTATTGTTATTATTTATTCATATACGTGAGAAACTTATAAATGTCCCTGACCATGACGTGGAACAGTTTGTCTGTAGTCAATTCGATCGATATGATACTAGAAGATACCCGAGTATGGAATAATAATCAAATGTCTACCTCACAACATAATAATAATAATAATAATAATAATATTAACAATAATGATAACTGAGATAGAAATACTAAACCTATACTACACGAAGGAGGACAAGCAACATCTTATGGCTATAGTAAAGCCAATAATAATAATCAATATAAATGTAACACCTATTATGTTAAAGAAACCTATGGAAATAATAATAATCAGGTGAATCAGATTAGTACAGGAAAACCAAATCGTAAACGTAGATATAATGATTTTAACAATCAGTGTGGTAATTGAAGCAGACGTGATATATACCCAGAAGACCATCCTGATAGTATGCAACCTTGGAAAGAGCCTTCGACACCTAAAGTTTGATGGGAGGATGCAAGTGTAACTCAAGAAGCACAACAACCACAAGGACCGATACCACTCGTGACCGGAGCAATAAAGTCGCAAAGAGAACAACTACTAAATTCCGACCATACTGTACGTATTGTTGAAGTACATGATCCACTGAATGTGACATCTACTGGAAGATTAAACTAGAACCAGTCGCTGAAATTCTTCCTGGGATAGTACATGAACCACCGAATATGACATCTACTGAAAGATTAAACTAGAACCGGTCACTGAAAGCATTCCTAGGATGATTGGAGAGGATGAGGAGGGCAGGCATCATTTTAAAGTGAATGTACTGAGGTATAATGATGATTTGGACCTAAGGGAGGAATTGATTGAAGAAACACCTTGCATTTTGAATAAGTGTTGACGAATTTTGCTGGCAGTAGCTCAGGCAGTAATAAATGGTATGGATGTTGAAATTTTGATTGATACTGCAACAACCATTAGCGTAATGATGCAGGGTTGTTTTAAACAAATTATTTGAGGAGCGAAAGTTCTTAGATTTTCTGTTACTGGATGTACTGTATCTGGAGCATTTAGCGCGAAAGCGCAAAAGGTCTCAAAGCAGGCAAGAGTCAACATTATGATGTGGGGGGCTTCAATAGCAAGTACCTTGTTAATTGTTTTAAGAATGAGCGTACCATGTGTTTGGGGTCTAGATTTTTTGTGTGCTGCTGGAGCAGTCATCAATTTAAAAGAAGGAACATGACCTTGGACTGAAAAGGCGACGTTTTGACAGTCTGTATGAGAAAGGGCAAAATAGTCCTGAATCAGTATTGCATGAAGTTAATGGTTAGCTATATTGGTATTGACTGTAATTTAGTTGATGATATTTTCTATATTGAATGTTTTGGAGAAGAAATAAGTCAAGTTACATTTCAGGAGAAAATCTCTGAATACAAATACCTATCTGCAAGTCAATGAGAAGATTTGTGTTGCTTGTTAAGTAATTATCTGCCCATATTTAGCAAACGTCCTAGAATAATCAAAGGTTTGGAATATGACAGTGAGATGTATCCACACAAATCTTTTTGTCTCACTTCCTATTCTGTTCCTTGGTCAAAGAGAGAGGCAGTCAAGAAAGAAATTAACAAAATGTTAGAGTGGGAATATTGTAGCCCTCTATTGGCATTCCTCAAAGCGAACAGTGACGTCAGATTAGTTCTAGATGCCAGAGAGATAAACAAGATAATCATACTGGTACAACAAGACCTGAGAATTTGGATGAGCTAATTCAGAAATTCTGTGGTGCCCACTTCCTGATATCCCTTGATATGAGAAGTTCGTAGTGCCAAACAAAAATCTCTATAGAATCTTGAAAGTGTACTACTTTTATTTTCCTGGGCAGAAGTTACCAATTCACTGTTATGCCATTTGGACTAAATATCAGTGGAGGTGTATTTATATTGGCACTAGACACTGTACTTGGACAAGGTTTGCTCAACAGAGTTACCTTGTATGTGGATGACCTATTGATCACTACCGAAACATGGGAGAAGCATCTTGATCTGCTTGAAAAAGTATTTGCAAAATTCTTAGAGTATGGAGTAACAGTAAATTTAATGAAATCTAGATTCACCAGAAGTCAACTGAAGTTCCTAGGACATATAATTAAGCTGGATGGTATTATGCCGAACCCTAAGAAAACGAGTGCTATCAGAGAGTGTCCCTATCCTTAAAATAAAAAGGAATTAAAATATTTCATGGCATTAGCCTCATTTTTCTGCCAATTTTTGCCTAATCAATTAATCGCCCAAGAATGTTTATTACAGTTATTATGAAAGAACGTCATGTGGAAATGGACCAGTGAGTGTAGTCAAGTGTTTGACAAAATCCAAGATGCTTTAGTTAATGCCCAGTTGTTACATCATCCAAAACTTGAACAGGATTTTTACATTGCCACTGATGCTTCCAAAACAAGTTTAGGTGCTACGCTTTTCCTAATGGATGATGCACAAGATATAAATATCATTAATATTATAGGATTCACAAGCAGAATGCTCTCTAAATGTGAAAGGGCATACTGTACCATGGAATTAGAGGTACTAGCAGTAGTATGGGTCCTTAAAAAGTTTAGATATTTTGTCTACGGAAAATGAATAACCATAATTTGCGACCATAAAGCTTTGTCTTATATTTTAACGGCAAGAATTTTTCACTCAAGGTTAACCAGATGGGCCTTGTTACTTCAAGAATACAACATTTCAGTGCAATATGTAAAAGGGAAAGACAGCGTTGTATCTGATGCTCTACCTCATTTGCCTAGAAGACAGGATAGTGAAGAATTTGAGGATCAGACTTTAGATTTCAAAGTAATGAATCTGTCTATTGCATTTTGTGAGAAACAAAGTTCAAAGTTGTGTCTCAATATGTCACGGTTGCAAGAACAAGATCCTTATTGGAAACCTATTCAATATGTAATCAGCCAAGGAGCTACAAATCATTCAGGTAATCTATATACTTCACAATTTAATATATTATATTGAAGAAAAACTCATGCTGAACCCTGGAAAGTATGCGTTCCAAAGGAACATCTGCAATCTTTACTTTGGTTTACACATATGAAGGGGGGACACTTTGAATCTTTAAAATGCAAAGCTAAGTTAGCCCAATATTGCTACCATATGAATTTAGAATGCTTGGCTAGTAACATTCTAAAGATATGTAAGATTAGCCAGAAAACTAAACCCGTCAACTATTGCCAAAAAATTGAATTACATCCAATCATACCACACCAACCTTTAACATTAATATCTTGTGATGTGTGTGGACCATGTTCTACTACTCAGGGAAGATTTAAGTATATTCTGGCAGTCTACAATATTTTTTCGAAGTATTTGAAATTGTATCCTACGGGGAATCTACATTTGCGTCCTATGTTAAAGAATTTGTCAATGATTTCATAACAGAGTTTGGAAAACCGAAGATGATATTGACAGAAAATGCTGCCTATTACACCAGCACAATCTTGTTCTGTGAATTAAATCAATTCCTATGTATATATACCGCACATCAACGTTACAAGTGGATCGAGTGGTTATCAGAATTTGAAATGATTTGTAACTACTTGCCTCATACTTCTATATGATATTCACTGAACCAAGTGATGTATGGCAAGGATGAATCTCAAGAATGGCTAAAGGGATGGCCGTAAATTGAAGAAGACAATCTCACTAAGGAGGACATCTCAAAGAAATTTTACTTAAATTTACAACATCAAGCAAGGCAAAATTCAATAAAAATGTGAAGAAGGCAATATAACCTATGTTGTTGGAGAAGAAATATTGTTGAGAAACCATCCAAAGGCCTCGATAAAGATAAAGTTAAATAAGAAATGACAGTATTTATATTCTGGACCATACAGAATAATACAGATTCCCAATGAAGGCAGTTATATACTTGCTAACTGTGATTCTGATGTGATAAAAGGTTTATTCCACCACACAGAGATAAAGAAATATTATCAGTGAGAAGATATGCACCATTTACAAAGAGAAAATAAAGGAAAAGAGAATGAGAAGAGTATTTACTAACAGGACATCGATATTAGACTTGAGCCACAGGATGAGCTACAAGATGTATTATTTTGTTCATTATTTTATATATAGTTAATAAGATTATTTTATTCAGTTATTATTAAATATAATGTATGTGTTATGGCAAACACACCACGATAATATAATTTAAGAAGATTAAAATGAAAAAGTTCACAGAAAATGTAATTTCTGGTAAGAGAAAGAAGCAGTTAATAGAGTGAAGAACAAGAGAAAGCAAAATTAACTGACTTCAAGTTGATTAGTTAAGTTTAAAAGAATGCTACCCTAGAGGCATAAGTATTTTATGTCTATGGACTGATGAAGGAATTTTATATGTATTAATGGTAGAAAGCATATTTCATGTATGTGTAATGGGCATGATCAAAGTTAAAGGAAATTTGAGAAAGGCATGAAAAGGAAGCTGATATAACTGACTAATCAACATTATAATCTGGAATATAAACTGAGGACAATTATGTGATGGAACAAACTTCTATATTGAATGATGATGTATATGACAAAAAAAAGTGCACCAAAACAATGCATCTGAAACTACTGTGGACCCTGATTCTATGTACTCCTCAATTAACCCCACTAATTCTGCCTTAGACCTCCCTTCCACAACCATAAAAGCACATTCAGAACACCCACAACATAAATACTCACAGTATTTATGATGAAGACGCAGACCTGCACAATAAGGGAAAAATGCACAAGCAAATCCATAGCATGCTTTTTATAACAATAAACCAGCACTTGACAGGTGAGGAATGAAACCTTTTAAGCACAGCAGTATATCACGATGCACACATCGATGAGAATTTTGCCAACCTGCAGTAAGCAACTTCAAGCCGTGAAACAGACAACAGATGCTGTAATCCAAATTTCAAAGGAATAATCTTTATCAAACAAATTATGAATCACATTTGCGAAATAACTGGCAGAATTGGGTCGACAGAAGCATCCGATCCCATACATCAGCTTTGACAAGTGACGTAAGGGAGTTGTGGTGTGTGACGTCATGATGGCGCAGAGTTTGGTTTGTGAGTGTGGCTTGTTTCTAGATGTCATCATGTTGTGGTTTGTTGAGCCCTCTGGTGGTATGTTCAGGGCTTTTGTTTGTGTGCTGTAATGGGCTCAGTTTGCCCTTGCTCATTATACAGAATTGTTCGAGTGTTGGCTGTGTTTGTAGTGGAATTCGTTTCAGTGAGTTAACAATTTTGTGGTTTTGTGTGAAGGTTAATTTAGTGTTGTTTGCTGTACATCTAGTGGTAATTGTTGTAAAATTAATCAGTTGTGGTTTTTGTTTAGGAATGGGTATGATGGATCTGAGGGAAATGATGGGGAACACCACTTTGGAACTGATACAGTTTTTACAGCTGTTTGGTTTAATTGCTGAGGTCATGAAGTGCTCAATTTGTGGCGAAGAAATGAAGTTGGTTAAAGTTCCTGCGTCTCGGACCAGGGGCGGTTATACATAGCGCTGTCAAAAGGATGACATTTGGCGTTCCATACGGCATGGTTCCTGGTTCGAGAAGTCTAGGTTGGGCATGCGCGAGATTGTACTGGTGACTTATTATTTTTGTTATAGATCCCCACACAGTTTTTGCACGCATGAGACTGGTGTGAGTGAGAGGAGTGTGCTTGATTGGTTTTCTTTTTTCCGTGAAGTGTGTTCAGAGTTCATTAAGTACAGTGGTAAGCTGGGAGGGTGGGGGGGGGGGAGGGGGGGCATGGGGTTGTGTTGGAGGCAGACGAGTCACAGTTTGGGAGAAGGAAGTATCGGAGGGGTAAGTCTGTCGTTGGTGTCTGGGTGTGGGGGGCTGTTGTTCCGGGGGGTGGGTGTTCTGAATGTGCTTTTATGGTTGTGGAAGGGAGGTCTAAGGCAGAATTAGTGGGGTTAATTGAGGAGTACATAGAATCAGGGTCCACAGTAGTTTCAGATGCATTTTCTTCATATAGGGGGTTGACTGAGAGGGGATTCAATCATTTAATCGTTAGCCATAGCTTAGAGTTGAAAAATTATGAGACGGGGGCTTGCACAAATGCAATAGAGGGGATATGGGGGGCTGTTAAGTCAGTTCTTGGGAGGGAGAAGAGGTGCCCTTCAAACCTTCAGTCTCATTAGATGATTACTGTTGGTGGAAGAGTGTCACTGAGGGCTATTGCGTTTTTAAGGTTTTTTTAAGGGCTGTTAGTAAAATGTATAGGCCAAAAGTGGTTGGTTAGGGTGGTTGGGGTAGGTGGGTGGGTGGCTGCAGCTGAGGGTGGGGTGGGTGGTTTATTTTGTGTTAGAGTGTTTGTGGGGGGTGGGGGGGGGGATGTGTTGGTTTGTGTTTTAGTTGTGGAGGATCTATTTTGTTGAAGTTTTTGTTGAGTTGTATTGTATGACTGAGATTTTTTTATGTTGCACTTGGTTTTTATTTATGGGTTTTTTATTTTGGGGTGAAGGGGGAGGTTGGGTTGGTTGGGGGGGGGGGGCTTTGAGGTGTGGGTGGGTTGGGTCTTTCTTTTGGTTGAGTATCTTTTCGTTGGTTTGTGTGTGTGTGTGTGTGTGTGTGTGTGTGTGTGTGTGTGTGTGTGTGTGTGTGTGTGTGTGTGAGTGAGTGCCTGTGTGTGATTGTGGTGGGCAACCTAGTTTGTGGCGCCAGAACTTTTTTGTGGTAAGTTTTTATTTTTTTGTTTTTAGTGTATGTGTTGTGTGTTGGGGTCGAGGGAAATGTTTTATTGAAATGTGTGGCTGTAAATGTTGGTATTGGTATCGGGAAATGCTTTTGAGCTATATAGGTCAAGGGAAGTGTTTGTTCCTAATTTATGCCATCATGAGCTTCTGTTGGGCTGTATAGATCAAGGGAAGTGGTTTGATCCCACTTTATGGGATCGGGAGCTGTTGTTGAGCTATATAGGACAAGGGAAGTGTTCGATCCCAATGTGTGGCTGTGAATGTTGGTATCGGGAGATGTTTTTGAGCTATATAGATCAAGGGAAGTGTTTGATCATAATTTATGGGATCGGGAGCTGCTGTTGAGATATGTACGTTAAAGGAAGTGTTCGATTACAATGTATGGGATCGAAAGCTGCTGTTGAGCTATATAGGCCAAGGGAAGTGTTCGATCCCAATGTGTGGCTGTGAATGCTGGTATCGGGAGATGTTTTTGAGCTATGCAGATCAAGGGAAGTGTTTGATCCTAATTTATGGGATTTTTGAGATATGTACGTCAAGGGAAGTGTTCGATCCCAATTTGTGGGATCGGGAGCTGCTGTTGAGCTATATAGGTCAAGGGAAGTATCGATCCAAATTTATGAGATCGGGAGCTGCTATTGAGCTATGTTGGTCAAGGGAAGTGTTCAATCCCAATTTATGGGATCGGCAGCTGCTGTTGAGCTATATAGGTCAAGGGCAGTATCTGATTCCAGATGATACTGTGTTTAGTGGTATTTGGATTTTGTGATGTCAGTTTCTTTCATTGTTTTGCGTGGTTTTGTATGGGGGTGGGTGTCTAAATTTGTTTATATTTAGTTTGCCCCCACCCAAAAAACCCCCATTTCCTGCACCTGTCCCGTTAGTGTCATTAAGCTTTTTGTGGAATGTGTGTGTGTTTGTTTTTCGATGTATTTTTGTCTTCATAATGTGTACGTAACGACTTCATATGCGCCATATTGGAATCATGGTTTATGGTCGTTTCCACCATATTTGTAATGTTGTGGGTCAAAGCAGATGGGCGGGACCGGATGCTTCCGTATTTCCAAAGAATTATGCATTCACTTCGTTTTTCTGTTGACAAAACAATATCAGGCGAAGACACAACACTTGCTCCAGAGAGTATCGCAATACTCATGATGATTAAGCAGAGATGATGTTATGAGCTGATATGTCATTCAACCCAACACTGTACACAGCACATTTGAAGAGCAAGAAAGAAGAAGATGACCGAGCTGACTAGAGCTGTGTATACAACTCGGTGTAGGTTGCTGCTCTATCCATTTTCTATCGGAACTGGCTGCAATCCCTGCCTTGTACAGCCAGTTTAAAGGGCTTCTCACCAAACAGTGAAGTGTCATGTGCGTGTTGTGTAGTGAGTGTGAAGTGCATCATGTCAAAAAGTGTAATTCGAACAAATTCATTGACTTTTGGAGATTCATTTAAACAGGCAATTTCTGTTAGGCCCCAATTTACAGTTATTCATGTAAAATGTGATGTAAAGTGTATGTTACAACTAATGAATCTTGAGATGGGTGAGCTAAGGTATAACTGCACAGTACACAACCCTAGCTTGCTCTAGTGAGCCCTGTAATGTCTTCGATCTTACCGCAACATTTCAGATTGGGGGGGCAGTGTAGCGACGCAAGGGGTACCAAATTTGTTATAAATTTCAGTCAATTACTCAACAGACAGTATTTTTCAGTACAGCTATTTCGTTCATTCCAAGCATGTATCGATTCGTGACGTCATCATCTAGACACGAGTTGATTGTAGTCTGAATCAGTTTTAGCAAACTAATAGTTTCTTTCAGGCAATAAAATTTTATTAATTATGAAATACAAGTTTATTCAGAATTGGAAATGTTAATTGGAACCTGCAGGCCATAATTTATCTGTTTAATGTAAAGGTGTTTTGAACTTTGTGTGCATGAAAAAGTGTGAATTTATGTGCGGCTTCTACTCTGAGACAAGTTATCACTTAGAGTGCAAAAAGTGCACACGTAGAGTTCGCTGACCTACATGACGAATTTTATTTTTCGTGGTTTTGACTTGAATGGAGACAAATTCCGTTTCATTTATATTTTACGTGAGATACACACATCATCTTATTACAAAAGAGTCATTTAGCCCATTACAGAAAACTGAAACCCGATTTGAAATATGTTACATGCTAGTGTGTGATTGACCTGTCCAGTGAATGGCATACAACAGTTGCAAACGTGCTTGGACTTAATGCACAAAGTTGGAAATTAATTTTGAGACAAGTGCTGATTTTGACAAAAATGAACCGAAAGTTTATCCAAAATATCAAGGTTCTGTTTTAATTGAGACACATATCACCTTATTGATCACGTTGCTTAACAACACTGTAATGCAGATTAATTAATTCTTTAGAATGATTTGCAGTGTAATAAGTCCCATTACACATACAAACTGTTACACGAAATTTGCTGACTGCATGAGAGTATGAGAGTGATTTTATTTCCAGAAGTGCCAATAAACCAGCGGTTTCAAAAGTTAAATTACTAACTGTTGTGTAACTTCATTGATTGTCCCATGCCACTACTGAATGTGTTGTATCGTGTCTCTTCACAAGAGATCTCAAGAAGATGGGATAAACAAGAAACAAGAAGAAGACTAAAGAAGAGGCACCGGTATAAGGGAACATCCAGAATCCCAGCTGACCAAAGACAGAACAGCAGTACTCCATCATATCACAGTGAGTGGGAGGGACCACAGGGGAAACTCCTGGTACCTCAAACAGAATTCCAAATGCATCAGACAGAAGATGGAAAACTCAGGAGCAGGTCTGGTGGGCACAGACCACAGAGGGAACTACCAGAACTGTAGAGGGTGGAAAACGATGGGTGCAGATCATAGAGGGAACACCCAGAACTGCACCAACTGAAAACAGAATGACAATGTCCCAGACGATCGCAACAATTGGGTCACAGACCACAGGGGGGAATGCCTGTAATCGCCAGTGGAGGGGGGAGGCCACAGACATAAATACTGGACCAGGCACACTCGATGAACAGTCTCAGGTCACACCTGATGAAGGTTATGAGCTACGTTACCAAATATCGTGCAAGTACGATGTTGACATCCAGCAGAACACCTGACAACCCACGATGTCATTAGATCACTGGCAAAGCATGTAGAGTTATAGTCTAAACTGTTTTAATTACTTTTTTCCTAAGTCTCCTGCCTTTTTATTTAAGTTTCACTGGTCTGTTGTTTGTTGTCTGTATTCTTTTATGCACTGTCTTTTGAATGCCTTGTGCTTTCTCCTTTCTTATTCCTCTACAGTTGATTTCTGTGACTTAACTTTAACATGGGATTTTTACATTGTTCTTGCTAATCAGAAAAGACTACCTTTCACATATCTGTTTCTTCCGTTCTCTGTTTAAGTGGAAGCCTTATAAAGTAAATTTGTTTCAAAAACTCTTTCCATTTCTAAATTAACAGTGTTTCATCTATTGTATACATTTCTTAATTTTGGAATATGAAGTATTATTATATTAATTTTAAGACTAAGTTTCAGAACAGTTTCATGTACACATTTTTTTAACCATTTGAATGTGGCTAATAGTCTCATATGTTTCTTCTTTTAACATTAATAGAGCATCTATTGTGAAAGTTTTCGTGAGATTTACCCATGTTTCTTATGATTTCCTCTAAAGGTGTACCTGGACTGATGATTGTTTCCAGCTGGTAAGATTCTCTCACTTCTCCTGTAGATGTGATCCACAGCCTCTTCCCTAGCTATCCGCTAAATTAAAAAATAAGTACATTGCTTTCCTTGTGTCTCTCATTTGTGTCCATTTCACTTTGGAAAAACATATTTGTAATGGAAAAACTATAGAATGTTGTTGTTTCATTAATATTTGTTGTAATTATTCTTCCCTTGCTTATTTTTGTGTCTTGTTTGTTAGAATTCCAAGTGCTCTTGCATTCACGATCATAAACAAAGTTTAATTTTCGACTGTTTTAGTTTCCTCAATGTTTCTCTTAAGTGCACCGATATAGTTTCCTAAAGATTTTACTTTTCCTATCAACTGTTTCTCTGCAAAAAATGTTTATAATGTATTCTTCTCTTGTGAATTTGCTCTCAAAATTCAAACCACTCTTTAAAGTGATTACTGCCTGTCTTTTGTTGCACTGTTTCAGTTGCCATGTCTGTTGCTACCCTTGTAATACATTCAACCTTGTTATTACAGGGCTCATATGTTAACAGTTTTATTTCACATTTACCACACACATTAAAGCCTTGTACATATATATTGTGGCACATTTTGATCATAGTACCACTAAATACATTATTTCTCTACGCACAAGTTACAGGAGGACTGGAACTGATGCCATGTTTCCAAAGACTCAGAATATTAAGTACGTCTTAGTTACATTCTCAGCCCAAAAGCCACACCACTTTGAGCAAATAAAAGAGCTATTAATAAAGAATATATATTCAAAGTAGAATCAGATGCACCCAGAAATGTTGAAAGGGATATTGGAGGATGGGGGAAGGAGGGTGGGGGTACTTGCAGGCAAAAAAGTAAAACAAAAAATAGATAGAGAAAGATAACAAAAGAATAAAAATAAGGGAGAAGGAGGAAAATGTGAGGAAAACAAACATAGGAACAATTTTAATAAAAAAATTGAATACAAAAAATTAAAAAAAAATACATATAATGTAAACAAATAATGAAGGGTTTTAAGTCCAGGAGGGTGGTTCACTGTTAGAATATGTTGGGCAGCAACAACAAGCAAAATAAATATTGCTTGTTGTTGATCAAGCCTGTGGAAGTAGGTACAATGCCTTAAGTGAATACGCAAAGATTCCACGTATAGAAATAAGTAGTCTAATAATTGGCTTGATACCGCTACACATTATTACATAATCAGTATAGTTCAAATCTTCACAACGAACTGAAGGTCCACCCGCTGTCAGCCACAAACCCAAAGAAGGCAGTCCAAAGATAGGTCACTCGACCGAATGCATGCTGCCACAGAGCCACCTTCCCCCTCAGCAATGCGGAGCACTTGTGGCATTATGCAGGGGGGGGGGGGCGTCAGGGACACTGCGCACAAGTGAAGATCTGGGAGCAACAGACACATCTGAGTTTGTAGGCAGGGCCTGTGCGAGTCGCTACTGATGGGAGAGAGAGGAGGGGGGGAGGAATGACATAGTCCTTATACTACATGGGTGGGCATAATAAGTGACCTGTGCATGAGCAAGGTGGACCGTTAGAATTGGTTGGGGGGTGAGTGGGATGGTGACTGTTAGGAAGCCTGTCGCATTGATGAAAGAAGAGAGCACATTGATCTCTGCACCTGGAGGGAGTTAGAGGTGTTTGATGATAGAAATGGAAGAGGTGGGAGGGTCATTAGCTGAGCAGGGAGGAGGGTGAAGGATGAAAATGAAATTGTTGCATACCTGTAGAGAGGTGTTATCTGGAGCAAAATGGTCACAGTGTCGTCAGCAACAGTCCATGCTGGCTTCAGTCAGTGAAATGAAATGGGGAGAGGTCAGTTGTGTAGGAGGATTTCAAATGTGTTTGTTTCATGTGCCAACACTTTATGAGGGCCAGAATATGGGCATTGTAAAGCTGCATGCACTGAGTCACTGTGTAACATAACATAATTGCATTTGTTTAGTTCATTGTGGATAAACACGATCAGAGTGGTGTGTGATCTGGGATGCAGCACATGCTGTTAAGAAATAAGGGAGCACACCTGCTTTACTAGGGGAGTTCAGTGTCTGTGAGTATAAGTGATTCTTCAACAAACTGGGCTGGAAGGACCAGTGGTTTGCCATATAATATTTAGCCCAGGGAGGCCTTGAGATCCTCCTTGAAGGACGTGCAGATACGCAGGAGAACCCAGTGTAATGTGTCATACCACAAGGAGTTGTGGCACATGAGAGTGGCTTTTAACGTTTGATGCCACCGCTCCATGAGGCTGTTACTTTGGGGGTGGTAGGCAGTAGTCTGAAATCACACCACCACACAGAGTTCTCATAATTTGGAAAAAAGTATAGATTTGAACTGTCAGCCTTGATCTGTTGTA
The DNA here is from genome assembly GCF_023898315.1 of Schistocerca nitens. Classification (NCBI taxonomy): domain Eukaryota; kingdom Metazoa; phylum Arthropoda; class Insecta; order Orthoptera; family Acrididae; genus Schistocerca; species Schistocerca nitens. Next base: position 401,571,374 of record NC_064614.1, on the reverse strand, counting down.
GCATAGGATGGACAGCCAAAGCGAGAAATCCATGTGGTTATGAAAGGACGACCAACTTAGTCTGCACAAGCGTCCACCATAGAGGCAGCCTCCACCCAACGGGTTGCCCTATCAGTAATTGACAGGATGTATCTATAGTTTTGTGCAGGGGGCAGTGGACTGACCAAATCGAGGTGTACATGTCTGAAGTGACCTGGGATTATATCAGATGTGCCAGTTGGTGGTTGCTCTTGCCTACCGACCTGGGAGCATTGGCATGCAACACATGCTCATGTCCAGTTACAGCACTGACCTTCCAGGCCACACAAGGCATTTGTTGATAAACCTGTTCATGGCCTTGATGCCTGGGTGGGCGAGGTTGTGTATGGCATTGAAAATCGGTTGTCTTGCAGATGATGGAACAAGTGGGTGGGGTGAACCAGTTGAGATGTCACACTGGAGTGGGACGCTTGACATATGGAGTGTGCGAGGCTCAATCTTAAGAGCCGTGGAATTGTCCATAAGTAATGTCATGATTTCTGCATCATGATGTTGCGCTTGAGAAAGTGTAGCAAAGTCAGTGATGCTATCTATGGCAGAGATGCAGGAGAGATAATCGGCAACGACGTTGTCTGCTCCCCATATGTACGGAAAGTCATTCATGTATTGGGCAATAAGGTCCATGTGGAGAGACATGCGGGAAGGGGTGTCCGCAGATGGGTTGCATAAAGTGTCTGCTAAAGGGTGGTGGTCAGTGAAGACCGAAATGTCTATAACCTCAATGTCTTCACGGAAATAACATATAGCCTCATACACAGCAAGTAGCACCTGGTTGAGAGCCAACCATTTGTTCTGGGAGGGCGATAACGGGGTTGTACTTCATCTCCAATGTGCTGTTGCAGGACTGCCCCAATTGAAGAATTGCTGGCGTCAGTGGTGATTGAGAGTTTGGTGTCCATGACTGGATGAGTTAAAGTGACAGCTTGCACGAGGGACTGTTTCAAATCCACAAATGCGTGCTGCATTTCCTTGGTCCACGGCACTTTGTATGTGCCTGTTGTATGTGGGCCTGACAGAGCATCTGTCAGTGATGTTTGTAGTGATGCAGTCTTAGGAATATGGTGATGGAAGAACTTAATCATCCCCAAAAAACATCGCAAGCTATGGTATGTTTCAGGTGAGAGTAGCTGGCTAACCAGCACAGTTCTGTCTGAGGTGGGTGTAATACCCACAGCCAGCACATCATGCCAGAGAAGTGACCAAAATTCATCAGAGTTGCATTTTGTCCTTGTTGATTACCACATCATTATTGGATAGGATATGAAACACTGCATTTAGATGACATTCGTGTTCTTTTACTGATGATGAAAAATTATAATATCATCACAATATGCATAGCAAAATGGGAATGCAAGAAGGAGGGAGTCCAAGGACTGTTGCCATGTCTGGGCTGCATTGTTTAAACCAATGGCAGGTAGTGATACTCAAAAAGGCCAAAGGGCATGATGATGTATGTCATCAGGGTGCATCGGGATTTGATGATATGCTTTCTTACAATCTACCACGCTGAAAAGTCCTGTATACGGGGAACTGGGTAATTGTCCAAAATGGTTCTATCGTTTAGTCTATGGTAATCTCCACAGAGCGTGAATGAACTGTCTTTTCTTTTTTTTTTTTTTTTAAGTGAGCCGAATTAGTGACAACCAATTGCTGGATGAGGGGCAAACAATCCCTGCAGTTAAAGGTTCCTGAATAATAGACTAAGTGACCTTGAGTTTGTTAGGGTTCAGTCTCTGAGCTTTATGTCTAACAGGAGGGCCTTCAGTAGTATTCAGTTTGACACGCACCGTTGGTGACAGCCAAAACACTTAACGTCTGGGGGTGGGTATCACACTGTTCACTAGGTGAGGCAGGAACTCTGACCTTAATATCATCTGTCGCACGGTGGTCGGTGTTGGCGGCAGGTGGCTAAGCTGAACAGCTGGTGCTGTGAAGGCTGCAGATTTCGTGTTTGTTGAATTCGAGGGTATGAGTATTATCCTCGATGAGTTGTCATAACATGGTTTTATTAGTTTGGAGGTCATTAATCTACAATGTCACAAGTTGCACTCGTGAGTTTAGCTGTGAGCAGAACACACTTGACTGTCAAAGAGCTAACAGAACTGCCACGAGGGGACGGAGGTTGCACTCCAGAGGCAGGCGTGAGAGGAATAGTCGCATCAGTAGGTAGATGTTGCAGGGTATTGTCTGATGTATTGGTAGGAAACGAGTGGTGGCATAGGAAATCAGTGCCTATCACTGGGTAACTAACTTCTACTGCATGAAATGCCCACGGAAACAGCAGAGAGGTGGATAATTTCAATGTAAGTGGAGCTGTACCAAGCACATTGATGTTTGAATCATTTGTGACACGTAGTAAAGTAGGCGAGGGTCGCAGATTCAGAGGTGCAAGAAATGGGGGAATGACGCTTGTCTCAGCTCTACCCTCAATCAAAACTTTTGGTTAGTGGTAGCATCGTGCACATAGTGGCATCCATTGACGGTTGAGGCATTATGTGCTGACTGCTGATGATTGTGGCGCCGTGTATTTTTTGTGCGAGAGGATGCGCCTAATGCATCTCAGGTTGTGTGTTTTCTGCTGCGCATGGAGAGCGACAGTTGTGGGTGGTGTCACCAAACGTGGTGTGAAGACAGCGTAAGGGATAACGTGGATGCGGTTGAGTAGCTGTATTAGTACTGGAGGTTGCTACTGCACTGTGCTGTGTGTCACTCGAGCCCGCCAGCAGCAGGGGGGGGGGGGGGGGGGGTACATTATTAATGTTCATCTCATTATACACTGCATTATCAGCACTAGTCACACCACTAGCATTACACCATTCCAGTTTGAATAAGCTTCTTCATACTAATATCTGGAGAACAAACATCACCAACATTATTTCCACTCTTCAAACTAATACTCATTTTTTCAAACCAACAGACAATTAACTTCATTGCTACTTAACTACATTGTGTCTCAGTCCCATGCCAATATCTGCTTGTAATTCTAGCAATGCCACTATTTCAGACATCTGGTAAATTGAAATAACTGCCAGACCCACACTTTTTCACTATCTTCCAATTCAGCTGCATTATTTCTGCTAAACAATTCCCTAAAATGACAATTAGAATATTCATTACTTTCATTATTTCTATAATATTTTTATTTATTTCTTCTATCCCATCACTGCACTTATTCAGTCCACACAACATTTATTAATTCCATATAATGGCACCCACATGGAATATATCAATTTTCAATTTCCCACTTTTTATTTTCAAAGCAATTACAATGCCAATTATTATAACCCCATCTGGTCTTGTTCTTCCATAGTTATTAGCCCTCCTGCTGACCTTCAGCAGTGCACCAATTATTTTCTCTGCCCTTAATGTTTACACCTTCTGGATCTACTTTTCATGGTCCTTCCCTGTCATCCTTTCTTCTCTGCTGAAAATTCTCTCTTCTCCCTCCACAGTTCCTGCATACTACTTGCTGTCTCTTCAGTCTCTTTTCTGACTGCTGTGCTCATTTCTATCATTTCTCCATCTGTTGCCAGAATTACTAGCATTATTATTATTATTATTATTATTATTATTATTATTATTTCTTTCCTTTCTCAGACATTATGTCTGGTTAAAAATGGAAAGTGATGTGGACCTTGATCAAGCGAGACTTCTTTTTAACTGTATGACATATGTTACATTGCATTTAGGAACTTTCGGGTAATTGAACATGTATCAATAATTACAGATTTCTGTAGTTGTATATATACGTTTGGATGTAGCTGTATTGCGTTGATGTACTGGTGGATATTGTGTGGTATGATTCCTGTAGTTGACAGTATAATTGGTACAATGTCAACTTTATCCTGATGCCACATGTCCTTGACTTCCTTAGCCAGTTGGATGTATTTTTCAATTTTTTCTCCTGTTTTCTTTTGTATATTTGTTGTATTGGGTATGGATATTTCGATTAGTTGTGTTAATTTCTTCTTTTTATTGGTGTGTATGATGTCAGGTTTGTTTTGTGGTGTTGTTTTATCTGTTATAATGGTTCTGTTCCAGTATAATTTGTATTCATCATTCACCAGTACATTTTGTGGTGCATGCTTGTATGTGGGAATGTGTTGTTTTATTAGTTTGTTGTGCGCCAAGTCGTTGTTGTATTATTTTTGCTACATTGTCATGTCTTCTGGTGTATTCTGTATTTGCTAGTATTGTACATCTGCTTGTGATGTGATCTACTGTTTCCATTTGTTGTTTGCAAAGTCTGCATTTATCTGTTGTGGTATTGGAATCTTTAATAACGTGCTTGCTGTAATATTTGGTGTTTATTGTTTGATCCTGTATTGCAATCATGAATCCTTCCATCTCACTGTATATATTGCCTTTTCTTAGCCATGTGTTGGATACATCTTGATCGATGTGTGGCTGTGTTAGATGATACGGGTGCTTGCCATGTAGTGTTTTCTTTTTCCAATTTACTTTCTTCATATCTGTTGATGTTATGTGATCTAAAGGGTTGTATAAGTGGTTATGAAATTGCAGTGGTGTAGCTGATGTATTTATATGAGTGATTGCTTTGTGTATTTTGCTAGTTTCTGCTCGTTCTAGAAAGAATTTTCTTAAATTGTCTACCTGTCCATAATGTAGGTTTTTTATGTCGATAAATCCCCTTCCTTTCTGCTTAATCTGAATCTTTCTGTTGCTGAATGTATGTGATGTATTCTATATTTGTGGCATTGTGATCGTGTAAGTGTATTGAGTGCTTCTAGGTCTGTGTTACTCCATTTCATTACTCCAAATGAGTAGGTCAATATTGGAATAGCATAAGTATTTATAGCTTTTGTCTTGTTTCTTGCTGTCAATTCTGTTTTCATAATTGTTCTTAGTCTTTGTCTATATTTTTCTTTTAGTTCTTCTTTAATATTTGTATTATCTATCCCTATTTTTGTCTGTATCCTAGATATTTATAGGCATCTGTTTTTTCCATCTCTTCTGTGCAGTCGCTGTGGTTATCCAATATGTAATCTTCTTGTTTAGTGTGTTTTCCCTTGACTATGCTATTTTTCTTACATTTGTCTGTTCCAAAAGCCATATTTATATCATTGCTGAATACTTCTGTTATCTTTAGTAATTGGTTGAGTTGTTGATTTGTTGCTGCCAGTAGTTTTAGATCATCCATGTATAGCAAATGTGTGATTTTGTGTTGGTATGTTCCAGTAATATTATATCCATAATTTGTATTATTTAGCATGTTGGATAGTGGGTTCAGAGCAAGGCAGAACCAGAAAGGACTTAATGAGTCTCCTTGGTATATTCCACGCTTAATGTGTATTGGCTGTGATGTGATATTATTTGAATTTGTTTGGATATTAAGTGTGGTTTTCCAATTTTTCATTACTATGTTTAGGAACTGTATCAATTTAGGATCTACTTTGTATATTTCCAATATTTGTAGTAACCATGAGTGGGGTACACTATCAAAAGCTTTTTGGTAATCAATGTATGTGTAGGAGTAACTTCACTACATAAAGGAAAACACTTGTGTGGATTTTATACTGCGCATAACCACTTTTATTGTACCGCACAAACACAATACATACGTATGTTAATGCAGGAAACAAACACTGGTTGTTTCCTCTAAAGAACCTCTCTCACCAAGAGAGACTAAGAGACTAAGAGACAAAGAGAGACTATCGACTTGTCACTCCCACACAGCCCCCCCCCCTCCCCCCCTGAAGTGCGGAGCACCCGGTATGGTGGGGTACTTAAACTTCACTTCTCGGCCTGCCCAAGTGCAGATAGTGCCAGTGTGGGTGCTGCTTGCTGATTCTGCTTACTGCATTAGGTCCCCTGGTGTGGGTTCGTTGCGAGTTGTGTCTGAAGTTGGCTGTGAGACTGCAGTCGGTGCTGCCATTGTCCAAGCAGGTTTTACCCGCTCAATGGAAACCTTGGTCGACTTTCCCTGGAGGAGGATATCCATTGTGTGTGTGCCCCGTCCTAGCACTTGGTATGGTCCAGTGTACAGTGGCTGTAACGAATGGCGCACCAGGTCTGTGCGGAGCATGATGTTGGAACAAGTATCGAGGGACTTATGTATGAACACTGGGTGCATGCCATGCTGAGACGCTGGGGCTGCACATAGCATCTCTGCCTGCTTCCTCATTTGTTGCAAGAGGTGGGGTAGTTGTATCTCATATGGGAGAGGAACTGGTGCAAGGAATTCTGCTGGAACACGTAGTGGTTCTCCATGTACCAACTCTGCCAAGGAACAACTGATGTCCATTTTTAATGCGGTCCGTAACCCCAGTAAAACCAATGGCAATGTTGTGAGTCCATGAGTCCTTGTGGCACATCAGGGCTGCCTTTAACGTCTGGTGCCACCTTTCCACCAAACCGTTGCTGGCCAGGTGGTAGCTAGCTGTCCGGTTTCGTTGGAAGCTGCAGAGTTTCAACAGTTGTTGGAACAGTGTCAACTGGAATTGGCATCCTTGGTCAGTGGTAACGAAAAATGGGCACCCAAAACGAGCTACCCAAGTTTCCAAGAATGCCTGTGCAGTAGTCTCTGCAGGAATATCCCTGGTTGGCGTAGCCTCTGCCCACCGTGTGCAATGATCCACTGGCATAAACAAGTACCTGTAACCTTCCAAAGGGGGAAGGGGTCCCACCAAGCCAATGTGTACATGCCCAAAACGTGCTGTTGTGGTTGGGAATTGTCCTACTGGAGTGTGAACATGGTGTCCCACTTTGCTACGTTGACACTGATAGCAGCTGCAGGCCCACTCCCGTGTATCTTTCTTGGTTGAAGGCCACACAAAACGGTCCGTCACTAACTTCACTGAGGCATTGGTTCTTGGGTGTGCCAGGTTGTGAATGCTGTCAAATATCTTTCGTCGGAACTGGGAGGTGATGTATGGGCGTGGTCTAACCGTGGAGGTGTCGCACCATATCTTAACTGGGCTGCAGGGGTCGTCCACAAGTTGTAAACTTAGGCCAGTGGACGGGTCCACCAACAAGGACTGCAGTTGCACAACTGAAGCCTGTGCCCTTGCCAATTCAGAATAAACCAACATTTGACTTTCCTGTTAATGCGTGAGAAATAGTCTGCCACAATGTTGTCGGCACCCTGGATGTGACGTATGTCTGTCAAAAACTGGCATATAAACTCGATATGGCGGGCCTGGTGGGGGAACATGAATCGTTGATTTTGTAGAAAGCTGCCACGAGAGGTTTATGATCGGTTTATAAGGTGAATTTCCTGCCCTCAATGAAAGGGCGGAAGTGCCTGATACTTTCTTACATTGCGAGGAGTTCCCTGTCATATGCACTCCAATGAGTTTGACTCATCTGCAGTTTTTGTGAAAAAAAACTTAGTGGCTGCCAGTGACCCTTCACTCTCTGGTGCAATGCTGCACTGATTGCAACTTGGCTTGCATCCACTACTAGGGCTAGCTGAGCTCCTGGTGCAGGGTGTGCAAGTCCCACTGCATTGTGAAGGCTGTTTTGCAGTGCCTTGAAAGCAGAGTCCATCTCGGGTGTCCATGGGAGTGGGTGCTTGCCAATTTTCTTGTGTCCGACCAAGGCATTGTTCAGTGGTGTTTGGATTGCTGCTGTTCCTGGGAGGTGGTGGCAATAGAAATTTATCATTCCTAGGAATCGTCGGAGATCGTAGTAGTTTTGAGGCCATGGTAGGGTACGCAACAAGTCCAGCTTCTCTGGCAGTGGGAAAATGCCCTGGGCTGACATTTTATAACCCAGGAAGGTCACCACTGGTTCCCCAAACACGCACTTGTCCTTGTTAAGTGTTATTCCATGAGCACTAAGCCTGATTTGCACCTCGTTTACATGTTTCTGATGATCAGAAACATTCCCCAAAAGCACCAGAATGTCGTCCAAATAGGCGAAACAATATGGTAGCTCTCGTTGCACACTGTCTAGAAGCCGTTGCCACGTTTGGGCAGCATTTTTCAGCCCGAATGGCATCACCAAAAATTGAAACAGCCCGAATGGGGTTGTCACTGCAGTCTTTGGTATGTCCTGCTCTGCCATCAGGATCTGATTATAAGCCTTACGGCAATCTAACACACTGAATATGGTCACCCTGGCCAGTGAATGGCTGAAATCCTATATATGTGGCACAGGGTATCTGTCCAGAACAGTTCTGGCATTCAAAGCTCGATAATCACCACACGGGCACCATGACACATTCTTTATATGGGTGAGGTGCAGAGGAGGGGACCACGGGCTATTGGATGGCTGTATAGTTCCTTCTGGCAGCATCTCATTGAAAATGGTCTTGGTTTCGCGCAAACTATCAGGTGCAAGCCTGCAAACACGTGAGGAGACTGGTGGGCCTGGGGTTGTATGGATGTGGTGCACCATCTCATGCTTCACCCTGTTCTTACTTGTTCCATGTTGTGGCTTGGGTGTCGCCTTTGCAGTTGAAACAGCAGGAGCCTGTTGTTGTGCCATCAACTGTTCTGATGTTGTTTGAGTCCTCTGCAGGTCAGATTCCTTCGTCACCATGGTGTCCTCCCACGTGGGTGCACTGAGGTTATATACCCTTGGGCATGCATGAGAGGTTGAATGTCCTTAAATTCCTGGGGTAACCCATCCATTGGCAGAATGGACGAGTTGTGACTTGCGTAAATCCACAGACAATGCATGTTTTGCCAGGAAATCAGCACCTAGTATAGGTTGGTCGATATCGGCCATAACGAAGGTCCAGTTGCATTTTTCTGGTAGCCCAATGTCCACTGCCAGTGTTTTCTGTCCATATGTGTTGACTGCCTTCAGAGTGGTCTCTTCAGCACGTTTGTCTGAAGGGAAGAAATGTACAGGCAGAGTGCTGACATCTGCACCGGTGTCAACCAAAAACATCCATCCTATAGATCGATCAGGAACGAAAAGTCTTTGTGAAGCTGCATGCCTTACAGCTGTGGAAGAAGTCAATCTGCATAATGTAGGCTCATGCTGAAATGGGGATGTTCTCCTCCCATGTGTCTGTGAGTTTAGGTGCAGTTGCTTGTTGTCACAGTCAGTAGCGCACTGTCACTTACACTTCGTTGCTTGCGCGCCGAAACGCTGGTGGAACCAGCAATAACCGGTGCCGTTGTTTGTGTGATGCGGCAGGCGTGTCAGCTGGTGATGACGCGTGTGTGTGTCAGCCACCGCAACATCGTGTGCCTCTAGCTGCTGCAGCTGGTCGGTCAGGTGATCGAAGGCAGTGCGGAGAGATTGGAAATCTTCGTTTGCATCCGGTGCTCGTCTTGCGGTCGTGGCAGCACAAGCTGGAGGTGCCGTGTCGATCAGCTCTGGCCATGCTCGGTTGGTGTCATTGGCCGAGGTGGTTGCGGTGGCGGCCACTGTGGTGCGCGAGTCGAGCAGGGAGTGCGCTCTATCGGCCACTTGCAGCAACTCGCTTAATGGGCGGTCCTTGTAGGCAATTAAGGTTAAGCACACCTGCGGAGGTAACTGTTGTCGCCAGATGTGCACAAGTAATGTGTCTGAGAACACGGAAGTGTCCACCATAGCACGTAAATGCCGGTAAAAGTCTGAAGGTGCCCTGTCACCACATTTCTCGTCATACAGGAGCTGTTATCCGCTGGTCCACAGGTTTTGTGCAACGCAAAATTAACGCCGTCTTGAGGGTGGTGTAGGCTTCTTGTGGTGGGGGTTGCATAATTATATCCAATACCACTGATGATGCACGTTGGTCCAGGTTGCATATCACTAGCGTGAACTGTTCAAAATCATCGACTATTTGTTGCTGCATGAAAATGTTCCCCATAATAGCGAACCAAATTTCCGGACGTTCGGGAATGAAAGGTGAATTTGTAACCATGACGCGGGTGGGCCACGATAACCAGCAAACGGATAGTGTTAAACTCGTGGGAGTGAGGCACTGTCCTGTGGCGGTGACGTGGGAACTGCCGGCACATGTAGTGTGGTTGGAAATGTAATGTCGTGACCGAAGTCAATATGAGATGTAGGAATCTGTGGCACTGTAAACTGTGGGGTTTGCTGCATCGTGTCAAGCTCCTTCTTGATATTCTGGATGATGCCATCGATGTCGCGGAAGAGGTCCTGTGCAGACGACATGTCGATATGAGACATCGCGGAAAATATCTAAAGAAACTTGTCTACTGTCACACTGCTTAGTTACGGGTCACCACTTATGTAGGAGTAACTTCACTACGTAAAGGAAAACACTTGTGTGGATTTTATACTGCGCATAACCACTTTTATTGTACCGCACAAACACAATATACACATACGTTAATTCGGGAAACGAACACTGGTTGTTTCCTCCAAAGAACCTCACTCACCAAGAGAATGTTTGTGTCCTGTTGACTATGAACTTGTCACTCCCACATATGCGTAGTGTGGCGACCTTTGTTTAGTTTTAGCTTGATATGTCATCTCTGCATCTATTATCAGTTGCTCTTTACATCCTCGTGCTCCTTTGCAGCAACCTTTTTGTTTTTCATTTATAATTTTGTTCTGTGTTGTATCTGTCATTAATTTCTGAGTAATGACTGAAGTGAATATTTTGTATATTGTTGGAAGGCATGGTAAGGGGCCATATTTTGCTGGATTTGTTGTGTCTGCTTGATCTTTAGGTTTCAGGTAAGCTATTCCTTGTGTAAGTGTATCAGAAACTGTGTATGGGTCTGCAATATAACTGTTAAATAATTTAGTTAGATGTGAATGTGTTGAGGTGAACTTCTTTAGCCAGAAATTTTCTATTTTATCTTTTCCAGGGGCTTTCCAATAGTGCATAGAATTAATTGCTTGGGTGACTTCATGTTGCAAAATTATCACTTCAGGCATTTGTGGTATCATCTTGTAAGTGTCTGTTTCTGCTTGTATCCACCATGCAAGTCTGTTATGTTGTACCGGGTTTGACCATATGTTGCTCCAGAAGTGTTCCATGTTTGTTATGTTTGATGGATTGTCTATTTTAATGTGTGTGTTATCTATTGTCTGGTAAAATTTCTTTTGGTTTGTATTGAATGTTTTGTTTTGTTTCCTTCTATTTTCACTTTTTTTGTATCTTCTAAGTCGTTTGGCCAATGCTTGTAATTTCTGCTTCTTTTCATCTAATTGCTCTATTACTTCTTGTTATGAGATTTTACCTAACCTTTTTTGTTTTTTGTCTGATATTTCATTTCTTATAAATTGTCTTGGCTGTCCGACGTCTTTTCTCAGTTTTTCTATTCTGATCTGTGGCCTATGTTGCCATGCTGGTTTTGTGGGTTTCTTCTGTGTGTTGGTTGGTTCTGATCTCTGCCTAGTGTGTATATTTAGTGAAGTGAGTGCTCCTATATAAACCAGTAGTTGTAACTCTTCCATAGTTGTATTTTCATTTATTTTGTTGTGTATGATTGTGTTGATCGTTGTTATTGTTGTTTCGACTTGTGGGTTATTTGGTGGTATGCAAGAATGCTCTAATGTCTGTATTTGTGTCTTTGTATTCTATATATGTCGGCTGAAATTTTTCTTCTATATCTAACATGTGTGTCACTTCGTGTTCTATTTGTGCTTGTTCTGATGGCTGTCTTAAGATTTCGTTTACCTCTGATTGTTTAATTGATGCGTGTTGTTCTTTGTTTGTTTGCTCTGGGATGTTTGAGTCCATTACTGTATTTTCTTCTTCTTCTGATTACACATAATTTTGTTCCAGTATTTGTTGTACTTGTTGTTTGATGTTTTCTAATTCTGACTGGGGTATCCTGTTATTTTTTATTATTACACAGATCTGATCAGCTAGGCATTGTTCTGTTAAAAATTTTAATTCTGGGTATCTCGTAATAAATGTGGTGTATACTTGTGATCTATATCCAGCCGTGTTGGTTCCTAAGTTTGTTGCTTGGTAATAACAGAACATGCGGTGTTGGTTAACTTCATCTGACCATCTCATCCTCTGTCTTTGTTTTCCTTCTAGAGAGGTTGCAGGAAGCATATAGTGCAAAACACCTCTATTTGGATTTAAATCCTTTTCCATGTGGCTAGCAGTGTCGTTACCATTGTGGATGGGCATAAGGTTCAAGCGTCGTCCCTGACCATGACAGTGCCTGTCCGAAGCTTCATTAGTTCTCTCCTGAACCAACTAATCACATTAAAAGGGGGGTTAGCCCTATTAGTGGTTTGTTCTTTTTGTCACCTTTTACGACTGGCGGAACATACCGGAGGCCTATTCTTTTCCCGGGCCTCCACAGGGTTTATTATTATTACTATTTCTTTACTTTCTCAGACGTTAAGTCTGGTTGAGAATGGAAAGTGACGCGGACCTTGATCAAGCATCACTTCCTATTAACTGTACGGTATGTGTTATATTGCATTTAGGAACTTTCGGGTAATTGAACATGTATCAATAATTACGGATTTCTGTAGTTGTATATATGTGTTTGGATGTAGCTGTATTGCATTGATGTACTGGTGGATATTGTGTGGTATGACTCCTGTAGTTGATACTATAATTGGTATGATGTCAACTTTATCCTGATGCCACATCTCTTTGACTTCCTCAGCCAGTTGGATGTATTTTTCAATTTTTTCTCCTGTTTTCTTTTGTATATTTGTTGTATTGGGTATGGATATTTCGATTAGTTGTGTTAATTTCTTCTTTTTATTGGTGAGTATGATGTCAGGTTTGTTATGTGGCGTTGTTTTATGTGTTATAATGGTTCTGTTCCAGTATAATTTGTATTCATCATTCTCCAGTACATTTTGTGGTGCATACTTGTATGTAGGAACTTGTTGTTTTAAAAGTTTATGTTGTAAGGCAAGCTGTTGATGTATTATTTTTGCGACATTGTCATGTCTTCTGGGGTATTCTGTATTTGCTAGTATTGTACATCCGCTTGTGATGTGATCTACTGTTTCTATTCGTTGTTTACAAAGTCTGCATTTATCTGTTGTGGTATTGGGATCTTTAATAATATGTTTGCTGTAATACCTGGTGTTTATTGTTTGATCCTGTATTGCAATCATGAATCCTTCTGTCTCACTGTATATATTGCCTTTTCTTAGCCATGTGTTGGATGCGTCTTGATCGATGTGTGGCTGTGTTAGATGATACGGGTGCTTGCCATGAAGTGTTTTCTTTTTCCAATTTACTTTCTTCGTATCTGTTGATGTTATGTGGTCTAAAGGGTTGTAGAGGTGGTTATGAAATTGTAGTGGTGTAGCTGATGTATTTATATGAGTGATTGCTTTATGTATTTTGCTAGTTTCTGCTCGTTCTATAAAGAATTTTCTTAAATTGTCTACCTGTCCATAATGTAGGTTTTTTATATCGATAAATCCCCTTCCTCCTTCCTTTCTGCTTAATGTGAATCTTTCTGTTGCTGAATGTATGTGATGTATTCTATATTTATGGCATTGTGATCGTGTAAGTGTATTGAGTGCTTCTAGGTCTGTGTTACTCCATTTCACTACTCCAAATGAGTAGGTCAATGTTGGTATGGCATAAGTATTTATAGCTTTGGTCTTGTTTCTTGCTGTCAATTCTGTTTTCAGTATTTTTGTTAGTCTTTGTCTATATTTTTCTTTTAGTTCTTCTTTAATATTTGTATTATCTATTCCTATTTTTTGTCTGTATCCTAGATATTTATAGGCATCCGTTTTTTCCATCGCTTCTATGCAGTTGCTGTGGTTATCCAATATGTAATCTTCTTGTTTAGTGTGTTTTCCCTTGACTATGCTATTTTTCTTACATTTGTCTGTTCCAAAAGCCATACTTATATCATTGCTGAATACTTCTGTTATCTTTAGTAATTGGTTGAGTTGTTGATTTGTTGCTGCCAGTAGTTTTAGATCATCCATGTATAGCAAATGTGTGATTTTGTGTGGGTATGTTCCAGTAATATTGTATCCATAATTTGTATTATTTAGCATGTTGGATAGTGGGTTCAGAGCAAGGCAGAACCAGAAAGAACTTAATGAGTCTCCTTGGTATATTCCACGCTTAATGTGTATTGGCTGTGATGTGATATTATTTGAATTTCTTTGGATATTAAGTATGGTTTTCCAATTTTTCATTACTATGTTTAGGAACTGTATCAATTTAGGATCTACTTTGTATATTTCCAATATTTGTAGTAACCATGAGTGGGGTACACTATCAAAAGCTTTTTGGTAATCAATGTATGCGTAGTGTAGCGACCTTTGTTTAGTTTTAGCTTGATATGTCACCTCTGCATCCATTATCAGTTGCTCTTTACATCCTCGTGCTCCTTTGCAACAGCCTTTTTGTTCTTCATTTATAATTTTGTTCTGTGTTGTATGTGTCATTAATTTCTGTTTAATGATTGAAGTTAATATTTTGTATATTGTTGGTAGGTATGTTATGGGGCGATATTTAGCTGGGTTCGCTGTGTCTGCTTGATCTTTAGGTTTCAGATAAGTTATTCCATGTGTAAGTGTATCAGGGAATGTGTATGGGTCTGCAATGTAACTCTTAAATAATTTAGTTAGATGTGAATGTGTTGAGGTGAACTTCTTTAACCAGAAATTTGCTATTTTATCATTTCCAGCGGCTTTCCAATTGTGAGTAGAATTAATTGCTTGGGTGACTTCATGTTGCAAAATTATCACTTCAGGCATTTGTGGTATCATCTTGTATGTGTCTGTTTCTGCTTGTATCCACCGTGCATGCCTGTTATGTTGTACCGGGTTAGACCATATGTTGCTCCAGAAGTGTTCCATGTCTGTTATGTTTGGTGGATTGTTTATTTTAATGTGTGTGTTATCTATTGTCTGGTAAAATTTCTTTTGGTTTGTGTTGAATGTTTGGTTTTGTTTCCTTCTATTTTCACTTTTTTTGTATCTTCTGAGTCGTTTGGCTAATGCTTGTAATTTCTGCTTCTTTTCGTCTAATTGCTCTGTCGCTTCTTGTTGTGAGATTTTACCTAACCTTTTTCGTTTTTTTTCCGAGATTTCATTTCTTATAAATTGTGTTAGCTGTCCGATGTCTTTTCTCAGTTTTTCTATTCTGATCTGTAGCCTGTGTTGCCATGCTGGTTTTGTGGGTTTCTTCTGTGTGTTGGTTGGTTCTGATCTCTGTCTAGTGTGTATATTTAGTGTAGTGAGTGCTCCTATATAAACCAGTAGTTGTAACTCTTCCATAGTTGTGTTTTCATTTATTTTGTTGTGTATGATTGTGTTGATAGTTTTTATTGTTGTTTCGACTTGTGGGTTATTTGGTGGTCTATGCAAGAATGGTCTTATGTCTGTATTTGTGTCTTTGTATTCTATATATGTCAGCTGAAATTTTTCTTCTATATCTAACATGTGTGTCACTTCGTGTTCTATTTGTGCTTGTTCTGGTGGCTGTCTTAAGATTTCGTTTTCCTCTGATTGTTTAATTGGTGCGTGTTGTTCTTTGTTTGTTTGCTCTGGGATGTTTGAGTCCATTACTGTATTTTCTTCTTCTTCTGATTACACATAATTTTGTTCCAGTATTTGTTGTACTTGTTGTTTGATGTTTTCTAATTCTGACTGGGGTATCCTGTTATTTTTGATTATTACACGGATCTGATCAGCTAGTCGTTGTTCAGTTAAAAATTTTAATTCTGGGTATCTGGTAATAAATGTTGTGTATACTTGTGATCTGTATCCAGTTGTGTTGGTTCCTAGGTTTGTTGCTTGGTAATAACAGAACATGAGGTGTCGATTAACTTCATCTGACCATCTCATCCTCTGTCTTTGTTTTCCTTCTAGGGTGGTTGCAGGAAGCATATCCTGCAAAACACCTCTATTTGGATTTAAATCATTTTCCAGTTGGCTAGCAGTGTCGTTACCATTGTGGGCGAGCATAGGGTTCAAGCGTCGTCCCCGACCATGACGGCGCTTGTCCGAGGCTTCTTTAGTTCTGTCCTGAACCAACTAATCACACTAAAGGGGGGTTAGCCCTATTAGTGGTTTGTTCTTTTCGTCGCCTTTTACGACTGGCAGAACATACCGGAGGCCTATTCTTTTCCCGGGCCTCCACGGGTATTATTATTACTATTATTATTATTATTATTATTATTATCCCTATCACAATTTCTGTTATTACCCTTCAGATGTAGAAGTAACTTCTGGTGTGCCCCAATGAAGTGTGTTGGGATCCTTGCTGTCCATGTTGCATATTAATGACCTTGTAGACAGTATTAATACTAACTTCAGACTTTTTCAGATGATGCAGTTACCTATAATGAAGTACTGTCAGAAAGAGGCTGTGTAAATATTCAGTCAGAGCTTGATAAGATTTCAAAGAACGAAAAAGCTTAGTATCCTATGACTACAATATAAATGAGTCACTGTTGGGATTGGCCAACTTGTACAAATACCTGGTTGTAACACTTTGTAGAGACATGGAATGAAATGATGGCATATGCTAAATTGTGGGTAAAGCAGGTTATAGATTCAGTTTATTGGTAGACTGCTGGGGAAGTTCATTTGGTCTACAAAAGAGATTGCTTACAAATCACTCATGCAACTGGGTTTAGAATGATGCTCAGATAGCACTAACAGAGGATATTAAATGTGTACAGAGAAGGACAACATGAATGGTCACAGGTTTGTTTAATCTGTGGGACAGTGTTACAGAGATACTGAAGGAACTGACGTGGAAGACTCTTAAAGATAGATATAAAAAAGTCTGAAGAAAGTCTGTTAATACAGTTTCAAGAACTGGCTTTAAATGATGGCTGTAGGAATATGCTACAATCCCTTATGTATTGCTCACATACAGATTGTGAAAATAAGATTAGAATAATTAGTGCATGCTCAGAGGCATTCAGACAGTCATTCTCCCAGCACTCCATATGTGATTGGAATGTGCGGAAACTCTAATAACTGATACAATGGGACATATCCACTGCCATGTACCTCATGGTGGTTTGCAGAGAACAGTTGTAGATGAAGACACACTTCCAACAACAATGAGCCCTATCCATCTTTCCAAAATAATTCAGGAACTCCACAGAATCAGAAGGACTGTGGATAAGTTACCAGTGCGATGACTCTGGAAGTCTCCTCTTTAAGGCAGAATTTTCTGTCACAGCTCAAATGGTCTGTTTCAATGGCTCTATTTATTTCATTCCATGATGCAAAATCCTTTCAAACTCTTTTTCCCATTTATTATAACTTGTGCCATTTAAAAAATCATTTTTTAATCAGAGTTGCTTCATTTGCCCCCAGTATTTATGTAAAAATATAACTTCAAAAATTGTACAGTCTGCAAATTGCTCAGCATGCTGATTAACCCATGTCTAAGCTCTACTAACTGCCTCTTTTCAAATGTAGCTTTAGCAACAGCAGTCATGCCAGCTATAGGGCTGTCTTTAGATGCTGCCAAGAAACCTGCAGCACTGTATTTGTTTTGACCATTGAAAGGTTTAGTGCACAGCCTTTGCTCCATGGGTTACTCCAGTGATCTGCTTGTCCCTGTTGCTTACCTCTCTTTCTATCTTTTAACTGTAATGTCTTATGCCTCTACTACATTGAGGTATGTATGAACTCATAGGCTTTATTTATACATTTGTCTCCAATTCACATTTCTTACACTTCTGCTATTGTGCCACTATTATTCCCCTAAGATTATTTTTCACATCTTCTACCTTTGCTAATAGTTCCTTTTCTAAATTATCAACCTTATTATTGATTCCATCAACCACAACAGCATTTTCTTCAATTTTGTGTTCAATTCCCTTGAATCTACCTCCAGTTTGATTGAACTTCTCATCAACTAAATTAATTTTATTACTGAGGTTTGACTGCATATTCCCAAGTTCCAATTTCCCTCCCACAAATGCTCTGTTGCACTGCTACTGCTGCATTACATAAAGGTCTTGAGCCCCAATGCGAACTGCCTATCCTGCTAAAAGTTTGGAGTCTTCTTTGTATGACAACCAATTACAAAACTAAATTTTTTATAGAAAGTTACAAATATAGTACTATCCTGGATAGAGACTCGAATCACAAAGCTCAAAACCAGCTGTGAAATCTCATTTGTAATTAAATCCCAGATGAGCTTTCTTTTAGGAGTGCACACGTGATTTTTCATTGACCACTATCAGTATGGGCAACACATGACACAATTTGTTGCCTTGACTCATTCTTTTTAGAGGGGTTGGTCATGTACTGTCACTTTAAAGCCCACCCATTTAATACTGATTTAATCCTCAGTCTTTATGGTAAGTAGACGAGTTTGCATATATTATAAATAAAAAATGAAAGTCCATAGGGTTAATTACAAAAGAAGAGTGTTGAATATTTAAAATGAAATACATATTTTTTTAATAATATTCACACATCTGTGAATGGTGGCTCACATGAATTGCAGATTTAAAAAAGAAAAAGAGTATTGAAGTGGACATGTGCATGACCAGAGTTCAGTTAAGTGCATAGTAATTCACAAAAGTCAGCAGCAAACTTTCAAAGTCTGAACCTGCAGTTTTCAGCTATCAGTTCTGCTGTAAACTAAATTTCACTAACCAGAATAACCATTGTGAGACACATGCAACAAGTCCATCACATACAAATATAAATATGAACTGCAGTAAATAGTTAGTCCACAACAGCCTCTTATACCATAAACAAAGTTAAATGTTGTACACTCATACAAAATCAAACACTGAAAACACTGTCAAGTTCAAAAATATGTTAGAGTATTTCACTCATATTCACAAAACTATCCCAGATCTCTTGCAAAGTTAGTGTATTTAGCACGCACTACTGCCTGGCCACATAGCCACATGACACACACACTGACAACAACCAACCAATTCACAAAGATAAATGAACAAACACTATCTGGATCACTTCTTTTATTATTGGATACTGTTTCAGTCAGCACTGCACATCTCCTTCATATCTAGTTGGAACAGGATAAGGAAGCAACAACAATAAAAATTTCAAAAGTGTAATATTACTGTCCCTGCCATAAGAATCCACATATAACTTGCATTGCAAAGTGAAGTTTGTTAACTAATGTAAAACACAAAGATTGTGGTTTGGGCTGAACAATTTTGTATTGTCACATGACATGTGCATTTGATATAAACTAGTGCATTAAAACAATGTTAATGAGATTCCTCCACAGTAAAATAAATAATGAAATGGAGAATTAAAAGATGTGATAATATCATATATTTCAGTATGTATGTTTGTACAACAGAAGAAATACAAATGTAAAGAGCAACCTTACAGTACAGTGTGCATCAGACATTTTGGTTCTTGTTTGTATATTTTAAGTCAGTGCAGTATTAACAAACATGTTTAATCAGCATAGTCTGAGTTTCTGTATGTTAAAATACAGCTTTAAGAAGTGGCCTTCATTTTACTAAATAAGAATGAAAATGTACTGAAAATTCTTGCTGTAAGTTAAAAATGGGAGAACAGTTATAAAAATAACTATAAATTTTGGCAAATATGTTTATTTTCTGTTCCAACTAGACTTGAAAATGATCCATGACACTGATTGAAGCCAGTAGTCAAAAGAAGTGACTTAGATAGTGTTTATCTGTTATAACAACCGAGATCATGGCTCCTATGAGATCAATTATGAAATGCATGCCTATTCAGGTAAAGAAAGAAGCTAAGAAGTTGCAAAAGTTTAAATTTAAGCTTATGGTGTGTAAGAAAACATGAAAATAAACATAAATAAGATGTTTTTGTGATATGTTGCAATCCTAAGACATGCTAAAGTTAGAATTAGCAAAGGGTCATGTATTGTGAGTGACACCAAACATAATAGTGAACAGTCATGGGTTAAACCGCAGATAAGTGAATATTACACATGTAAAGATTTCATTTATAAGGAATTACTGAAGTATTGCTAACAATTTGAGCATATTTGATCAAAGAAAACAGGAAACCATTATAACATTATAAACAGACACAAGAAAAAATTATGGATGATGGCATTACTTCTCTATTCAGACGCAATAACCTTTTTTTAGTAAAAAAAAAAGTCAGGATTTTTTATGAAAGACTAGTAAAGCTTTCCATTGCTAATTTGACCAAGAAAGAAGAATCTTATTGAATAAGGGACTGAGCTGCAACTTAAAATCTGTGTTTAACAGTAAGTAGATATAAGAAACAGTCACTCAGGTTGCATGTGACAGCCCTAAGGTTAACATATTCCAACTATTCTCTTCTGATATAAAAATTAAGAATTTCCTAGAACTTGAAAGGGCATCCCAAAATTTATAAAAAAGGAATCAATCAATTTTATAAAATTTGAACGAGAATCATAGAAAGGAAAGAGCTTTTGTTGTAAAGGCTGTTAAAGGGAACACTGTTGTCCTAATTCATGATAGGGTCTGCGTAGAGGAAACAGAAAAGTACTTTGCAGAAAACAGCATTAAGCAAATAGCAAAGGACTTGACAAGAAAATTTCAAACTGAAATACAAAAGGAAACAGATGATTGTATTTCTTTTGACAGACATAGGAAGAAAGTACTTAAAACTTATGAATCCATCTACCCTGAAGTTAAGACCTCTATTAAGTTCACAAAGAAGATCCAGTATTCATCCAATTGTTAATAAATTTAGCTGTCCAACCTACCTTCTCAATAAACAGCTAAATGAAAACCATGAGCCCTATATACTTTCTGTTAAATGTGTCACATTAAGAAAAGCCATGAGCTGGTTGACCCATTAAATACCTTGGTGTGCCACATGACACAGAACTAGTTTTGCTGGGTTTTTAACATTTATATACTAATCTATGGGACAAAGAAACCATTCTGGCAATTAAAAATAACATATTGAAACAAAAAAATCAGTTTAGGTGAAATTGCATAAGTAGTAGAGTTCTCTCTGCTGTCAATATATTTTTTGTTTATTGAAGTTTAACAACAAAACACACCAATAGTTTGAGGGTCTTGCCATGGGTAATAGACTGGTTGGCACTACTGCAGACGTTTTTCCCAGTGACTTGAAAATTAACTTTTTCCAAAAACATCCATTACTGGTAGTTAAAAATTGAGTACTTTACTATAACAGGTATGTTGATAATGCTGTAATTTTATTTCCTGGGAATGAGGGAGACATCAAGCAGGTGACTACAAAAATATGTACCACACACACTAAAATACACTTTACTTTAGGAATAGAGAGTGACTTTACCATTCCAAAAGCCATCAGGAAACACAAATTTGGCATCTTTAGAAAACTGACATGCAGTGATGGTGTAATTCATGCAAAATCATGACATCTTAAGTAATATAAGGAAGCCAATATGCACTCAGTGTTATGTACGATGAATGACTGCCTTTGGAAGAGAACAAAATAGATAAGGAGATGGAGATCTTGAAGCAGGTTGTGGAAGCAATTGTGTATGACAGCTCAATAGTTATATGCATATACGATCAATTAAAACATAAATGACATGAACCTAATCTAAGGAAGAAGTGCATCATGTCTGCACATCTATGGCACAACTTTGACAAAATCAAAATGCTTCTAAGTAAATTCAAATCAATCTTGCCTTGCCTGAAAGTATATTTGAATACAGAGTCCATCATAAATTCATCACAACATTTCATAAGGAAAGTATTTACACTCTGGTGTTTATAAGATAATGTGATGACTGCCAGAAGCACTCCACTGGGCAGGCAAGTCAGACATTAAAAACTTGCTTTAATGAAAGTACATGGGCACAAAGTGAAACTGCCCTAGATATATAGTTACCAACAAATAAATTTGGAATCACCAGTCTTGACAATAACATGGAGACTTTACATAGAGCAAACAAATCACTCAAGCAATATGAAATGTGTACTGCCAAAAGAAAAGATCTTTCCAAGAATCTTAAGAACAGAATGAATTTTCCTATAATGCTTGCTTTTATAATTATGATGACATTCTCTAGTAGGAGCATAATGCCTGATGTTCCTCTTCATTCCACAAACATGAATTTGTTATCATGTTGTCATGCTGAATTGGAAGGCAGTCAGCACAGACAGCAGCCTGAGACAAACATACTACTGCATTCGTTGTCACTCTGACTGCTATGGTAGGTAACACACACTAATTATGACTCTACTATTTTCCTCACACTATTTGCCAAAAGCTATAGTTTCCCTTTCTTTGTAGGGATAGGAGTATATTTTTATTCTTGATCATTAAAATGAAAAGCAGTTCTTGAAGCTGTATTTTAAAGTTCATGGACTCAGATTATGCTAATTAGATGTATCTGTTAATATTGCACTGTCCTTCAAAATATACAAAAAAGGAAAAATATTCAATACACTTGTATAACACATCATACATATGAAATTTATTACATTATCATGTCTTTTAATTCCATATTTTAACATTTATTTAATTTTATTTTGTGGTGGAGCAATATCTTTGATGAATTCCTATGACGTAACGTACATAAGACACATGACTACACAAATTTTTTTTATCCCAGCCATAACCTTTGGATTTTATGTTAGTTGACAAACTGAACTTTGTGGCCCAAGGTATGTGTGTTCTCATAATATGTTGCTGTTAATTGTGCAGCCTCTGATGGTCATGTTGGTAATATCACACTTTTGTGATTTTTATTCTTCCAACTAGACCTGAAGATGATCTGCAGCACAGACTAAATTCAGTAACAGTAATCTGATCCAGACAGGGTTTAATTATTATAACAAGAGAGATCATGCTTCCTATGACATGTATCTAATTATGGAATGCACAAAAACACTAAAAAAAACCTACACACAACTTACCCCTCAAATACTCTCTGGGTTGCCACACTTTTCTGAATCCAAGTTAGACTCTTAAATAATGACCACCACTCAGATTGAAGGTTAACTGCTTGTTCTTAATAAGATACCACAACACAGTAAAACTTATTGCAGATATGTGGAAATCTCTTATTAAAATAACAACATAGTATTAAAGAAGTTATTGACAATGTTCAGAAAGCATGTCTACACCCTGTTTTACAATGTGGCAAAACCTTACATAAAATTATCAATACATATTAAATAGTAAATTGTGGTTGCTCATCCACTAAATAGGGATCCACTAAGTAAGGAGGGCTGAACGGAAGGTCTCTCCAGTTTGTTTGACGAACCGGTTTCAGGCTCTGTCCCAGGCTGATACTGATCTTCGGCCTGACATGGCTGCTTGTCCTGTTCCAGAGGTTGCCCCTCAGTCTGCAAGATCCGGGCGGTCGCAGAGGGTGGGCTTACTGGTAGTTGGGAGCTCCAACGTCAGGCGCGTAATGGGGCCCCTTAGGGAAATGGCAGCAAGAGAGGGAAAGGAAACCAATGTGCACTCCGT
This sequence comes from Schistocerca nitens, assembly GCF_023898315.1. Lineage (NCBI taxonomy): Eukaryota > Metazoa > Arthropoda > Insecta > Orthoptera > Acrididae > Schistocerca > Schistocerca nitens. The sequence continues at coordinate 401,548,079 of NC_064614.1, read as the reverse complement.
GTGCATACCAGGGGGAGTCATTCCAGATGTGGAAAGGGTCCTTCCGGATGCCATGAAGGGTACAGGGTGCACCCATCTGCAGGTGGTCGCTCATGTCGGCACCAATGATGTGTGTTGCTATGGATCGGAGGAAATCCTCTCTGGCTTCCGGCGGCTATCTGATTTGGTGAAGACTGCCAGTCACGCTAGCGGGATGAAAGCAGAGCTCACCATCTGCAGCATCGTCAACAGGACTGACTGCGGACCTTTGGTACAGAGCCGAGTGGAGGGTCTGAATCAGAGGCTGAGACGGTTCTGCGACCATGTGGGCTGCAGATTCCTCGACTTGCGCCATAGGGTGGTGGGGTTTCGGGTTCCGCTGGATAGGTCAGGAGTCCACTACATGCAACAAGTGGCTATGTGGGTAGCAGGGGTTGTGTGGCATGGGCTGGGCAGTTTTTTAGGTTAGATGGCCTTGGGCAAGTACAGAAAGGGCAACAGCCTCAACGGGTGCGGGGCAAAGTCAGGACATGCGGGGACCAAGCAGCAATCGGTATTGTAACTGTCAACTGTCGAAGCTGCGTTGGTAAAGTACCGGAACTTCAAGCGCTGATAGAAAGCACCAAAGCTGAAATCGTTATAGGTACAGAAAGCTGGCTGAATCCAGAGATAAATTCTGCCGAAATTTTTACGAAGGTACAGACGGTGTTTAGAAAGGATAGATTGCATGCAACCGGTGGTGGAGTGTTCGTCACTGTTAGTAGTAGTTTATCCTGTAGTGAAGTAGAAGTGGATAGTTCATGTGAATTATTATGGGTGGAGGTTACACTCAACAACCGAGCTAGGTTAATAATTGGCTCCTTTTACCGACCTCCTGACTCAGCAGCATTAGTGGCAGAACAACTGAGAGAAAATTTGGAATACATTTCACATAAATTTTCTCAGCATGTTATAGTCTTAGGTGGAGATTTCAATTTACCAGATATAGACTGGGACACTCAGATGTTTAGGATGGGTGGTAGGGACAGAGCATCGAGTGACATTATACTGAGTGCACTATCCGAAAATTACCTCGAGCAATTAAACAGAGAACCGACTCATGGAGATAACATCTTGGACCTACTGATAACAAACAGACCCGAACTTTTCGACTCTGTATGTGCAGAACAGGGAATCAGTGATCATAAGGCCGTTGCAGCATCCCTGAATATGGAAGTTAATAGGAATATATAAAAAGGGAGGAAGGTTTATCTGTTTAGCAAGAGTAATAGAAGGCAGATTTCAGACTACCTAACAGATCAAAACGAAAATTTCTGTTCCAACACTGACAATTTTGAGTGTTTATGGAAAAAGTTCAAGGCAATCGTAAAATGCATTTTAGACAGGTACGTGCTGAGTAAAACTGTGAGGGATGGGAAAAACCCACTGTGGTACAACAACAAAGTTAGGAAACTACTGCAAAAGCAAAGAGAGCTTCACTCCAAGTTTAAACGCAGCCAAAACCTCTCAGACAAACAGAAGCTAAATGATGTCAAAGTTAGCGTAAGGAGGGCTATGCATGAAGCGTTCAGTGAATTCGAAAGTAAAATTCTATGTACCGACTTGACAGAAAATCCTAGGAAGTTGTGGTCTTACGTTAAATCAGTAAGTGGCTTGAAACAGCATATCCAGACACTCCAGGATGATGATGGCATTGAAACAGAGGATGACACGCGTAAAGCTGAAATACTAAACACCTTTTTCCAAAGCTGTTTCACAGAGGAAGACCGCACTGCAGTTCCTTCTCTAAATCCTCGCACAAACGAAAAAATGGCTGACATCGAAATAAGTGTCCAAGGAATAGAAAAGCAACTGGAATCACTCAACAGAGGAAAGTCCACTGGACCTGATGGGATACCAGTTCGATTCTACACAGAGTACGCGAAAGAATTTGCCCCCTTCTAACAGCCGTGTACCACAAGTCTCTAGAGGAATGGAGGGTTCCAAATGATTGGAAAAGAGCACAGGTAGTCCCAGTCTTCAAGAAGGGTCGTCGAGCAGATGCGCAAAACTATAGACCTATATCTCTGACGTCGATCTGTTGTAGAATTTTAGAACATGTTTTTTGCTCGAGTATCATGTCGTTTTTGGAAACCCAGAATCTACTATGTAGGAATCAACATGGATTCCGGAAACAGTGATCGTGTGAGACCCAACTCGCGTTATTTGTTCATGAGACCCAGAAAATATTAGATACAGGCTCCCAGGTAGATGCTATTTTTCTTGACTTCCGGAAGGCGTTCGATACAGTTCCGCACTGTCGCCTGATAAACAAAGTGAGAGCCTACGGAATATCAGACCAGCTGTGTGGCTGGATTGAATAGTTTTTAGCAAACAGAACACAGCATGTTGTTATCAATAGAGAGATGTCTACAGACATTAAAGTAACCTCTGGCGTGCCACAGGGGAGTGTTATGGGACCATTGCTTTTCACAATATATATAAATGACCTAGTAGATAGTGTTGGAAGTTCCATGCGGCTTTTCGTGGATGATGCTGTAGTATACAGAGAAGTTGCAGCATTAGAAAATTGTAGCGAAATGCAGGAAGATCTGCAGCGGATAGGCACTTGGTGCAGGGAGTGGCAACTGTCCCTTAACATAGACAAATGTAATGTATTGCGAATACATAGAAAGAAGGATCCTTTATTGTATGGTTATGTGATAGTGGAACAAACACTGGTAGCAGTTACTTCTGTAAAATATCTGGGAGTATGCGTGCGGAACGATTTGAAGTGGAATGATCATATAAAATTAATTGTTGGTAAGGTGGGTACCAGGTTGAGATTCATTGGGAGAGTGCTTAGAAAATGTAGTCCATCAACAAAGGAGGTGGCTTACAAAACACTCGTTCGACCTATACTTGAGTATTGCTCATCAGTGTGGGATCCCTACCAGATCGGGTTGCCGGAGGAGATAGAGAAGATCCAAAGAAGAGCGGCGCATTTCGTCACAGGGTTATTTGGTAACCGTGATAGCATTACGGAGATGTTTAATAAACTCAAGTGGCAGACTCTGCAAGAGAGGCGCTCTGCATCGCGGTGTAGCTTGCTCGCCAGGTTTCGAGATGGTGCGTTTCTGGTTGAGGTATCGAATATATTGCTTCCCCCTACTTATACCTCCCAATGAGATCACGAATGTAAAATTAGAGAGATTAGAGTGCGCACGGAGGCTTTCAGAGAGTCGTTCTTCCCGCGAACCATACGCGACTGGAACAGGAAAGGGAGGTAATGACAGTGGCACGTAAAGTGCCCTCCGCCACACGCCGTTGGGTGGCTTGCGGAGTATAAATGTAGATGTAGATGTAGAAGGATCTGGAAACTTGTATTGCCTTTGTACAAGCTGTAACAGTGGAGGATTTGTAGTACTAGCACAGTTGCTTATCATCTTTTATTAAACGCATCTGTAATTCTTCATACACAAGCAATGTTTGAAAAGTAGTTTGTCCTGTGTTTGCTGATGTTGTTATCTTTCTTATGATTCTTCATATGATAATATCATTCCAGTGGTTCAGTTATTGTTAATTTTATAAGCTTTTGTAACTAAAACAATTTCAACTTTCTTAATAACCATCCTACAGTCATGCTTGCTATTGGAATGAGGTCATCTCTACACTATAATTTTTTTGTTGTAATTGATTTTTCTGTATTAAGTTTGCTGGATCTATAACATCATTTTGTTGAAAATATAATATTTTTCCTTAATTTCATCCAACTTAGTGTACCATTCAGCCAAGCGTGCACTCTCTGACCTTGGAAAACTCAGCCACCTGCATTCCTCACATAGTCAGCTTCCCTCTCTAAGCTGTCAAAATACTCACCACAGCCTCTCACTCCATGAGCCAGCCTCTTGTAATGCTACACATTCTACATTGGTTGAGCATTTAAGTTTTGGTACTTACTCAACGGTGCTTGCAGAGCGGGGGTATTGTTGAGGGAAGCCAGAGGGTGGTGGGGGAAGGGGGTGGGGGTCAGTGTGACAGTTGCCCCTAGTGAGAATCCATCCAGTTTACAGTTTATGAATGTGAAATGGGGCTTGTGACCACAAAGTCTGGACTTTTGTTAACTAAAATATATGGAAAATCGCCGGTAAAATGACCTCAAAATGAGTTGAAAATTATATCAAACATATGTAAAGTGAGTTATAAAATGGAGTAGAGTAATGAAAATTTGGTAGAGATTGGGACTGAAATTACAAAGAAAACAGATAATTTAAAATCTCTGTTTTTCTTTAAGAAATCTCATTCTTTGAAGATGTATGAAAATTGTTGTATAACTGCACTGCTGGCCATCCAAAATGCAACACCAAGAAGGTCAAGAGATATCACAGCCAAACTGATCTGGGAGATAACACATTATAAAAAGATCAAATGATTGAAAGTACAGTCCCATTTGAAGTGAGGAAGATGATTAAATCAGTATTGAGTGTTGTTGCCATTGCTAGGTGTAACGGCTTCTACACCAATTGACATTGACTCAAAGAGGCTCTGGATGTGTTTTGGGGTATAGCAATCCATGTTGCATCCACATATTGCCAAAATTTATCTGGTAGAGCAGTGAGCAGTTTATCCCGGGACAGTAATTTTGCAATCATCAACCAGAAATTTTCGATACATGAGAGATCAGGAGAACAGGGAGACCAAGGCAGCAATGCAATCTGATGGGTGATGAGGAAATATTTATGTAACCTGTTGTGATGTGGCCATCATCAAGTTCCAAAGGCATGGGAGGACAACAGGCTCCAATACTTTAGAGATGTAATGCTGTGTCATTAGTGTACCAGCAATGTGTACTGGGGAGGGGGAGTGGAATCCAATACCATCCCAAACCATAATACTGGTGTAGGAGCAATATTGTCATGCCAAAGGCAACAGTTCAACAGTCTCTCACCACAGTGTGTCCAGGCTCTAGTCAGACCATCATGGTGGTGCAGGCAGAATCAGGATTCGTTGGTGAAAACAGTGTCATTCCATTCAGTTGTCCTTGTTTTTTATTCATTGAACCATTGCCAGACCAAACACATGGGGCTTTGACTCAATGGTAAATGCAGCAATGGATGCCTTGCAGACAGTCTGCTCTGCTGCAACTGATGTCAAATGGTACACACAGACACAGATTGTTGCACAACAGACTGAATTAGTTGTGATATGGCTTGTGATGTGGGAGAGCAATCCATCACTGCCATGCAAAAAATATGCCTGTCATCAAGTGTAGTGGTGCAATGAGGTGGGTGCAATTGGCCTTGTTGGTTGATTGTTCCGTCCTGCATCCAGCGATTACAAATCCACATTACAATTGCTCAGTTCTGTCCTACACAATCACTGATTTCTCTGAAGGATAATCTGCAGTCCCTATAAGCAACTATTCTTCCTTGGTCGAAATCCAAAATGTGCTCCAAAGATGTTTGCTGTCTTCTACAAAGCATATTGAAGCTGCTTATACAAAACAATCACACCAAAGAACAATTTCAGTACTTCCACATGGCTGTCTGTTTCCCCTTTGTATAGCACTTGCAGGTGGTGTTAGTATTTTCATCATGTATGAATATATTTTTGAACAACATTTATCCTAGAGACAGCTGCATTGCTCATCCTTACCAACATTAAAGGAATAAATTGTTATGTCATAAATCAATGTTAAACACAAAGATATAGGAGATGAAGCAAAATCTTAAAGTGAATACTGTGCAAAATAAACATTAAAATTTATTTTTATATTGTAAAACAATTTTTGATGGCAGAAAAACAGTTCTGTGAGGGAATAAGCTTTTTGTGGGACCAGTAAAAAATTATGTAAATGGTGGGAAAATGTAAAATCTGGGATGTAAAAAAAAGGTGTTTACTTACAGGGTGTTCATTGTATTTGAAGACATTCAAAAGTTTTGGAAACTACATATCAGATCAAAAAACGTTATAATTCCAATTTGTTTGTCTCGGAGGGGGACATCCAAGGAAACCACACTCAACACCCACACCACCCTCTGCATTGATGGTGGGGAGGGAGTGAGGTGTAACATTGAAATCTCCAATGAGAAACTCCATTTTTTATTTCAGATTATAGTTCTACAATAAAATCCACATATGTTTTACCTGAAGTATTTTCTTCATTTTGTCATAGAGATCACTGTGATTGGAAGAATAGAAATGGTTGCAGAATCATAATTAATGATATGCTACTCAGTGGTCCTTGAATATCTAATGGCACATGGTACCTCATCTCCATGTTGTGAGGATAGGACAGGACAGTATTTCATAACTTCTAATTGGAAATCCCATTTGTAACATTGCATTTCACCAACATATCAAACAGGGGATACTCAACATGCCATTGTGATCATGGTTTGAGGCAAATGCTACTCTACTTTTCCTATCAGAGTAAGTGTTTAGATGTACCACCAATGTCAGTACACTTTTCAAATGACCCTACACAAGACAGAAGAATATCTGTGGGAATGTCAGCACAGACATTTCTGATGTGGTTTACCATGTCTTCATGGGCTGTAACTGTTGCTGGTACACCTTATCTTTCAAATATCCCCACAGAAACAAATCTGGTGACATCAAATGCAGCAACTTAGGGGGCAATTGATAGGCCCACCTCTGATGATTCACCAACCAGCGTAAAAACAGTCTGACACCTCCCATGCTTCAATTGCATAATTCCCTAGCCAACCATCATGCTGAAACCACATACATTGTCGAACATCCAGGGCAATATCCTGCAGTAATATTGTAGTTTATATTCCAAATACATTTGGTATTTGTGTCCCTTCAGCATGTCATCATTAAAAAGCAGACCAATGAGCTTGCCATAACCAGTGGGAACTGTCTACACTCCAGTAATGCATGTTGTGCTGGTTCATACTACTATAGTTTGTGCATGTACACTTATTGGAAAATAGAACATGGGAGTCATTTGCATTTATTGATGGCCTCAATCACAATACACCATCCAATTATGGAAATCGGCACCATGAAGTTCTTGATGCAGTGCAATATGGTATAGATGATACTCATGACGATGCAGTGCTGTGACAGTACTACCTACGGGCTTACCAGAATCATAGTGTCATTGCCAGGTACTCCCATCAGACATAAAGGCATTCATAACTTTGTAAAAGAACAAACGAGAGCAAGCTTTCTCTGGAAAATGCTCTGCAACAGCAGCTTCAACATTTCTCCTACATTCTCTGTATATCAGAATAATTTCAATTTTTTTCTTCTGAGGTTGCAAAATTCATCATTCACTTGTACATGTGTTTTCCAAATGATCGCTAGGTGTGCAGGGAATATATGCTTAACAAGTATTGTAATGTTTAGAGTTGCTATTTTTTCTATGTCTCCTGTCACAATGTACAGCCTGTTATGATACGTTGTAGTTCACTACACAGCATTGACTAGTTCCCTGTCTGATATGTCAGAGGAATACAACATTGTGAATGTTTTTTCCAGTTAGAAGTTATGAAATACTGAACTGTCCTACCCCCGCAGCATGGAGGTGGGGTCCCACATGCCATTGGATATTCAGAGGCTATGGAGTAGCATGTTATAATTATGATTGTATACCCATTTCTATTCCTTTAATTACAGTGATATCTGTAACAAAAGGAAGAGAATGCTTTGGAGAAAACATACATAGATTTTGCCTCAGAATCATAATATACAATAAAAGGAATAGGTGTTCCCACCCCACCACGCATGGAATGGGGCAGCAGGTTGAACGTGGTATCATTGGATGTCTCACTCTGGGACAAACAAATTGGAATCATAGCTTTCTTTGATATGATGTGCAGTTTTCGAGATATTTCAATGTCTGCAGTTAAAATGAATGCCCTATATATAATGATGAGCAAATAACAATCCCATCAAAATTTCTAAATCACATGAATGGGGAAAATGTTTTACCCTTGCTACCTGACCTGTAAACCTGCAGGTGCTCCTGGCTGTATTGCAGGACAGTACTCATGGAACTGCTATCAAACAGGCTATTGTATAACAGATTAGAACTATGAAGATTGTAGCAATTATGATGACCACCATTCACATTAAAATCTTTTTATCTTTCTTTCTCAAACATCCCCCCCCCCCCATCCACTCTCTCTCTCTCTCTCTCTCTCTCTCTCTCTCTCTCTCTCCAAATTGAAATAACTAGTAGGAGCATCAGTTGACATAAACATATCATCAGGATAACAGCAGGTTTTCACACGGACAGCAGAAGAGTCACAATGGCCTTATGTTAAACATCTAAATTTTAGAAATTCGGTACCAAATGAATTAAACATCTTGACTGAAAAAACTTTCCAAATGCAACTTAAATGTTTTCTTATCCAGAAATTCCCTTATATCTTGGATTTGATACGAACATAAAATTAAAGAGTAACCATGTGGTAACTATCATAACTTAATTACCATTTACTATGAATAGTGTAGTATACTGTATAATGGACTACAATATTATGCAGAATACTGTAAATATCTTCAGTGTGTAATTAGTCTTATACAAAAAAATTCCAAAAGACCTACATATGTAAATTTATAGGGTTATTGGAGCAAATAAAAAGAAACACTTTTGTTGTTTGACACAAATGTCAAGGGTGCACCATTTCCCCACTAGGGGTCCTTTATGTATTGATATTAGAATTTGATTTGTAACACAATTACATCTTATTGTTTGGGAGGGAGAGTTTTCATCACTGTTAGCATTGTCCAAATCCCTGCATAAACCAATACATTATTCTTGTTTACGTTGTGTCGTGTTTATGTGAAAGTTTCTACTGATGTTTACAAGTACTTCAAGGCTGATTACACTCTATTTGAGTTAGCTGGAATTCATCTCATTTGTGGAGATGCATGATGCAGCAGTCAAGCAGCAAGGTGCCTATATTCAGAACAGTTTCCAGGAGGAAGATTACCGAATCATTTCACATTTCAAATACTGATGATGGTCTTCGTGAAACAGAATTACATAGATCCAACAGATGGAAAAGTGGTAGACCTCCCAGTCTGCAAACTACTCTGTTGATGAAAGCTGTGAACATGACTAGCATAAAAATCTTGATAGACTCCTACTAAGGAAACAGTGCACCTGTGACATTTTTGTCACATAAAAAAGCGTTTCTTTCTTCTCCTCTAACACACTAAAATTTTATATACCCAGTTTTTTTCTTCATTCTAGATGTACTTAAACTTTGACATTGCTGATGCATGTGGAATTACTTATAAAGACTGAAGGATAAAGCAAATAACTCCCTAATGTGTAGTGCATTTACTGACTGATGATGCACTTACTGACAAACATTGTCTTATTATTAAGATTCTGCTTCCACGAATAATAATATTTTATAAAGGGAGTAATTTCCACATTTGTCTTCTTACTACAAATAATAAGCTGATACATTTTTACTTTTAAATGAGTATGATTTTTATGCTAGATTATACTGTAGATGTTACTGTTCTTCTGTAGCAACTTCTACAGTGGACAGGCGACCAACAACCCTTTTCAAAGATTTCCTGTATGAAATTATACCAATTGATGTAGAAGAATGGCAGTATTTACCTTGGTACTGGAGAGTAACAACACTGAATAAGGTATGTTGAAGATGGTGTATTAAAACTTTTATAATTTTTGAAACATATAACTGTTTTTAATGGCCAGGACTTGACTTTTTGCGTTGAATAGCCTCCTTAAAATTGCAGACTGTTGTAGAGAGCTTAACCATAAACCTACAATAAATAAGATGTCTTTGTAACAACAGTTTATTGATTGTAGATCATTGCATTGTGATACTATTTTACTAAAATTGAGGCAATAACATAATCTCTTGTAGATGTAAGTGAAGTAGTGAATGATACAGACAAGATTGCTGAAGTTTTAGGTGGAAATTCTGCAAACTGTGATTCATTTATTAGGTCTTGGCACAATAGGAAGAAGACATTTTATAATCTGTTGCCAGGCTACTGACAGAAAAAGTAACTCTTGACTTAAGTAAATGAAACTGCAATAGCATTTAGTACTGCTGCTGTGGAGGTTAGTCACACAAATTGTAAATATGAGGCTTACCAAAGAAGCCTCAGCCAATATTGTGTGTATAAGAAGAACACTGAGTGTTATTATTATCTTATTAATATTGTTTTAAACTTAATTGTTTGAATTATGAAGAGAAAATCATAACCTCTACATATGTACAAACCAGAAACATTGGTAAATAGTCTTCATGGGTTTGCTGACCGCCCCAATAGCTGAACAGTCAGAGTGATGGACTGTCATCCTAAGGGGCCTGGGTTTGATTCCCGGCTGGGTTGGGGATTTTCTCTGCTCAGGGACTGTGTGTTGTGTTGTCTTCATCATCATTTCATGCCCATCTGGCACGCAGGTTGCCCAATGTGGCGTCAAATGTAATAAGACCTGCACAGAGGTGGCCTGACCTGCCCCATAAGGGGCCTCCTGGCCAATGACACCAAATGCTCATTTCCATTTCCATGGGTTTGCTGCCAGATCACATTGTGCAAATTCCACAATATTTCCTTGTAGCAACTGTCTGACATCTTCAGGTGGTTCAGCCTCGCTGGTGGCTAGGTATGACAGAGAGTATCCACGCACTGATGTCCCGTTTCTAGAACACATGCACAAAGAATCTGCAGACAAGGAAATTGCACATGTGCAATGAATTGCAGATAGGGTGCCATATTGACGGGTTTGTTATCGAAGAAGCTTGATTTTCGCATCATAATTTAATAGCAGCCAATGCAAGGTTCCAGGCTGTTGAAATCCTGCATCCCTGTTGGTGAGATAATCAGCTGTATGGATATGTATTACTTTCTTAATGATGCAATCCCAGAAAAATGATGTTGGGGATGAAACTTGCATCTTTTCATAAATCATGCGATGTTCTGTATTCAGGCAGTGTTCCATAATTGCCAACTTTTCCAGTTGATGAAGGCGTGTATGATGCTGGTATTCATTGCAGCATTCTTGTACTGTGCAGCATGTATGGCCTGTATTATGCTGCCCCACACTCACAAGGAATCTTGTGCACACCACATTTCCTCAGGCCAAGATCATCCTTAACCAAACCCAACAGCTTTCTCAGTTTTGCAGATGGCTGAAAAACACACTTAATTCCATATCTTCCCAGGACTCTTCTGATTCTTAATGACATGGCACCATAATATGGCAAAAAGGCCAAAGTGGTAGGTGTCTTCATATCTTCATTCTGCTCCACAGCTTGAACTCGCCTGGTCCTGAATGCATTACATATCTGTCTCTCAGATTAACCATTTTGTCGGAACACTGTCTTCAAATGTTGTATTTCACTCGACAGGCTTTAAGGATCAGATACCACATGTGCTCTACGAACTAATGTACGTAATGTACTAACACATTGTGCAGGATGTTGGCAACTTGTGGCCTGCAGATATAGGTCTGTATGCATTGGCTTGCAGTAGACGCTGTGTCCCAAGGTTCCACCTGTTTTCCTTTGTACCAAAACATCAAGAAAAGGTAAATTACCACCTTTTTCCACTTCCTTTGTGAAGTTTATATTTGGATGGAGCAAATTCAGATGCTGAAGAAACATAGGTAGAATATCAAGTCCATGTGGCCACACTAGAAATGTATCAACTACATACTGCAGAAAACAAGAGGGTTTGAGAGTGGCTGACTGTAGTGCTTTTTCTTCAAAGTCCTCCATAAAATAACTGGCCACCACAGAAAACAGAGGGCTTACCATGGCGACACCATCCACTTGTTCAATATATTGGTCATGAAATAAGAAGTATGTTGAAGTAAGCTCATGTTTAAATAATGCCACTATGTCCTCCTCAAACTTGTTGCTGATGAGTTCCGAAGAGTCCTGCACCTTCGTAAATAAAGACACAACATTGAAACCTACTAAGAGATCCAATGATTGCAATGTTGGAGTTTTCAGGCAACCTATGAAATCTTCAGAATTCCAAAAGTGATGGTTGTACTTGCCTACAAGATGTCCCAATAGTGATGTCAGATATTTGGCAACAAAATAAGTAGGAGCTCCTATGTTACTTACAATGGGACAGAGAGGAACCCCATTCTTATGGATCTTGGGTAGCCCGTAGAGTCTAGAAGGAACTGCAGCCTTCACAATGGAAGTCGAAAAAGATGGTACTTTACCTTTTCTTGATGTTTTGGTAGTACAAAGGTAAGCAGATGGAGCATTGGGACACAGCGTCTACCACAAGCCAATGCATACAGATCTATATCTGCAGGCATAAGCTGCCATCATCCTGCACATTGCAGTAGTCCACATGTGGTATCTGATCCTGAAATTCTGTCGAGTGACATACATTTGAAGACAGTGTTCTGACAAAATGGTTATTCTGAGAGGCAGATATGTGATGCACTCAGGCCCAGGTGAGTTCAATCTATGGAGCAGAATGAATCCAAAGATACCCACCACTTTGGCCTTTTTGCTGTAGTTTGGTGCCATGTCATCAAGAATCGGAAGAGTGCTCGGAAGATATGGAGTTAAGTGTGTTTTTCAACCATCTGCAAAACTGAGAAAGCTGTTAGGGTTTGGTTAAGGATGATCTGGCCTCAGGAAATGTGGTGTGTACAAGATTCCTTGTCAGTGTGGGGCAGCATAATGTAGGCCATACATGCTGCACAGTACAAGAATGCTGCAATGAATATCAGTGTCATGGACGCCTTCGTCAACCAGAAAAGTTGGCAATTGTGGAACACTGTCTGAATACAGGACATTGCATGATTTACAGAAAGATGCAAGTCTTATCTCTGGCATCATCCTTCTGGGATTGTGTCATTAAGGAAGCAATACATATACCTACAGCTGATAATTTCATCAACAGGGATGCGGGATTTCAGTTGAGCACAGCCTGGAACCCTGCATTGGCTGTTGTTAAATCACAATGTGAAAATCAAGATTCTTTGATAACAGACCAATTATAACATAGGTCATTGGTGAGTAACATCTGGTTGCACTGTTGGCAAACACAGCATATAGCGCACACAAAGGAGAGCTGCTCTGCAATTTTTGGTAAAGGAAGTTTGAATGTGGCACTATCTATCTGCAAGTCATTGTTCATGCATGATTTCTGTGCCTGTGCATTCTTCGTGCACGTGTTCTAGAAATGGGGCATTGATGTGTGGGTACTGTCAGTCGTACCTAGCCACCACCAAGGTTTAACCACCTGAAGATGTTGAATAGTTGCTCTGAGGAAATATTGTAGAATTTGCACAATGTGATCCAGCAGCAAACCCATGAAGATTATTTACAACATATCCGCTAGGAAAGCTTGAAGAGTCAGAAACATTTTTGGTTGATATTTGACATTCTAATATCATTGATTGACTATTTCTCTAGTCTGAAAACTGTGTTCACATTTGTGTTCTTTTACGTAAAAATTATACCATAGCTGAAAACGTGAGTATACATGCAATCTGTATGTAACAAAAAGGCACTAGTTGTTTCACACTGATGACTTGACTCAGTGTGTATAACATGGTGTTCATAGTGCGATTGAAAGTTCTTTTGTGGATTCACACCAATTCAGCTAAAAGCAACATTGATTTCCAGAAATGACATGCTTGTTACAGAGTCTCTGAGGTGCCATCTGCATTTAATCTCAGAGGATTATGAAAAAGACAAACTGCTACTCATCACAGAAATGATGCAATGAGCTACAGACAGGCACAATGAAAAGCTGGTAAATATTGAACTTTTGACCAAAGTCCTCTTCAGAAATGAAAGGAAACACACACAGTCACATAAGCAGGCACACCTCACAAACACATGACTGCTATCTCCAGCCACTCTGGCCAGACTGCAGTTGTCGCATTGAACAAAAGAAGCAATAAGAAGTGAAGCAGGGAAGAGGGAGGGATAGCAGGGTACAGGTGGGAGGGAGATAAGAGTGCACAAAGAGGATGAGGTGAGGCAAATTGTGAAGAAGTGATAAGACAGAGAGGTATGGAAACTGAAGGGTTGAGCATGTGGGGACAGTGTGTTACTGTAGGTTGGGGTCAGGATAGTTTCTGGAGCAGAGAATGTGTTGACATTCCCACCTGTGCAGTTCAGAAAAGCTGGTGGTGGAGGAGAAAACCCAGATGGCCCAGGTTATGAAGCAGCCATTGAAATCAAGCACAATATTTTCAGCAGCATTTTGTGTCATGGAGTGATTGATTTTGCTCCTAGCCACAGTTGGGTGGCGGCCATGCTTTCTGGTGGACAGCTCATTGGTAGTCATACCAATAAAAAAAAGCTCTGCAATGATTGCACCAGAGCTGGTATATGACATGGCTGCTTTCACAGACGGCTTGGCCTCTGATGGGGTAGAATAAGCCTGTGACAAGACTGGAATAGGAAGTGCTGGGTGAGAGGATCAGGCAGGTCTTGCACCTGGGTATTCCTTAGGGATATGATCCCTGTGGCAAGGGGTTGGGATTGGGGGTGGCATATGGATGGACTACCATGTTTTGGAGGTTGTGTGGGTGACAGAACACCACTTTAGCATGTGGGAAGGATCTTGGATGGACATCCCTCATTGTAGGGCAGGATGATAGCTAATCAAAGCCATGACAAAGGATGTGGTTCAGTTGTTCCAGTCCACAATGGTACTGGGTGGTGAAGGGAGCACTCCTTTGTACTGTTTCTTAGGGGCAGTGAGAGGATTAGGGGTGTGTGGTGGACTAGGTCTGTAATAGAGTGTCTGTCTGTGAAGATCTTTGTGAGACCTTCAGCATACTGGGCGAGGGAGTTCTTGTCATTGTAGACACACTGTCCCTGGGTGACCAGCATGTATGGGAGGGATTTTTTGGTGCGGAAGTGATTGCAGCCATCTAAATGCTGGTGATGGTTGCAGTTGATGGGTTCAGTATGGAAATAGGTGTAAATGATAGGTGTAGATGGAGCTATCAGAGAGAAGGAGGTCAATGTTCAGGAAGATGGCATGCTGAGTTCAGGAGGATCATGTAAAGCAGATGGGAGAGAAGGTGTTGTTGAGATTGTGAAGGAATGAGAATAGGGTGTCTTGACTGTGAGTCATGATCTTGATGATACTATCGCAGAGGAAGCCAAATACTGCAGCCGTGTAGTCTCATGGGAGCCGGAATGGTAGCTCAGCATATTCAGTCAGAGGGCTGCTCACCCTCTGTAATAAAAAACTAAGTAAAGGCATCAACGGTCAACTTGAACGGATGTCTTGTGATGTCCGCCCAGACCAAATGCAATGAACAGTACCAAACAAAATGAAAAAAGAAAAAAATAGTGGTTATGACACTAGATGGTTGCATGGAGGGTCGTGAGTTCAAATTTCACCTGAACTGAAAAATTTTAATTTCTGTATTCGGTTCAAGTACTTTCTAGAAGTATCCACAAATGGCAAGAAGCATTGTACTGGAATGTTCTATAGCTGTATGTATATCATATGTGTTCTGGCCGGAGGGAGTTCGCTCTGCGCTCTTGTATGTTTAAGTGCTGAATAAACCTCCATTAAGTGAAGTTAGTGTTCATCATTCATCTACTTACACCTTCCTCTACGTGACATTATTCTGGTGGAGGTGCTGCATATTGGAGCTTGTGATACCGCACATTATCGACAACACAGTGGCTCCCATCAGGCCATGACAGAGCCGCCATTTATGTGGCAAGAAACCTGAGTTTGAGCCATATTCAACAGATTGCAATCACTCGGAGGCACAAGAAGAGGAGGACGTCACAATGACAACAACTGTGTGCCATCACATGACACATCCTTCCAGGTTCTCCGGTGATGATGGCCAAGGCTGAAGATAAATTAAAGTGCAGGGCACAGCGTCCAGGCAGATATTTGATGACGCCTGCACCAGAAGACAGCAGATCGATTTTAGTCGATGCCAACTCCAGGATGGCGAAGGTGAACAGGAAGTAGTGGGTGCAGGACGACGTAGGTCACCATCGCCACAAGCTAGCCACTGGAGAGGACGATCCCCAACACATTGATCAAGGTCTCCATCGCCATTTAGAAGCCCCAGCTGATCACTTAGCCACCACAACCTGCAAAACTAAAGGGTATGACCTTTCTTGGAGCTGAGGCCGCCGAAGAGAAAAATCCTCTGCTGTCGATCACTACAAAAATGATAGGAAACTACGTTGATGTCCTCATGGATTGATGACCAGCCCAAGCTCTTGTGGATTCTGGAGCATTATATTCAGTCATTTTGGAGAAGTACCATCCCCAGTTGCAGAAGGCCGTATTCATCGAAAACAAAACATCCCTGCTGAAGGTGGTTAATGGGAAATACAAGGGTAATCCCAAAAGTAAGGCCTCCTATTTCTTTATAAGTACAGGACTCTGTTTGTGTGACAGTTGGTCACACTGTTATGAAGAGTGCTTCACGCGCTGTGTGTAAACATGTGCATGCCGCACTGAGGTGCTCAGTCTTGGCTTGACAGCCGTTGATAATGGAGCTTCCGTTGGATGTTACTGACAAGTGCAAATTGCATGCAATTATTCGGTTTTTGAACGTAAAGGGCATTGTGCCAATTGAAATCCATCGCTAATTGACAGAAGTGTATGGTGAGACATGCATGGATGCCAAAAATGGTCAGGTCGAACTTCACAACGAACAAAGGAGCAGGAGACCGTCAGTTTCTGAGGAGACAGTGTTGAAGGTTGAGCAAAGCATGCGTGAAGATCGGCGGATCACGCTGGATGATCTCTGCACGTTGGTACCTGAGGTTTCCTGAGGCACCGCTCACAGAATTTTAACGGAAACATTGAACTACAGGAAGATGTGTGCAAGATGGGTGCCACGCATGCTGACTGAGGACCACATGTGGCAACAAGTTGATGCTTCCTGCACATTTCTTCACTGCCTTCCAGCTGAACAGGACAACTTTCTGGACTCATTTGTCATGAAACATGGGCATACCACTTTACACCAGTGACCAAGGTACAGTCACGCCAGTGGCGGCCTCCTTCTTCGCCAAATCTGCAGAAATTCAAAAACAGTCTGTTGGTAAAGTCATGACAACCGTTTTTTGGGATCGGGAAGGAGTATTGTTGGTTGACTTTATGCCCACTGGGACCTCACTTAACGCTGACAGGTACTGTGAGACTCTGAAAAAACTCAAATGGGCAATTCAGAACCAGAGAAGAGAAATGTTGAGCAAGGGCGTACTCATTCTCCATGACAACGCTCACCCACACATCGCTCGGCAAACTGTTGCTCTCCTGCAACAGTTTCAGTGGAACATAATCACCCACCCACCCACCCTATAGTCCTGACTTGGCGCCCAGTGACTATCACCTGTTTCCTAGGTTAAAAGAACACTTGGCCGGAAAGCGATTCAGCTCCAATGATGAGGTGAAAGAAGAGGTTCATAATTTTCTGAACAGCATGGAGGGAAGCTGGTATGACATGGGCATACAAAAACTCCCACAGCATCTACAAAAATGCATCAACAGAAATGGTGATTAATTCGAAAAATAGCTAAATGTTCAAGCTGTAAACTGATGTAAACCATTGTAGAAATAAATAGGTCTATGTACTTATCAAAAATAGGAGACCTTAATTTTGGGATTCCCCTCATATGTAAAACCTACAGGAAGATGTGTCATTTGTATGGGTATAAGTGGCCATGCAAAGCCCTGAGAATTCATCATCTTACAAGAGTGTAGTCATGACATCATTCTCAGATGGGACTTTTTGCAAGCTTCTCAAGCAATTATAGATTGTGGTCACTTGAAGATTATGCTAGATGAGATGAGACACTGTGGACAGGAAGATGCACATCCATGTGTGTGGAGACTATGTGTGCTGGATGAAGTGATCATTCCTGCAGTCAGCACTAGAAAGGTAGCTGTCATGTGTCATGCCATGCAGCACCCCATGGATCTTGTAGTGGAATGTAAGAGAAGCATACCACTGAAGAATAACTTGGTCATTCCAGCCTCTGTCGTCTCGTTTAAGAATGGATTCGGTGAATTGTGGATAGTTAACTGTCGGTGAGAACCGCAGATCATTCCAAGACGCATGTGCATAGCAAATGCTGAGTCGTTAATTGCAGGACAGCTGAGCATCATAGAAACATCCCGTGCTGAGTCTGTGGGCGAAATTAGCACTACCACTACAAGACAAGATCTTCTAGCTTGACTATCACCAGATCTCACTAAGGAACAACGGATGAAGCTACATGCCATTCTTCAAGAGTTCTCTGAATGCTTCAATCCACAGATGAAGAGAAAATTAGGCAAATCGACAGTGAAGCACTGGAGACCATTAATCAGTAATCGAAGAGCATATTGTGTGTCAGAAATTGAGCATCAAATAATTTGTGATGAGGCAGAGAAAATGATGAAGAATGACATCATTCAGCCTTCGCAGAGTCCATGGTCATCACCAGTGATCCTTGTCAGGAAGAATGGTGGCAGTTGGGATTTTTGTGTTGATTACAGGAAGCTGAATTTCCATGAATTGACAATACACTAGATTGTCTGAAGGTGGCTAAGTTTTTCTCAACCTTGGACATGTACTCAGGATAATGGCAAATCGAAGTAGATGATGCTGATCATGAGAAAACTGCATTCATCAACCCCTGACGGCCTGTATAAGTTTAAGGTAATGGTTTGTGTAATGCACCAGCAACTTTTGAATGAATGATGGACAATCTTCTAAGGCACCTGAAGTGGACGATGTGTCTTTGTTATTTAGATGACATTATAGTGTTCTCAGAGACATTTGATGAACATATAAAAAGACTGAGGGCCATTCTTAAGTGTCTCCAACAAGCCGGACCGAAACTTCATCCAAGAAAGTATCTCTTTGGACAAAA
The DNA here is from genome assembly GCF_023898315.1 of Schistocerca nitens. Taxonomy (NCBI): domain Eukaryota; kingdom Metazoa; phylum Arthropoda; class Insecta; order Orthoptera; family Acrididae; genus Schistocerca; species Schistocerca nitens. The sequence continues at coordinate 401,529,255 of NC_064614.1, read as the reverse complement.
GAAATCAAAATACTTGTGCACCTTGTGTCAAACGAAAGTGTGCGGCCAGACCCAGAAAAGGTGAGAGCTATAACGGAATTTCCTATTCCTAAGAGTATTAGAGATGTGAGAAGCTTCCTCGGATTGTGTTCTTATTACTGTCATTTTATCAAAGGCTTTTGTACTGAGCCAGGCCACTCCAAGAGTTGTTAAAAGTCAATGCTACATTTATCTGGGGTGGTGCTCAACATGATTCTTTTGATGTGCTGAGAAAATCTCTGATGACTGACCCTGTACTTGATCTGTATGATGAGAGAGCACCTACAGAACTACACACAGATGCCAGTGGGTGTGGGATTAGTGCTGGTCTGGTGCAGATTTTGGATGGAAAAGAGAAAGCTATAGCCTATGCTTCTAGGACACTTAAGAAAAGCCGAGGGAAACTACTCAACTACAGAAAGAGAATGTCTTGCTGTGATCTGGGCCATATGCAAATTTCAACAGTATGTCTATGGAAGGCCATTAACAGTTGTTACAGACCACCATTCACTTTGTTGGTTGACAGGTCTGAAGGATCCAACAGGATGACTCGCCTGGTGGATACTACGTCATCAAGAGTATGACATTACCATAGTGTAGAAAAGTGGAAGAAAACACCAAGATGCAGACTGTCTCTCAAGAAACCCTGTGCAAGACTTTGATGAAGATAGTGACTGTCTTGCTGCACTCCAGGATCTCTCTGCTGAGCGGAGAAGGACGCCAAGGTATTTGAAATTATGCTTGCCTTAAATCAGTCATAGGATGTGAAAGGACAATTTATGGTAGTTAATGATTACTTTTCGAGAAAAACTTTGATCCGTTTGGAAAGAGGTGCCTACCAGTCATTCCTAAACACATGTGCTTAGATGTTCTGCAGAAATTCCATGACACAGCTGAGGCCGGACATTTAGAATTTATTAAGATGTATGATAAGATCTGCAAGAGATTTTTCTGGCCAGGTTTATTTAGGAGGGTCCGTCACCATGTGTCGCACTGTCGAGAGTGCCAGAGGAGAAAGGCAGTTCCTCAGAGACCACCTGGCCCACTCATACAAATTCCACCAGTCAAAACGCTGTTACAGCATGTTGGGGTTGCCCTCCTTGGATGATTTCCAACATCAGCTAGTGTCAATAAATGGATTATTGTTTGCACTGATTACCTGACACACTATGCCATTACAAAACCTGTGAAAACAGCTGAAGCATTTTAGGTAACCAAATTCATCGTAAAAGAAATTGTATTAAAACATGGTGCCCAATGTTGTTAATTATGGAGCGAGAGAAAGTTTTTCAATCGAATCTTGTGACAGAGATAAACCATCGCTGCTACATTACTCAACACTTGCCGACTGCCTACCATCCACAAACTAACGGGTTTACTGAACACCTTAATAAGATATTGGGCAACATGCTATCAGTGTTCATCAGTGTTGAGCAGAGCAACTGGGATGAGGTGCTACCTTTCGTGACATTTGCCTAGAACACCGCCAAACAAGACACCTCAAAATGTATGCCATTTTTTTCTGGTGAAGGGGCTTGAGGCAACTATGACAATGGACACTGTGTTTCCATTACATCCTGATGACGTGGATGATGACTACATCAGCCAGATGTTAACCAGAGCTGAGTAAGCTCACCAGTTAGCTCGATTCCGTACGCTGCTGGCTCTAGAAAACAATCGCCGCAGGTATGACTCGAGCCACCGCCCTGTTGTCTACCAGCCTGGTGACCTCGTCTGGATCTTCACTCCTGTTCAGAAGGTTGGCCTCTCTGAGAAGCTCCTCAGGACCTTATAAGGTTTTAAGAGAGTTGTCTGATGTTACTTATGAAGTTGAAGATTTCAAGCCCGACACAAGATGATGAAAGATCAGAGATACGGTCCACATCCTTCGAATTAAGCCTTATAGGGACCCTGCAACCCAGGGTAAATTCAAAGCTCCAGTGACAGGCAACAAGCAGAAAGGCAACGAAGAACTTAGCAGCAAGGGAAGTTCTAAGAAGATTACCGCCAGGGCGAACATCAGTCATCGGGAATCGGAGTATGCAGGACTGGTGACTCGTTCCCGGACTAGGAGGATGTAACACAAAGACGCTGTTCTCTTATGGAGGGAGTAATGTTGCAGAAGAAGCCGAGTACCACAGTTACTGTAGTCTAGTGGTTATCTGGCATGGTAGCTCAGCGTGTTCGGTCAGAGGGTTAGCAACCCTCTGTAACAAAAAAAACTGAGTGAACAGATCAACGAAGAACCTAAATGGGTGTCATCAGATGTCTGCCCCAAACAAATTCAATGAACAATATAGAACAGAGTGAGATTAAAAAAATTGGTTATGACACCTAAACTGAAAAATTTTAATTTCTGTATTCGGTTTGAGTACATTCTAGACGTATCCACAAATGGCAAGAAGCATTGTACTGGAATGTTCTGTAGCTGTATATATACCGTATGTGTTCTGGCCAGTGGCAGTTTGCTCCGCGCTCTTATATGTGCAGGTGCTGGATAAACCTTCATTAAGTGAAGTTAGTGTTCGTCATTCATTTACTTATACCTTCCTCTATGTGACATATCATTAATGAACCTGAACCAGACCAGGGGTTTGATGTTATGGGAGGCAAGGAAGATTTCCTCTTGGTGGCCCCTAAATGAGTTGGATTAGCAGTGTGTTGTGCAGGTTCCTAAGGTTGTGCAATATATTTTTTGTATACCTTTCCTTCAAAGGAGATGTAGCACTGTGTTAGGACAAAGTTAGTAAGGTCTGTGAGAAAAGGGTTAGTAGATTTAGAGTGTGAAGGATGTTAGGAGAGGTAATGGTGAACAGTGGCAAGACAAATTTGGGATGTTGGTGTATAGGGAAGTGACATCAGCAGTGATGCATAGGATCTAGGAGGCAAAGGGGTGGGACTGGTGGAGACACAGTGAGGGAACTGGTTAGTATCCTTGATGTAGGAGGTTGGATTTTGGGAAATTGGTTGGAGGTGTTGATCAGTGAGGACTGAAACTCTTTCAGTTGGGACACAATAATCAGCTACAATGGGGCATCCATGAATGTTGAGTTTGTGGATTTTGGCGAGCATGTAGAAGGTGGGTGTGTAGAGTGTCGTAGGGGTGAAGATGGAAATGGATTAAGGGGGGCGGTTGTGGGAAGGGCCTGAGGCTTTAAGCAGGGATTGGAGGTTGTGTTGGACTTCTAGAATGGGATCACTGTGCCAGAGTTTGTAGGTAGAATAGTCAGGCAATTGGCAGACGCCTTCCACCAGGTGGTCACAGTGAATCATAGGAATGATGATGGAAGCTTTGTCTGCACGCAGGATGATTGGGTCAGGATGTGTTTTGAAGCTGTGTATGGCTGTCGTTTCTTCTCCTGAATTGTTGGTGTTCTTAGAGAGGTAAGAAATTCCTGGAAGGTAACCAGGGGTTGATTAGGTGGGATGAGTGACATGGGGAGTAGGATCATTTCTGGATGGTGGTATGAACTGTGAGAGGCAGGGTTCAGTGTTGGGATTAAGTTGGCTTTGTTTAGAGGAATTGTTGACAAATAAGTGTTTCCATTGCAGGTGTCAGGAGAAGGAGAGTAGGTCTTTGACAAGTCCAACATCGTTAAATTTGGGTGTACGGTTGAAGATTGGGTCTTTCTGTGAGGCTGAGAATTTTGTGGAAAGGTTAATAAAAAGTTCCATGATTCTTTCAGTCATGGCTTTAGTGGAGTGTTGAGTTTTGGAGTATGTGGCAAGTAGAAAAAACTCAGCTAAGCAGGTTCTGAATACTACAAGGGGTTGACAGGGAGGAACATGGTTAGGATAGGTGTTGGGTAGTAGTGGCCCAAGGCAGCAGTAGGATGTTAGCAGGTTGCATAACATATGGAGGAAGTGTCTAGAATGCTCTTCCAGGTGCTGGAGAGCAAGGGATCCAATTCTGGAGATGTGCTGTATGTAGTGGGTGTTACACAATAGTAGGATCTTGAGGGGGAAGCAGCAGTGATTCTTGGATGCCTGTGCCATGGAAATGTGTTTTTGCATTACCAGGTTTGTCATGAACGGGGACTGGCAGAATGTGAAAAGATAAATGTCATTCTAAAAGGTGGGGTGGAATCCAGAGAACGGAGTTGTTATGGTCAGGCCATTGGTGGGGCAGGGGGAGCAATTACTTAGTTTAGGCAGCTTTTAAGGAAAAGAATGTGGGACTGGGCTTTAGCCAGGGCAAGAGATACTTTTCTAAACTGATGCAGAAAGATGGAGCAGGGGTCAATGGTGGCAGGACATTGAGGAAATGGAAAATGATGGAGGAAGCAGGCAGATGAAGCTGTTAGGTGGTTTTGATGGGAAACTGGTAACCAAAAAAGGTGCGTGAAAATGTGTACAGGCACTCAAGTGAAAAATACTTACAAGTAAGGAAAAATACGCACAAGTACCTGAAGATGTGAAGGGATACATGCTAACAAATACATAAAAAACGCACAAAATCAGGGAAAAAATGACAGAATGGATGAGGTATGGGAATATGCTTATGTTGGGATAAGGGAAGAGAGAGAGGGAGAATGGGATTGGTTAGGTTATGGTACATAAGCTCATGTGGCGCAACTAGGTGTGGAAAATAACGTACAAAAATACTCAAGGATGAGGGAGATAATGTGATCAATAAGAATAATTATTGGTGGGAAAAATTTAGAGCATGAAAAGCTGCACCATGTAACATAATTTGGCGAAAAATGATTGTTTGTATGGTGAAGTTTGGGATGGGTATCATTGCTTAACACAAGAAAACAGAATACCGTGCCATCTTATGGGTATCCTCCACCAAATAAATAATACATATGTTGTGTAATCTGGGGTGCTGCTTTTTTATGCTGTCATAGTTTCATCTGGATGTTAGTGCATCACCACTCACGAATCGCACAATGATATAAATAAGCTGCAGGAATTCATGTTCATGAGTTTTATTTCGCCTAGATGTGGCGAACTACATGTAACATGTAAAACTGACTTAACACTGTCTCACGACTGATGTCAAACTGAACTCCAACTGAGATATGGCAGCATACAAATCACCTCTCTTTTTATGATTTGAAACAATTACTGACATATTAAATTTTTAGGTTTAACAGTTAAAACTTTTTACATACATCTTCCCAAATTACATAAAAATTTACATGAAATAAAAGTGAAAAACTTCAAAGACAGGAAAGAATCTGTTTCTATTAAGACTATAAATTACATGTTTCATCATTACAACAATATATTTTGCTAATTGGTGTACATCACTTTACTTACTTAAAGGATAATCATCTTGTCATTTTCAGGTGAACAGTGGGATTAGTTTTACTTAATGAAAGGCTGAGATTAGATTAATTAAATTTTGTTCAAGTTAAAACTTTACATTTCTTTATAGTTGTAATTACAACTCCATTCACTAGTACCAATTACAATGTTAGTATGCTTAATTCTGGCTGAAAAATTATCATATCACATTTCTATTATGGACAAAATTTGTTTCTTAATTGGAAAACATAAAAATAGCTGTCTTTCAATGACTAGAAATATTGGAACTTTAATTGTTAATTACACCATAATTACAATAGCAAAATTATTCCTACCATGAGCCTGAAGTATAATGTACAAATTGTGATGGTGCATCAATTTTTAGTCCAACATGTTTCCTTCATTCTGCATATTTGTGAGGACAAATGTAAACAATTAATGAAAATTACTAATTTGCTACAAAAGAAAATCTTCAGTGTATTCGAATCTAGGTAACCAGAAAAGACAAAATAAAAGCTGCATACTGATATTACATATATCTCCTCTTCAGGAGAGTGGGGGTGGGACTGGAAAAAGGATATAGGATCCCGAAGGGTTGTGGTATTACAATACCCCCTGAAGAGGTTTGACTATTGCAGAGAGCCACAGCTCTTCTAAATCACTGGCTGAAATGAAGGGAATATAATCATGTTTAGTATACCAGATAAACAATTTGATGGTTAGTGAATGTGAAAATATGTGTTATATATGAAGTTTAGTCTGTAACTTTCTCATATATATAAAGTTTAGTCAGTCAGCTTTCTCATATACAGGATGAAAAACAAAAAAAGAAGCAGTATGTAAAATTTCAGTTTTATCCTCTTGGTGCTCTTTTGATACACTCCACTGGATGTTCTATGAGATTTCTTATTAGTACATTCAATTGATTATATATATATCTAAAAACAAAGATGTATCTAAAAACAAAGATGATGTGACTTACCAAATGAAAGTGCTGGCAGGTCGACAGACACACAAACAAACACAAACATACACAAAGAATTCAAGCTTTCGCAACAAACTGTTGCCTCATCAGGAAAGAGGGAAAGACGAAAGGATGTGGGTTTTAAGGGAGAGGGTAAGGAGTCATTCCAATACCGGGAGCGGAAAGACTTACCTTAGGGGGAAAAAAGGACGGGTATACACTCGCACACACACACATATCCATCCACACATATACAGACACAAGCAGACATATTTAAAGACAAAGAGTTTGGGCAGAGATGTCAGTCGAGGCAGAAGTGCAGAGGCAAAGATGTTGAATGACAGGTGAGGTATGAGTGGCGGCAACTTGAAATTAGCGGAGATTGAGGCCTGGTGGATAATGGGAAGAGAGGATATATTGAAGAGCAAGTTCCCATCTCCGGAGTTCGGATAGGTTGGTGTTAGTGGGAAGTATCCAGATAACCCGGACGGCGTAACACTGTGCCAAGATGTGCTGGCCGTGCACCAAGGCATGTTTAGCCACAGGGTGATCCTCATTACCAACAAACACTGTCTGCCTGTGTCCATTCATGCGAATGGACAGTTTGTTGCTGGTCATTCCCACATAGAATGCGTCACAGTGTAGGCAGGTCAGTTGGTAGATCACGTGGGTG